>NW_027362798.1:10175000-10793333 GCF_046119375.1 Phyllobates terribilis | reverse complement strand
CACAGCGGTGTTTAAATGTGGAGCCAAGATCGGTGATTGGTCGTGGCCGATATTTAAATTTGGCGCCCAAATCGGTGATTGGTCGCGGGCAGTGCCAGCGACCAATCAGCGATTTTTAACACAAATGTCCGGACCTTTGTAACACCATGCGGATACTGTGGGGACATCAGCGGCTAGGGTGTGAAGGGAGGACCGGGGAGCGGCGCTGCGGGTCGGGATACTTCTTCTGCCAGCGCCCGCTCATGTCCCGGGTTATCGGAGCGGAACTATCCGCACAGGCAGCGCCGCTGACATCCATGCGGCTATGGTGTGAAGGGAGGACGGGGGAGCGGCGCTGACATCCAATTGGTCGCGGACGCTATTTAAAAGTGCCGCACAAATCGGTGATTGGTTGCGGTCTTGTCCCACGACCAATCACGGATCTTGCCGCAAAAGTTAAACACTACGGTGCTGATTGGTCGCGGATGCTGCCCGCGACCAATCACCGATTTGGGCGCCACATTCAAATATCGGCCGCGACAAATCACCGATCTTGGCTCCACACCGCTGTGCGGATTGGTCGCGGACGCTATTTAAATGTGGCGCCAAAATCGGTGATTGGTCGTGCCCAGCGTCGGCGACCAATCAGCACAGCGGTGTTTAAATATGGAGCCAAGATCGGTGATTGGTCGCGGCCGATATTTAAATTTGGCGCCCAAATCGGTGATTGGTCGCGGGCAGCGTCCGCGACCAATCAGCACAGTACTGTTTAACTTTGGCCGCAAGATCAGTGATTGGTCGCGGGCCAAGTCGGCGACCAATCACCGATTTGTGCGGCACATTTAAATAGCTGCCGCGACCAATTGGATGTCAGCGCCGCTCCCCGGTCCTCCCTTCACGCCCTAGCTGCATGGATGTCAGCGCCGCTGCCTGTGCGGATACTTCCGCTCCGAGAACCCGGGACATGAGCGGGCGCTCGGAGCAGAAGTATCCCGACCTGCAGCGCCGCTCCCCGGTCCTCCCTTCACACCCTAGCCGCTGATGTCCCCACAGTATTCGCATGGTGTTACAAAGGTCTGGACATTTGTGTTAAAAATCGCTGATTGGTCGCTGTCGCTGCCCGCGACCAATCACCGATTTGGGCGCCAAATTTAAATATCGGCCGCGACCAATCACCGATCTTGGCTCCACATTTAAACACCGCTGTACTGATTGGTCGCGGACGCTATTTAAATGTGCCGCCAAAATCGGTGATTGGTCGCGCACAGCGTCGGCGACCAATCAGCACAGAGGTGTTTGAATTTGCCGCCAAGATCGGTGATTGGTCGCGGCCAGCGCCAACGACCAATCAGCGATTTTTAACACAAATGTCCGGACCTTTGTAACACCATGCGGATACTGTGGGGACATCAGCGGCTAGGGTGTGAAGGGAGGACCGGGGAGCGGCGCTGCGGGTCGGGACACTTCTGCTGCGAGCGCCCTCTCATGTCCCGGGTTCTTGCAGCGGAACTATCCGCACAGACAGCGGCGCTGACATCCATGCGGCTAGGGTGTGAAGGGAGGACCGGGGAGCGGCGCTGACATCCAATTGGTTGCGGCCGCTATTTAAATTTAAATGTGGCGCCAAAATCGGTGATTGGTCGCGCCCAGCGTCGGCGACCAATCAGCACAGCGGTGTTTAAATGTGGAGCCAAGATCGGTGATTGGTCGCGGCCGATATTTAAATTTGGCGCCCAAATCGGTGATTGGTCGCGAGCAGCGCCAGCGACCAATCAGCGATTTTTAACACAAATGTCCGGACCTTTGTAACACCATGCGGATACTGTGGGGACATCAGCGGCTAGGGTGTGAAGGGAGGACCGGGGAGCGGAGCTGCGGGTCGGGATACTTCTGCTCCGAGCGCCCGCTCATGTCCCGGGTTCTCGCAGCGGAAGTAGCCGCACAGGCAGCGGCGCTCCCCGGTCCTCACTAATACGATTCCGCTCCCCGCTCCTCCCCAATACGATTCGCTGATTGGTCGCGCTCTCCACACCCGACCAATCAGTGATCTTGGCGCTAAAGTTAAACACCGCTCTGCTGATTGGTCACGGCCGCTGCCCGCAACCAATCACCGATTTGGGCGCCACATTTAAATACTGCTGTGCTGATTGGACGCGGACGCCGGACGCGTCCAATCAGCGAGATTGGCGCCAAGTTTAAACAATGCTCTGCTGATTGGTTGCGGACTCCAGCCGCGACCAATCAACGAGATTGGCGCCAAATTTAAGCAACGCTCTGCCGATTGATCGCGGTCGCTGGCCGAGATCAATCAGCAGTATTGGCGCAAAATTTAAACACCGCTCTGCTGATTGGTCGCGGTTGTCGGCCGTGACCAGTCAGCAGTATTGGCGCCAAATTTAAACCTCACTCTGCTGATTGGTCGCAACCACCGGCCTCGACCAATCTGCGTTTTTTGTGCCAAATTTAAACAACGCTCTGCTGATTGGTCGCGGTCGCCGGCCGCGACCCATCAGCATTATTGGTGCCAAATTTAAACCCTGCTCTGCTGATTGGTCGCGGCCGCCAGCCGCGAACAATCAGCGAGATTGGCGCAAAATTTAAACACCGCTCTGCTGATTGGTCGCGGTTGTCGGCCGTGACCAATCAGCAGTATTGGCGCCAAATGTAAACCTCACTCTGCTGATTGGTCGCAACCACCGGCCGCGACCAATCAGCACTATTGTCGTCAAATTTAAACACCTCTTTGCTGATTGGTCGCGGTCGCGACTAATCAGCGATTTTGGTGCCAAATTTAAACACCGCACTGCTGATTGGTCGCGGCCGCCGAACGCGACCAATCAGCGATTTTGGCCCCAAATTTAAACACAGCTCTGCTGATTGCACCCGGTCAGCCGCATACCTATTCTAGAATACCTGATGCATTAGAATCGGGCCATCATCTAGTCTATATATATAATCGTCTTATCCCGTCTGTCTGTCTGTGTGTCTGTGTGTCTATGTGTCTGTCTGTCCAGGAAATCCCGCGTCGCTCATTGGTCCGGCAGCAGCCAATCAGCACCGCGGGATTTCTGAAAAAAGATGGCGGCCGTTAGCGGCTCATCTGCGGGACGGAGCTGAGCGGCGATGCAGCCGGGAGATGAGCGCCGCGAGGCGCTCATCTCCCGGCCGGCAACAGCAGAAGGAACCCGACCGCCGGACCCATCTGCGGGACGGAGATGCAGCCGGGAGATGAGCGGCGCGAGGCGCTCATCTCCCGGCCGGTAGCAGCGGAAGGACCGCCGGCGTCGCTGACCTCCATGCGGAAGAGAGGACCGGGCAGCGGCGCTGCAGGTCGGGATACTTCTCCTGCGAGCGCCCGCTCATGTCCCGGGTTCTCGCAGCGGAAGTAACCGCACAGGCAGCGCCGCTCCCCGGTCCTCACCAAGACGATTCGATGATTGGTCGCGGTCTTCGGACCCGACCAATCACCGATCTTGGCTCCAGATTTAAATACCGCTGTGCTGATTGGTCGCCGACGCTGCCCGCGACCAATCACCGATTTGGGTGCAACATTTAAATATCGGCCGCGACCAATCAGCACAGCGGTGTTTAAATCTGGAGCCAAGATCGGTGATTGGTCGCGGCCGATATTTAAATTTGGCGCCCAAATGGATGATTGGTCGCAGGCAGCGTCCGCGACCAATGAGCACAGTAGTGGTTAACTTTAGCCGCAAGATCAGTGATTGGTCGCGGGCCAAGACCGCGCCCAATCACCGATTTGTGCGGCACATTTAAATAGCGGCCGCGACCAATTGGATGTCAGCGCCGCTCCCCAGTCCTCCCTTCACACCCTAGCCGCATGAATGTCAGCGGCGCTGCCTGTGCGGATACTTCCGCTGCGAGAACCCGGGACATGAGAGGGCGCTCGCAGCAGAAGTATCCCTACCCGCAGCGCCGCTCCCCGGTCCTCCCTTCACACCCTAGCCGCTGATGTCCCCACAGTATCCGCATGGTGTTACAAAGATCCGGACATTTGTGTTAAAAATCGCTGATTGGTCGCCGGCGGTGCCCGCGACCAATCACCGATTTGGGCGCCAAATTTAAATATCGGCCGCGACCAATCACCGAACTTGGCTCCACATTTAAACACCGCTGTACTGATTGGTCGCGGCCGATATTTAAATTTGGCGCCCAAATCGGTGATTGGTCGCGGGCAGCGGCCGCGACCAATCAGCAGAGCGGTGTTTAACTTTAGCGCCAAGATCACTGATTGGTTGCGTGCGGAGAGCGCAACCAATCAGCGAATCATATTGGTGAGGAGCGGGGAGCGGAATCGTATTAGTGAGGACCGGGGAGCGCCGCTGCCTGTGCGGCTACTTCCGCTGTGAGAACCCGGGACATGAGCGACTGCTCGCAGCAGAAGTATCCCGACCCGCAGCGCCGCTCCCCGGTCCTCCCTTCACACCCTAACCGCTGATCTCCCCACAGTATGCGCATGGTGTTACAAAGATCCGGACATTTGTGTTAAAAATCGCTGATTGGTCGCTGGCGCTGCCCGCGACCAATCACTGATTTGGGCGCCAATTTTAAATATCGGCCGCGACCAATCAGCACAGCGGTGTTTAAATCTGGAGCCAAGATTGGTGATTGGTCGCGTCCGATATTTAAATTTGGCGCCCAAATTGGTGATTGGTCGCGGGCAGCGCCAGCGACCAATCAGCGATTTTAACACAAATGCCGCGACCAATCAGCAGTATTGTCGCCAAATTTAAACACCTCTTTGCTGATTGGTCGCGGTCGCGACTAATCAGCGATTTTGGTGCCAAATTTAAACACGCTCTCCATTCCTCACTAACACGGTTCGCTGATTGGTCGCGGCCGCCGCCCGCGACCAATCAGCGATTTTGGCGCCAAATTCAAACACCGTTCTGCTGATTGGTCGCGGCCGCCATCCGCGACTAATCAGCGAGATTGGCGCCAAATTTAAACAACGCTCTGCTGATTGGTCGAGGCCGGCGACCGCGACCAATCAGCAGAGCGATGCAGAGCGGGGTTTAAATTTGGCCCCAAAGTCGCTGATTAGTCGCGTATGACGACCACGACCAATCAACAGAGCGTTGTTTAAATTTTGCGCCAAAATCGCTGATTGGTCGCGGCCGTCAGACGCGACTAATCAGCGACTTTGGGGCCAAATTTAAACCCCGCGCTGCATCGCTTTGCTGATTGGTCGCGGTCGGCGGCCGCGACCAATCAGCAGTATTGGCGCCAAATTTAAACACCGCTCTGCTGATTGGTCGCGACTAATCAGCGATTTTGGTGCCAAATTTAAACACGCTCTCCAGTCCTCACTAACACGGTTCGCAGATTGGTCGCGGCCGCCGCCCGCGACCAATCACCGATATTGCCGCCAAATTTAAACACCGCTTTGCTGATTGGTCGCGGTTGCCGAACGCGACCAATCAGCGATTTGGGCGCCAAATTTAAACGCCGCTCTGCTAATTGCGCCCCGTCGGCCGCATACCTATTCTAGAATACCCGATGCGTTCGAATCGGGCCACCATCTAGTATACAGAATAATACAGATACTGAGAATTACACCCAGTATACAGGACAAGAGAACTGGTACTGTGCAGTGTATATATACAGAATAATACAGATACTGAGAATGACACCCAGTATAATATATAGAATAATACAGATACTGAGAATTACACCCAGTATAAAATACAGAATAATACAGATACTGAGAATTACACCCAGTATACAGGACAAGAGAAGTGGTACTGTGCAGTGTATATATACAGAATAATACAAATACTGAGAATTACATCCACGATTCAGGACAGGAGAAGTGGTACTGTGCAGTGTATATATACAGAATAATACAGATACTGAGAATTACATCCACTATACAGGACAAGAGAAGTGGTACTGTGCAGTGTATATATACAGAATAATACAGATACTGAGAATGACACCCAGTATACAGGACAAGAGAAGTGGTACTGTGCAGTGTATATATACAGAATAATACAGATACTGAGAATTACATCCACTATACAGGACAGGAGAAGTGGTACTGTGCAGTGTATATATACAGAATAATACAGATACTGAGAATTACATCCACTATTCAGGACAGGAGAAGTGGTACTGTGCAGTGTATATATACAGAATAATACAGATACTGAGAATTACATCCACTATACAGGACAAGAGAAGTGGTACTGTGCAGTGTATATATACAGAATAATGCAAATACTGAGAATTACATCCACAATTCAGGACAGGAGAAGTGGTACTGTGCAGTGTTTATATACAGAATAATACAGATACTGAGAATTACATCCACTATACAGGACAAGAGAAGTGGTACTGTGCAGTGTATATATACAGAATAATACAGATACTGAGAATTACATCCACTATACAGGACAAGAGAAGTGGTACTGTGCAGTGTATATATACAGAATAATACAGATACTGAGAATGACACCCAGTATAATATACAGAATAATACAGATACTGAGAATTACACCCAGTATAATATACAGAATAATATTGACGCGCCCCTGGGCCTACTTGGTGTAGCGTTGCGCACGCGGGGACTACCTGGAGCCGGGCCTGTTGGGGGTAGTAGTCTCGTGGCGGTGACCCGGTCCGTGCCCAGGGAGTCAAACTGTGTGGCTGAGTATTAGCAGTAGATGTTGGAGGACTACGCCACCCGTTGAACGCAGCTATGGAGCTGCCGCTGCAGGGCAGACCGCTGAGGCCGGTGGAAGGATTGTGCAGCGTGGATGGTATAACCCCCAACGGGAGGGGTATGGCCTCAGGGCAGCCGACGTGGATGAAGGGGGTAGCAGGAACCACTCAGAGACGGTGCGGTGTAGTTTTGGGTCTTTACTGGTGACAAGGTAGACCCTCCCGGAGTACTGGCTAGCGATCGGGGCCTGGTCAGTCCGTGAGCTGATAGGATCTCCCCTGGCCAGGCGGAGTTGTAGGCCTCCCCAACTAATCGTACTCTTCTGGCTACCTTGCTAGAGGCTGATAAAAGTAGCCCACGTCCCTAAGTGTACCGTGTGGTGCTCACCCGTATGGCCGGTGACTCGGGGCCTTCTGGTAGCTTCCGCTCCACGTCGCGGTGCTGGTCCCTTGCGTGTGACCGTGCCTTCGGGTTTCTTGGCCAGAGGACCTGAAATCCCCTGCCAGGCGGTTTCTGCTGCTGGGTAAGGATTAATCCCCACAGCCTCGGACTCCGGGTCCGGTAAGAACTCTTCAATCAGGGCGAGCTCTACAGCTTCCAGCCCCTGATCTCTTTTAGCACAGCTCCCACAGAGCTCCTGATCTTTCTTTCCCTAAAGCTGCTCCACTACAGACCAGACTGTGTCTCTGTCTGTGTTCTCTGCTCTTTCTTTCTCTAACCCTGCCTCAGCCCTAGTTTTATATAGGGGAAGTTCTTCCCCTCCCAGGACTGGGCAGGAGGTGTGGCATGCATAGGATTCCTGACCAGGAGACCTCCCACCTGCTCACAGACGTAATATTGCTATTGCTGTGGAAACCAGACCCCTGGGGTGCCACAATATAGATACTGAGAATTACATCCACTATACAGGACAGGAGAAGTGGTACTGTGCAGTGTATATATACAGAATAATACAGATACTGAGAATTACATCCACTATTCAGGACAGGAGAAGTGGTACTGTGCAGTGTATATGTATTTCACCCAAAATTGTACTAATAAAAGCATCATCTAGCCAAGGCAAAAATAAGCCATCACACAGCTCCAGTATATAGAGGAAATGTCCAGTGCGCTGTAGTATATAGAGGATGTGTCCCGTGTGGTGTAGTATATAGAGGATGTGTCCCGTGTGGTGTAGTATATAGAGGATGTGTCCCGTGTTGTGTAGTATGTTATGCACACACCTGGGCTGACTGGCATGTGCGTGATTTAGTGATTCCACTGTGCCATGAACCGGAGAGTGTCTGGAGGGGCGTAACTAAGTATCAACCCGATCCGACCAAGTTCGCACGACGGCTAACGACGCCGTGCACCAGGGAGGAACCGAGCAGTGGGACCAGGTGCTACTCCAGGCCAGATCCCGGACACGGCTGTTGACCCACACCGGGGAATACAGGAACAGGCAGGTTAGTCTTGCACACAGACAGGTGGGTATTGGCATGCACGGCTGGAGTGCAGACAGGAGGATACTGGCAGGCACGGCTGTTATGCAGACAGGAGGGTACTGACCAGTGCGGCTGGCGTGCAGACGGGGAGGTACTAGCAGGTTGAAGCACAGGCTGGATAGAGTCCAGTACAGAATGGGATACAGGAACAGAACCGCAGATGCGGTAGACAAGCAGAGCAGAGAGGTACCACCGGAGTGGTGGGAAAGGCGGAGCAGAGAGGTACCGCTGGAGCTGTGAGCAAGCAGAGCAGTTAGAAACCGCCGGAGCGGTGAGCAAGGCAGAGCAGGCAGGAACCGCCGGAGCGGTGAGCAAGGCAGAGCAGGCAGGAACCGCCGGAGCAGTGAGCAAGGCAGAGTAGGCAGGAACCGCTGGAGCGGTGAGCAAGGCAGAGCAGGCAGGAACCGCCGGAGTGGTGAGCAAGGCAGAGCAGACAGGAGCCGCCGGAGTGGTGAGCAAGGCAAAGCAGGCAGGACCCGCCGGAGCGGTGAGCAAGGCAGAGCAGGCAGGAACCGCTCGAGTGGTGAGCAAGGCAGAGCAGGCAGGACCCGCCGGAGCGGTGAGCAAGGCAGAGCAGGCAGGAACCACTGGAGCGGTGAGCAAGGCAGAGCAGGCAGGAACCGCCGGAGCGGTGAGCAAGGCAGAGAAGAGGGGACAGGGCTCTGTTCACACAGAACAGACTGGAAGGGAAAGGCAGAACCAGATATACACAATATACTTGCAATGAAGTAGCGAGTGGACTCTTAACTCACAAACGGAAGTACAGCGACAACGAGTAGGAGTTAGGTGCAGGTTCAGACTCTGCAGAAAAAGGGAAGGTACGGACATAGAGAAAAACAGGTAACAGGCTTGGAGAGTGTTCAGACAGGAACTGAGTGTTCAGACAGGAACTGACACTGCAGCGAGATACAGGAGCGAGTCTGGGTATGCGGCCCCCAGAATGGCGGACAAACAGGCTAGAAGACACAGATAACAGGTCTGGGTATGCGGCCCCCAGAAGGCGGGACGAACAGGCTAGGAGCGTGTTCAGACAGGCCTGGGAATACAGCCTCCAGGAAGGCGGACAGGCAGGAAAAACAGAACAGGACCGGGCACATCAGGCAAGAAGCCCTCGGAGGATAAGAGTTGCTCAGGCACCAGCTTCAAGGTGGAGCTGGTTTAAATATCCAGTGACAGACAGAAATAGGCTGAGGACGCATTAGGGGTGTGCCCACAACAGCTACAAAAAACAGGAAGTAACCGGGCTGCTGCCCTAAGCAGTCAGAACAGAGACAAACAGACAGCATGAATAGAAGCCAGACTAGCAGACTGGACTGAAGATCAAGTTTGCAATCTTGCATAGTGAGAGATGGTGCACCATGCAAGCCCGCCACCAGGTATGTTACAGTGTATATAGAGGATCTGTCCCGTGTGGTGTAGTATATAGAGGATGTGTCCCGTGTGGTGTAGTATATAGAGGATGTGTCCCGTGTGGTGTAGTATATAGAGGATGTGTCACATGATGCGTAGTATATAGAGGATGTGTCCCTTGTGGTGTAGTATATAGAGGATCTGTCAGCTCTCCTGTGTGGTGTAGTATATAGAGGATCTGTCCTGTGCGCTGTAGTATATAGAGGATGTGTCCCGTGTGGTGTAGTGTACAGAGGATCTGTCGGCTCTCCTGTGGGGTGTAGTATATAGAGGATCTGTCCTGTGCGCTGTAGTATATAGAGGATGTGTCCCGTGTGGTGTAGTATATAGAGGATCTGTCCCGTGTGGTGTAGTATATAGAGGATGTGTCCCGTGTGGTGTAGTATATAGAGGATGTGTCCCATGTGGTGTAGTATATAGAGGATGTGTCACATGATGTGTAGTATATAGAGGATGTGTCCCTTGTGGTGTAGTATATAGAGGATCTGTCAGCTCTCCTGTGTGGTGTAGTATATAGAGGATCTGTCCTGTGCGCTGTAGTATATAGAGGATGTGTCCCTTGTGGCGTAGTATATAGAGGATGTGTCACATGATGTGTAGTATACAGAGGATCTGTCCCGTATGGTGTAGTGTATAGAGGATCTGTCGGCTCTCCTGTGTGGTGTAGTATATAGAGGATCTGTCCCGTGTGGTGTAGTGTATAGAGAATCTGTCGGCTCTCCTGTGTGGTGTAGTATATAGAGGATCTGTCCTGTGTGGTGTAGTATATAGAGGATCTGTCCCATGTGGTGTAGTATATAGAGGATCTGTGCCGTGTGGTGTAGTGTATAGAGGATCTGTCGGCTCTCCTGTGTGGTGTAGTATATAGAGGATGTGTCACTTGTGGTGTAGTATATAGAGGATGTGTCCCGTGTGGTGTAGTATATAGAGGATGTGTCCTGTGTGGTGTAGTATATACAGGATGTGTCCCGTGTGGTGTAGTGTATAGAGTATCTGTCGGCTCTCCTGTGTGGTGTAGTATATAGAGGATCTGTTCTGTGCGCTGTAATATATAGAGGATGTGTGGCGCCCTGCTGCGCAATAGTGCCACAGATCCTAGAGGGGTGCTTGGACGGATTTCTCCACAAGAGGCCCTCAGAGCATACACACACCTCCACCCTACCTCAGACCACCAGACGGAGCCCGGATAGGGACATATATATACGGAGGGTGGAGTTAGGCAGGCAGAACAGAGCAGGAAGCTCCTGCAAGTACAGCCTGTGAGTCTGCTGCAGCCACAGAGCAGAACAGTCTAGTTGTGTTTTAGTGTAGGCTCAGACACAGAAACAGGTCTGCAGCCAGTTCCTGCAGGAGTCAGTCTGCAGAGGTAGGCCAAGCTAGACTCAAGTAGCTCAGGTTAGTGAGCTTAAGGTGTACCAACGCCATAAGAGAGGTGAAGCGCAGCCTGCCAGCTGCTAGTGTGTATAGCCTAGTGAGGGCCCCGAGTAGGCTGAAGGCTAGTGGAGTGAGTAGCATTGGGGGCAGAGGAGCTGTACAAGCTCACCCCAGAAACATATACCGGACACCGGGTCCGCGTCTACAGGGCCATATATTCCCCTGTAGAGACAACCGGATTCCCTGGAAGACTTCAGGTCCCAGGATCACCCAAGAGCTGATACGTACCAGAGCCAGGAGTCACGGAGGCCCCGCAAGCAGGGAGTGTGAACTCCAAGAGAAGGCCCTATCAGAAGATCAGCAGGTGCAGGACAGTGACAAAGTTAGGCCTAGCTCCAGGCAGGTCAGAAACTTACTACACAAAGGCAAGAAACAGGAGGCCCTATACCTGCTCACTGGGGAGAATCCTGATATGCACCCTTCACCCTATAGTGCTCCGGAATGTGACTGAATTTCCACCAGTAAAAGGTACTGAAGTGAACTGTGTGTGGTTGCCAATCCTTCTTCAGACCCGGCTGGGTCCCCTCTGTCCTGCATCCCTACATTTACACTGCCCTGAGGCCCAGCTCCACCTGTGGGGAGCTATACCACCCAAGCTGCCTTAACACCGGCCTCAGCGAACTGCCGCAGCGCTGGTGATCCTCACCAGACACCACAGGTGGCGTCACGAACTTTCACATAATTATCCACCTTTTTAAAGAGAGGCCCAGGGTACGGGCCCGGGAGCCGACTACCGCGACATCCCCCAAGGCCAGGCATCAAGGCCCAGGCGCCAAGTACATCCCCATCCCCTGGGCTCGTCATCTCTTTCCTGGCGTCACGAACAGGATAGCGTGCCCGCGGCTACGGAAGGAGTTGTGCCCGTTGCCACCGGGTACTGTGCGCCTTTATTCACGAACTGTATATTGTACTGTGGCGAAGATTGATGCCATTGTTACGTCACTGTGCGAGAAGAAGGGCGTAACCACGCGAAAACTAGGAGGCGTACCTGTGTAACCGCGCGAAGTCTCTGACACGCCCCACGCACTGACGCAGCGTCAGGTCCTGGCAGGAAGCCCCAATGCACGCTCTGACGTAAGACGAGAAGCGACGCAAGGTCCTATCCGACGACCGTCACCTGCAGAGCTGCGGCCTACGGAAAAAGAAGGTAGGCCACGGTTCGCTAGGGGGATGCCAGGATGTCGCAGGAGCAGCCCGATACCGGGGTTCGGGTCGAGAACCCCGATGATCCCACCGGGGATGATGCCGCGCGGGATGGAGCAACCGCCCCATCAACAGGGCCTGTAGCGCCTATCGTACCATTGACTTTACAGTACATGCCTGGAGCAAAGTGGCTCCCCCAGTACAGCGGCAAGCCAGACACCCTGTCTGGATTCAAGCGAAAAATATGCAGCATACTGGACATGTATTCTATGATGGGCAAACAAAGAGCTGCACTTGTTGTGGGACAATTGACTGGTGCTGCGGAGAGAGAAGTAGAGACTTGGTCAGCCGCAGACCAGGAGTCAGTGTCCGTAATCTTCAAAAAGTTACAAACTTCTTTGAGGCAGACCTCCAGATGAGGTTCTACCACTGCTCACAGAAACCGGTGGACAGTGTTCGGGACTATGCCTGCCGTTTGCAAGGGGCCCTGCGGGCTCTGAAACAGGTCAGTCCAACCAGCATAACTGATGAAAGTAAAATGCTAAAAGAACAATTTGTCCGGGGGCTGAGGTCCCAAGAGGAGAGCAGGACTGTGCGTTGGTGGTCCTTGGATCATCCAGATGCTACCTTTAAGGACATGGCTATAAAGGAACTGCAACCCCTGGAAACAGCAGATACTGCTATACAACATTACCAGGGTAGGGCCACTCCAACGCCCGCAGCACCCACCTTTTCCCCACTGGCTAATGAAGCTAAAGTGCAGGCAGCGCCCCCTTGTGAGCTGGACAGTCTGGGCTCAGAAGTGCGCCAGCTGACTAAAAACCTGGTCACTCTGATGAGTGCCCTGCAGCTACGGACGGAGCCAGAGACGGAGGGAAGGATCCTGCTAGCCGACTGCCCTGAGGATGTCCCCTGGATGAGAGGAAGGAGGAGGACGCCGTCGCCCCGGAGGAGGACAACGCCGCCCGGGAGGAGGAAAACGCCACCTCGTGGAAGGACCAACAATCAGCGCCACCCTCAACGAGAGTTTGTCAGCCACCGCTGCCAGAAGGCAGGCCACACAGTGCGCAATTGCCCTTTAAAAGAGCAAACCCTCGGTCCGAGGGTCAACACCCGGGAATAGACTCAGCAGGCCCCTCAGACTGGCACAGCAGGTTCGTGGGAGGAAGACCTTTCCTGTCCATAATCCTGGACGACATTGAGATACCTGCCCTGCTGGACACTGGATCTCAGGTAACCATAATGCCTGATGCCCTTTACAAGAGATTCTGGTCCATGGACAATCTCCAACCCCCAGATACAGATTTCTCCGTTTATGCCTCTAACAACCTCCCTCTTAACCTAGTCGGGGTTAAGGATGTGGCGGTAAAGGTGGGGAGAGTGGAGCTGAAGGACCAGGGGTTCATTGTAGTAGAGACTCTCTCTGATGAGAATGGACTGTATATGGTACCAGGTACTAATATTGTTGATAACTGTTTGGAGGAAGTGGTGTTTTTACTCCAACAGCTCGCTGACGTCGCCAGACCGGGGCAGAGGAGAGCCCTCCAGAAGGAGATTCGAGCCCTGATGTACCAGCAGCAAGTAAAGTTATCCGGTGGTGAGATTGGTAATGTGCGGGTAGCAGACCCGATGCCCATTGTGATTCCCCCAATGAGTGAAATGCTTATATGGTGTAGAGCAGCAATAGGTCTTAAAGGACAGAGTTACCAGGCGGTAGTAGAACCCCTTAGCTCAGAGCACAGACCTACACTCTTAACTGCCAGAGGGGTAGTGGATGTACGCAATGGGAGGGTGCCCGTCCGTCTTCTCAACTATGGGGAAGACGAGGTCAGATTACCACGATATACCACTGTTGCCAAGTTACATGCTGTAAATAACAACTCCATCCACACGGTGGAGTCCTTAACCTCCCCAGACCAAGTGGAGGATAATGACCCGGCAACCCAGGTGGAGGACTGGTGTCAACAGATCCATGTTGGGACAGACACCACTCCAGCTCACCAGAAACAGGGGGTACACCGGGTGGTTCAGGAATACGCGCAGGTATTCAGCAAGCACCCACTTGACTTTGGGAGGATTTAGGGGGTACAACATCACATCCCCACAGGCAACCATCCCCCCATCAAAGAACGGTACAGGCCTATACCACCAGCACACTACCAGAAAGCCAAGGAGATGTTGCACGACATGAAAAAGGCAGGGTAGTAAGGGATAGTTGTAGTCCCTGGGCAGCTCCCCTAGTGTTAGTCAGGAAGAAGGATGGAAGCATGAGGATGTGTGTAGATTACAGAAAAGTAAATCGCATTACACATAAAGATGCATACCCTTTATCACGAATAGAGGAATCCCTGGCTGCCTTAAAGTCTGCAAATCAAATTACTTTTCCACCCTTGACCTCACTAGTGGGTACTGGCAAGTAGCTGTGGCTGAGGAGGATAGGGAGAAGACGGCCTTCACCACCCCGATGGAACTCTGCGAGTTCAACAGTATGCCGTTTGGACTCTGCAATGCACCTGGAACGTTTCAGAGATTGATGGAGTGCTGCCTGAGACACCACAACTTCGAGACTGTGTTACTATACCTGGACGACGTGATTGTGTACTCCAAGACGTATGAGGACCACTTGAAGCACCTGGCGGAGGTATTTGAGTCACAGTCCCAGTATGGGATGAAGCTGAAGCCCTCAAAGTGCCACCTGCTCAAGAGAAAGGTACAGTACCTGGGGCACATTGTCAGTCCAGAGGGAGTGGCACCAGACCCGGAGAAGGTCACTGCCATCCAGAAATGGCCGGAGCCGAAGAACCTCAAGGAGGTACGTCAGTTCCTGGGACTAGTAGGATACTACCGGAGGTTTGTAAAAGATTACACCAAGAAAGCAGCGCCTCTGCAAGACCTCCTGGTAGGACAGTCCCCCCAAAGGCAGAAATCCCCCATTCCACTGGGGTGAGGAGCAAGCCGAATCATTTCAAGAGATGAAGGAGATACTGACAGGCGACGAGATCCTAGCCTACCCTGACTACAGCCAACCGTTCTTGCTGTATACTGATGCCAGCAATGAAGGATTAGGAGCTGTCCTAAGTCAGAAGCAGAATGGCCTAGAGAAAGTGACAGCCTATGCAAGCAGGAAGCTCCGCCCGACTGAGAGGAACCCAGAGAACTATAGCAGCTTCAAGTTAGAGTTCCTGGCCTTGGTCTGGGCCATCACTGAAAGGTTCAAGCACTACTTAGCCTCCAGCAAGTTCACTGCCTACACTGACAATAACCCCCTGACTCATCTTGAAACAACCAAGCAAGGAGCCATGGAACAGCGATGGATGGCTCGGCTGTCCAATTACCAATTCACAATTAAATACCGGGCGGGCCGCAAGAACGCCAACGCCGATGCCCTGTCCAGGATGCCTCACCAGTCAGACACAGAAGAAGAAGTGGATGACCTGGAGGAGATTGAGCTACCTGCCTTTCACCGGAATGGGATGATCCACGAGTAATGAGCCTCCAGGAGGCAGCGTGGTAAGACGTTAAACCCTTTGCCTCACCACAGCTGGAAGGAGACCAAGGACAGCGACCTGGTTGTCAGCCGTATCAAGGAGCTGATAACCCAAGAAGGTTCCTCCCTGGAGAAAGATGCATCTTTCCAAGCAAAACAGCTGTGGAATGAGAGAAGCCGGCTGTTCATCTATCGAGAGAAGCTGTGCCGGAGGTACATCAATCCCAAGACCCACGAGATGGTATGGCAGATAGTGGTCCCCAAGATGGACATCCAGATGGTGTTGGAGGTCTACCACAATCAGGCGGGGCACTTTGGCTGGAAAAAGCTAGAAACCCTGCTAAAGTGTCGATTCTACTGGGTGGGAATGCGCAGCTCCATTGAGAAGTGGTGCAGAGACTGTGGATCCTGTAGCCTCAGAAGAAAAGACTACAGCAGCCAGAAGGCGCCCCTGCAACCCATCAAGATGGCTTGACCCCTGGAGATCGTGGCGCTGGACCATGTCAAGCTGTCACCCAGCAGGTCAGGGTACTCCTATGCCCTGACCATGGTAGATCACTACTCCAGGTTCCTGGTGGTCGCCCCTGTCAAAGACCTGACGGCAGAAACAGCAGCAAAAACGTTCCAAGCATATTTCTGCAGACCCCATGGATACCCTGAGCAGGTGCTGACAGACCAAGGCCCAGCCTTCGAGGCCGAGTTGTTCAAAGAGTTCTGCCATTTGTATGTGTGTAGGAAGATAAGAACTATACCGTACCACCCCCAAACCAATGGTCTCTGTGAAAAGATGAACAACATTGTCATCGACCTGCTGAAGACCTTACCACTTGAGGAGAGAAATCAGTGGCCAGACCTACTACCTGACCTGGTAGATCTGTACAATCACATACCTATGAGTTCCACCAATTGCACTCCAGCATATCTCATGCGAGCAAGACCAGGAAAGTTGCCCATGGACCTGGAGCTTGGTGTTGCAGAACCAGAAGCAGATATGTCCACTGAGGACTGGGACACGTCCAGACAGGAGCAGTACAGAAGAGTACAAGCCTGTGTCGAAGACAGTCTCGCTAGGGTGAAGGACAAGCAGGAAGACCACTATAATAAGAGTGCGCCAGCAGAACCCTTCACACCAGGATAAGTGGTATTGAAAAGGAAAAGGAGAAACCACAAACTTGATGACCAGTGGGAGACAGAACCCTACCCTGTGTTGAATTTATAGGTTTGATAACAGGAAGACGTGTTTGATTAGCAAAGATGAAGGAAGAACAACTGCAACGGTATCTAGAGACCACCTGAAGTTGTGTCCAGAACTGCTAAAGCCCCAAGAAGAAGTGCCTCTCATCACCCCGGAGGAACCTGAAGAAGCAGTAATACATACTGATTTAGGAGATTTCCCGGCAGATTGGCCTCAAATAGGAGGAGCAGTCATAATCCCAGTACTCCACTTCTTTCGACAGCCAGAAGACCCTCCACAGCCAGATGAACCTGTAAGTGCTGCAGAAGAGCCTAGTGCTGCAGAAGAGTCAGCTCAAGAAGAATCCCCGGACGAAGCATCCCCGGCAGGAGCAGAGCAAGAAGGCCCAGCCAATGGTGAACTTGCCAGGCCAAAGGGAGGTTAAGGCAGTTTTTCAATACCATCACTAGTAGAACAAATCGGGTAACTGACAACACAGATACCACACATTCTATGAAGAATCCTTTATCGTGATTAGTAATTCTTCTATATAAAGTAAATGACATGTGGGAGTATGGTGATGATTACCGCACCCATCCTTCTAAAATAATTCCAGTGCAGAAGAACAGCATGTAGTCTGACCTGGGTATCAGGGGTGTATTAAGGATAGCCAGGGCCCCGCGTGGCCCCCCCACGTGACGGGTCGGAGGTCACCATATACCTGAAACATTATTATTGAAAAAAATAGCTGCCGAGTGAAACTAACCTAAAAAACATCCATTAATCTAAAATTTACCTTCAGTTAAAAAAAATACTTTACCCATAGTATTGAACAGACCAACTTTAATATGTAATCAAGTCTCTTGCCAGTTTTCACAAGGTTTTCATATCAATAGTGCAACAAACACAGAATACAGTAGAAAATATTAACAATATAACACTTCCATTACAATAGAAACATCAGTCATTATATCAATAAAGTGTCAAATGCATAACAATAAATAAATATATATTTTTCAAAAGCTGTCAGAACCATAAACTGTAGAAGCAAAGTATCCTCTCCCTAAGCCTAAGCTCCAGCATACCAGATAGTTTTGGGGTATGTTACTTGCTACATTTAATAGGTTAATTTGAACTTTAGCCTAGGGATGTTAGTAAAGATTTGTCTCTGGAAGTGTCACCCATTTCCCCTGTATGAGGTTGACCAACCAAACTGGAGGCATGAAGGAAAAAAAAAAGAAAAACCAACAGATTAAGGCAAGACCTCACCTTTTCTGAGTAATATAAGACTCATGTTTAAAGCAATACTGCAGTTTTTTTGTATTACGGCACTGGAGTAGAGCCACTAATCTAAGTTCCCTGCCCCTAGTCTCATCCTTACCAACCGGCATCTTCATCTGTATTCCGTGAGGCTCCTGACGTTCTCCAGCAGTTTGTGACCTGCCAGCTTGCTCCAGTGTTTGCTGGCCTATCAGGAAGTCAGAACTCAATTTAAGCCCATGAGATCCAGAACAAGGCCAGCAACAGGCCCCCACACTTACACTGAGAGCTTCTGACCATTACTTCAGGTCAGTCCAAAGTTGCAGTCAAAACATGGCTGTGGGACTGAAGCAACGCTGGGAAGAGCTGAAGACAGTGGCTAGTAAGTATAATAATAGGGTTAAGGGACCACTAGTTTAGTTGCACCACTCCAGCGCTGAAATAAAAGAAAACAAACCCTGGAGTGGGGCTTTAACCAGGTGACAAAACTGTCACTAGCAGTGATTACTGTGCAGGCGGAGGAGAGCAGAGGTGTGTGATTCCATATACTGCTCTGCATCTATCTCAGGCTGTGTGGAATAAAGCCCTGGTACCTGAGGTAGATGCTGAGCGCTGTATGTGACACGTGCTGATCGGACACTGCAGCTCTCATCTCAGTACTGTCCTGCTGCTGTGAGACAAGAACTGTAATGTGCCATCAGCACTTGTAACAAACAGCGCTCAGCATTTAGCCCAGGTGCCTGAAAGTTATTCCCCAAAGCCTGGGATGGATGCAGAGCAGTATATAGAATCATACACCACTGCACAGCAATCAATAGAAGGCAGATTTTATTTTTAACTAGTTAGACATGAGTATTATATACAGAGAAAGCCAGCTCTCATATCCTCTGCGATTGTGCGCTTTATCCTCTGCCTGACACCGCCTGCACATTATTGGGTAACATCATACAGGGAAAAAAGTAAATGCCCCCTTAGTTGAAGGGGAAATTGGCATAAAGTTTACAAGTAATTACAAAAACTAAAAATGGCTGCTGTGTCAGTCTGTGTGTTTTGTGAGTAACTTACAGTTTGGCTGGTACTTTGAAGAGGAAACACACGATGGTATGTGCTGTGCTTGAATTTTCAATACCTAAAAGAAATGAGGCAAAAAATAATTTTTCTTAACATCTGTTTACACATATACATAGTAACAGTCATCCTTCAACCTTAAAAAATAAGTCCATCTAGTTCAAGCCATAGCCTAACATGCTGATCCAGAGGAAGGCAAAAAAAAACCATGTGGCAAACACTAAGCTCCACATTGGGGAAAAAAATTCCTTCCTGACTCCATACGACAATCAGACTAGTTCCCTGGATCAACGCCCTATCAAGGAATCTAGTATACAGTGCTGTGCAAATTAATTGGGACAAAGCCAAAAAAACCCATATTTTTGAATATTTAATAATAAAATGTTATAATGCACTGTTACATACAAATTATAGTAAGAAATATGTCCTCCTTTAGCAGATATGAGATTTTCAATGCGTTTTGGCATTGATTCTACCAAGTTTTTGCATAAATTCTTCCATTCTTCATCATGGAACCACACTTGTATGGCACTGTTTATCATGCGTTCTTTGGTTGTACAGTCCATTTTGCCAAGACGTCTCTTCACAATGCTCCACAAATTTTCTATAAGATTTAAGTCTGGTGAATTGCCAGGCCAGTACAGCACTTTTACTTTATTTTCTTCCAGGAATTTCTTCACACACTTGGAATTGTGGCATGGAGAAAAAGTACACTAAACCACTCCTCACAGAAACAAGCTCTCAACTGAAGCTGAGGGGGCAGCTAGCTGTTATTTTCTGACTAAAACCAGTCAAACCACATTTTGTTACTCACGGTTGTACACTCACACCTGTTCAAAAAAGTTAAAACTGGTTTGAATCACTGACTGGTAACCAACTTACGATTTTACTTAAAAAATGCTTTGTCCCAATTAATTTGCACAGCACTGTATATAATCTGTAATATTATACTTATCAAGAAAGGCCTCCATGCCCTTCTTAAATGTTAGTAGTGAATCCCTCATTACAACATCATGCGGCAGAGAGTTCCATAGTCTCACTGCTCTTACAGTAAAGAATCCGCGTCTGTGATTATGATTAAACCTTCTTTCCTCCAGACGTAGAAGATGCCCCCTTGTCCCCGTCTCAGGCCTCAGAGTAAAAAGATCAGTAGAAAGGTCTTTGTACTGTCCCCTCATATACTTGTACATACCGTGTTTCCCCGAAAGTAAGACCCCCCCGAAAGTAAGGCAGGGTGGGGGGTTTCGGGGGGGTCCGCCAATGTAGGGCACCCCCCGATTGTAAGGCAGGGTAGCGGGGGGGGGGCCGGGGAATGTAAGGCTGATTCGTCACAGGCTCCCTAGCCGGCTCGCAGCTGATTGGCCGATCAGCCTGTTCGTCACAGGCTCCCTAGCCGGCTCGCAGCTGATTGGCCGATCAGCCTGTTCGTCACAGGCTCCCTAGCCGGCTCGCAGCTGATTGGCCGATCAGCCTGTTCGTCACAGGCTCCCTAGCCGGCTCGCAGCTCTGATTGGCCGATCAGCCTGTTCGTCACAGGCTCCCTAGCCGGCTCGCAGCTGATTGGCCGATCAGCCTGTTCGCCACAGGCTCCCTAGCCGGCTCGCAGCTGATTGGCCGAATCAGCTGCGACGTCACCGCCTGCAGGCTCGCTCCGATTGGTCCAGCTTCCCCGGCATCCGAATCGTCAGCCCGGCACCGCAGAGGAGATCGAAACAGAAGGAAAGTAACGGTAAGTTCCGAAACTCTCTCTGTGTGTGTGTGTGTGTGTGTGTGTATACGATATGTGTACGGTATGTGTATGGGTGCCGTATGGGGCTGTGTGTGTGTGTGTATACGATATGTGTACGGTATGTGTATGGGTGCCGTATGGGGCTGTGTGTGTGTGTGTATACGATATGTGTACGGTATGTGTATGGGTGCCGTATGGGGCTGTGTGTGTGTGTGTGTGTGGTGGCAGAGTGGGGGGCAGAACCACTGTATGGGGAGGCTGCATACTGTTCAGCCTGTTTTTTTTCCCAATGTAAGGCCTCCCCCGAAAGTAAGGCAGGGTGGGACTTTTGGGGGTAAAATTAATGTAAGACAGGGCCTTACTTTCGGGGAAACACGGTAGTAATAAGATCACCCCTAAGCCTTCGTTTTTCCAAACTAAATAACCCCGAGTGAAATTGATAAGAAAGTGTGTGTCATATGCGAGTGTACTTGAGAAACACTTACTAGAAAGTCACTGGATCTCTGTTTTGTCTTTCTCCAAGAGCTTCTTGGTCCTGACACGTGTTCCATTGATCAAATCATGAGAGAAGTTCCTGCAGACAAACCCTGAAAAACATAATGCGAGTCACTTCTGACCAGATTGTCATCTACTTTTCTCAGAACGTCTACTTCTACTTCTCTTAACGTGAGAAAATGGCTGTGGATTTTTAACATTTCTTTTACTTTGTTAGTCCCCTTAGGCAACTTGAAACTGAACGTTAGATCACTTGTCTATATTCAAAAGTACTTTTGCATTGCTACATATAAAATCACTATTGCCTGTGAAGCCCAACCACAGAATGACAGTGGCATGTGAAGAGAACCTAGTATGTCCATATCCTCAAACGCTATTGACGCGCCCCCTGGGCAGCGGGGTACTCGCCAACCGGGCCTTGATGGATTTGGGGGATGTCACAGTGGCTGGCCCATTCCGTGACCCAGGGTGGTCAGTCCAAAAATAAAAGGGGGGATAAAAATGTAAACCAAAAAGGGGAAGTAGGGTAGGTTTGTAAATGTTCGTGACGCCACCCGTGGTACCCGGTAATGACTACTGGCGCTGCGACAGTCCTCTGAGGCCGGTGTTCCGGGCAGCTTAGTTGGTGCTACTCTCCACGGGTAGAGTAGGCCTCAGGGCAGTGTAGATGTGATGTAGAGTGGTGGCGGGTGCTGTGCCGCTGTAGAAAGAACAGGCAGAGATAGCGGTTGAAGTCATCCGAGTCTTTACTCACTTTTTATCAGCTCAGAGCTTCTCTTTGCTGTCACACGGCGAGCTGCGGCCGCCAGGGTGGGGCTCAGCACTTTCCAGGTAGTTCAGGAGCACCTGCCAGGACCCCGCTCTAGTGTGTTCCTCTCTTGCTCAATTTCTCCCGCCGTGTGTTCCCCACTGAGTCCCGTACGGGTGCTGCAATCTCTCTATGGGCAACGTGTAGTTCCCGGACCGACTGGGCGCCCTTTTTGGTGACTTGTGGTGAGGCTGAGGCGTAAGGCTGGGTCCCTCTGGGTAAACTCAGATTAGGGCATACAGGTGGCGACTCCGCTCCATCCGTATCCCCCTGGGATCCACATAAGCCTCCGGATTCTTCCGACAGAGACGTGAAGTACAAAGTCAGATTGGGGACCGGTTACCCCTCTTGCGGCCGGGTCCCTCTGGCTAGGCCAGAATAAGGTATGCAGGTGGTGGCTCCGCTCCGTCCATATCCCCTGGGATCCTTTCGCCTGTGGAGCTTGACTCCTCTGCTCCCCTCCTGGGCCTCCTACTCTCAGGACCCTGACCGAGACAGAGCCTACAGCAACTCTGCCCTGCTCCTCGTCTCGAGGCCTGAGACCGAGGACCGTGGACCCTCAGCTGGCTGCAGCGTTGTGCTGTCTACCGACCAACGACCCACAACCAAAGACAATGATACCAAGATGGCCTCCATATATATATGATCCAGCTAAGTGCTCAAAATAAATGCTTCCTCCACCCTCACTCACTACATGGTTCCCCCCAACTCCTCCATTCTGGCCCGGGGCGGCACTATGGTGCATATAGGCCCCCTTCAGAACTGGAGTGGTGTAGTGTTGAGTGTGTGTTTGGGGTCCTGTATGGTACTCCATCCTTACCTGGAAGAGGAGATATCACACCCTTAAGTGGGGTGCAATAACTCTGTGGCGACTGAGCCCGCAGGGGCGCCACATTATTGACCTGCAGTGCAGGTTAATAGTATAGAAAAGTGCCCAACCGCTGTACTGAACGTGCAGCTCATGGGAAAAAAATGGAATTTAAATCATTCCAAGAACCTTTACTGGCCTTCAGTCATACAGGTGTGTACAAAGCATCTACAATTGCAGCCCATAGCACTGCGAGTGGCTCCTGCAAGCACGTGTGACGCTCACAGCCCTCCCTGGGAAGATGGGGGGGTACTCAGAGCCGGGTCAGATGTTGGGGGATGTAGCCGTGGCCTGGACCCGTTCCGTGCCCAGGGCCGTCACATTAAAAGATTTAATGGGCTTTCAGGGTTGGTGTTAATTGAGTGGTTGTATTGACTACACCACCTGTGGTGCCTGGTGATTCTCCACCAGCTCTGCATTCAGTCCTCTGAAGCGGGATGTAGCGGCAGCAGAAGATGGTACTACTCCCCACAGGCGGAGCAGGGCCTCAGGGCAGAGAGGACAAGAGGATGGGAGCTGTTGTGGAAGATGTTGTGCGGTGTAGTGCGGTGCCGCGTTGCAATAAGAAACCGGAGGCCATAGGGGTAGTCCTCCAAGCTTTACTCACGGTAGAATGCTCAGCTGCAAGGCTTCTCCCTGCTCCTCACGGCGCGCTGCGGCCACCAGGACCGGGGGTCCGACAACCTCCGGGTAGTTCAGGTGCTTTGGTCAGGACCCCGCACCAGAGTGTTCCTAGACTTTCCCACTAGGTCCTCTCCTGTCCGTTTGTGGTGCGTTTACTAAGGCCGGGTCTCCCTCTGGACTATGCACAGAACAAGGGTACGGGTGGCGACTCCGCTCCGTTACCCGGTGGGATCCACTGAGCCTCCGGGCTTCTCTGACTAAGACTTGTAATGACAGAGTCAGATATCGGGGGCCGGTACCCCTTTTGCAGCAGGAATCCCTCAGACTAGGCCAGAATAGTGAGGACAGGTGGCGTATACTGCTCCGTCTTCATCCCCCTGGGATCCTTTTGCCTGCGGAGCTATACTCCTCCGCTCCCCTCCAGACCTTCTTAAGTAAGGACCTTGACCGGGTAGAGACAGCCGTTAACTCTTGCCCGTTCCTCGACTCAAGGCCAGAGTTCGAGGACCGTGTCCCCATCAACTGCAGGTTCACACAGAAAGCCACGTTCAGCGATGAAGATCACAATCAAAGACCTTGAACTTAAGATGGCTGGCTATTAAATATGAATTTAGTACGTGTAACCTCTAAGTGTATCCTCCACCCTCACCCACTACTAGGTTCCCCCTTACTTTGGTTCCCCCATCTCCACTTATCCCGGCTGGGGCAGCACCCTGGTGCCTTAAAGCCCCCCTACAGGTGGGAGAGATGTAGTGTTGAATGCAGAGGTGGGGTCCTGACAGCTGCACCATCCTTACCTCGAAGGAGAGATACCACACCTCATTAAAGAGATGCAGTACCCCTTTGGCGACCGAACCCTCAGGGGCGCCACACACGCCCTGGCACTTTGACTGATAGCTGACTCTACAGTGATGCACTGCATCGCGAGAGGTCAAATTGCTAGGGTGTGCTTACAGCAGCCACTCGCATGTATGACTGAAAACCGGCAGTTCTTGCGATGAAGTCTATTTCTCTCTTCTCATCTCTCAAACAATCCTGCTATTACATATAGACGCTTAAAAAAATTAAAATATCTTCTGGTAAACAGCCACCTTGGGGGGCCAGCAGCTAAGGGTTTATTTGGATCCAAGGGCCCAAGCTGGGGCTGCCACCCATGTGGCTCTTGCGTGGCGTGCCTCAATATAGAGTCTACGAAAATCTTTACAAATTCAAATGGTACGAAGCAATATAAGATTACTCATACCATCACATGTACCACAGTTGGGGTGATCTACAGTGCAAAATGCCCTTGCAACAGAATATATGTAGGCCTTACATCAAGAGAACTCCGAAGAAGAACTAGAGAACGCGTCTTGGATATCAAGGCAGCAAAAGAAATTTACAATGTGGATGAGCTCAAGACATTACCGCGTCACTTTATGAAGTTTCATAACAGTGACCCTTCTGGTCTCCAGTTGAGTGGTTTTGATAGGGTCTACCCAGGCACTAGAGGAGGTAACTGGAAAAAAATCCTGGCACAGAAGGAGGCAAGGGGGATCACTGTGTTGAACACCTTAACCCTCCATGGTCTCAATGAGACAAATAGTTTTGTTTCATTTCTTTAATATTGTTGGGTGGTTCCTAGTGGAGTGCATTGTATTATGGTCATTTTACTTTTAATCTTATTTTAATTGTTTTTATTCGTTTATACTTACGTTTTCTTCTTTCCTTCTCTTCTTAGTTCTTTCGCCTGACGTTTGCTATTTTTCAGAGTTGGTCATCTTCTTGAGCGTCATCATCACCAGTGCATTTGAACCTCTTTTTATATTTTAAAGAATTTAAATATCTTCTAGTAATATATGTATAATGTCATGCATTTATGTGCCCCATGCCTTTTTGTTATATAAATATATTTTTCATCTCATCATATTTTTCACTATATATTCACTAGCACAATTGCACTGTATGGGTCATATTATATGATAGGTGTCACCTATCCATCATATATCATAGATATATAATTTTTTCATATGATATATATTCTCCTATAACATTTTCACGTTATTATCTCATATACGTCCCTGGTATCCTGTTATTAATTTCCAGGGCAGGTCCTTGTTAGCTAGTGGACTGAAAAAAAGGTAATTAGCTCATATCACCTGAAACTCACAGGAATCCCAGGCTCACGGATTAGTGTCCAGCATAAACTTGTAAAGATATATAGAAAAAGTAAAATCCGGTGCCACAAGCGATAAATCCTTTATTCCAAAAATTAAAAATCACATGTCCCTAGGAGGGGAACAACTGGTCGCGTTTCGAGGACACAGCCCCTTAATCGTCAGTATACAAATGAATTAAAAAACAACACATTTATAATAAAAACTGTGACCACCCCTAAGCATGTGTGATAGATTAGTATACACATTAGGATATTAACTCCTACTTAGACAAGATTTGCGTGCAACAAATTCTCATAGAATATACAGACAGAGTTAGGGGAAAAAAAAAACAAAAAAAAAACTTTTATGTAAATAATTTGCCATATAGATGCACAGAACAGAATATGCATATAATATTATAAATGCAAGTATATATATATATAATTCAATAAAAAAACATTAAATCTGATCTATAATTCATACCTTGCGGTATCCGTGCATTTAATTTCAATATCCACAATTTTTCTTTGTTATGGAGCATTTTTTCCCAATTACCGCCACGATGGGGACGTGGTACTCTCTCTATGCCTGTAATATTTAATGTGCTTATATTGCCCGCATGTACCTCTCTGAAATGTTTGGAGAGACCTGATAACCTGATGGATTTTGAGGCAGGATTTGCTCCTGTAATATGTTCTGATATTCTTGCCTTAAGGGCTCTGGTAGTGCGGCCTATAGAATATTCTGAACAGCTGGCACAAGTTGCCATATAGACAACATGGGAGGTGTTACAATGTATATAAGACTCTATGTCATATTTTCTACCTGTATGTAAATCAGAGAAACTTGAACCCATAGCGACATATTTGCACATACAGCATCTATTTTCACCACATTTATACATGCCGACATATTTCAGCCAGGTGGGACTTTGTACTTTATTATCCAAAAATACGCTGGGTGACAACATATTGCGTAGATCCTGACCTTTCCTTGAAACCACCCTACAGCCTGCTTCCAATATATTAGACAATTTGTCATCCTGATATAATATGGGTAAGTTCTTGAGAAAGATTTGTTTAATGTTGTAAAAATGATCACTATATGGCGTAGAGAAAGTTAATGAAGATTTAGCCTTATTGGAACTATGTTTTACTGATTGTGTCAACAAACCTTCTCTATCTTTAGATATAGCTATAGATATAGCCCTATCGATCATCCATTTTTTATATCCCCTAGACCTCAGTCTCGCTGACATGGTTTTAGTTTCCTCCTCAAAACACTCTTGTTCACTGCAATTGCGTCTAGCTCTAATGAACTCACCCACTGGTAAATTTTTTATAACATGTTTTGGGTGGCTGCTTTCAGCTCTCAAGAGAGAATTGCCGCTAAGGGGCTTGCGGTAAAGTTTAGAGGCAATTTTCCCTGTACTCACACAACCAGTCAATACGACATCCAAAAACGGAGTGGACTCCTTGTGAATCTCCATAGTGAATTTCAAATTGTAGTTGTTATTCTCCAGATAATTTAGAAATTCAGTAACAGGTGGTGCGGGAGACCCCGATGACAGACCCCATATGAGGATCATGTCATCAATGAATCTCCCGCACCACCGAATATTGTTCCTATATGGACAACATTCATTGAAAATATATTCTTCCTCCCATCTTTTCATATAAACATTGGCCAGTGAAGGGGAAAACTTAGAGCCCATCGGACAACCGCAAAGCTGTAAGTAAAATTTATCATTGAAGATGAAAAAATTACTCTTCAAAAGAAATTCCAAACTCAAAAGCAAAAATTCCTTGACACCATCAGTAAAAATGTCAGTTAGATTCAAAAAATATTGCACAACCCTCAATGCCTTATCGTGAGGTATTGAGGAATACAACTGGACAACATCACATGTTATCCAATTACAGTCCTCCTGCCAAGACATAAGATTAATGGCCTGCATTAAATGCTGAGTATCTTTTATCATACCTGGTGATCCCTCCAGTAAGACACGTAATCTGGAATCCACCCACCCTGAAAGTCTCTCATTGAGGGAATGTATACCCGCCACGATTGGCCTCAGGGGAGGTGGAAACACTGACTTATGCGTCTTAGGGAGGGCATGAAAAATCGGAATAACAGGCTGATCTGGAGACAAAAATTCCTTCATTTTGGAATCAATGGCTCCAAGAGCTACTCCTTCCTCCAGTAGCCTGTTTAATTTTATAGTAAAATTCTTTGTGGGATCAGAGACTAAGGGGCGGTAGGTGGTGGAATCAGATAATATATCCTCTACCAATTTTTTATATAATCCTGAATCCAGAATCACCACCGAACCCCCCTTGTCTGAAGGTCTAATGACAATGGTAGAATTAGCCCTTAGGGAAATTATTGCTTCCCTTTCCCTTTTGGAAAGATTATTTGATACTCTCAATTTTCCATCATCCAAGAGATTATTTAGATCCCTTTCCATTGCGGCTTGAAAGGAATCCATAGCTGGTATCCTCGCCGCAATGGGATAATAACTTTCGTTGGATGTAGCAAAATTGAATATTTCCAAGTCATTTCTTAATTTCATACATTTTTTGATCTTAACATTGTTTTCCAAATGATGTAAATCCTTGATGCTCATGGTTTCCTGTAACCCCATATGTAATGGATAACAGTCAGGCAATATAGGAGGGACACAATCATGATCTGTAGAGACCTGAAGGATGTTTCTATCATAAAAATGTCTTTTAACTGCTAAATTTCTTGTTTACATCCTTCAATGTTTGAAATAAATCAGCATTTTTATTAGGTACAAAATTTAAATCTTTCTCCAAAACTTTAAGTTCATGTTCAGAAAAAATGCAAGCAGATAAATTGTGAACAGAAACTATATCTATGTTATTTATTTCCTGTGTTTCTCTTTTCCTCCTTCTCCGTGAGCGCCTTTTCGGCCTTTGTAGCAGTTTTTTGAAACAGCAGATGTGGAGGCATATCTAGTATTGTATGCTCTAAAAGAGCCATTTCCATCCTGACCAGAAAACGGCACATCTGATTCATCTGTACTTGCTGATGAGACAGGTGAAGAAAAACTCACATTACGGTTGCTCACTTGTTCAGGTGGATTTCTCAGAATGGATTTTATGGTGCCTGATTTTGTGGAATGTTTAGGAGTTTTAGGTGTGCTAGCGGTAGATAAAAAACGAGTTTTTCCAGGAGTACGATGTTTCCATACATAGACAGAATTACTTTCATAGTCTTTTAAATCTCGTTTGTACTTGGAACTTTTTAAATCAATGATAGTCTTTTCAAGTTCATCAATTTTTTTTATGCATATTCTCATATAGTGATTCATATACATTCTGAGAAATAAACTTATCCGCTGCATCTTGCAAAACCTTGATATCATTCTCTAAAGACTCCAATTTATTTTCCTCCTCCAAAATGATAAGATTCATTAATTTAAAAGAACATTCCGAAAGAACATCGTTCCACTTACTTGTAAATTCATCACTGAACGGAGTAGTTGCAATCTTTTTAATACGGAGGCCTCGAGGAATCATCTTTTTCAAGACGTATTTCTTCAAGGTGGCATGATCCCACCAAACCTTTAGATGCTGAATCAAAGCTTTTTCCAAAGTAAAAAATGCCTCATGAATTTCAGGAGCACTCCTGTCCATATTTCCACCACCAGAGAAAATAGAGTCCAGTTTTTTTGCACGCAAATCCCGGCATAATGATAGGTAGTCTCGCGTGGATTCCATGGGTGAGATTTAACCAGCCCAAATGAAAAGAGCAATGTCTTAAAAATGTGAGAGGTGAGAGCTATGCTGAGTACTAGTGGACTGAAAAAAAGGTAATTAGCTCATATCACCTGATACTCACAGGAATCCCAGGCTCACGGATTAGTGTCCAGCATACACTTGTAAGGATATATAGAAAAAGTAAAATCCGGTGCCACAAGCGATAAATCCTTTATTCCAGAAATGAAAAATCACATGTCCCTAGGAGGGGAACAACTGGTCGCGTTTCGAGGACACAGCCCCTTAATCGTCAGTATACAACTGAATTAAAAAACAACACATTTATAATAAAAACTGTGACCACCCCTAAGCATGTGTGATAGATTAGTATACACATTAGGATATTAACTCCTACTTAGACAAGATTTGCGTGCAACAAATTCTCATAGAATATACAGACATAGACTTAGGAGAAAAAACAAGAAAAAAAAAAAACTTTTATGTAAATAATTTGCCATATAGATGCACAGAACAGAATATGCATATAATATTATAAATGCAAGTATATATATATATAATTCAATAAAAAAACATTAAATCTGATCTATAATTCATACCTTGCGGTATCCGTGCATTTAATTTCAATATCCACAATTTTTCTTTGTTATGGAGCATTTTCTCCCAATTACCGCCACGATGGGGACGTGGTACTCTCTCTATGCCTGTAATATTTAATGTACTTATATTGCCCGCATGTACCTCTCTGAAATGTTTGGAGAGACCTGATAACCTGATGGATTTTGAGGCAGGATTTGCTCCTGTAATATGTTCTGATATTCTTGCCTTAAGGGCTCTGGTAGTGCGGCCTATATAATATTCTGAACAGCTGGCACAAGTTGCCATATAGACAACATGGGAGGTGTTACAATTTATATAAGACTCTATGTCATATTTTCTACCTGTATGTAAATCAGAGAAACTTGAACCCATAGCGACATATTTGCACATACAGCATCTATTTTCACCACATTTATACATGCCGACATATTTCAGCCAGGTGGGACTTTGTACTTTATTATCCAAAAATACGCTGGGTGACAACATATTGCGTAGATCCTGACCTTTCCTTGAAACCACCCTACAGCCTGCTTCCAATATATTAGACAATTTGTCATCCTGATATAATATGGGTAAGTGACTTGGAAATATCCAATTTTGCTACATCCAACGAAAGTTATTATCCCATTGCGGCGAGGATACCAGCTATGGATTCCTTTCAAGCCGCAATGGAAAGGGATCTAAATAATCTCTTGGATGATGGAAAATTGAGAGTATCAAATAATCTTTCCAAAAGGGAAAGGGAAGCAATAATTTCCCTAAGGGCTAATTCTACCATTGTCATTAGACCTTCAGACAAGGGGGGTTCGGTGGTGATTCTGGATTCAGGATTATATAAAAAATTGGTAGAGGATATATTATCTGATTCCACCACCTACCGCCCCTTAGTCTCTGATCCCACAAAGAATTTTACTATAAAATTAAACAGGCTACTGGAGGAAGGAGTAGCTCTTGGAGCCATTGATTCCAAAATGAAGGAATTTTTGTCTCCAGATCAGCCTGTTATTCCGATTTTTCATGCCCTCCCTAAGACGCATAAGTCAGTGTTTCCACCTCCCCTGAGGCCAATCGTGGCGGGTATACATTCCCTCAATGAGAGACTTTCAGGGTGGGTGGATTCCAGATTACGTGTCTTACTGGAGGGATCACCAGGTATGATAAAAGATACTCAGCATTTAATGCAGGCCATTAATCTTATGTCTTGGCAGGAGGACTGTAATTGGATAACATGTGATGTTGTCCAGTTGTATTCCTCAATACCTCACGATAAGGCATTGAGGGTTGTGCAATATTTTTTGAATCTAACTGACATTTTTACTGATGGTGTCAAGGAATTTTTGCTTTTGAGTTTGGAATTTCTTTTGAAGAGTAATTTTTTCATCTTCAATGATAAATTTTACTTACAGCTTTGCGGTTGTCCGATGGGCTCTAAGTTTTCCCCTTCACTGGCCAATGTTTATATGAAAAGATGGGAGGAAGAATATATTTTCAATGAATGTTGTCCATATAGGAACAATATTCGGTGGTGCGGGAGATTCATTGATGACATGATCCTCATATGGGGTCTGTCATCGGGGTCTCCCGCACCACCTGTTACTGAATTTCTAAATTATCTGGAGAATAACAACTACAATTTGAAATTCACTATGGAGATTCACAAGGAGTCCACTCCGTTTTTGGATGTCGTATTGACTGGTTGTGTGAGTACAGGGAAAATTGCCTCTAAACTTTACCGCAAGCCCCTTAGCGGCAATTCTCTCTTGAGAGCTGAAAGCAGCCACCCAAAACATGTTATAAAAAATTTACCAGTGGGTGAGTTCATTAGAGCTAGACGCAATTGCAGTGAACAAGAGTGTTTTGAGGAGGAAACTAAAACCATGTCAGCGAGACTGAGGTCTAGGGGATATAAAAAATGGATGATCGATAGGGCTATATCTATAGCTATATCTAAAGATAGAGAAGGTTTGTTGACACAATCAGTAAAACATAGTTCCAATAAGGCTAAATCTTCATTAACTTTCTCTACGCCATATAGTGATCATTTTTACAACATTAAACAAATCTTTCTCAAGAACTTACCCATATTATATCAGGATGACAAATTGTCTAATATATTGGAAGCAGGCTGTAGGGTGGTTTCAAGGAAAGGTCAGGATCTACGCAATATGTTGTCACCCAGCGTATTTTTGGATAATAAAGTACAAAGTCCCACCTGGCTGAAATATGTCGGCATGTATAAATGTGGTGAAAATAGATGCTGTATGCGCAAACATGTCGCTATGGGTTCAAGTTTCTCTGATTTACATACAGGTAGAAAATATGACATAGAGTCTTATATAAATTGTAACACCTCCCATGTTGTCTATATGGCAACTTGTGCCAGCTGTTCAGAATATTCTATAGGCCGCACTACCAGAGCCCTTAAGGCAAGAATATCAGAACATATTACAGGAGCAAATCCTGCCTCAAAATCCATCAGGTTATCAGGTCTCTCCAAACATTTCAGAGAGGTACATGCGGGCAATATAAGCACATTAAATATTACAGGCATAGAGAGAGTACCACGTCCCCATCGTGGCGGTAATTGGGAAAAAATGCTCCATAACAAAGAAAAATTGTGGATATTGAAATTAAATGCACGGATACCGCAAGGTATGAATTATAGATCAGATTTAATGTTTTTTTATTGAATTATATATATATATATACTTGCATTTATAATATTATATGCATATTCTGTTCTGTGCATCTATATGGCAAATTATTTACAAAAAAGTTTTTTTTTTGTTTTTTTTTCCCCCTAAGTCTATGTCTGTATATTCTATGAGAATTTGTTGCACGCAAATCTTGTCTAAGTAGGAGTTAATATCCTAATGTGTATACTAATCTATCACACATGCTTAGGGGTGGTCACAGTTTTTATTATAAATGTGTTGTTTTTTAATTCATTTGTATACTGACGATTAAGGGGCTGTGTCCTCGAAACGCGTCCAGTTGTTCCCCTCCTAGGGACATGTGATTTTTAATTTTTGGAATAAAGGATTTATCGCTTGTGGCACCGGATTTTACTTTTTCTATATATCCTTACAAGTGTATGCTGGACACTAATCCGTGAGCCTGGGATTCCTGTGAGTTTCAGGTGATATGAGCTAATTACCTTTTTTTCAGTCCACTAGCTAACAAGGACCTGCCCTGGAAATTAATAACAGGATACCAGGGACGTATATGAGATAATAACGTGAAAATGTTATAGGAGAATATATATCATATGAAAAAATTATATATCTATGATATATGATGGATAGTGTGACACCTATCATATAATATGACCCATACAGTGCAATTGTGCTAGTGAATATATAGTGAAAAATATGATGAGATGAAAAATATATTTATATAACAAAAAGGCATGGGGCACATAAATGCATGACATTATACATATATTACTAGAAGATATTTAAATTCTTTAAAATATAAAAAGAGGTTCAAATGCACTGGTGATGATGACGCTCAAGAAGATGACCAACTCTGAAAAATAGCAAACGTCAGGCGAAAGAACTAAGAAGAGAAGGAAAGAAGAAAACGTAAGTATAAACGAATAAAAACAATTAAAATAAGATTAAAAGTAAAATGACCATAATACAATGCACTCCACTAGGAACCACCCAACAATATTAAAGAAATGAAACAAAACTATTTGTCTCATTGAGACCATGGAGGGTTAAGGTGTTCAACACAGTGATCCACCTTGCCTCCTTCTGTGCCAGGATTTTTTTCCAGTTACCTCCTCTAGTGCCTGGGTAGACCCTATCAAAACCACTCAACTGGAGACCAGAAGGGTCACTGTTATGAAACTTCATAAAGTGACGCGGTAATGTCTTGAGCTCATCCACATTGTAAATTTCTTTTGCTGCCTTGATATCCAAGATGCGTTCTCTAGTTCTTCTTCGGAGTTCTCTTGATGTAAGGCCTACATATATTCTGTTGCAAGGGCATTTTGCACTGTAGATCACCCCAACTGTGGTACATGTGATGGTATGAGTAATCTTATATTGCTTCGTACCATTTGAATTTGTAAAGATTTTCGTAGACTCTATATTGAGGCACGCCACGCAAGAGCCACATGGGTGGCAGCCCCAGCTTGGGCCCTTGGATCCAAATAAACCCTTAGCTGCTGGCCCCCCAAGGTGGCTGTTTACCAGAAGATATTTTAATTTTTTTAAGCGTCTATATGTAATAGCAGGATTGTTTGAGAGATGAGAAGAGAGAAATAGACTTCATCGCAAGAACTGCCGGTTTTCAGTCATACATGCGAGTGGCTGCTGTAAGCACACCCTAGCAATTTGACCTCTCGCGATGCAGTGCATCACTGTAGAGTCAGCTATCAGTCAAAGTGCCAGGGCGTGTGTGGCGCCCCTGAGGGTTCGGTCGCCAAAGGGGTACTGCATCTCTTTAATGAGGTGTGGTATCTCTCCTTCGAGGTAAGGATGGTGCAGCTGTCAGGACCCCACCTCTGCATTCAACACTACATCTCTCCCACCTGTAGGGGGGCTTTAAGGCACCAGGGTGCTGCCCCAGCCGGGATAAGTGGAGATGGGGGAACCAAAGTAAGGGGGAACCTAGTAGTGGGTGAGGGTGGAGGATACACTTAGAGGTTACACGTACTAAATTCATATTTAATAGCCAGCCATCTTAAGTTCAAGGTCTTTGATTGTGATCTTCATCGCTGAACGTGGCTTTCTGTGTGAACCTGCAGTTGATGGGGACACGGTCCTCGAACTCTGGCCTTGAGTCGAGGAACGGGCAAGAGTTAACGGCTGTCTCTACCCGGTCAAGGTCCTTACTTAAGAAGGTCTGGAGGGGAGCGGAGGAGTATAGCTCCGCAGGCAAAAGGATCCCAGGGGGATGAAGACGGAGCAGTATACGCCACCTGTCCTCACTATTCTGGCCTAGTCTGAGGGATTCCTGCTGCAAAAGGGGTACCGGCCCCCGATATCTGACTCTGTCATTACAAGTCTTAGTCAGAGAAGCCCGGAGGCTCAGTGGATCCCACCGGGTAACGGAGCGGAGTCGCCACCCGTACCCTTGTTCTGTGCATAGTCCAGAGGGAGACCCGGCCTTAGTAAACGCACCACAAACGGACAGGAGAGGACCTAGTGGGAAAGTCTAGGAACACTCTGGTGCGGGGTCCTGACCAAAGCACCTGAACTACCCGGAGGTTGTCGGACCCCCGGTCCTGGTGGCCGCAGCGCGCCGTGAGGAGCAGGGAGAAGCCTTGCAGCTGAGCATTCTACCGTGAGTAAAGCTTGGAGGACTACCCCTATGGCCTCCGGTTTCTTATTGCAACGCGGCACCGCACTACACCGCACAACATCTTCCACAACAGCTCCCATCCTCTTGTCCTCTCTGCCCTGAGGCCCTGCTCCGCCTGTGGGGAGTAGTACCATCTTCTGCTGCCGCTACATCCCGCTTCAGAGGACTGAATGCAGAGCTGGTGGAGAATCACCAGGCACCACAAGTGGTGTAGTCAATACAACCACTCAATTAACACCAACCCTGAAAGCCCATTAAATCTTTTAATGTGACGGCCCTGGGCACGGAACGGGTCCAGGCCACGGCTACATCCCCCAACATCTGACCCGGCTCTGAGTACCCCCCCATCTTCCCAGGGAGGGCTGTGAGCGTCACACGTGCTTGCAGGAGCCACTCGCAGTGCTATGGGCTGCAATTGTAGATGCTTTGTACACACCTGTATGACTGAAGGCCAGTAAAGGTTCTTGGAATGATTTAAATTCCATTTTTTTCCCATGAGCTGCACGTTCAGTACAGCGGTTGGGCACTTTTCTATACTATTAACCTGCACTGCAGGTCAATAATGTGGCGCCCCTGCGGGCTCAGTCGCCACAGAGTTATTGCACCCCACTTAAGGGTGTGATATCTCCTCTTCCAGGTAAGGATGGAGTACCATACAGGACCCCAAACACACACTCAACACTACACCACTCCAGTTCTGAAGGGGGCCTATATGCACCATAGTGCCGCCCCGGGCCAGAATGGAGGAGTTGGGGGGAACCATGTAGTGAGTGAGGGTGGAGGAAGCATTTATTTTGAGCACTTAGCTGGATCATATATATATGGAGGCCATCTTGGTATCATTGTCTTTGGTTGTGGGTCGTTGGTCGGTAGACAGCACAACGCTGCAGCCAGCTGAGGGTCCACGGTCCTCGGTCTCAGGCCTCGAGACGAGGAGCAGGGCAGAGTTGCTGTAGGCTCTGTCTCGGTCAGGGTCCTGAGAGTAGGAGGCCCAGGAGGGGAGCAGAGGAGTCAAGCTCCACAGGCGAAAGGATCCCAGGGGATATGGACAGAGCGGAGCCACCACCTGCATACCTTATTCTGGCCTAGCCAGAGGGACCCGGCCGCAAGAGGGGTAACCGGTCCCCAATCTGACTTTGTACTTCACGTCTCTGTCGGAAGAATCCGGAGGCTTATGTGGATCCCAGGGGGATACGGATGGAGCGGAGTCGCCACCTGTATGCCCTAATCTGAGTTTACCCAGAGGGACCCAGCCTTACGCCTCAGCCTCACCACAAGTCACCAAAAAGGGCGCCCAGTCGGTCCGGGAACTACACGTTGCCCATAGAGAGATTGCAGCACCCGTACGGGACTCAGTGGGGAACACACGGCGGGAGAAATTGAGCAAGAGAGGAACACACTAGAGCGGGGTCCTGGCAGGTGCTCCTGAACTACCTGGAAAGTGCTGAGCCCCACCCTGGCGGCCGCAGCTCGCCGTGTGACAGCAGAGAGAAGCTCTGAGCTGATAAAAAGTGAGTAAAGACTCGGATGACTTCAACCGCTATCTCTGCCTGTTCTTTCTACAGCGGCACAGCACCCGCCACCACTCTACATCACATCTACACTGCCCTGAGGCCTACTCTACCCGTGGAGAGTAGCACCAACTAAGCTGCCCGGAACACCGGCCTCAGAGGACTGTCGCAGCGCCAGTAGTCATTACCGGGTACCACGGGTGGCGTCACGAACATTTACAAACCTACCCTACTTCCCCTTTTTGGTTTACATTTTTATCCCCCCTTTTATTTTTAAACTGACCACCCTGGGTCACGGAATGGGCCAGCCACTGTGACATCCCCCAAATCCATCAAGGCCCGGTTGGCGAGTACCCCGCTGCCCAGGGGGCGCGTCAATAGCGTTTGAGGATATGGACATACTAGGTTCTCTTCACATGCCACTGTCATTCTGTGGTTGGGCTTCACAGGCAATAGTGATTTTATATGTAGCAATGCAAAAGTACTTTTGAATATAGACAAGTGATCTAACGTTCAGTTTCAAGTTGCCTAAGGGGACTAACAAAGTAAAAGAAATGTTAAAAATCCACAGCCATTTTCTCACGTTAAGAGAAGTAGAAGTAGACGTTCTGAGAAAAGTAGATGACAATCTGGTCAGAAGTGACTCGCATTATGTTTTTCAGGGTTTGTCTGCAGGAACTTCTCTCATGATTTGATCAATGGAACACGTGTCAGGACCAAGAAGCTCTTGGAGAAAGACAAAACAGAGATCCAGTGACTTTCTAGTAAGTGTTTCTCAAGTACACTCGCATTTGACACACACTTTCTTATCAATTTCACTCGGGGTTATTTAGTTTGGAAAAACGAAGGCTTAGGGGTGATCTTATTACTACCGTGTTTCCCCGAAAGTAAGGCCCTGTCTTACATTAATTTTACCCCCAAAAGTCCCACCCTGCCTTACTTTCGGGGGAGGCCTTACATTGGGAAAAAAAACAGGCTGAACAGTATGCAGCCTCCCCATACAGTGGTTCTGCCCCCCACTCTGCCACCACACACACACACACACACAGCCCCATACGGCACCCATACACATACCGTACACATATCGTATACACACACACACACAGCCCCATACGGCACCCATACACATACCGTACACATATCGTATACACACACACACACAGCCCCATACGGCACCCATACACATACCGTACACATATCGTATACACACACACACACACACACACACAGAGAGAGTTTCGGAACTTACCGTTACTTTCCTTCTGTTTCGATCTCCTCTGCGGTGCCGGGCTGACGATTCGGATGCCGGGGAAGCTGGACCAATCGGAGCGAGCCTGCAGGCGGTGACGTCGCAGCTGATTCGGCCAATCAGCTGCGAGCCGGCTAGGGAGCCTGTGGCGAACAGGCTGATCGGCCAATCAGCTGCGAGCCGGCTAGGGAGCCTGTGACGAACAGGCTGATCGGCCAATCAGCTGCGAGCCGGCTAGGGAGCCTGTGACGAACAGGCTGATCGGCCAATCAGCTGCGAGCCGGCTAGGGAGCCTGTGACGAACAGGCTGATCGGCCAATCAGCTGCGAGCCGGCTAGGGAGCCTGTGACGAACAGGCTGATCGGCCAATCAGCTGCGAGCCGGCTAGGGAGCCTGTGACGAATCAGCCTTACATTCCCCGGCCCCCCCCCCGCTACCCTGCCTTACAATCGGGGGGTGCCCTACATTGGCGGACCCCCCCGAAACCCCCCACCCTGCCTTACTTTCGGGGGGGTCTTACTTTCGGGGAAACACGGTATGTACAAGTATATGAGGGGACAGTACAAAGACCTTTCTACTGATCTTTTTACTCTGAGGCCTGAGACGGGGACAAGGGGGCATCTTCTACGTCTGGAGGAAAGAAGGTTTAATCATAATCACAGACGCGGATTCTTTACTGTAAGAGCAGTGAGACTATGGAACTCTCTGCCGCATGATGTTGTAATGAGGGATTCACTACTAACATTTAAGAAGGGCATGGAGGCCTTTCTTGATAAGTATAATATTACAGATTATATACAGTGCTGTGCAAATTAATTGGGACAAAGCATTTTTTAAGTAAAATCGTAAGTTGGTTACCAGTCAGTGATTCAAACCAGTTTTAACTTTTTTGAACAGGTGTGAGTGTACAACCGTGAGTAACAAAATGTGGTTTGACTGGTTTTAGTCAGAAAATAACAGCTAGCTGCCCCCTCAGCTTCAGTTGAGAGCTTGTTTCTGTGAGGAGTGGTTTAGTGTACTTTTTCTCCATGCCACAATTCCAAGTGTGTGAAGAAATTCCTGGAAGAAAATAAAGTAAAAGTGCTGTACTGGCCTGGCAATTCACCAGACTTAAATCTTATAGAAAATTTGTGGAGCATTGTGAAGAGACGTCTTGGCAAAATGGACTGTACAACCAAAGAACGCATGATAAACAGTGCCATACAAGTGTGGTTCCATGATGAAGAATGGAAGAATTTATGCAAAAACTTGGTAGAATCAATGCCAAAACGCATTGAAAATCTCATATCTGCTAAAGAAGGACATATTTCTTACTATAATTTGTATGTAACAGTGCATTATAACATTTTATTATTAAATATTCAAAAATATGGGTTTTTTTGGCTTTGTCCCAATTAATTTGCACAGCACTGTATACTAGATTCCTTGATAGGGCGTTGATCCAGGGAACTAGTCTGATTGTCGTATGGAGTCAGGAAGGAATTTTTTTCCCCAATGTGGAGCTTAGTGTTTGCCACATGGTTTTTTTTTGCCTTCCTCTGGATCAGCATGTTAGGCTATGGCTTGAACTAGATGGACTTATTTTTTAAGGTTGAAGGATGACTGTTACTATGTATATGTGTAAACAGATGTTAAGAAAAATTATTTTTTGCCTCATTTCTTTTAGGTATTGAAAATTCAAGCACAGCACATACCATCGTGTGTTTCCTCTTCAAAGTACCAGCCAAACTGTAAGTTACTCACAAAACACACAGACTGACACAGCAGCCATTTTTAGTTTTTGTAATTACTTGTAAACTTTATGCCAATTTCCCCTTCAACTAAGGGGGCATTTACTTTTTTCCCTGTATGATGTTACCCAATAATGTGCAGGCGGTGTCAGGCAGAGGATAAAGCGCACAATCGCAGAGGATATGAGAGCTGGCTTTCTCTGTATATAATACTCATGTCTAACTAGTTAAAAATAAAATCTGCCTTCTATTGATTGCTGTGCAGTGGTGTATGATTCTATATACTGCTCTGCATCCATCCCAGGCTTTGGGGAATAACTTTCAGGCACCTGGGCTAAATGCTGAGCGCTGTTTGTTACAAGTGCTGATGGCACATTACAGTTCTTGTCTCACAGCAGCAGGACAGTACTGAGATGAGAGCTGCAGTGTCCGATCAGCACGTGTCACATACAGCGCTCAGCATCTACCTCAGGTACCAGGGCTTTATTCCACACAGCCTGAGATAGATGCAGAGCAGTATATGGAATCACACACCTCTGCTCTCCTCCGCCTGCACAGTAATCACTGCTAGTGACAGTTTTGTCACCTGGTTAAAGCCCCACTCCAGGGTTTGTTTTCTTTTATTTCAGCGCTGGAGTGGTGCAACTAAACTAGTGGTCCCTTAACCCTATTATTATACTTACTAGCCACTGTCTTCAGCTCTTCCCAGCGTTGCTTCAGTCCCACAGCCATGTTTTGACTGCAACTTTGGACTGACCTGAAGTAATGGTCAGAAGCTCTCAGTGTAAGTGTGGGGGCCTGTTGCTGGCCTTGTTCTGGATCTCATGGGCTTAAATTGAGTTATGACTTCCTGATAGGCCAGCAAACACTGGAGCAAGCCAGCTTGTCACAAACTGCTGGAGAACGTCAGGAGCCTCACGGAATACAGATGAAGATGCCGGTTGGTAAGGATGAGACTAGGGGCAGGGAACTTAGATTAGTGGCTCTACTCCAGTGCCGTAATACAAAAAAACTGCAGTATTGCTTTAAACATGAGTCTTATATTACTCAGAAAAGGTGAGGTCTTGCCTTAATCTGTTGGTTTTTCTTTTTTTTTTCCTTCATGCCTCCAGTTTGGTTGGTCAACCTCATACAGGGGAAATGGGTGACACTTCCAGAGACAAATCTTTACTAACATCCCTTGGTTAAAGTTCAAATTAACCTATTAAATGTAGCAAGTAACATACCCCAAACTATCTGGTATGCTGGAGCTTAGGCTTAGGGAGAGGATACTTTGCTTCTACAGTTTATGGTTCTGACAGCTTTTGAAAAATATATATTTATTTATTGTTATGCATTTGACACTTTTAGATATAATGACTGATGTTTCTGTTGTAATGGAAGTGTTATATTGTTAATGTTTTCTACTGTATTCTGTGTTTGTTGCACTATTGATATGAAAACCTTGTGAAAATTGGCAAGAGACTTGATTACATATTAAAGTTGGTCTGTTCAATACTATGGGTAAAGTATTTTTTTTAACTGAAGGTAAATTTTAGATTAATGGATGTTTTTTAGGTTAGTTTCACTCGGCAGCTATTTTTTTCAATAATAATGTTTCAGGTATATGGTGACCTCTGACCCGTCACGTGGGGGGGCCACGCGGGGCCCTGGCTATCCTTAATACACCCCTGATACCCAGGTCAGACTACATGCTGTTCTTCTGCACTGGAATTATTTTAGAAGGATGGGTGCGGTAATCATCACCATACTCCCACATGTCATTTACTTTATATAGAAGAATTACTAATCACGATAAAGGAGTCTTCATAGAATGTGTGGTATCTGTGTTGTCAGTTACCCGATTTGTTCTACTAGTGATGGTATTGAAAAACTGCCTTAACCTCCCTTTGGGCCTGGCAAGTTCACCATTGGCTGGGCCTTCTTGCTCTGCTCCTGCCGGGGATGCTTCATCCGGGAATTCTTCTTGAGCTGGCTCTTCTGCAGCACTAGGCTCTTCTGCAGCACTTACAGATTCATCTTGCTGTGGTAGGGTCTTCTGGCTGTCGAAAGAAGTGGAGTACTGGGATTATGACTGCTCCTCCTATTTGAGGCCAATCTGCCAGGAAATCTCCTAAATCAGTATGGATTACTGCTTCTTCAGGTTCCTCCGGGGTGATGAGAGGCACTTCTTGGGGCTTTAGCAGTTCTGGACACAACTTCAGGTGGTCTCTAGATACCATTGCAGTTGTTCTTCCTTCATCTTTGCTAATCAAACACGTCTTCCTGTTATCAAACCTTGAATTCAACACAGTGTAGGGTTCTCTCTCCCACTGGTCATCAAGTTTGTGGTTTCTCCTTTTCCTTTTCAATACCACTTCTCCTGGTGTGAAGGGTTCTGCTGGCGCACTCTTATTATAGTGGGCTTCCTGCTTGTCCCTCACCCTAGCGAGACTGTCTTCGACACAGGCTTGTACTCTTCTGTACTGCTCCTGTCTGGATGTGTCCCAGTCCTCAGTGGACATATCTGCTTCTGGTTCTACAACACCAAGCTCCAGGTCCATGGACAACTTTCCTGGTCTTGCTCGCATGAGATATGCTGGAGTGCAATTGGTGGAACTCATAGGTATGTGATTGTACAGATCTACCAGGTCAGGTAGTAGGTCTGGTCACTGATTTCTCTCCTCAAGTGGTAAGGTCTTCAGCAGGTCGATGACAATGTTGTTCATCTTTTAACAGAGACCATTGGTTTGGGGGTGGTACGGTCTAGTTATTATCTTCTTACACCCATACAAATGGCAGAACTCTTTGAACAACTCGGCCTCGAAGGCTGGGCCTTGGTCTGTCAGCACCTGCTCAGGGTATCCATGGGGTCTGCAGAAATATGCTTGGAACGTTTTTGCTGCTGTTTCTGCTGTTAGGTCTTTGACAGGGGCAACCACCAGGAACCTGGAGTAGTGATCCACTATGGTCAGGGCATAGGAGTACCCTGACCTGCTGGGTGACAGCTTGACATGGTCCAGGGCCACGATCTCCAGGGGTCAAGTCATCTTGATGGGTTGCAGGGGCGCCTTCTGGCTGCTGTAGTCTTTTCTTCTGAGGCTACAGGGTCCACAGTCTCTGCACCACTTCTCAATGGAGCTGCGCATTCCCACCCAGTAGAATCGACACTTTAGCAGGGTTTCTAGCTTTTTCCAGCCAAAGTGCCCCGCCTGATCGTGGTAGGCCTCCAACACCATCTGGATCTCCATCTTGGGGACCACTATCTGCCATACCATCTTGTGGGTCTTGGGATTGACGTACCTCCGGCACAGCTTCTCTCAATAGATGAACAGCCGGCTTCTCTCATTCCACAGCTGTTTTGCTTGGAGAGACGCATCCTTCTCCAGGGAGGAACCTTCTTGGGTTATCAACTCCTTGATACGGCTGACAACCGGGTCGCTGTCCTGGGTCTCCTTCCAGCTGTGGTGAGGCAAAGGGTTTAACATCTTACCACGCTGCCTCCTGAAGGCTCGTTACTCGTGGATCATCCCATTCCGGTGAAAGGCAGGTAGCTCAATCTCCTCCAGGTCATCCATTTCTTCTTCTGTGTCTGACTGGTGAGGCATCCTGGACAGGGCATTGGCGTTGGCTTTCTTGCGGCCCGCCCGGTATTTAATTGTGAATTGGTAATTGGACAGCCGAGCCATCCATCGCTGTTCCATGGCTCCTTGCTTGGCTGTTTCAAGATGAGTCAGGGGGTTATTGTCAGTGTAGGCAGTGAACTTGCTGGAGGCTAAGTAGTGCTTGAACCTTTCAGTGATGGCCCAGACCAAGGCCAGGAACTCTAACTTGAAGCTGCTATAGTTCTCTGGGTTCCTCTCAGTCGGGCGGAGCTTCCTGCTTGCATAGGCTATCACTTTCTCTAGGCCATTCTGCTTCTGACTTAGGACAGCTCCTAATCCTTCATTGCTGGCATCAGTATACAGCAGGAACGGTTGGCTGTAGTCAGGGTAGGCTAGGATCTCGTCGCCTGTCAGTATCTCCTTCATCTCTTGAAATGATTCGGCTTGCTCCTCACCCCAGTGGAATGGGGGATTTCTGCCTTTGGGGGGACTGTCCTACCAGGAGGTCTTGCAGAGGCGCTGCTTTCTTGGTGTAATCTATTACAAACCTCCGGTAGTATCCTACTAGTCCCAGGAACTGACGTACCTCCTTGAGGTTCTTCGGCTCCGGCCATTTCTGGATGGCAGTGACCTTCTCCGGGTCTGGTGCCACTCCCTCTGGACTGACAATGTGCCCCAGGTACTGTACCTTTCTCTTGAGCAGGTGGCACTTTGAGGGCTTCACCTTCATCCCATACTGGGACAGTGACTGAAATACCTCTGCCAGGTGCTTCAAGTGGTCCTCATACGTCTTGGAGTACACAATCACGTCATCCAGGTATAGTAACACAGTCTCGAAGTTGCGGTGTCCCAAGCAGCACTCCATCAATCTCTGAAACGTTCCAGGGGCATTGCAGAGTCCAAAAGGCATACTGTTGAACTCGCAGAGTTCCATCGGGGTGGTGAAGGCCATCTTCTCCCGATCCTCCTCAGCCACAGCTACAGCCACAGCCACAGCCAGTACCCACTAGTGAGGTCAAGTGTGGAAAAGTAATTTGATTTGCAGACTTTAAGGCAGCCAGGGATTCCTCTATTCGTGGTAAAGGGTATGCATCTTTATGTGTAATGCGATTTACTTTTCTGTAATCTACACACATCCTCATGCTTCCATACTTCTTCCTGACTAACACTAGGGGAGCTGCCCAGGGACTACAACTATCCCTTACTACCCTGCCTTTTTCATGTCGTGCAACATCTCCTTGGCTTTCTGGTAGTGTGCTGGTGGTATAGGCTTGTACCGTTCTTTGATGGGAGGATGGTTGCCTGTGGGGATGTGATGTTGTACCCCCTTAATCCTTCCAAAGTCAAGTGGATGCTTGCTGAATACCTGCGCGTAATCCTGAACCACCCGGGGTACCCCCTGTTTCTGGTGAGCTGGAGTGGTGTCTGTCCCAACATGGATCTGTTGACACCAGTCCTCCACCTGGGTTGCCGGGTCATTATCCTCCACTTGGTCTGGGGAGGTTAAGGACTCCACCGTGTGGATGGAGTTGTTATTTACAGCATGTAACTTGGCAACAGTGGTATATCGTGGTAATCTGACCTCGTCTTCCCCATAGTTGAGAAGACGGACGGGCACCCTCCCATTGCGTACATCCACTACCCCTCTGGCAGTTAAGAGTGTAGGTCTGTGCTCTGAGCTTAGGAGTTCTACTACTGCCTGGTAACTCTGTCCTTTAAGACCTATTGCTGCTCTACACCATATAAGCATTTCACTCATTGGAGGAATCACAATGGGTATCGGGTCTGTTACCCGCACATTACCAATCTCACCACCGGATAACTTTACTTGCTGGTGGTACATCAGGGCTCGAATCTCCTTCTGGAGGGCTCTCCTCTGCCCCGGACTGGCGACGTCAGCGAGCTGTTGGAGTAAAAACACCACTTCCTCCAAACAGTTATCAACAATGTTAGTACCTAGTACCATATACAGTCCATTCTCATCAGAGAGAGTCTCTACTACAATGAGCCCCTGGTCCTTCAGCTCCACTCTCCCCACCTTTACCGCCACATCCTTAACCCCGACTAGGTTAAGAGGGAGGTTGTTAGAGGCATAAATGGAGAAATCTGTATCTGGGGGTTGGCGATTGTCCATGGACCAGAATCTCTTGTAAAGGGCATCAGGCATTATGGTTACCTGAGATCCAGTGTCCAGCAGGGCAGGTATCTCAATGCTGTCCAGGATTATGGACAGGAAAGGTCTTCCTCCCACGAACCTGCTGTGCCAGTCTGAGGGGCCTGCTGAGTCTATTTCTGGGTGTTGGCCCTCGGACCCAGGGTTTGCTCCTTTAAAGGGCAATTGCACTGTGTGGTCTGCCTTCTGGCAGCGGTGGCAGACAAACTCTCGTTGAGGGTGGCGCTGGTTGTTGGTCCTTCCACGGGGTGACGTTGTCCTCCTCCCGGGCGGCGTTGTCCTCCTCCGGGGCGGCAGCGTCCTCCTCCTTCCTCTCATCCAGGGGACATCCTCAGGGCAGTCGGCTAGCAGGATCCTTCCCTCTGTCTCTGGCTCCGTCCGTAGCTGCAGGGCACTCATCACAGTGGCCAGGTTTTTAGTCAGCTGGCGCACTTCTGAGCCCAGACTGTCCAGCTCACAAGGGGGCGCTGCCTGCACTTTGGCTTCATCAGCCAGCGGGGAAAAGGTGGGTGCTGCGGGCGTTGGAGTGGCCCTACCCTGGTAATGTTGTATAGCAGTATCTGCTGTTTCCAGGGGTTGCAGTTCCTTTATAGCCATGTCCTTAAGGGTGTCAAAGGTAGCATCTGGATGATCCAAGGACCACCAACGCACAGTCCTGCTCTCCTCTTGGGACCTCAGTCCCCGGACAAATTGTTCTTTTAGCATTTTACTTTCATCGGTTATGCTGGTTGGACTGACCTGTTTCAGAGCCCGCAGGGCCCCTTGCAAACGGCAGGCATAGTCCCGAACACTGTCCACCGGTTTCTGTGAGCAGTGGTAGAACCTCATCTGGAGGTCTGCCTCAGTGCGGTCCTCAAAGAAGTTTGTAACTTTTTGAAGATTACGGACACTGACTCCTGGTCTGTGGCCGACCAAGTCTCTACTTCTCTCTTTGCAGCACCAGTCAATTGTCCCACAACAACTGCAGCTCTTTGTTTGCCCATCATAGAATACATGTCCAGTATGCTGCATATTTTTCGCTTGAATCCCGACAGGGTGTCTGGCTTGCCGCTGTACTGGGGGAGCCACTTTGCTCCCGGCATGTACGGTAAAGTCAATGGTACGATAGGCGCTACAGGCCCTGTTGATGGGGCGGTTGCTCGATCCCGCGCGGCATCATCCCCGGTGGGATCATCGGGGTTCTCGACCCGGACCCCGGTATCGGGCTGCTCCTGCGACATCCTGGCACCCCCCTAGCGAACCGTGGCCTACCTTCTTTTTCTGTAGGCCGCAGCTCTGCAGGTGACAGTCTTCGGATAGGACCTTGCGTCGCTTCTCGTCTTATGTCAGAGCGTGCGTTGGGGCTTCCTGCCAGGACCTGATGCTGCGTCAATGCGTGGGGCGTGTCAGAGACTTCGCGCGGTTACACAGGTACGCCTCCTAGTTTTCGCGTGGTTACGCCCTTCTTCTCGCACAGTGACGTAACAATGGCGGCAATCTTCGCCACAGTACACTATACAGTTCGTGAATAAAGTACCCGGTGGCAACGGGCACAACTCCTTCCGTAGCCGCGGGCACGCTATCCTGTTCGTGACGCCAGGAAAGAGATGACGAGCCCAGGGGATGGGGATGTACTTGGCGCCCGGGCCTTGATGCCTGGCCTTGGGGGATGTCGCGGTAGTCGGCTCCTGGGCCCGTACCCTGGGCCTCGATTTAAAAAGGTGGATAATTATGTGAAAGTTTGTGACGCCACCTGTGGTGTCTGGTGAGGATCACCAGCGCTGCGGCAGTTCGCTGAAGCCGGTGTTAAGGCAGCTTGGGTGGTATAGCTCCCCACAGGTGGAGCTGGGCCTCAGGGCAGTGTAAATGTAGGGATGCAGGACAGAGGGGACCCAGCCGGGTCTGAAGAAGGATTGGCAAGCACACACAGTTCACTTCAGTACCTTTTACTGGTGGAAATTCAGGCACATTCCGGAGCACTATAGGGTGAAGGGTGCATATCAGGATTCTCCCCAGTGAGCAGGTATAGGGCCTCCTGTTTCTTGCCTTTGTGTAGTAAGTTTCTGACCTGCCTGGAGCTAGGCCTAACTTTGTCACTGTCCTGCAACGTCTGATCTTCTGATAGGGCCTTCTCTTGGAGTTCACACTCCCTGCTTGCGGGGCCTCCGTGACTCCTGGCTCTGGTACGTATCAGCTCTTGGGTGATCCTGGGACCTAAAGTCTTCCAGGGAATCCGGTTGTCTCTACAGGGGAATATATGTCCCTGTAGACGCGGACCCGGTGTCCGGTATATTTTTCTGGGGTGAGCTTGTACAGCTCCTCTGCCCCCAATGCTACTCACTCCACTAGCCTTCAGCCTACTCGGGGCCCTCACTAGGCTATACACACTAGCAGCTGGCAGGCTGCGCTTCACCGCCCTTATGGCGTTGGTACACCTTAAGCTCACTAACCTGAGCTACTTGAGTCTAGCTTGGCCTACCTCTGCAGACTGACTCCTGCAGGAACTGGCTGCAGACCTGTTTCTGAGTCTGAGCCTACACTAGAACACAACTAGACTGTTCTGCTCTGTGGCTGCAGCAGACTCACAGGCTGTACTTGCAGGAGCTTCCTGCTCTGTTCTGACTGCCTAACTCCACCCTCCGTATATATATGTCCCTATCCGTGCTCCTTCTGGTGGTCTGAGGTAGGGTGGAGGTGTGTGTATGCTCTGAGGGCCTCTTGTGGAGAAATCCGTCCAAGCACCCCTCTAGGATCTGTGGTACTATTGCGCAGCAGGGCGCCACACATCCTCTATATATTACAGCGCACAGAACAGATCCTCTATATACTACACCACACAGGAGAGCCGACAGATACTCTATACACTACACCACACGGGACACATCCTCTATATACTACACCACACGGGACACATCCTCTATATACTACACCACACGGGACACATCCTCTGTATACTACACCACAAGTGACACATCCTCTATATACTACACCACACAGGAGAGCCGACAGATCCTCTGTACACTACACCACACGGCACAGATCCTCTATATACTACACCACATGGGACAGATCCTCTATATACTACACCACACGGGACACATCCTCTATATACTACACCACACGGGACACATCCTCTGTATACTACACCACAAGTGACACATCCTCTATATACTACACCACACAGGAGAGCCGACAGATCCTCTGTACACTACACCACACGGCACAGATCCTCTATATACTACACCACACGGGACACATCCTCTATATACTACACCACACGGGACACATCCTCTGTATACTACACCACAAGTGACACATCCTCTATATACTACACCACACAGGAGAGCCGACAGATCCTCTGTACACTACACCACACGGCACAGATCTTGTATATACTACACCACACGGGACACATCCTCTATATACTACACCACACGGGACACATCCTCTATATACTACACCACACGGGACACATCCTCTGTATACTACACCACAAGTGACACATCCTCTATATACTACACCACACAGGAGAGCCGACAGATCCTCTGTACACTACACCACACGGCACAGATCCTCTATATACTACACCACATGGGACAGATCCTCTATATACTACACCACACAGGACAGATCCTCTATATACTACACCACACAGGAGAGCCGACAGATCCTCTATACACTACACCACACGGGACAGATCCTCTATATACTACACCACACAGGAGAGCCGACAGATCCTCTATACACTATACCACACGGGACAGATCCTCTGTATACTACACATCATGTGACACATCCTCTATATACTACACCACAAGGGACATATCCTCTATATACTACAGCGCACAGGACAGATCCTCTATATACTACACCACACAGGAGAGCTGACAGATCCTCTATATACTACACCACAAGGGACACATCCTCTATATACTACACATCATGTGACACATCCTCTATATACTACACCACACGGGACACATCCTCTATATACTACACCACACGGGACACATCCTCTATATACTACACCACACGGGACAGATCCTCTATATACTACACCACACAGGAGAGCCGACAGATCCTCTGTACACTACACCACACAGGACACATCCTCTATATACTACAGCGCACAGGACAGATCCTCTATATACTACACCACACAGGAGAGTTGACAGATCCTCTATATACTACACCACAAGGGACACATCCTCTATATACTACACATCATGTGACACATCCTCTATATACTACACCAACACAGGACACATCCTCTATATACTACACCACACGGGACACATCCTCTATATACTACACCACACGGGACAGATCCTCTATATACACTGTAACATACCTGGTGGCGGGCTTGCATGGTGTACCATCTCTCACTATGCAAGATTGCAAACTTGATCTTCAGTCCAGTCTGCTAGCCTGGCTTCTATTCATGCTGTCTGTTTGTCTCTGCTCTGACTGCTTAGGGCAGCGGCCCGGTTACTTCCTGTTTTTTGTAACTGCTGTGGGCACACCCCTAATGCGTCCTCAGCCTATTGCTGTCTGTCACTGGATATTTAAACCAGCTCCACCTTGAAGCTGGTGCCTGAGCAACTCTTATCCTCAGAGGGCTTCTTGCCTGATGTGCCAGGTCCTGTTCTGTTTTTCCTGCCTGTCCGCCTTCCTGGAGGCTGTATTCCCAGGCCTGTCTGAACACTCTCCTAGCCTGTTCGTCCCGCCTTCTGGGGGCCGCATACCCAGACCTGTTATCTGTGTCTTCTAGCCTGTTTGTCCGCCATTCTGGGGGCCGCATACCCAGACTCGCTCCTGTATCTCGCTGCAGTGTCAGTTCCTGTCTGAACACTCAGTTCCTGTCTGAACACTCTCCAAGCCTGTTACCTGTTTTTCTCTATGTCCGTACCTTCCCTTTTTCTGCAGAGTCTGAACCTGCACCTAACTCCTACTCGTTGTCGCTGTACTTCCGTTTGTGAGTTTAGAGTCCACTCTCTACTTCATTGCAAGTATCTTGTGTATATCTGGTTCTGCCTTTCCCTTCCAGTCTGTTCCGTGTGAACAGAGCCCTGTCCCCTCTTCTCTGCCTTGCTCACCGCTCCGGCGGTTCCTGCCTGCTCTGCCTTGCTCACCGCTCCGGCGGTTCCTACCTGCTCTGCCTTGCTCACCGCTCCGGCGGGTCCTGCCTGCTCTGCCTTGCTCACCACTCCGGCGGTTCCTGCCTGCTCTGCCTTGCTCACAGCTCCGGCGGTTCCTGCCTGCTCTGCTTTGCTCACCGCTCCGGCGGCTCCTGCCTGCTCTGCCTTGCTCACTGCTCCGGCGGTTCCTGCCTGCTCTGCCTTGCTCACCGCTCCGGCGGTTCCTGCCTGCTCTGCCTTGCTCACTGCTCCGGCGGTTCCTGCCTGTTCTGCCTTGCTCACCGCTCCAGCGGTTCCTGCCTGCTCTGCCTTGCTCACCGCTCTGGAGGTTTCTCCCTGCTCTGCTTGTCTACCGCATCTGCGGTTCTGTTCCTGTATCCCAGTCTGTACTGGACTCTATCCAGCCTGTGCTCCAACCTGCTAGTACCTCCCCATCTGCACGCCAGCCACACTTGTCAGTACCCTCCTGTCTGCATACCAGCCATGCCTGCCAGTATCCTCCTGTCTGCACTCCAGCCGTGCATGCCAATACCCACCTGTCTGTGTGCAAGCCTAACCCGCCTGTTCCTGTATTCCCCGGTGTGGGTCAACAGCCGTGTCTGGGATCTGGCCTGGAGTAGCACCTGGTCTCTCTGCTCGGTTCCTCCCTGGTGCACGGCGTCGTTAGCCGTCGTGCGAACTTGGCCGGATCGGGTTGATACTTAGCTACGCCCCTCCAGGCACTCTCCGGTTCATGGCAAAGTGGAATCACTAAATCACGCACATGCCAGTCAGCCCAGGCGTGTGCATAACATACTACACAACACGGGACACATCCTCTATATACTACACCACACGGGACACATCCTCTATATACTACAGCGCACAGGACAGATCCTCTATATACTACACCACACGGGACACATCCTCTATATACTACACCACACGGGACACATCCTCTATATACTACACCACACGGGACACATCCTCTATATACTACACCACACGGGACACATACTCTATATACTATACCACACGGGACACATCCTCTATATACTACACCACACGGGACACATCCTCTATACACTACACCACACGGGACAGATCCTCTATATACTACACCACACGGGACACATCCTCTATATACTACACCACACGTGACACATCCTCTATATACTATACCACATGGGACACATCCTCTATATACTACACCACAAGAGACACATCCTCTATATACTACACCACACGGGACACATCCTCTATATACTACACCACACGGGACAGATCTTCTATATACTACACCACACGGGACACATCCTCTATATACTACACCACACAGGACAGATCCTCTATGTACTACACCACACAGGACAGATCCTGTATATACTACACCACACGGGACACATCCTCTATATACTACACCACACGGGACACATCCTCTATATACTAGACCACATGGGACACATCCTCTATATACTACACTACAAGAGACACATCCTCTATATACTACACCACAAGAGACACATCCTCTATATACTACACCACACGGGACAGATCCTCTATATACTACACCACACAGGATAGATCCTCTATATACTATTCCACACGGGACACATCCTCTATATACTACACCACATGGGACAGATCCTCTATATACTACACCACACAGGACACATCCTCTATATACTACACCACACGGGACACATCCTCTATATACTACAGTTCACTGGACATTTCCTCTATATACTGGAGCTGTGTGACGGCTTATTTTTGCCTTGGCTAGATGATGCTTTTATTAGTACAATTTTGGGTGAAATACATATACACTGCACAGTACCACTTCTCCTGTCCTGAATAGTGGATGTAATTCTCAGTATCTGTATTATTCTGTATATATACACTGCACAGTACCACTTCTCCTGTCCTGTATAGTGGATGTAATTCTCAGTTTCTGTATTATTCTGTATATATACACAGCACAGTACCACTTCTCTTGTCCTGTATACTGGGTGTAATTTTCAGTATCTGTATTATTCTGTATATATACACTGCACAGTACCATTTCTCTTGTCCTGTATACTGGGTGTCATTCTCAGTATCTGTATTATTCTATATATTATACTGGGTGTCATTCTCAGTATCTGTATTATTCTGTATATATACACTGCACAGTACCACTTCTCTTGTCCTGTATAGTGGATGTAATTCTCAGTATCTGTATTATTCTGCATATATACACTGCACAGTACCACTTCTCTTGTCCTGTATAGTGGATGTAATTCTCAGTATCTGTATTATTCTGTATATATACACTGCACAGTACCACTTCTCTTGTCCTGTATAGTGGATGTAATTCTCAGTATCTGTATTATTCTGTATATATATACTGCACAGTACCACTTCTCCTGTCCTGAATAGTGGATGTAATTCTCAGTATCTGTATTATTCTGTATATATACACTGCACAGTACCACTTCTCTTGTCCTGTATACTGGGTGTAATTCTCAGTATCTGTATTATTCTGTATATATACACTGCACAGTACCACTTCTCTTGTCCTGTATACTGGGTTTAATTCTCAGTATCTGTATTATTCTGTATATATACACTGCACAGTACCACTTCTCCTGTCCTGAATTGTGGATGTAATTCTCAGTATTTGTATTATTCTGTATATATACACTGCACAGTACCACTTCTCTGGTACTGTATACTGGGTGTAATTCTCAGTATCTATATTATTCTGTATATATACTCTGCACAGTACCACTTCTCTTGTCCTGTATACTGGGTGTAATTCTCAGTATCTGTATTATTCTGTATATTATACTGGGTGTCATTCTCAGTATCTGTATTATTCTGTATATATACTCTGCACAGTGCCACTTCTCTTGTCCTGTATACTGGGTGTAATTCTCAGTATCTGTATTATTCTGTATATTATACTGGGTGTCATTCTCAGTATCTGTATTATTCTGTATATATACTCTGCACAGTGCCACTTCTCTTGTCCTGTATACTGGGTGTAATTCTCAGTATCTGTATTATTCTGTATATTATACTGGGTGTCATTCTCAGTATCTGTATTATTCTGTATATATACACTGCACAGTACCACTTCTCTTGTCCTGTATACTGGGTGTAATTCTCAGTATCTGTATTATTCTGTATATTATACTGGGTGTCATTCTCAGTATCTGCATTATTCTGTATATATATATACACTGCACAGTACCACTTCTCTTGTCCTGTATACTGGGTGTAATTCTTAGTATCTGTATTATTCTGTATATATACACTGCACAGTACCACTTCTCTTGTCCTGTATACTGGGTGTAATTCTCAGTATCTGTATTATTCTGTATATATACACTGCACAGTACCACTTCTCTTGTCCTGTATACTGGGTGTAATTCTTAGTATCTGTATTATTCTGTATATATACACTGCACAGTAACACTTCTCTTGTCCTGTATACTGGGTGTAATTCTCAGTATCTGTATTATTCTGTATATATACACTGCACAGTGCCACTTCTCTTGTCCTGTATACTGGGTGTAATTCTCAGTATCTGTATTATTCTGTATATTATACTGGGTGTAATTCTCAGTATCTGTATTATACTGGGTGTCATTCTCAGTATCTGTATTATTCTGTATATATACACTGCACAGTACCACTTCTCTTGTCCTGTATACTGGGTGTAATTCTCAGTATCTGTATTATTCTGTATATTATACTGGGTGTAATTCTCAGTATCTGTATTATACTGGGTGTCATTCTCAGTATCTGTATTATTCTGTATATATACAATGCACAGTACCACTTCTCTTGTCCTGTATTCTGGGTGTAATTCTCAGTATCTGTATTATTCTGTATATTATGCTGGGTGTCATTCTCAGTATCTGTATTATTCTGAATATATACACTGCACAGTACCACTTCTCTTGTCCTGTATACTGGGTATAATTTTCATTATCTCTATTATTCTGTATATATACACTGCACAGTACCACTTCTCTTGTCCTGTATACTGATGTAAATCTCAGTATCTGTATTATTCTGTATATTATACTGGGTGTAATTCTCAGTATCTGTATTATTCTGTATATATACACTGCACAGTACCACTTCTCTTGTCCTGTATACTGGGTGTAATTCTCAGTATCTGTATTATTCTGTATATATACACTGCCCAGTACCACTTCTCTTGTCCTGTATACTGGGTGTAATTCTCAGCATCTGTATTATTCTGTATATTATACTGGGTGTAATTCTCAGTATCTGTATTATTCTGTATATACACACTGCACAGTACCACTTCTCTTGTCCTGTATACTGGGTGTAATTCTCAGTATCTTTATTATTCTGTATATATACACTGCACAGTACCACTTCTCTTGTCCTGTATCCTGGGTGTAATTCTCAGTATCTGTATTATTCTGTATATTATACTGGGTGTCATTCTCAGTATCTGTATTATTCTGTATATATACACTGCACAGTACCACTTCTCTTGTTCTGTATACTGGGTGTAATTCTCAGTATCTGTATTATTCTGTATATATACACTGCACAGTACCACTTCTCTTGTCCTGTATATTGGGTGTAATTCTCAGTATCTTTATTATTCTGTATATATACACTGCAGGTCTTTTTTTTATTGATAGAATAAGTACAGTACATGACAGAACAATAATACATTACAGGACACCGAACATAAGAACAAAACAAGACGACAAATCACAGAAAATAGAAACAAAATAAATCATCGCAGGAATATATACATATACAGGAAATAAATATTATAAAACCTAATATGTAATTTTTAATATATACATAAAACACAGACCTACACTAACTATCCCGCCACCCCTGATCCAGCTCTGGCCACAAAGTTCAGGATTACTCCGAGCTAGGATCAGGCCCCAAAGTTTTTCCCCAGGCGGTGCCTGGACCAGGCCAGATCAGTCCTCTTATCACCGCCGATGAAAACCCCCCCAAATCCCCCACCCAACCTAACTAAAACCCCCTATTATACATTATATACAATATATACAGAACACAATCTACACACTCACCATCCAAGGCTCAAGTTCAATGCCGGCAAACCTTCTATCCAGGAGACAGAAATACAAAACAAAAATCTAGGGTGGAAAGACATGAGCCCACCACCAGGATATAGGAGTACTACCGGACTAAGGCACCCTGAAGGAAAAGCCCCTCCAGAGACGGGCCGCCCTCCGGGCACCCAGTCTTTCATACTACAGAGAACGTACCTTCACCAGGTCACCTAGGATGTTCCTACAAACTTCATCTACATGGAGGATTTTACTCTGCGTCGAGACTAAAACTCGTGCGTTCCACGTGAAATACCTGACCACTGCGCTGACTATGAATAAAGTGTCTCGGTCCCTTCTCCCAAGGTCTCCGAATGCTCCATAGGCCCACCCGGCGTAGGACAGAGTAGCCAGCCGCGGCCAACCAATGGAAGCCCCCACCCTGTTGTACACCTCTGTATTAAAGGGACAATGAAGCAGGAAGTGCTCCATGCTTTCCAGCACGTTAGCACAAGCCTCACGGGGGCAATTCCTGTCCTCGGAGCTCCTGTACTTCAAATTGTCCCTCACATACAGCTTACCATGGAAGCAGCGCCAAGTCAAGTCCCAGTACTTCTCGGGGATCCTGCTAGAATTTAACAAACTCAACCCAACCTCCAGATCCCGACTTGGGCAGTCTTTGAGGGCCAATGGACTCTGAAAACGAGAAAGCAAGACCCTCATATCGAGGAGTTTCCTCGGGAGGGACCTCACCTCCCACATTCCCAGACCCCACCGGCGGATCATTTTCAGAACCGGGGTAACATAAGCCGGGAGATGCCCGTGTGGTGTGCGAAGATCGTTCAATCTTCCCCCTGTCTCCCATTCCTGGAAGAAAGGCTGAAACCATCCCTTGCAGGAGAATACCCACGGAAGAGCCCTCTCTTTCCAGAGGTTTGCACGTTCACCCTCAAGAAAGTGTTCACTAGGAACACCACGGGGTTCACCATATTCAAACCCCCTAGTCTCCTCGTGCGGTAAGTGACCTCCCGCTTGACTAGGTTCAGTCTGTTCCCCCATAACATCTGGAAGAACAGACTGTAGACCCGTGTCCAGAGAGGCTCTGGCAAGACACAGACGCTGCCCAGGTAGATTAGCAAGGGGAGCAGGAAAGCTTTGCACAGGCCAACCCTTTCCCTCAGGGTCAAAGACCAACCCCTCCATTGGTCCACTCTTTGGGCGACACCTTTGATTCTGCCTTCCCAGTTTTTCGTGGGGTAATCACCCTGGCCGAATTCGATGCCCAGGACTTTGGCATGTTCTTGGGGTTCGGGGAGGGTGTCCGGAAGATCAAACCCGGGATCTCCGCCTCCCAGCCAGAGACTCTCACACTTATCCTGGTTGACCTTGGACCCGGATGCCTCCGAGTAGCGCTCCACTTCTGACATCACCGCTGCTGCCTCCTCTTGCGAAGAAACAAAGACGGTGACATCGTCCGCGTAGGCCACCACCCTCAGGATAGCCTCCGGCGCCGCCCCGCCAACCCGCACCCCCGCCAACGGTCTACAATCGATCCTTCTGAGGAAGGGATCGATCGCAAACGCGTAAAGCAAAGGGCTAAGAGGACAGCCCTGACGGACACCGGATCCTACCCCAAAAGGTCGTCCAATCCACCCATTCACCAGAGGGAAAGTCTTAGCCCCTGCATACAAGGTCTTAAGCCAGTCCACAAACCCTCCAGGCAGACCATACCTCAAAAGAGTGGACCAGAGGTACTCGTGGTTAACCCGATCAAAGGCTTTTGCCTGATCCAGGGTCAGCAAGAACCCCTTCCAGAGGCCCGCCCTGCCTTGCTCCACGGCCTCTCGGACACCTAGAACAGCACTAAAAGTGCTACGGCCAGGAACGCAACAGTGCTGAACCTCCGAAAGGAGCCGGGGTGCAAACTTCACCAGCCTGTTGAAAAGTATCTTAGCCAAAATCTTCCTGTCCACATTGAGAAGTGCTATGGGACGCCAGTTCTCAATGCGTGACGGATCCTTACCCTTTGACAAAATGATCAAAGCTGACCTCCTTAATGATCTCGGCAGAGTGCCCGAGGAGAGACACTTGTTAAACACCTGAGTCAAGAGGGGGACCAAAGAGTCCCTAAAGGTCCTAAAGAACTCGGATGTTAAGCCATCCGGACCTGGCGACTTTTTGGGCCTAAGCCCATCGATCGCCAGTCTCACTTCCTCTTCTTTGATCGCTTCTGCCAAATCGCCCAGCGAGAGGTCAGCCCCTGGCTCAGGAACAGATTCAGCCAGGAAAGCCGACATCCCGTCACGATCAAGCTCCCTCCTTCCCAAGAGGTGCGAGTAGTAGGAACTGACAACCTCCAAGATCCCTGATCTGGACCTTCTCAGGGACCCCGTACTGTCCACCAGCCCCGTCACTATCTTACTATTCACTGACATCTTACAGTTTCTGTAAGGGTCGGGCGAGCAGTACTTCCCGTAGTCCCTCTCGAAAACCAAAGATGCGTGCCTATCGTACTGACACCTCTTCAGCAAGGACTTCACTCTGGAGATCTCCTCGCGGCTACCTCCAGTCGAGACAAGATGCTCGAGTTTCCTCCTCAGGCTCTGATACAGGCGATCCCTGTTCAGGCTTCTGAGGTTCGAGAGCTGCCGGAAGAATCTCGCCACCCGATGTTTGAACATCTCCCACGACTCCGACTTAGTGTTACTTAGGCCCAGCAATGGTACTTGGCTCTGAAAGAATTCCTCAAAAGACAGTCTTACAGCTTCTTCCTCAAGGAGTGATGAATTCAGCTTCCAATAGCCTCTTCCCATCCGAGGAGTCTCTGTAACGTTGAGAGAAAACATAATCAAACAGTGATCGGAGAACTCCACCTCCACAACCGACAACGGTGAAGAGACGGCCTCCTCCTTCAAATAAAACCTATCTAGCCTAGACCTGCACTGACTACCTCTAAAAAAGGTGAATCCCGTGTCGCCCTGGTTGTGCCGGATGTGGACATCCACCAGGCGAGCCTCACTCACTATCCTGTTTAACGCGACGCAGTCATAAGCCAGCCGGTCTCCGGAACCTCCTCTATCACAGGATCTCGTGACATTGTTGAAATCCCCTCCGAAGACCACCTGCCGACTCGAAAATAAAAAAGGTTTGATCTTCAGGAAGAGACATTTGCGGTCCCACTTGGACTGGGAACCATAGATGTTAATGAGCCGAAGCTCATGTCCCCCCATGGAGACATCTAGGATCAAGCATCTCCCCATTTCTAATTTGATCACTCGTCTGCATTCAACCGCTGCGGTCTTAAAAAGGACCGCCACCCCGCTATACGGCTCGGCCGCAAGAGACCAGTAGGAGGGCCCATGCCTCCACTCCCGCCTTGCTTTATGCAAGGTTGATATATCGGTCAACCTGGTCTCCTGCAAAAACAAAATGTCGGCGTCAAGTTGGCCGAGAAAATGAAAGGCCGTGTACCTTGCCGCATCTGACTTTATGCTGCAAACATTAATAGTTGCCAGCGTCAACGGGGTGGGTGCCGCCATCATGATTAATTGAATTAGATAGCCTTTTTCTTCCCACCACTGACAGTCCCAACCTCTTCCTCCGATAATGACGGGTTTTTAGTGCGCTTAAGACAAACAGACTCGTCCATTCTCTCCTTACATACATTCTTGCCCTCGTCTGGTGGTACTGGGTTAGTCGTCCCCCCAGAGGGCTTTGTATTTGCCCCCCGAGAGGAAGACCCAGCCATCTCCTGAGCCCCAACCACCTTGTCCGCAACCTCCGGCCCCGGGTCCCCACTTCCCCCCTCCAGAGGGAGGTCCTGGAGAGCCCCGAACCGGTTGGAGAGATCCACCAGAGGGGGGGTGGCTGAACCCTCCAATGGCGCTTGGATCACGGCCAGAGAGTCAGAGGGGTCGCACTCCAAAGAGGCAGCTCGAGACCTGGTCCCCCTCCTACCTCTGGCCGTTTTTCTGTTACCCTTTTTCTTTTTCTGTGACCACTCCCCCTCTCCCTCATCTAGACTGTCACCAGAAGAGGGTTCCTGGGAAGACGTGGCGTCCTTTCGCTCTTCCCTTTCAAGTCTCTTGACTTCCTCGCTCAATTCACTGTCTTTAGGATCCTCAGCTGCAAGTGAAGTACCTGGGTCAGAGTTTAGGGACATTACTCCCTGCCCCCTGTCCCCACGGCGCTTCTCCTGCCGCCTGATGGTGGATGGCGGCAGCTTGCTCCTCACCGGTTCCCTGCCTCCCCCGCCCCTACTGGTCCCTTCACCGGCAAGATTAGTTCCAGCTTTCGCCTGTCCCGCACTCGCCGCTTTCAGGACCGCATTGGCGAAGGAACGCGGACAGCGACTGAACGGGTGACCGAGGTCACCACACAAGTTACACCTAATCCTGCGACAGGCAACAGCAAGATGACCGAGGTCCCCACACAGTGCGCATTTCTGGGTGGTACACTGCGCACTGAAGTGTGTGGGACTACCGCACCTGTGACAGACCTTAGGCTGCCCCCGGTAGAAAATCAAGATCCTATCCCTCCCCAAAAAGGTTGAGGAGGGGATATGGGTAACAGTGTTTCCCGAAACCTTCAATCTCACCATGAAGGTCCAGGCCCCTGACCAGATACCATGGTCATCCAGATTCTTTTCGGGAATATTGGTGACCTCTCCGTATCGACTCACCCAGGTGGTAATGTCCATACAGGAAAGCGACTCGTTACTAGTCAAAACGGTCACTTTCCTGACTGAATCTTGGCGGGTTATTGCCAGGGGAAAGAGACCATGCCATTCAGGGCGACTCCGAGCCAGCTCATGGCGAGACCAGAAAAGCTCAAGGCCCTCCGGTCTCACGAAGCTGACATCGAAGTAGGAGGTCCCGTAGGGATGGATCAAGGCAAAGATGTCATATGCCGCAAAGCCCATCCCCAGCAGGAGCTCAACCACCTTCGACCTATCAGGACAGGCATCCTTGCTTACCCACTGGAGACGGACCACGTTCCTACGGTTACTCCTCTGCCCCGTTGTCGGCAGAGACCAGACAGTCTCTGCCCCTCTATCTCGGAAGGCTGAAAGACCATGTCTCTCTATCCAGAAAGACAGATCAACCTCCCTCCCCTCTACAGTGATGGAGCTCTCTCCTCTCCTCAGGGCGTCCAGGAGCTGCTGTTGCAAGTCACCATCCCCAGGGCCACCAGACGAGGGCGCACTACTACCCCCAGCACTGACAGCTCCTGAATAGCTTTGGGCTGAAGCCCCCGCCAATGCTGGGGGGGCAGCGGGACCAGCGCCTACTTCCCCCCCACCAACATCAGTGCTGCTCCCACCATTCACTCCAGTACTATTCACACCATTCGCAGGACCATTACTCCCATCGTTCACTCCACTACTACTCACACCATTCGCAAGACCATTACTCCCACCATTCATTACACCACTACCCCCAACATTTTCTACACCACAACTCCCACCATTCCCACAACTCCCAGAATTCATTCCACCACTACCCCCACCATTTGCTACATCATCATTCACTGTACCACTACCCCCACCATTTGCTACATCATCATTCACTGCACCACTACCCCCACCATTTGCTGCATCATGATTCACTGTACCACTAATTCCACCATTCCTACTACTCTCATCATCTGCTCCACCATTACTCTCACCATCTGCTCCACCATTACTCCCATCATTCACTGCACCACTATTTCCATTCCCTTTACTTGTCACCCCATTACCTCTGCTGTTCTCTGCACCTTCCACAGTCACCTCCATTCCTTCCTCCCTTGTGTCTGGTGTCTCTGCACTCACACCTGCTGGGCCGGGGGAGGGGAGCACTCCCAGAGACTCCTTTCCCTGCAGCACCACACCCGTTTTCTTTTGGTTGCTGCTGGCTTTCTGCAGGTCGTCTGCTGGAGCGCCCCGCCCCCCTACTGCAGCATTTTGGTCCTTGTTCTGGCCAGACTGTTTTCTCGGCACCTCTGCCCGCCCTGCACCCACAGACTTTGGGGTCTTAGTGTCCTTTTTGGGCGCTGGGGCACACTGCCCCCCTGTCGCAGCAGTGTGCCCAGTGTTCTTTGCAGATGTGTTTTTCACATCCTTCCCTGCCCCCCCGGCCCCGGTGATAACCGGCTTAGCCGCAGAGGGCAGGGAGGGAAACTCCACAGAACTCCCTATGTCCGGCGCTGTGAGTACCTCCACAGCCTCGCCCCCTGCACTGTTCCCCGCACAGATGGCAGCATCACCGGACGTCCTCCTCCTCTCCCCACCTTGCCTCTGCCTCGAGCCCACTGCAGAGCCCGTGCCTTTAGGTTTGGTGGGGTTTAAACAGAAGGTGGCAGGCGCAACATCAGACATTGGTACATACTTATAACTCACCACCTCCTGTGCAGCTCCTCCGGTCTTCCTCTTCCTCCTCTTGGTCACCTCCACTGGTTTGTCCTCACCGAAGGAAAACCGCGTCAGGTCCACTGGAGACTCCAGCAGTCGGATCTCCCTCAGCAGTCCTCCTTCCTCCTCCTCCCCCGACACTCCAGCCTCTGCTGTCGGAGTCCTCTGCCCTGCAGGGAGACCACTGGAACTCCGGCTCTGCCCCTCACTGGCTCCAGCAATTGAGACTCCAGTCACCTCTTCATCCTCCTCCTCCTCTTCACTTGTGGGGGTCGTGATGACATTCCACTCGTCCTCCAGTCACTCCAAATTAAGGCTATGAGCATGGGTCAACCATTCAAAGAATGAGTCAGACAACAAGCTGGTTCAAACTCAGAGCATGCTCAGAAGGCTACTACAGACAACGTTCTCAGCAATGTTCTGTGTTTATTCCTACATACACAAAACTAAATACACTACATAATGGGGAGGGGAAAGGGGTTGTCCGGGGCGGGGTAAGCCATGAAAGTCCAGTGTCTGGCCACTCCTGATTGGTCCACATCTCCTTATCTCAGTCTCTGGGCAGATATTGCAGCCGTCAGCTTATAATCTTGTTTCGTTTCTCTGAAATAAGTCTTGGCAACACTGGAACTGTCTTAGTTTAAGTTTCGATTTGAGTAATATGTAGCAAGGAAAGCTTATTGTTATATGACACAAAATGGTGGTTAGTACATAAGCAAAAAAGCGTATAAAAGTTACAAAAGTATAAAAGTTACAAAAATATATATTCTCTTTTACCCCGACACACTAAGGACGCCGGCTGGAAGTTCTCCTGAGGTGTTTAACCCCTTCATTTCTGAGAACCGCCGCTGGTTCTTAAACCTCTCCAGGAAGGGACCTGCGCTTTTCTCAATCCCTTCCCGGAGGAGCACTAACCTGACCACCTCGTCTCTGAGGGCTTCAAACCTCTGGGAGGTCGCGGGTCTTTCCTTGTTGGACGCCCTGGTGTTCAGGACCCGGGCCTCCCTCAGCTCCTCTTTCAGCTGGGTTAGTGCTTTGCCGGCGTCCTCGTACTCTCGCAACGTGGCGACCACTCGGGAGGAGAAGGAACTTGTGGACTCGCTGGAGCTCATCTCCCCCCAGGATCTTGCTGGGCTCTTGTTCCTGGGGCCTGGGGTGCCCCGGTCTCCCTCTCTGGGCTGGCGGTGAACAGTCTCGGGGTTGGAGCAGGTGGATGTATTCTTCCTCACCCTTCCCGATCTCCTCACTCCCTCCTGGGCCGGTTGTTGAGGCTCCTTCTCCCCCGCCGGCATAGACCGGGGAATAGGAGGCTGGGAAGCCATGCCGGCCTCCCAGTAGGCCTGCCTCTCCCTGGGGAGAAGAGAGGCAGACGACGACCCTCCTCCTGGAAGTGCTTGAGCTCAGGAGGCAGGTGCTACTCTCAGCACGACTCCTCCTGTCCTGTATATATACACTGCACAGTACCACTTCTCTTGTCCTGTATACTAGGTGTAATTCTCAGTATCTGTATTATTCTGTATATAATACTGGGTGTAATTCTCAGTATCTGTATTATTCTGTATATATACACTGCACAGTACCACTTCTCTTGTCCTGTATACTGGGTGTAATTCTCAGTATCTGTATTATTCTGTATATTATACTGGGTGTCATTCTCAGTATCTGTATTATTCTGTATATATATACACTGCACAGTACCACTTCTCTTGTCCTGTATACTGGGTGTGATTCTTAGTATCTGTATTATTCTGTATATATACACTGCACAGTAACACTTCTCTTGTCCTGTATACTGGGTGTAATTCTCAGTATCTGTATTATTCTGTATATATACACTGCACAGTGCCACTTCTCTTGTCCTGTATACTGGGTGTAATTCTCAGTATCTGTATTATTCTGTATATTAAACTGGGTGTAATTCTCAGTATCTGTATTATACTGGGTGTCATTCTCAGTATCTGTATTATTCTGTATATATACACTGCACAGTACCACTTCTCTTGTCCTGTATACTGGGTGTAATTCTCAGTATCTGTATTATTCTGTATATTATACTGGGTGTAATTCTCAGTATCTGTATTATACTGGGTGTCATTCTCAGTATCTGTATTATTCTGTATATTATACTGGGTGTCATTCTCAGTATCTGTATTATTCTGAATATATACACTGCACAGTACCACTTCTCCTGTCCTGTATACTGGGTGTAATTCTCAGTATCTGTATTATTCTGTATATATACACTGCACAGTACCACTTCTCTTGTCCTGTATACTGGGTGTAATTCTCAGTATCTGTATTATTCTGTATACATACACTGCACAGTACCACTTCTCTTGTCCTGTATACTGGGTGTAATTCTGAGTATCTGTATTATTCTGTATATTATACTGGGTGTAATTCTCAGTATCTGTATTATTCTGTATATACACACTGCACAGTACCACTTCTCTTGTCCTGTATACTGGGTGTAATTCTCAGTATCTGTATTATTCTGTATATATACACTGCACAGTACCACTTCTCTTGTCCTGTATACTGGGTGTAATTCTCAGTATCTGTATTATTCTGTATACATACACTGCACAGTACCACTTCTCTTGTCCTGTATACTGGGTGTAATTCTGAGTATCTGTATTATTCTGTATATTATACTGGGTGTAATTCTCAGTATCTGTATTATTCTGTATATACACACTGCACAGTACCACTTCTCTTGTCCTGTATACTGGGTGTAATTCTCAGTATCTTTATTATTCTGTATATATACTCTGCACAGTACCACTTCTCTTGTCCTGTATACTGGGTGTAATTCTCAGTATCTGTATTATTCTGTATATTATACTGGGTGTCATTCTCAGTATCTGTATTATTCTGTATATTATACTGGGTGTCATTCTCAGTATCTGTATTATTCTGTATATATACACTGCACAGTACCACTTCTCCTGTCCTGTATACTGGGTGTAATTCTCAGTATCTGTATTATTCTGTATATATACACTGCACAGTGCCACTTCTCTTGTCCTGTTTACTGGGTGTAATTCTCAGTATCTGTATTATTCTGTATATATACACTGCACAGTACCACTTCTCTTGTCCTGTATACTGGGTGTAATTCTCAGTATCTGTATTATTCTGTATATTATACTGGGTGTAATTCTCAGTATCTGTATTATTCTGTATATACACACTGCACAGTACCACTTCTCTTGTCCTGTATACTGGGTGTAATTCTCAGTATCTTTATTATTCTGTATATATACTCTGCACAGTACCACTTCTCTTGTCCTGTATACTGGGTGTAATTCTCAGTATCTGTATTATTCTGTATATTATACTGGGTGTCATTCTCAGTATCTGTATTATTCTGTATATATACACTGCACAGTACCACTTCTCTTGTCCTGTATACTGGGTGTAATTCTCAGTATCTGTATTATTCTGTATATTATACTGGGTGTCATTCTCAGTATCTGTATTATTCTGTATATATACACTGCACAGTACCACTTCTCTTGTCCTGTATACTGGGTGTAATTCTCAGTATCTGTATTATTCTATATAATATACTGTGTGTCATTCTCAGTATCTGTATTATTCTGTATATATACTCTGCACAGTACCACTTCTCCTGCTCTGTATACTGATGTAAATCTCAGTATCTGTATTATTCTGTGTATATAAATTGACTGCAATATTCTCAGTATCTGTATTATTCTGTATATATACACTGCACAGTACCACTTCTCTTGTCCTGTATACTGGGTGTAATTCTCAGTATCTGTATTATTCTGTATATTATACTGGGTGTCATTCTCAGTATCTGTATTATTCTGTATATATACACTGCACAGTACCACTTCTCTTGTCTTGTATACTGGGTGTAATTCTTAGTATCTGTATTATTCTGTATATTATACTGGGTGTCATTCTCAGTATCTGTATTATTCTGTATATATACACTGCACAGTACCACTTCTCTTGTCCTGTATACTGGGTGTAATTCTCAGTATCTGTATTATTCTGTATATTATACTGGGTGTCATTCTCAGTATCTCTATTGTTCTGTATATATACACTGCACAGTACCACTTCTCCTGCCCTGTATACTGGGTGTCATTCTCAGTATCTGTATTATTCTGTATATATACTCTGCACAGTACCACTTCTCCTGCTCTGTATACTGATGTAAATCTCAGTATCTGTATTATTCTGTGTATATAAATTGACTGCAATATTCTCAGTATCTGTATTATTCTGTATATATACACTGCACAGTACCACTTCTCTTGTCCTGTATACTGGGTGTAATTCTCAGTATCTGTATTATTCTGTATATTATACTGGGTGTCATTCTCAGTATCTGTATTATTCTGTATATATACACTGCACAGTACCACTTCTCTTGTCCTGTATACTGGGTGTAATTCTCAGTATCTGTATTATTCTGTATATTATACTGGGTGTCATTCTCAGTATCTGTATTATTCTGTATATATACACTGCACAGTACCACTTCTCTTGTCCTGTATTCTGGGTGTAATTCTCAGTATCTGTATTATTCTGTATATGCTCACTGCACAGTACCACTTCTCTTGTCCTGTATACTGGGTTTAATTCTCAGTATCTGTATTATTCTGCATATTATACTAGGTGTAATTCTCAGTATCAGTATTATTCTGTATATTATACTGGGTGTAATTCTCAGTATCTTTATTATTCTGTATATATACACTGCCCAGTACCATTTCTCTTGTCCTGTATACTGGGTATAATTCTCAGTATCTGTATTATTCTGTATATATACTCTGCACAGTACCACTTCTCTTGTCCTGTATACTGGGTGTAATTCTCAGTATCTGTATTATTCTGTATATTATACTGGGTGTCATTCTCAGTATCTTTATTATTCTGTATATATACTCTGCACAGTACCACTTCTCTTGTCCTGTATACTGGGTGTCATTCTCAGTATCTGTATTATTCTGTATATATACACTGCACAGTACCACTTCTCCTGTCCTGTATACTGGGTGTAATTCTCAGTATATGTATTATTCTGTATATATACACTGCACAGTACCACTTCTCTTGTCATGTATACTGGGTGTAATTCTCAGTATCTGTATTATTCTGTATATTATACTGGGTGTAATTCTCAGTATCTGTATTATTTTGTATATTATACTGGGTGTCATTCTCAGTATCTGTATTATTCTGTATATATACACTGCACAGTACCACTTCTCCTGTCCTGTATACTGGGTGTAATTCTCAGTATCTGTATTATTCTGTATATTATACTGGGTGTAATTCTCAGTATCTGTATTATTCTGTATATTATACTGGGTGTCATTCTCAGTATCTGTATTATTCTGTATATTATACTGGGTGTCATTCTCAGTATCTGTATTTTTCTGTATATATACACTGCACAGTGCCACTTCTCCTGCCCTGTATACTGGGTGTAATTCTCAGTATCTGTATTATTCTGTATATATACACTGCACAGTACCACTTCTCTTGTCCTGTATACTGAGTGTAATTCTCAGTATCTGTATTATTCTGTATATCATACTGGGTGTCATTCTCAATATCTGTATTATTCTGTGTATATACACTGCACAGTACCACTTCTCCTGTCCTGTATACTGGGTGTAATTCTTAGTATCTGTATTATTCTGTATATATACACTGCACAGTACCACTTCTCTTGTCCTGTATACTGGGTCTCATTCTCAGTATCTGTATTATTCTGTATATATCCACTGCACAGTACCACTTCTCTTGTCCTGTATACTGGGTGTAATTCTCAGTATCTGTATTATTCTGTATATATACACTGCACAGTGCCACTTCTCTTGTCCTGTATACTGGGTGTAATTCTCAGTATCTGTATTATTCTGCATATATACACTGCACAGTACCACTTCTCTTGTCCTGTATACTGGGTGTAATTCTCAATATCTGTATTATTCTGTATATATACACTGCACAGTGCCACTTCTCTTGTCCTGTATACTGGGTGTAATTCTCAGTATCTGTATTATTCTGTATATTATACTGGGTGTAATTCTCAGTATCTGTATTATTCTGTATATATATACACTGCACAGTACCACTTCTCTTGTCCTGTATACTGGGTGTAATTCTCAGTATCTGTAGTATTCTGTATATATACACTGCACAGTACCACTTCTCTTGTCCTGTATACTGGGTGTCATTCTCAGTATCTGTATTATTCTGTATGTATACAGTGCACAGTACCACTTCTCTTGTCCTGTATACTGGGTGTAATTCTCAGTATCTGTATTATTCTGTATGTATACAGTGCACAGTACCACTTCTCTTGTCCTGTATAGTGGATGTAATTCTCAGTATTTGTATTATTCTGTATATATACACTGCACAGTACCACTTCTCTTGTCCTGTATACTGGGTGTAATTCTCAGTATCTGTATTATTCTGTATATATACACTGCACAGTACCACTTCTCTTGTCCTGTATACTGGGTGTAATTATCAGTATTTGTATTATTCTGTATATATACACTGCACAGTACCACTTCTCTTGTCCTGTATAGTGGATGTAATTCTCAGTATCTGTATTATTCTGTATATATACACTGCACAGTACCACTTCTCTTGTCCTGTATACTGGGTGTCATTCTCAGTATCTGTATTATTCTGTATGTATACAGTGCACAGTACCACTTCTCTTGTCCTGTATACTGGGTGTAATTCTCAGTATCTGTATTATTCTGTATGTATACAGTGCACAGTACCACTTCTCTTGTCCTGTATAGTGGATGTAATTCTCAGTATTTGTATTATTCTGTATATATACACTGCACAGTACCACTTCTCTTGTCCTGTATAGTGGATGTAATTCTCAGTATCTGTATTATTCTGTATATATACACTGCACAGTACCACTTCTCTTGTCCTGTATACTGGGTGTAATTCTCAGTATTTGTATTATTCTGTATATATACACTGCACAGTACCACTTCTCTTGTCCTGTATAGTGGATGTAATTCTCAGTATCTGTATTATTCTGTATATATACACTGCACAGTACCACTTCTCTTGTCCTGTATACTGGGTGTAATTCTCAGTATCTGTATTATTCTGTATATATACACTGCACAGTACCACTTCTCTTGTCCTGTATACTGGGTGTAATTCTCAGTATCTGTATTATTCTATATATTATACTGTATGTCATTCTCAGTATCTGTATTATTCTGTATATACACACTGCACAGTACCACTTCTCTTGTCCTGTATACTGAGTGTAATTTTCAGTATCTGTATTATTCTGTAAATTATACTGGGTGTAATTCTCAGTATCTGTATTATACTGGGTGTCATTCTCAGTATCTGTATTATTCTGTATATATACACTGCACAGTACCACTTCTCCTGTCCTGTATACTGGGTGTAATTCTTAGTATCTGTATTATTCTGTATATATACACTGCACAGTACCACTTCTCTTGTCCTGTATCCTGGGTGTAATTCTCAGTATCTGTATTATTCTGTATATATACACTGCACAGTGCCACTTCTCTTGTCCTCTATACTGGGTGTAATTATCAGTATCTGTATTATTCTGTATATATACACTGCACAGTACCACTTCTCTTGTCCTGTATACTGGGTGTAATTATCATTATCTGTATTATTCTGTATATTATACTGGGTGTAATTCTCAGTATCTGTATTATTCTGTATATTTACACTGCACAGTATCACTTCTCTTGTCCTGTATACTGGGTGTAATTCTCAGTATCTGTATTATTCTGTATATATACACTGCACAGTACCACTTCTCTTGTCCTGTATAGTGGATGCAATTCTCAGTATCTGTATTATTCTGTATATATACACTGCACAGTACCACTTCTCTTGTCCTGTATACTGGGTGTAATTCTCAGTATCTGTCTTATTCTGTATATATACACTGCACAGTACCACTTCTCTTGTCCTGTATAGTGGATGTAATTCTCAGTATCTGTAGCATTCTGTATATATACACTGCACAGTACCACTTCTCTTGTCCTGTATACTGGGTGTAATTCTCAGTATCTGTATTATTCTGTATATATACACTGCACAGTACCACTTCTCTTGTCCTGTATAGTGGATGTAATTCTCAGTATCTGTATTATTCTGTATATATACACTGCACAGTACCACTTCTCTTGTCCTGTATACTGGGTGTAATTCTCAGTATCTGTATTATTCTGTATATTATACTGGGTGTCATTCTCAGTATCTGTATTATTCTGTATATACAGTGCCTACAAGTAGTATTCAACCCCCTGCAGATTTAGCTGGTTTGATAAGATGCAAATAAGTTAGAGCCTTCAAACTGCAAACGAGATTAGGTTTTATGAACAGAAGCATAAATCTTACAAACCAAAAATTATGTTGCTCAGTTGAATTTTAATAAATTTTAAACATAAAAGTGTGGTTCAATTATTATTCAACCCCTATGTTTAATATTTTGTGGAATAACCCTTGTTTGCAATTACAGCTAATAATCGTCTTTTATAAGACCTGATCAGGCCGGCACAGGTCTGTGGAGTTATCTTGGCCCACTCCTCCATGCAGATCTTCTCCAAGTTATCTAGGTTCTTTGGGTGTCTCATGTGGACTTTATTCTTGAGCTCCTTCCACAAGTTTTCAATTGGGTTAAGGTCAGGAGACTGACTAGGCCACTCCAACACCTTGACTTTTTCCCTCTTGAACCAGGCCTTGGTTTTCTTGGCTGTGTGCTTTGGGTCGTTGTCTTTTGGAAGATGAAATTACGACCCATCTTAAGATCCTTGATGGAGGAGCGGAGGTTCTTGGCCAAAATCTCCAGGTAGGCCGTGCTATCCATCTTCCCATGAATGCGGACCAGATGGCCAGGCCCCTTGGCTGAGAAACAGCCCCACAGCATGATGCTGCCACCACCATGCTTGACTGTAGGGATGGTATTCTTGGGGTCGTATGCAGTGCCATCCAGTCTCCAAACGTCACGTGTGTGGTTGGCACCAAAGATCTCGATCTTGGTCTCATCAGACCATAGAACCTTGAACCAGTCTGTCTCAGAGTCCTCCAAGTGATCATGAGCAAACTGTAGACGAGCCTTGACATGACACTTTGAAAGTAAAGGTACCTTACGGGCTCGTCTGGAACGGAGACCATTGCGGTGGAGTACGTTACTTATGGTATTGACTGAAACCAATGTCCACACTGCCATGAGATCTTCCCGGAGCTCCTTCCTTGTTGTCCTTGGGTTAGCCTTGACTCTTTGGACAAGCCTGGCCTCGGCACGGGAGGACACTTTCAAAGGCTGTCCAGGCCGTGGAAGGCTAACAGTAGTTCCATAAGCCTTCCACTTACGGATGATGCTCCCAACAGTGGAGACAGGTAGGCCCAACTCCTTGGAAAGGGTTTTGTACCCCTTGCCAGCCTTGTGACCCTCCACGATCTTGTCTCTGATGGCCTTGGAATGCTCCTTTGTCTTTCCCATGTTGACCATGTCTGAGTGCTGTTCACAAGTTTGGGGAGGGTCTCAAATAGTCAGAAAAGGCTGGCAAAAGATATCTTTAATCCACACATGTGAAGCTCATTATTCTTGGTGCCTGAACTACTTCTTAATACTTTAGGGGAACCAAACAGAATTCTTGTGGTTTGAGGGGTTGAATAATAAATGACACTCTGAATTAACTTTTAACGTTTAAAAACAAACAAAAAAAAAAAACAATATTTGCTGCAGTGCATTTCCCACTTCCAGGCTGATCTACAGTACAAATGTCACAATGCCAAGTTAATTCCGCATGTGTCAACCAGCTAAATCTGCAGGGGGTTGAATACTACTTGTAGGCACTGTATACACTGCACAGTACCACTTCTCTTGTCCTGTATACTGGGTGTAATTCTCAGTATCTGTATTATTCTGTATATTATACTGGGTGTCATTCTCAGTATCTGTATTATTCTGTATATATACACTGCACAGTACCACTTCTCTTGTCATGTATACTGGGTGTCATTCTCAGTATCTGTATTATTTTGTATATATACACTGCACAGTGCTACTTCTCTTGTCCTGTATACTGGGTGTAATTCTCAGTATCTGTATTATTCTGTATATTATACTGGGTGTAATTCTCAGTATCTGTATTATTCTGTATATTATACTGGGTGTCATTCTCAGTATCTGTATTATTCTGTATATATACACTGCACAGTACCACTTCTCTTGTCCTGTATACTGGGTGTAATTCTCAGTATCTGTATTATTCTGTATATATACACTGCACAGTACCACTTCTCTTGTCCTGTATACTGGGTGTAATTCTCAGTATCTGTATTATTCAGTATATATACACTGCACAGTGCCACTTCTCTTGTCCTGTATACTGGGTGTAATTCTCAGTATCTGTATTATTCTGTATATTATACTGGGTGTAATTCTCAGTATCTGTATTATACTGGGTATCATTCTCAGTATCTGTATTATTCTGTATATATACACTGCACAGTACCACTTCTCCTGCCCTGTATACTGGGTGTAATTCTCAGTATCTGTATTAATCTGTATATATACACTGCACAGTACCACTTCTCTTGTCCTGTATACTGGGTGTAATTCTCAGTATCTGTATTATTCTGTATACATATGTGTCACCCTGGCCTTGATGCCACAAGTGTAAATAAAGCTGTGTCTGAGAGCAAGGGGGAGGTTCCCTAGTCAGGGGAACATTAGCATGCAATGCCTCCTGTCTCAGGCCAGTAGGGGGAGCAGGCTGCCCCTATAAAAGCTGGTACTGAGGACAGGGTTGGGGAGAACTTGATGGCCTGTCTCAGGACTGAGACTTGTCCCAGAGCAGAGCAGGGACAGACAGTTGTATTGCACCTAAGAGGAAGTGTGGCAGGAGGAGAGCCACAAGCCAGAGACAAGAGGCGAAGAGAGCCTGTCTTGGCAGATAAAGGACTTAATTTACCAGACTTTGGTGTCTGAGGCTGGAAGGATTCCACATCCCCCAGCAGATAACCAGTCCGCAAGGGACTGTATATTCCTTGGCCTAAGAAGCCTGGAGGCCCTGCCACAACCGAAGGGACCAGTAAAGCCGTACAAGGCTGGGAGCAGAAAGGAACCCACGTCGCAGGCCATACAGGCGAGAATACACGGAAAGCTCGGAAACGTGGGCTGTTACCCTATAACGAGGAGATAGCCAGAAGGAGCACAGAATGCACGGTAGGCCTACACCCTCACCCTGACCAGGGCCAATTTCCCTGTTGCTCTCAGACATCCAGGTCCCCTCCTAGCTGGGACTGTTTGTGGGTCAATTTACCTGTTCTAGTAAAGACCCTGGACTGCAACCTGTTGTCTGCGTGCTCCTTGCTCCTCCAGCACTATCAGCACCGGGACTCTCACTACCATCACTCCCAACATCCACTGCACTGCCCTGGGGCCGCACTCTTCCCGTGGGGAGTCACACCATCCCAGCTGCATACATCATCAGCCCCAGCGGTCTGCCTTGCAGCGGCGGTTCCTAATGACCGCATATCCACGGGTGGCGTAGTCGGACATAATCATCAGCACATAACGGACTACCACTGGCCTGACCACCCTGAGCCACGGAACCGGGTTGCCACTACTACTCCCACCGTTTCCCTATTGCCCGGATCTGAGTGCCCCACGGCCCAGGGGGCGAGTCACATACACTGCACAGTACCACTTCTCTTGTCCTGTATACTGGGTGTAATTCTCAGTATCTGTATTATTCTGTATATATACACTGCCCAGTACCACTTCTCTTGTCCTGTATACTGGGTGTAATTCTCAGTATCTGTATTATTCTGTATATATACACTGCACAGTACCACTTCTCTTGTCCTGTATACTGGGTGTAATTCTCAGTATCTGTATTATTCTGTATATTATACTGGGTGTAATTCTCAGTATCTGTATTATTCTGTATATATACACTGCACAGTACCACTTCTCTTGTCCTGTATACTGGGTGTAATTCTCAGTATCTGTATTATTCTGTATATTATACTGGGTGTCATTCTCAGTATCTGTATTATTCTGTATATATACACTGCACAGTACCACTTCTCTTGTCCTGTATACTGGGTGTAATTCTCAGTATCTGTATTATTCTGCATATATACACTGCACAGTGCTACTTCTCTTGTCCTGTATACTGGGTGTAATTCTCATTATCTGTATTATTCTGTATATTATACTGGGTGTCATTCTCAGTATCTGTATTATTCTGTATATTATACTGGGTGTCATTCTCAGTATCTGTATTATTCTGTATATATACACTGCACAGTACCACTTCTCTTGCCCTGTATACTGGGTGTAATTCTCAGTATCTGTATTATTCTGTATATATACACTGCACAGTACCACTTCTCTTGTCCTATATACTGGGTGTAATTCTCAGTATCTGTATTATTCTGTATATATACACTGCACAGTGCCACTTCTCTTGTCCTGTATACTGGGTGTAATTCTCAGTATCTGTATTATACTGGGTGTCATTCTCAGTATCTGTATTATTCTGTATATATACACTGCACAGTACCACTTCTCTTGTCCTGTATACTGGGTGTAATTCTCAGTATCTGTATTATTCTGTTTATATACACTGCACAGTACCACTTCTCTTGTCCTGTATACTGGGTGTAATTCTCAGTATCTGTATTATTCTGTATACATATGTGTCACCCTGGCCTTGATGCCACAAGTGTAAATAAAGCTGTGTCTGAGAGCAAGGGGGAGGTTCTCTAGTCAGGGGAACATTAGCATGCAATGCCTCCTGCCTCAGGCCAATAGGGGGAGCTGTCTGCCCCTATAAAAGCTGGTACTGAGGGCAGGGTTAGGGAGAACTTGATGGCCTGTCTCAGGACTGAGACTTGTCCCAGAGCAGAGCAGGGACAGACAGTTGTATTGCACCTAAGAGGAAGTGTGGCAGGAGGAGAGCCACAAGCCAGAGACAAGAGGCGAAGAGAGCCTGTCTTGACAGATAAAAGACTTAATTTACCAGACTTTGGTGTCTGAGGCTGGAAGGATTCCACATCCCCCAGCAGATAACCAGTCCGCAAGGGACTGTATATTCCTTGGCCTAAGAAGCCTGGAGGCCCTGCCACAACCGAAGGGACCAGTAAAGCCGTACCAGGCCGGGAGCAGAAAGGAACCCACGTCGCAGGCCATACAGGCGAGAATACACGGAAAGCTCGGAAACGTGGGCTGTTACCCTATAACAAGGAGTTAGCCAGAAGGAGCGCAGAAAGCACGGTAGGCCTACACCCTCACCCTGACCAGGGCCAATTTCCCCGTTGCTCTCAGACATCCAGGTCCCTTCCTAGCTGGGACTGTTTGTGGGTCAATTTACCTGTTCTAGTAAAGACCCTGGACTGCAACCTGTTGTCTGCGTGCTCCTTGCTCCTCCAGCACTATCAGCACCGGGACTCTCACTACCATCACTCCCAACATCCACTACACTGCCCTGGGGCCGCACTCTTCCCGTGGGGAGTCACACCATCCCAGCTGCATACATCATCAGCCCCAGCGGTCTGCCTTGCAGCGGCGGTTCCTAATGACCGCAAATCCACGGGTGGCGTAGTCGGACATAATCATCAGCACATAACGGACTACCACTGGCCTGACCACCCTGAGCCACGGAACCGGGTTGCCACTACTACTCCCACCGTTTCCCTATTGCCCGGATCTGAGTGCCCCACGGCCCAGGGGGCGAGTCACATACACTGCACAGTACCACTTCTCTTGTCCTGTATACTGGGTGTAATTCTCAGTATCTGTATTATTCTGTATATATACACTGCCCAGTACCACTTCTCTTGTCCTGTATACTGGGTGTAATTCTCAGTATCTGTATTATTCTGTATATATACACTGCCCAGTACCACTTCTCTTGTCCTGTATACTGGGTGTAATTCTCAGTATCTGTATTATTCTGTATATATATGTGGCACCCCAGGGGTCTGGTTTCCACAGTAACAGCAATGTTATGTCTGAGAGCAGGTGGGAGGTCTCTTGGTCAGGAATCCTATGCATGCCACACCTCCTGCCCAGTCCTGGGAGGGGAAGAACTTCCCCTATATAAACCTGGGCTGAGGCAGGGTTAGAGAGTTCAGAGGGAGAGTTCAGCCAGGAGGGCTGACAGGGAGCTGTGGCTCCGGCTGGGCCCAGCTCCTGGGCCATGCCAGAAGTAGAGACAGAGAGGAGAAGCAGCTATAGGAAAGAGAGATCAGGAGCTCTGGGGAAGTCGTGCTAAAAGGAATCAGGGGCTGGCAGCTGTAGAGCTCGCCCTGATTGAAGAGTTACCACCGGACCCGGAGTCCGAGGCTGTGGGGACTAATCCTTACCCAGCAGCAGGAACCGACCGGCAGGGGATTTCAGGTCCTCTGGCCAAGAAACCCGAAGGCACAGTCACACGCGTGGGACCAGCACCGCCGTCGTGGAGCGGAAGCCACTAGAAGGCCCCGAGTCACCGGCCATACGGGTGAGCACCACACGGTACACTCAGGGACGTGGGCTACTTATACCCGCTTCTAGCAAGGTAGCCAGAAGAGTATCGTTAGTTTGGGAGGCCTACAACTCCGCCTGGCCAGGGGAGATCCCATCTGCTCAAGGACTGACCAGGCCCCAATCGCTAGCCAGTACTCCGGAAGGGTCTATCGTTGTCACCAGTAAAGACCCTGAACTACACCGTACCGTCTCTGAGTGGTTCCTGCTACCCCCATCATCCACGTCGGCTGCCCTGAGGCCATACCCCTCCCATTGGGGGTTATACTATCACGCTGCACAATCCTACCACCGGCCTCAGCGGTCTGCCCTGCAGCAGCAGCTCCTTAGCTGTACTCAACGGGTGGCGTAGTCGTCCAACATCTACCGCTAATACAGCGCCACTTAGTCTGACTCCCTGGGCACGGACCGGATCACCGCCACGAGACTACAACCCTCAAGAGATCCGGCTCCGGGTAAGCTCCCGCGTGCGCAACGCAGCGCGACACAGGCCCAGGGGCGCGTCAACTTTTGGCGTAGTCGGCAGGATTTCGTGCCCGCAACCACCGGGTACTGCGTGCCTGAAAAAGACTGTTCAAACTTACCTGTGGTGAAGATTCCCGCCATCCGGCGCCATCTTCCGCTTCCTTCCCGCCATCGGTGGAGTTTTCCCGCCATCCGGCGCTATCTTCAGCCTTCTTCCCGCCATACGTGGAGTTTTCCCGCCATTGGACGCCATCTTGAGGACGCCGCGCGGGAAGAAGAGGGGCGTGGACTCCGAAAGCGCGCGAGAACTGAAGCCCCGCCTCACGTCCGGACGTTGCGTAAGGTCCTGGAAGGAGCCCAGCAGACGCCGACGTCACAGGAGCGCGACGGAAGGTCCTCAACCCTGACGATCCACTGCGGAGCCGCGGCCTACGGAAGAGGATCATCGCAAGGTAGGCCACGGTCCACTAGGGGGGAGAAGGATGCCGGATACGGAGGAGAGCTTCACCGCTTCAACCCCCGCCAGCGCCACCGCTGTTGCGGTCATGCCTTTCACCATGCCCTATATCCCGGGGGCAGCCTGGCTACCCCAGTACTCAGGGGAGTCATATACCCTGCATGACTTTAGAGAAAAGCTGGATAGCCTCTTCCAGGTGTACCCCCTCACAGAGGAGCAAAAAGTGAGCATCCTGGTGGCCCAATTAACCGGGGCAGCCCAAAGGGAGGTAAAGTCCTGGCCACCTGGGAGGAGGACTGTCGCAGAGATACTAACCCAGCTAACCGAGGAGGAGCTGCAGTACTACCAATACGAGGAAAGCCAAGAGGACCCGGACGGGTCTGAGGACTACCCTCAGGAGGGAGCACAAAGAGGACATAGCTACTGAAGGGAAGTAGCGTGAATAAAGAGCTGTAAATAGTTACCCGTAAGGGTACAAGGACTGCTGCTAATTAAAATATGGTCCCCGTTGGGATTAGTGAATTGTTCCCCATGTGCCCCTATCTTAAACCAGGCTGAGGACTGTGAGCAGCCATTCCTTATCCCCACTGGCCGAGGACTGAGAGCGGCCATATCCTGTAAATAATTATGTGTTTCTAGTAATTTATGGGAGTCTTTGGTGGATTTACCGGGAATCCTTTGTACATGGTTGGAGCGTAACCCAGGAATGGACTAAAGACTGTTAAGGACTCGGGGCAGGACAGACCCCTACCTGGTTACGTCTCCCTGTTTTGGTGAAATGGACACCTTACTTTTCTTCAAAGACTGCACCCAGTTGCGGACACGCCGTAACCATCTTTATGTGTTTTTCTTATTGTATTATTATTGTTTATACCTTGTTATGTTTTTCTAAAAATATGTTTAGTCCCGGAGTACTAAATTTCACTAGGGGGGAATGTGGCACCCCAGGGGTCTGGTTTCCTCAGTAACAGCAATGTTATGTCTGAGAGCAGGTGGGAGGTCTCTTGGTCAGGAATCCTATGCATGCCACACCTCCTGCCCAGTCCTGGGAGGGGAAGAACTTCCCCTATATAAACCTAGGGCTGAGGCAGGGTTAGAGAGTTCAGAGGGAGAGTTCAGCCAGGAGGGCTGACAGGGAGCTGTGGCTCCGGCTGGGCCCAGCTCCTGGGCCATGCCAGAAGTAGAGACAGAGAGGAGAAGCAGCTATAGGAAAGAGAGATCAGGAGCTCTGGGGAAGTCGTGCTAAAAGGAATCAGGGGCTGGCAGCTGTAGAGCTCGCCCTGATTGAAGAGTTACCACCGGACCCGGAGTCCGAGGCTGTGGGGACTAATCCTTACCCAGCAGCAGGAACCGACCGGCAGGGGATTTCAGGTCCTCTGGCCAAGAAACCCGAAGGCACGGTCACACGCATGGGACCAGCACCGCCGTCGTGGAGCGGAAGCCACTAGAAGGCCCCGAGTCACCGGCCATACGGGTGAGCACCACACGGTACACTCAGGGACGTGGGCTACTTATACCCGCTTCTAGCAAGGTAGCCAGAAGAGTATCGTTAGTTTGGGAGGCCTACAACTCCGCCTGGCCAGGGGAGATCCCATCTGCTCAAGGACTGACCAGGCCCCAATCGCTAGCCAGTACTCCGGGAGGGTCTATCGTTGTCACCAGTAAAGACCCTGAACTACACCGTACCGTCTCTGAGTGGTTCCTGCTACCCCCATCATCCACGTCGGCTGCCTTGAGGCCATACCCCTCCCGTTGGGGGTTATACTATCACGCTGCACAATCCTACCACCGGCCTCAGCGGTCTGCCCTGCAGCAGCAGCTCCTTAGCTGTACTCAACGGGTGGCGTAGTCGTCCAACATCTACCGCTAATACAGCGCCACTTAGTCTGACTACCTGGGCACGGACCGGATCACCGCCACGAGACTACAACCCTCAAGAGATCCGGCTCCGGGTAAGCTCCCGCGTGCGCAACGCAGCGCGACACAGGCCCAGGGGCGCGTCATATACACTGCACAGTACCACTTCTCTTGTCCTGTATACTGGGTGTAATTCTTAGTATCTGTATTATTCTGTATATATACACTGCACAGTACCACTTCTCTTGTCCTGTATACTGGGTGTCATTCTCAGTATCTGTATTATTCTGTATATATACACTGCACAGTACCACTTCTCTTGTCCTGTATACTGGGTGTAATTCTCAGTATCTGTATTATTCTGTATATATACACTGCACAGTACCACTTCTCCTGTTCTGCTGAAGAAGAGGTGGCATTGGCTTTGGGGAGGGTCAGTACTGATGGGTTTATTATTTTCTATGTCTACAATCCTATGGTTAAATAAAACTTAATCCTGAACAACTTGTTTAAAAGGGTTATCTGAAGGTTGGAAATTGTCCTCTATCATTGGGATATGGAATAATTTTCTGATTGCTGGGGGTCCAACAGCCGGGACCCCCACTGTTTCCGAGAACCAGGGATTTGAAGAGCTCTGGGTGAATGGAGCGGTAGTCGATCATTCGCACTGCAGCTCCATTCACACGTGGCTTAATAAACATCCCCTATAATGGAGTGGTGAGGGGCATGAACAAGTAAAGCAAAATGTGCTGAACTTTTCATTGTGCCTCAATGGGATGAGGGGGGTGGTGATGTGGTATGTGGGCTGGTGGGGTTTGTGTGACAGGCGTGCATTTTCATTTTTCATCCCAGTCCAGCCCTGATTTATATATATATATATATATATATATATATATATATATATATATATATATATAAATATATATATATATATATATATATATATATATATATAAAAATGCTTTTAAAAGCAGAAGTGTTAATATGTATTTTTTATCGCTTAGCAGAATGCAGAGTGAAGTTTGATAGATATAAGAAAATCTCAATAAATATAGAAGTTGTTTTTTTTTTTTTTATTAAGGATAGGGTAGAAGGATAAGGGATGAACAAAATCAGGGACAGAAGCAGTAGACAAAATCATAGTCAGGAAGAAATCCGGGTCAGATACCAGGTGATCAGTAAAAAAAGCCAAGTCAGGCGAGCAGTTTGGATACAGCGGACCCTGGTGACAGAGGCATTACTGAAACAAGTCCGGGTAGAGATGTTACAGTTAGAAGGCCACAGGTAGATGGTGAAGGTCCTTCTTTACAGGTCCAGCAGTGATGGTGGATCGGCTGTACTCCGCTAGATGCGGAGCTTTTCCGTCTTTTAGATGACACTTGGGCAACAGCGACAGCATGCAAATGCACGAGCTGCCCTGGATAGTCCACGCCGGCAGGATGACAAGATCCGGCGGAAGATGGAACCTAAGAGAAGAGAAATAAATACAATGTAAGTGATGGGACTCCATATTACATGATGCTACTGTGCGGTCAGTGTGGCCGGCCGGCCGGACAGCAGAGGAATCTTATTCACACAGATGTCCGGGGTCATTGTCAGCCATCATACATGTGACAATCCCATCACTGACAGATGACATCTGCTCCCCATGACTTATTCTCATCACTAACATCACACAACATGGAGATGATTCTCACACTTACCTCGTCTCTTTTTCCCCTTTTTCCCATTTTCTGAGTTTTGTTGGTCTATACTCAGATTCATTTCAGATTTTCTTTCCTCTTCAGTTGGAAATTCTGATCAGAAAGTAAAAAAAACTCAGTAAAGAAATATTCTTATAGGATCTGCTTTGTGTACTGTATATAGAAGAATTGTTCTAGTCCTGTCCCCTATAGTCCTGATAATCTGGCATTACATTATTATAGGGCAGAATAAGTCCTATATACCGTTCATGACCTAATCTGAGGGGCATTAGATGTATCACTGATATGGAGCAGTAAGCGCCCTGTGTGCCGCCACGTGGTGCATCACTAATGAGCGATATTCTACTATAGGAGACGATGTCTCCTTATATTGAAGTGAGTTCCTGGATGCTAAAACGTATTTTACAGAATCCATGAAAACAATTCCTGGATAAAATGAAGGAAATAGAAATACAGTATGGGCCCATGGAAAACATAATTGGGATCCATGAAACCTGGACAACATAGGAGACCTAATACAGAAAAACCAAATATTTGAGCCTTGAAGTCAACATTCACCTTTTGATGCTGTACATACATACCTGATGATGGGGACGAGGATGACAAGCTGTTTATAGCATTGTCGCTATCAGATTCAGAAAACGATTCTTTCTACCTGTCAGGAAGAATCAGGGGGTCGGACCAGAAGACCCAGGAGGTAACTTCCAACTCTCCCATTCTATGATTTAAGAAAAACATGTAAATCACAAGTCAATGCAGAATAAAAGGGGTGGTCTCACTAGAAGAACACCGACTAGAGGGCCTAATAGGACATATGACAGTCATAGTGAGGAAGGTTTTATGCTCCAATCTACCTTCTATGGATCAGAGCGAAAAACAACTAGCAATAATGGCTGGCATGTCATACTACATCTCTCCTACAGTATGGGCAGCTCTAATACGTGTGAATGGCTGCAATTATGAGCTATTATCACCAACGGTTTCTGAAGCCAAAAGCACAATGACCGCTAATCATTGAGGCTGAATTTGATATTATGGTATTTATGTCCTATATTATGTGTTGTGCATATATATCAGCCTGGAACTCCCATTAATGACCCCATAATCTACTCACATTTCTGAGATATTTGTATTGGTTGCTGGCGTACACTCTGGAGGAGACTTCTGGTCCTCATCATTCATCTTTCTGGTAGTGATGGTACAGAGCTAAACATGGACAAAAACAAGATATGAAATACTTTTTTTTACTTTTAGAGGTCTTTTTTGTTTCACATATTTTGGATTTATTGCGTACATACGGTACTTACTTTAGAAAGCCTTTCAGAAGAAGATGTAAAATTTTGGAAGTCAAGGTTCTCATTGTTCACACTTGTACCCTCCTCATCCTCTGAGACCGAATGGTCTATTTCAGAGTGATCTACAAAAGTAATGAAGTATTATTAGAGGTTGTTAGTATAAAACAGGCGTCATTTATCACAATATTAGTGGGTACTGATTATTACATTTTATGGAAGACAAGACAAACAGCCGCTTAGTCTAGATGATGTCTTCTTCTACTTACCGATAAATAAGCTGTTGTCCACATCTGAGGCAAGCTGAGGAATGTACTCTGGCTTCTGACTTAGAAGGTTGTTAAAATCTAAGTCACTCAGGAATGGATGACTCTTGATCTCAAGTGATCCTCCTGGAAAAAGAACAAAACAAAAGTGATGTGGACATTGTCAGAGATTGCTTCACATCTGAACAGTTTAACTTAATCTGAATTAATGACATAACTGAGTCAACATGAAGGAAGAAGACTGAAAGTCATAGTGTGGAGAACTAGAAATGGACAATCTGATAGAGAAGTGTTGATCCTCAAGGACATGAGTGATAAGTGTGATAGGTGAATATTAATACTAATATGAATAGTATTATATCTCTTACCTGTCCCAAGTCTATCTGCAGGATTTGTTCTGAGCAGCTCAGTAATCAGGTTCTGTGCATTGGGAGTAGGAGCGGAATTACAATCCCAAATTATGTCACCTGTTATACAGAAAATAAAATCTCTTTACTGGACTGTAAGCTAAAGCAAAGTAAACACCTAAACCAATGTAACTGATCAAAGCAATGGTCGGATCATTCCACTTACCAATGACAATCCTGTCATAAAGCTCAGCTACAGAATCTCCATCAAATGGTACAGATCCCGTGAGAAATTTATGTAGGATTATCCCCATTGACCACCAGTCAACAGGTCTTCCATAGCCTTCTTTCAGGATGACCTCTGGGGCGATGTAATATGGGGTGCCACATAACTGGAAAACAACAGAAGATAGAGATGAAAATGATAAAATGATTATTATAACACGTTCTCGCCATAAAAACACAATGACAAAAGATAAAATATCAATGGAAACGTTCTCTAGAAATGAAGAATGTAGAGAAGACACAATAGTGTGATGAGATTTGTAAAGAAAAAAAAACATATGCCAAAGGCAAGGTGAACAGATGGGGTATATTAGTTAACCAAATACCAAAGCAAAACAAAGAAAACCCCTTAAAATATAATCTTTAATAGCTACATTTAAAAGCACCCATATCAATATATGAAGACAAAATCCATAAAATGTACAATATATGGGTAGTGGGATAAACGTAGGATAATTGACATGCAGGCTTGCCCTAGAGATCCCAAATGGGCTGAGATCCCGCCTGCCAGTGAAGGTTGACACCCTAGCTAATCGGTTTGGCGCCCCCGCTCCACATCGGCACACCCTCCGTGACCCTATCCATCCCTAGACAGACATACACATATACAGATAATGATGAAAGGCAGACAGTCATGTTGCTGCTAACATGCTGAATGAAAAAAAGGCAATATTCAATGTATCAATTATATGGAAACAGGGAAGCTGATATAATGTAGTTCCACTAGTACAGAGAGCGATATCAAATGCACCAATCTATACACAATTCAGTATGATATATAAACCATCATTCAGAAGCCTATTATAGATACATAAAGTACATTAGTGCTGGCAATTACGGGCAACAAGAACAATATTATAAAAGCACGTGTGCTCAATTAACGGTAAACATAGGAACATAAATATGTCCAAAGTAGTAACAAGTCACCTATATAATGACATTGAGCATGAAGATAATAGTCTAGGACAGACGGTATATATAGACAACCTCATAACCACCCTGGCTAATCTATAGTCAGGACTGATCTACACAGGACACGTCCAAATGTTGGGACAGAGCATTATCCAGTGTGCGAATTACAAAAAAAGTTGCCAAAAAAGCATTTTAGTCAGCAGTAACCAGAGGACTTATCTGTAAATTGTCCCAACACGTTTCTCCCCCTCCTAATTTGGGGTTCATCAGGGGATCATATTAGGAGATAGCCACAATGAGTCAGTGGACAGACGCGGGAGATAAATACACCCCGATCGGAGAATACTGCTGCCGCCGCATTTTATGGATTTTGTCTTTATATATTGATATGGGTGCTTTTAAATGTATCTATTAAAAGTTATATTTAAGGTCTTTCTTTGCTTTGGTCCTTGGAGATTTGTAAAGAACAATCTAAATTCCTGTAAGTGTTACCCACCTCACGGTCCAGGAACTCCCTGGTGATGTCCTCCGCTAATTCCTTGTAGGTGTTGGTTTTTGGTATCATGACACCAACTTTTGAAATCCCAAAATCGGTAACTTTTATGTGTCCAGCAGATGTAATCAGGAGGCTGTGGAAGAGAAGATGGTTTTAGCCTCACAGACCGTATGATAATAAATGATAACTTCCCCCCTTTATTATACTACGAGGGGCACTTACTTATCCGGCTTCAGGTCTCTGTGCACCACACCGTAGCTATGGAGGTATTCCACAGCAAGAACCGCTTCTCCAAAGTATAAGCGGGCCAAGGGGACAGATAGAGGACCCCTGGTGCTTAGGAGGGTCTCACAGTCACCACCTATAGAAGAAAGGAAATATGACCGGTGAGTGGTTTATACAGCAGATCACCATGATGTATAATGGGAAGTGAGCGGAGACATTGGGATAGGAGAGAATATAAACAGATATAATGTATAGTGCACATAATATTAGTCTGAATCGATGGAGAAATGTCCTCCATGTAACTAATAACATAAAGTGATGTCACATCTCGTCTACAGCTGGAGATACTGACATGCTCAGTGCGGACTTACAGGGAGATCACACAGACTGTGGCGGACAGAGAAATCTCAGGGCCCCATAGCAAAAGTTCTAACTGCACGCCCCTTCAAAAAAAAACCCTTATTGAAGTCAATCGATGTTCTCAACAGCAATACACCTTTTATAGCCATTTTAGCGTATGATGCTCCCAAAAATGCCCCCACCCACAGACTGAGTTAGATATCCCCACAGTGAAATCTTAATCCAGTTTCACCTTACAGATATGATGTAGCACCTGTCTATAATGTCCCCACTCAGTATGAGGCCAGTCACAGCCCCCTACTTAGTATAATGGCGCCCAAACCCCCCCCTACTTAATATAATGGCCCCCATAGCCCCTCAGACAATATAATGGTCTCCACCACTGCCAATCAGTATGATGGCCCCCAAAGCCAATCAAACAGAATTAGGATCCCCACACAGAATAAGGACCCCCACTGCACACCATTCAATATGAGGACCCCCAGGGGGTGTAGGGGCATGTACAGTCACCAACTCAATATAGCGGCATTCACAGTCCCCCATAGCCCCACACACGGCACACCATTCAGTATTATGGTACCCACAACCCTCAATTCTCAGTATTATGGCTTCCACCAATCTCACAACTCAGTATTATGCCCCCACCAGCCCAACAACTAAGTATAATTGCTCTCACCAGCCCCACCACTCAGTATTATGGCCCTCAGCAGCCCCACCACTCAGTGTTATTGCCCCCAACAGTCCCTCCACTTAGTAGTAAGGCACACAATAGCCCCACTACTCAGTATTATGGCCCCCACCAGCCTCAAGACTCAGTATTATGGCGCTCACCAGCCCCACCACTCATTGTTACGGCCCCTACCAGCCCCACCACTTAGTAGTAAGGCACCCACCACTCAGTACTACCACCTCCACCAGCCCCACCTCTCAGTATTATGGCCCCCACCAGCATCAACACTCAGTATTATCGCTCTCACCAACCCCACTACTCAGAATTATGGCCCTTATTAGCCCCACCACTCAGTGTTATGGCCCCCACCAGCCCCACCACTTAGTAGTAAGGCACCCACCAGCCCCACCACTCAGTACTATAGCCCCCACCAGCCCTACCTCTCAGTATTATGACCCCCACCACTACTTAGTGTTATGGCCCCCACCAGCCTCACCACTTAGAATTATCGCCCTCACCAGCCTCACCACTCAGTATTATGGCCACAACCAGCCCTACCACTCAGCATATGGTCTCCACCTGCCCCATCACTCAGTGTTATGGCCCCCACCAGCCCCACCTGTGCAGTGTAAGTACTGAGACTCCACACTACAGATGCAATATTGTGGCGTCATCGAAGAACCTGCAGTACACGGAGTCTCGGACCCATCTGCGGAGGCTGAATGGTGGATTTAGGAACCTTTGGCTCCCTGATCCACCATTGTTTTCATCGGTATTCATATTCTGACAATGTGAATACCACTGAAATTGTGATGACAGGTGGTGGAATGGGGCCCAGTGCCGAGCGGTGCCAGGCCCGATCTGACTCACTGGCACCATAGCACTGCTGCACACAGATCAATGAATTTCCAGGCATCTTGGTAATAGAAAACCTACAGTAAATGCACTGTGAGGATGTAACTGTCCTAATTTTCCTAATTATATGAGCAGTGATAAGATGTAAGCAGACATGGGCTGAATATACTACAATATACATGTCCTACCTCCTACATACTCCATGACCATACACAGGTGAGATTTCGTTGGAAAGGAGCAGAGCATGGAGACCACGAAGGGACAATCAGCGAATGTTAGGATGTCCCTCTCCAGAAAGGCCAATGCCACTCTTTTTGGAGTGTTCAGGTTTCGCTTGAACATTTTCTTCAAAGCAAAGATCTGGTGTGAGTCTTTATGGTGCGCTAAGTAGACGGCACTGGAGAGAAAGAGAATCAATGGTTAGAATGAATCTTTACTACAAGAACATCTATAGAAGTCATTATATAATGTTTTGTACTAATGTTTAATGCTAGAAGTCTGTCCGTCACTGGAAGTCCATGTCTAGAATTTGATAAAAGATCACTACATAGATCACCTATGGGAGGTGTCCACAATGCCACGTCCGCCGGAGCCCTCACCCAGGTCACATTACAGATGAGAGAATCTACTGAAATTATTCTTGGGCAGATTCACTACATTAGACCAGTAGATACGATTCAGTGCAAATAAAAGTTGGCCCAAATTAAAAGTGCTCCAATTGCCATAACATGACGTTAATTATGCTCCCGCATACCCCAAGACATAACAACATAATAAATGGAGGGGAGCGAAGGAGCTGCAAAAAATGAAACCCATTATAGCCACTTGTCCTCTGTGCCAGTCTTTATTGCTGAGACCAGTGAGTAGACTCACATGGTCATGGTGGAGGATGGGGGGTGCAGATGTCATTGATGAAATTTCGTGTCACCCCCTCACTTGACCATGTGTTGCCAATTACTCTTATCAGTTCGCTAATGGATTCCGAAAAGAACAGACCGGTGCGGAGGATCGGGAAGCTCTGATGGGGGTGGCAGTATAAGAACAGATGAGGGTCTAGGACAGGCAGGTGTAATATATTATTCTATTTTAATCCCTTTCCTTAACAGTTTGTTTTCCTACAGATCATATAATTTCCCTATGATAACACTGAAGGGCAGAGCACAGAGTCTGGAGCATTGTCATTGGGAACCTTGAGAAACGTGGATTATGCCAACAGAAAACTCACCCAAAACTTCCACTGCTGATCAGTTTGGATGTCCCATAGTCGCTCTTATGCGGCTGTCTTGACGGGGTCAATGATTTGATCACGCTCTATAAAAGAATAAGAAATTATATAAAGATATAGAAGCTGCTGGAAAAAAGCTCTAGATGCAAAAACGTCTCCCTTCTGTCATCTCCTCTTAGAATAGAGACATCCCATGGTTATATGGGGACAATACTGGACGTGTCATTCCCACCCCATAATCTGGTGATACACCGACATCTCTCTCCATGATACTTACACCGTCAGATTGTTGGATCTCCGGGATCTCACAGATTCTACTGTCAGCATCCGCCAGCACAGTTGTTTCTAAAAGAGTGAAAAAATTATGAAGAAATAAAATGTATTAGACGATATTAATCCTACATATATATTACAACAATATAACTCAGACATGACAAGATGTCTGTAAATGGGAATAATACTTATTATATAGGGATTCCAAATATGTGAACGTACGGCGCATCCATGAATAAATGTAATGGAAATGATGGAGGACCCCCCAATGATCACATGAATGAGGACCCCCCCACCCTCGCTGTACATGTGAGTGATGGTAAGAGAGCTGAAGCGTAGGAGCCATATGCAGATTATCCTGGAAGTGCACTGGGGGCGTGTCACAGTATGGATTTCTTCTTCCACGCCCCCAGTGCACTTCCATGCTGATTTGTATACGGCTTCTACATTAGATTTCCCTTGACTGAGACATTGGATTTCTGCAAAAAATTATTACAGAGAAATGGCCAGTACAGTCATACCACAATATGCAAAAATGTGCTGACAGGTTCCCATTACACAGAATATACAGAGTAAATGTAAGATTATTCCCTGTTCTGTATAATATCTGGATATTTCTTGTAGGAGGTCGGGTGATCGGCTTACCTGTAGTCAGATTGCTGTTCAGTCCCGGGATTAGATTTTGCTCGTCTTTGGTGTCGCCTTCTGCTGTTTCCTGGTAGATATAATATATATAATTAACATGTGGAACCTTACACTAAATCATCACATAGATAAATCAGGAAGGACTAAACCTGCATTTACAGATGCAGCCAATTGTAACTGTACAAATCAGACGTGTGCTAGAGAAGATGACGGCTCCTTACCAGGCGTTCCAATGAGCGAGCCGGACGCTCCAGTACACACAGGACTTTTTCGGCCAGGTCTTTAATAAAAGCCAAATCTCCATATTGAGATCTTTCTTCAGCCTAAAAAGAGGAAAAGAAACAAAAAGGAAAATTTTGAGATGAGAAAGGTCACAATGGAGGAGGCCGCCATTGTATGTGACATTTGCTCCTCTCTGCAGATACAATAACTCTGGGGACTCATCGTGTTTTATATTGGAGGAAAGAAACTTCTATCCCACCATTATCTATAATATAACCAGGGATGGGTCCTTCTTTCAGAAGCCGCTATAGACTGCGCAAGCGCACTGTACGAACACATCCACACCGGGAGGAGGACGGGGATGGAGGAGGAGTGTGGTGCCAGAAATAGAGGTATGCGTCATTTCATCATGGCTATGGGGGGTCTCCTGCTAAAAGTGGGGAGGCTATGGAGGCAGTGGCGTACCGCCAATGGCGGCAGGCCACGCCACTGCTATGGGGCCCGTGAGCCGGGGGGGGGCCCATAGCAGTCGCCTGCACCGTGTATGCCCCGCAGCGGGGCCCTTGCAACAGGCTCCGCTCCCAGGCCCGGCGTTAGCACCCGGGCAAGTGTCGGGTCCCTGAGCAGGCGGGGGGCCCCGCTCCGCTCAGGGCCCCGGCACAATACTTACCTCTCCCCGTGCCTCCGCAGCTCCGGTGTCTTCCGCGTCCTGTGCTGTGACGTCTCAGGTTAGAGGGTGGGATGACGTCTTTCCACCACACCCTCTGCTGAGCAGTCACAGTGCAGAGCGGGAAGACAGCGACGCTGAGGAGTCCAGAGCAGAGCAGCGGCAGCAGGTGAGGTGAGTATGTCATTTTTTTTTTTTTTTAATGTATGGAGGCCTGGGGCCCATACACTATATAAGGGCTCGTACACTGTATGGAGGACTATATGGGGGCCCATACACTGTGTGGAGGACTATATGAGGGGCAGTATACTGTATGGATGACTATATGGGGGCCAGTATACTGTATGGAGGACTATATGGGGGCCAGTATTCTGTAGGGAGGACTATATGGGGGCCAGTATTCTGTAGGGAGGACTATATGGGGGCCCATACACTGTGTGGAGGACTATATGAGGGCCAGTATACTGTATTGAGGACTATATGGGACTATATGGGGGCCAGTACACTGTATGGAGGACTATATGGGGGCCAGTATTCTGTATGGAGGACTATATGGGGGCCAGTATACTGTATGGAGGACTATATGGGGGCCAATACACTGTATGGAGGGCTATATTGGGACCCATACACTGTGTGGAGGACTATATGAGGCCAGTATTCTCTATAGAGGACTATAAGGAGGCCGGTATACTGTATGGAGGACTATATGGGGGCCAGTACACTGTATGGAGGACTATATGCAGGCCAGTATACTGTATGGAGAGGACTATATGGGGGCCAGTATTCTGTATGAAGAATGTCTTATACTGTGTGGAGGACCATAGGGAGTGCATTATACTGTGTGGAGGACCATAGGGAGTGCATTATACTGTGTGGAGGACCATTGGGAGTGCATTGTACTGCGTGGAGGACCATAGGGAGTGCATTATACTGTGTGGAGGACCATGGTGAGTGCATTATACTGTGTAGAGGACCATGGCGAGTGCATTATACTGTGTGGAGTACCATGGCGAGTGCATTATACTGTGTGGAGAGGTGTGGGGCCATTATACTACATGGAGGGCTGTGTGGGGGTCACAGTTGGGGGATCATACTGTGTTGGAGTCACCATACTTTGCCTTGAGAGTTGAGGTGGGGTACGGTAGAGTCATTATACTGTGCATGTGGAGGAATTCACCATGGGGTTAACATACTGTGTTTAGGGGGGGCACTGTTGTTGGCATCATACCTTATGGGGAAATAAAAGAGGAATCTAGGACTTCAGCAGGAGAAAAATTACTGTGTAAAGGCTGGAAAGTTATGAGATATGCTCTTCCTTGATCCCCGACAATTTTCACTTTTTTGGAGGGGCTCCATTTAGCGCTTCTGCTATGGGGCCCCATGATTCCTATGTACGCCTCTGTATGGAGGTCTCCTGCTGGACGTGGAGAGGCAATGGGGGTCTCCTGCTGGACGTGGGGAGGCTATGGGGGTCTCCTGCTGGATGTGCGGAGGCTATGGGGGTCTCCTGATGGACATGCAGAGGCTATGGGGGTCTCCTGCTGGACATGCAGAGGCTATAGGGGTCTCCTGCTGGACGTGAGGAGGCTATGGCGGTCTCCTGCTGGACATGCGGAGGCTATGAGGGTCTCCTGCTGGACATGCGGAGGCTATGGGGGTCTCCTGCTGGACGTGCGGAGGCTATGGGGGTCTCCTGCTGGACGTGCAGAGGCTATGGGGGTCTCCTGCAGGACGTGCGGAGGCTATGGGGGTCTCCTGCTGGACGTAGGGAGGCCATGGGGGTCTCCTGCTCGATGCGTTGAGGCTATGAGGGTCTCCTGCTGGATGTGGGGTGGTTATGGGGGTCTCTTGCTGGACATGGGGAGTCTATGGGAGTCTCCTGCTGGACGTGCAGAGGCTATGGGGGTTTCCTGCTGGACGTGGGGAGGCTATGGGGGTCTCCTGCTGGACGTGGGGAGGCTTTGAGGGTCTCCTGCTGGACCGGGGAAGGCTATGGGGGTCTCCTGCTAGACGTGTGAATGCTATGGGGGTCTTCTGCTGGACGTGGGGAGGCTATCGGGGTCTCTTGCTGGACATGCAGATGCTAAGGGGGTCTCCTGCTGGAGGGGTGGAGGCTATGGAGGTCTCCTGCTGGACGTGGGGAGTCTATGGGAGTCTGCTGCTGGACGTGCAGAGGCTATGGGGTCTCCTGCTGGACGTGGGGAGGCTATAGGAGTCTCCTACTGGATGTTGGGAGGCTATGGGGGTCTCCTGCTGGACATGAGGAGTTTATGGGGTTCTACTGCTGTACATGGGGAGGTTATGCGGTATCTTGCTCAATGCATTGAGGCTATGGGGGTCTCCTGCTGGACGTGTGGAGGCTATGAGGGTCTCCTGCTGGACGTGAGAAGTCTATGGGAGTCTCCTGCTGGACGTGCAGAGGCTATGGGAGTCTCCTGCTGGACATGCAGAGGATATGGGGGTCTCCTGCTGGATGTGGGGAGGCTATGGGGGTCTCCTGCTGGATGTGCGGAGGCTATGGGGGTCTCCTGCTGGACGTGTGGAGGCTATGGGGGTCTCCTGCTGGATGTATGGAGGCTATGGGGGTCTCCTGCTGGAGGTGGGGAGGCTATGCGGGTCTCCTGCTGGACATGCGGAGGCTATGGGGGTCTCCTGCTGGATGTATGGAGGCTATGGGGGTGTCCTGCTGGATGTGGGGAGGCTATGGGGGTCTCCTGCTGGATGTATGGAGGCTATGGGGGTCTCCTGCTGGATGTGGGGAGGCTATGGGGGTCTCCTGCTGGATGTGCGGAGGCTATGGGGGTCTCCTGCTGGACGTGTGGAGGCTATGGGGGTCTCCTGCTGGATGTATGGAGGCTATGGGGGTCTCCTGCTGGAGGTGGGGAGGCTATGCGGGTCTCCTGCTGGACATGCGGAGGCTATGGGGGTCTCCTGCTGGATGTATGGAGGCTATGGGGGTGTCCTGCTGGATGTGGGGAGGCTATGGGGGTCTCCTGCTGGATGTATGGAGGCTATGGGGGTCTCCTGCTGGATGTGGGGAGGCTATTGGGGTCTCCTGCTGGATGTGTGGAGGTTATGGGGGTCTCCTGCTGGATGTGTGGAGGCTATGGGGGTCTCCTGCTGGACGTGGGAAGGCTATGGGGGTCTCCTGCTGGATGTGGGGAGGCTATGAGGGTCTCCTGCTGGACCAGGGGAGGCTATGGGGGTCTCCTGCTGGATGTGCGGAGGCTATGAGGTTCTCCTGCTGGACATGGGGAGGCTATGGGGTCTCCTGCTGGATGTGTGGAGGCTAAAGGGGTCTCCTTCTGGATGTGGGGAGGCTATGGGGTTCTCCTGCTGGACATGGGGAGGCTATGGGGGTCTCCTGCTCTATGCGTTGAGGCTATGAGGGTCTCCTGCTGGATGTGGGGAGGCTATGGGGGTCTCTTGCTGGATGTGGGGAGGTTATGAGGGTCTCCTGCTGGACCACGGGAGGCTATGGGGTCTCCTGCTAGACCTGCGGAGGCTATGGGGGTTTCCTGCTGGACGTGGGGAGGCTATAGGGGTCTCCTGCTCGATGCATTGAGGCTATGGGGGTCTCCTGCTGGATGTGTGGAGGCTCTGGGGGTCTCCTGATGGACGTGGGGAGGCTATGGGGGTCTCCTGCTGGATGTGGGGAGGCTATGAGGGTCTCCTGCTGGACCGGGGGAGACTATGGGGGTCTCCTGCTAGACGTGTGGAGGCTATAGGGGTCTCCTGCTGGACGTGGGTAGGTTATAGGGGTCTCCTGCTTTATGCATTGAGGCTATGGGGGTCTCCTGCTGGATGCAGGGAGGCTATGGGGGTCTTCTGCTGGATGTGGGGAGGCTATGGGGGTCTCCTGTTGGAGGTGGGGGGCTATGGGGGTCTCCTGCTGGAGGTGGGGAGGTTATGGGGTTCTCCTGCTGGACATGGGGAGGGTATGGGGGTCTTCTGCTGGACGTGGGGAGACTATAGGGGGTCTCCTGTTGGAGGTGGGGAGGCTATGGGGGTCTCCTGCTGGACGTGTTTAGGCTATGGGGGTCTCCTGATGGACATGGGGAGGCTATGGGGGTCTCCTGCTGGACGTGGGGAGGCTATGAGGGTCTCCTGCTGGACCGGGGGAGACTATGGGGGTCTCCTGTTAGATGTGCGGAGGCTATAGGGGTCTCCTGCTGGACGTGGGGAGGTTATAGGGGTCTCCTGCTTGATGCATTGAGGCTATGGGGGTCTCCTGCTGGACGTAGGGAGGCTATGAGGGTCTCCTGCTGGATGTGGGGTGGCTATGGGGGTCTCTTGCTGGACGTGGGGAGTTTATGAGAGTCTCCTGCTGGACGTAGGGAGGCTATGGGGGTCTCCTGCTGGACGTAGGGAGGCTATGGGGGTCTTCTGCTGGACGTGGGGAGGCTATGGGGGTCTCCTGCTGGACGTGGGGAGGCTATGGGGGTTTGCGTGTGCGCATACTACGCTATCCGGCTCCATTTTATTGAAGACACTCTATGTGTGAATTCGCAGACACAGTGTCTTTAAAAAAATGGTGCCGAAATTGTACCAATAAAAATGCTTGTCACCAGGGTGTAGAACGGGATCAATTATCTATATGGAGAAGTTTTGTGCGGAGTGTCCGCTATTTACCTGCTGTAGTAATGTCCTGATGTTATGAAGTAAATCCGTCACATACTCTGAGGTGAGATGACCTTGTTGGTATTTGGTCAGGCAGTTCCTTACTAGCTGCACCACCAGCCGGTGAGTGAAGCTGAGGACGCCATCGGGTGGTAGAAGCACAATGTTAGGGCGATTGTTGATAAGAATACCCCATAGTGCTTGTACCTGAAAATTATCCAGAAAAAATCCGGCCATAGTGAGAAACTGTAAGTGCGCTCAGTAACTAGCTATGGAGCCAAAATGGCACCCGCTACCCTGTGTACATTGTAGAAGTAGTGACTGTGAGCTGTGATGTCATAATGGGCGAGCATCACCAGTGATGTCATGATGGAATCTTGTGATAGAATCTTCAAGAGGCGACTCTGCACAAACAGATGCTGCCGAGCAATGTGTACAGTGGAAACTCCATAGAATAAAATCCATCTCCATGTTATCATGACCGTTCTCTTTTATTTCCAATTAGAACACAACCAGTATAAGGGTAAGTTCACACGTTGCATTTTTGCAGCATTTTTTGTTCAACAAAAACCAAACTGGTGGCAGGAAAAACATTGAGTAAAATACGCACGTTTTTGCTGTGTTTTTAATTGTTTTTTTTCTCATTCATTTGAATTGGTGAAAAACGCTGCAACGGCCCTAAAACGATTGACAAGCTGCAGAATACTAAAAACACTAGAAAAGAAACGCAGCATGTGAATGAGACTTCAGAAATCTCATTCACTAAGCTCGTACTTTAAAGTGCAGTGTTATTGCCGCAGAAAAACAGCCAATTGTGAACACACCCAAAAGATATACTCCGTCATATGGGAAATAATGTGTAGGTTTATTCCTCATTTGTCTTTTTTTTCTCCATAGAACATTTTAGTTTACTATTAACAACTGTGACAAATATTGAAGGTATTGAAGAATTAATAAAAAGTGATAAATCATTTACATCATTGTCATTGATCGTTGTGTCTTTATAAAGTTCAATCCTTTACCTTGTTGTGTTTAGGTCGCGAGATCGTGCAGCTGCAGGAGCGGTGAGCCGCTGTCAGTCGGCCAGACTCCCTATAAAGCCGGTTTCACACGTCCATATATTTCCAGTACCGGAAAGGAAAAAACGGTACCAGAGATATCCGTGTCCCGTGTCCCTGTTTGTCACACGTGTGGCAACAGTGTGCCGCATCAGGATCACACGTACCGGCACCTGGGAATTAGCGTTACATTTTAGTGGGTTTGATATGGTTATTTCTGCTAACATCCATCCACAGTTTTAGTAAAGTGCCGTGAGCAGCAGAAAGTGCACACAGTGTAAGATCCTCACCATGGTCCTCCACACAGTGTAAGACTCTCGCCATGGTCCTCCACACAGTATAAGACACTCGCCATGGTCCTCCACGCAGATTAATGCACTCCCTAAGGTCCTCCACACAGTATAATGCACTCCCTAAGGTCCTCCACACAGTATAATGAACTCCCTATGGTTCTGACGCGCCCCTGGGCCTGTGTCGCGCAGCGTTGCACACGCGGGAGCTTACCCGGAGCCGGATCTGTTGAGGGTTGTAGTCTCGTGGCGGTGACCCGGTCCGTGCCCAGGGAGTCAGACTAAGTGGCGCTGTATTAGCGGTAGATGTTGGACGACTACGCCACCCGTTGAGTACAGCTAAGGAGCTGCTGCTGCAGGGCAGACCGCTGAGGCCGGTGGTAGGATTGTGCAGCGTGACAGTATAACCCCCAACGGGAGGGGTATGGCCTCAGGGCAGCCGACGTGGATGATGGGGGTAGCAGGAACCACTCAGAGACGATGCGGTGTAGTTCAGGGTCTTTACTGGTGACAAAGATAGACCCTCCCGGAGTACTGGCTAGCGGTTGGGGCCTGGTCAGTCCTTGAGCAGATGGGATCTCCCCTGGCCAGGCGGAGTTGTAGGCCTCCCAAACTAACGATACTCTTCTGGCTACCTTGCTAGAAGCGAGTATAAGTAGCCCACGTCCCTGAGTGTACCGTGTGGTGCTCACCCGTATGGCCGGTGACTCGGGGCCTTCTAGTAGCTTCCGCTCCACGACGGCGGTGCTGGTCCCATGCGTGTGACCGTGCCTTCGGGTTTCTTGGCCAGAGGACCTGAAATCCCCTGCCTGACGGATTCTGCTGCTGGGTAGGAGTTAGTCCCCACAGCCTCGGACTCCGGGTCCGGTAAGAAATCTTCTCAGTCAGGGCGAGCTCTGCAGCTGCCAGCCCCTGACTCTTTGTAACACTGCTCCCACAGAGCTCCTGTTGTTTCTTCCTATGCTGCTTCTCTTCTCTACTTCTGGCATGGCCCAGGAGCTGGGCCCAGCCGGAGCCACAGCTCCCTGTCAGCCCTCCTGGCTGAACTCTCCCTCTGAACCCTCTAACCCTGCCTCAGCCCCAGGTTTATACAGGGGAAGTTCTTCCCCTCCCAGGACTGGGCAGGAGGTGTGGCATGCATAGGATTCCTGACCAAGAGACCTCCCACCTGCTCTCAGACATAACATTGCTGTTACTGTGGAAACCAGACCCCTGGGGTGCCACAGTTCTCCACACAGTATAATGAACTCCCTATGGTTCTCCACACAGTACATTGCACTCCCTATGGTCTTCCACTAAGTATAATGCACTCCCTATGGTCCTCCATGCAGTAAAATGCACTCCCTATGGTCCTCCACGCAGTATAATGAACTCCCTATGGTCTTCCACGCAGTATAGTTCACTCCCTATGGTCTTCCACACAGTATAATGCACTCCATATGGTCATCCACACAGTATAACGTACTCCCTATGGTCCTCCACACAGTATAATGCACACCCTATGGTCCTCCACACAGTATAATGCACACCCCATGGTCCTCCACACAGTATAATGCACTCGCCATGGTCCTGCACACAGTATAATGCACTCCCCATGGTCCTGTACGCAGTATAGTGCAGCCCCCCAAAGAGTAAAATGCGGTCCCCCACCATAGGGTAAAATGCAGCCCCAGTCCTCCAGTATTATCAGGACACACTGATTTAAAAATAAATAAATAAATAAATACATACTTACCGCTCCTCGTTCCCTGCTGCTTCAGTCTCTGCAGCTGATCACCTCAGCAGCTGCCAGCTCCACTGTCTGACACAGCGTGGCGCGTCATCATGCCGCTGCGTCAGACGCAGAGGAGGAATGATGGGAGAGGGAGTGTCACATGAAGCTCCCTCCTCCATCATTGCTTTCAACCAGGGCCGGCTCCAGGTTTTCGTGGGCCCTGGGCGAAAGGGTCTCAGTGGGCCCCTGTAACACTGTAAAATAATACTCTTTCTGTATTATTTTTTTCTACTGAGGACTTCGCAAAGTATCAATATCACGATATTCTTATAAAAAAAATGTATCTATTTATTCTTGGATTGTCCATTAAATAGAATCAGATTGCAGCAGGTACATACAATAATTAGTTATAAAGTAATTGTCCATTTGTCCATAATTAGCTTAATTGTTGAGATTCACCCATCTTTCCTTGGATCCTGGCTGGTAAATCATGTCTTTGTCCAGCACGTGTCCAGGCCTACATGTCAGATACTTCTCAGCATGAAGATTCTGTGTCTTGTGGGGTGGGCAGAGCAAGAGAGCCCCCCCCTTTCTGTACCATGGGCTTTTATAGCCGGTCGTATGGCACACCTGTTCTACATATGGTAGTGAACCAAAAATACACACACAAATAGCGCATGTCAACTAGACACGATGGCTGAGGCATAGAACTCAGATTTAAGAAAAATGATTATCGAATAATAATTATTTAACATTCCCCCCTTTTTGAGGATAAAAAGGACTGAAAAATCCTCAAAAGAAGACAGGTTTATCATTAGGATAACAATCATTTTTTTTCCTTTTCTTCTTCCTTGGCAATATTATTAAATTTCCATAATAATAATAATAATAATAATATCAATATCTGATTATTGTTATATAATGATGTGAATTCATGTTATGGTAAGCCGTGACTAATATTCATTTAATATGTATAATTATACTTCCCTATATCTAAATCGAAGCTATCGCGGGTTCAATCGTCATCATCTGATGTCATCGGGTCGTCGTCTCGTCTTCTTCTTGGTTCTTTTATAACAGTCTTTAGATGAAAACTCCTTTGAAATAAATGACAGCGTGTAGATATTGTACAGTCCATAATTGTATTCATTATTGTGCAGTCTATAAACTGTATTCTTTATTAGAAAGATCATGTGTCAATTGATAAGAAAAAACAAAGTCCATGGATGAAATGTAGCTTTAATATCTGTGTGATGTCACCTGGACTTACGTTGGATAGTTCTGGAATCTTCCGTGTCGTCCGCACTGGTCTCGTGTCACTTTTGGAACAGATGTGACGTCTTTGGTCAGTAAAGCAAGGGTTAACTTGACACTTCCCTGCTTTATATAGCCCCATAACCAGTACTCAGTCCTTTATATACAGGACACATATGCCAGGTATTACCTGTTCACCAGCTTTCATTGAAGCGTTGCAGGTGATAGGAAACCACTGGAACGTGATGAAACTTGAACACAACACAGTTCATATAGGATCATCGTCCTCTGCCGTCCCGGTGATCAGTGGTGTGAATTGTTGTAACATACCTGGCGGCGTCCTTGCATAGTGGTCCATCTCCCACTGTGCAAGAGCGCGCACTTGATCTCCTGTCCAGAATGTCTCTCTGGCTTCCCTCCATGCTGTCTGTTTGTGTCTGTTTCTGCTGCTTAAGGGCGGCGCCCGATCACTTCCTGCTTTTTGTACCTGCTGTGGGTCACACCCCTTGTGCGTCCTCAGCCTATTGCTGTCTGTCACCTGGTATATAACCCAGCTGCGGCAATCAATCCCTGCCTGAGCATAGTGTTTCATTCAGTGTGTGCTTGCACTCTGTAGGTGCCAGGTCCCGTTCTTTGTCTCCTGCCTTGCGGTATCAGTTCCCGTGTCTGAACTGAGTCCTGTCTATGTCTCCTGCCTTGCGGTATCAGTTCCCGTGTCTTAACTGAGTCCTGTCTATGTCTCCTGCCTTGCGGTATCAGTTCCCGTGTCTGAACTGAGTCCTGTCTGTGTTCTCTTGTCTGCCTATCCTGGAGGCTGTATTTCCAGGCCTGTCTGAACACGCTCCTAGCCTGTTCCTCCCGCCTTCTAGGGGCCGATTACCTAGACCCGTTTCTGTATCTTGTCTGTCCTGTCTGAACACGCTCCTAGCCTGTTCCTCCCGCCTTTTAGGGGCCGATTACCTAGACCTGTTCCTGTATCTTGTCTGTCCTGTCTGAACACGCTCCTTGCCTGTTCGTCCCGCCTCTCTGGGGGCCGTATTCCCAGACCCGCTCCTGTATCCCGCTGCAGTGTCGGTCTCCTCTGTACACTCAGTTCCAGTCTGTACTCTTTCCTATCCTTTACCTGTTTTGCCTCTATGTCCGTTCCCTTCCTTTTTCTGCAGAGTCTGAACTCGTACCTAACTCCTGCTTGTTGTCTCTGTACTCCCGTTTGTGAGTTTTTGGTCCACTCGCTACTTCACTGCAAGTATCCTGTGGGTATCTGGCTCTGCCTTTCTCTTCCTGTCTGTTCCGTGTGAACAGAGCCCTGTCCCCTCTGCTCTGCCTTGCTTACCGCTCCGGCGGTTCTTGCCTGCTCCTACTCCTTTGTTCACCGCTCCGTCGGTTCTAGCCTGCTCTGACTCCTTTGCTCACCGCTCCGGCGGTTCTAGCCTGCTCTGACTCCTTTGCTCACCGCTCCGGCGGTTCTAGCCTGCTCTGACTCCTTTGCTCACCGCTCCGGCGGTTCTAGCCTGCTCTGACTCCTTTGCTCACTGCTCCGGCGGTTCTAGCCTGCTCTGACTCCTTTTCTCGCTGCTCCGGCAGCCTTGCTCCGCTCTGACCCTTTTGCTCGCTGCTCCGGCAGTCTCGCTCCGCTCTTATCCTTTTGCTCACTGCTCCGGCAGTCTTGCTCCACTCTTGCTCACCGCTCCAGACGGCCTCGTCCTGCTTTACTCTTGCTCAATGCTCCGGCAGTCTCGCTCAGCTCTGACCCTTTGTTCACCGCTCCTGGCGGCCTTGTCCTGCTCTACTCTTGCTCACCGCTACAGGCGGCCTTGTCCTGCCCTGTTCTCGCTCACCTCTCTGGGAGGTCTCACTCTGCTGTGTTTGTCCGCCACATCTGTGGTTCTGTTCCTGAGTCCCAGTGTGTACTGGGTCCTATCCCGCCTGTGTTCCTACCTGCTAGTGCCTCCCTGTCTGCACTCTAGCTGTGCTTGCCTGTACCCCCCTGCCTGCATACCCGCCTGCCTGCATACCAGTCGTGCCTGCCTATACCCACCAGTCTGTGTGCCAGCCTACCAGTCTGTTCCTGTATTCCCCTGTGTGGGTCAACAGCCGTGTCCGGGGTCTGTCCTGGAGTAGCACCTGGTCCCTCTGCTCGGTTCCTCCTTGGTGCACTGGCGTCGTATGCCGTCGTGCGACCCTGGTCGGATCGGGTGAATACCTAGTTACGCCCCTCCAGGCATTCACTCTCCGGCACGGTTCAGTGGAATCACTACAATCACACGCACACGCCGCTCAGCCCGGGCGTGTGCATTACAGCATGCTCAGGCCATGGTTCCCGTTGAGCCCCACGGCCTTCGCTCTCTGAGAAGTTTTCCAGCGAATACATGCATTAAAATAAATAAATAATTTTTTTTTTTTTCCTTAGCTGAGTTCCAGGCGAATTACGCACCGTCCAGATGGATCTATCAGCTCTCGTTCCTGCGCATCCGCCACGTTACTATGGGGATCCAAGACAGTGTAGTGCATTTGTGGAGCAATGCATGCTACACTTTAAGGCCTACCCTCTCTATTTTCCTTCCGATTGGGCTAAAGTGGCCTTTATGATTGACTACCTAGCGGGTGATGCCTTGAAATGGGTCACCCCCCTATGGGAAGCATGGGATCCTGTCGTCCTTGACCTGCAGGCCTTCCTGGTGGCCTTTCGTATGGTCTTCGAGGACCCTAACCCTGAAGCCCCTGCTGAAGCTTCACTTCCCAATATCCCGGAGCAGCCCCGACGGGTAATGTGTGTGGGTAGCGCAATAGTCCTTCAGCCCAATGAGACTACTGCCCACCCAGAATCCTCACAGGGTGACTACGCTTTCCGGAATACTTCTCCCAACCTCAAGAGGCAGTCCAGACGTGCTAGACGTAGAGGCAAGCCGTCACGCCAGGGTCTGTCCTCCCTGAGACCTCCTGACCCCAACCTTGAAGTCCCTACTGAAGCTTCATCTCCCTGTATCCCGGAGAAGCCCCAACGGGTAATGTGCGTGGGTAGTGCACTAGTTCTCCTGCCCGAAGAGACTTCTGCCCATCCAGACTCCACACAGGAGAACTTCCTGCACCCGGCATCAGATGCTTCACCCACTTTAACCGGTGTGCATGTCCAATGATGCTCCAAAGCTGTGGTTACCTCAGAGTCTGTGCACCTCTACTACCTGGTGGAGGACCCCCTGTTGCCTCCTGAATCCTCCGGGATACCACTCGATGACAAATGGAGAGAGACTTCTCTACACCCGGTACTCGATACTTTGTCCGCTTCGTCCTGTGAGCATGACAATGGGTACCCCAAAGTGGTAGTTACCCCCGAGTCTCTACACCCCTCCGACCAGGCGGAGGACCTCCAGTTGTCTCCTGAACCCTTCGGGGTGCTACCTGGTAGCGAAAGGACAGAGACTCTCCTATACTCTGTACCTGATACCTCGCTCGCTTCGTCCAGTGAGTCCAACCTAGTGTACTCCGAAGCAGAGGTTACTCCCGAGTCTCTACACCCCTCCGACCAGGCGGAGGACCTCCAGTTGTCTCCAGAACCCTTCGGGGTGCTACCTGGTAGCGAAAGGACAGACTCTCCTATACTCTGTACCTGATACCTCGCTCGCTTCGTCCACTGAGTCCAACCTAGTGTACTCCGAAGCAGTGGTTAACCATGAGTCTCTACACCCCTCTGACCAGGCGGAGGACCTCCAGTTGTCTCCAGAACCCTTCGGGGTGCCACCTGGTGGTGAATGGACAGAGACTTTCCTATATCCTGGATCTGATACCTCGCTTGCTTCGTCCAGTGAGTCCGACCTAGTGTACTCTGAAGCAGAGGTTACCGGTGAGTCTCTACACCCCTCTGACCAGGCGGAGGACCGCCAGTTGTCTCCAGAACCCTTCGGGGTGCCACCTGGTGGTGAATGGACAGAGACTTTCCTATACTCGGTACCCGATACCTCGCCTGCTTCGTCCAGTGAGTCCGACCTAGTGTTCTCTGAAGCAGATGTTTTCTCTGAGCCTCTGCACTCTTCTGACCCGGCGGAGGACCTCCAGTTGTTTCCTGAATCCTCCGGGGTACCACCAGATAACAAAGAGACAGTGACTTTTCCTCATTATGTACCTGATAACCCGTCTATTTCTTCCTGTGAGCTTGACAAGATGTACCTTGAAGCAGAGATTACCCCCAAGTCTCTGTCCCCCTCCAACCCGGTGGAGGACTTCCAGTTGTCTCCTGTACTCTCTGGGGTGCCACCTGAAAATATGTGGAGAGAGACTTCCTTGTGTGCTGTTCCTGGTACTCCACCCGTTTCGTCTGTTGCTAAGGGTGGCTGGATGGGAGGTAGCATCCTAGCTACCCAGAGGAGACCAGTTTTTCCGGTGGACAGTGGAAGTGATCTCTTCGAAGTGAAGAATTGGCCCTCGAATTCCCTGCGGAAGATTCTGGCAGGCCTGAAGAAGAGGGGGCGTAAGGGGGGGGGGTACTGTAACATACCTGGCGGCGTCCTTGCATAGTGGTCCATCTCCCACTGTGCAAGAGCGCGCACTTGATCTCCTGTCCAGAATGTCTCTCTGGCTTCCCTCCATGCTGTCTGTTTGTGTCTGTTTCTGCTGCTTAAGGGCGGCACCCGATCACTTCCTGCTTTTTGTACCTGCTGTGGGTCACACCCCTTGTGCGTCCTCAGCCTATTGCTGTCTGTCACCTGGTATATAACCCAGCTGCGGCAATCAATCCCTGCCTGAGCATAGTGTTTCATTCAGTGTGTGCTTGCACTCTGTAGGTGCCAGGTCCCGTTCTTTGTCTCCTGCCTTGCGGTATCAGTTACCGTGTCTGAACTGAGTCCTGTCTATGTCTCCTGCCTTGCGGTATCAGTTCCCGTGTCTGAACTGAGTCCTGTCTATGTCTCCTGCCTTGCGGTATCAGTTCCCGTGTCTGAACTGAGTCCTGTCTGTGTTCTCTTGTCTGCCTATCCTGGAGGCTGTATTTCCAGGCCTGTCTGAACACGCTCCTAGCCTGTTCCTCCCGCCTTCTAGGGGCCGATTACCTAGACCCGTTCCTGTATCTTGTCTGTCCTGTCTGAACACGCTCCTAGCCTGTTCCTCCCGCCTTCTAGGGGCCGATTACCTAGACCTGTTCCTGTATCTTGTCTGTCCTGTCTGAACACGCTCCTTGCCTGTTCGTCCCGCCTCTCTGGGGGCCGTATTCCCAGACCCGCTCCTGTATCCCGCTGCAGTGTCGGTCTCCTCTGTACACTCAGTTCCAGTCTGTACTCTTTCCTATCCTTTACCTGTTTTGCCTCTATGTCCGTTCCCTTCCTTTTTCTGCAGAGTCTGAACTCGTACCTAACTCCTGCTTGTTGTCTCTGTACTCCCGTTTGTGAGTTTTTGGTCCACTCGCTACTTCACTGCAAGTATCCTGTGGGTATCTGGCTCTGCCTTTCTCTTCCTGTCTGTTCCGTGTGAACAGAGCCCTGTCCCCTCTGCTCTGCCTTGCTTACCGCTCCGGCGGTTCTTGCCTGCTCCTACTCCTTTGTTCACCGCTCCGGCGGTTCTAGCCTGCTCTGACTCCTTTGCTCACCGCTCCGGCGGTTCTAGCCTGCTCTGACTCCTTTGCTCACCGCTCCGGCGGTTCTAGCCTGCTCTGACTCCTTTGCTCACCGCTCCGGCGGTTCTAGCCTGCTCTGACTCCTTTTCTCGCTGCTCCGGCAGCCTTGCTCCGCTCTGACCCTTTTGCTCGCTGCTTCGGCAGTCTCGCTCCGCTCTTATCCTTTTGCTCACTGCTCCGGCAGTCTTGCTCCACTCTTGCTCACCGCTCCAGACGGCCTCGTCCTGCTTTACTCTTGCTCAATGCTCCGGCAGTCTCGCTCAGCTCTGACCCTTTGTTCACCGCTCCTGGCGGCCTTGTCCTGCTCTACTCTTGCTCACCGCTCCAGGCGGCCTTGTCCTGCCCTGTTCTCGCTCACCTCTCTGGGAGGTCTCACTCTGCTGTGTTTGTCCGCCACATCTGTGGTTCTGTTCCTGAGTCCCAGTGTGTACTGGGTCCTATCCCGCCTGTGTTCCTACCTGCTAGTGCCTCCCTGTCTGCACTCTAGCTGTGCTTGCCTGTACCCCCCTGCCTGCATACCCGCCTGCCTGCATACCAGTCGTGCCTGCCTATACCCACCAGTCTGTGTGCCAGCCTACCAGTCTGTTCCTGTATTCCCCTGTGTGGGTCAACAGCCGTGTCCGGGGTCTGTCCTGGAGTAGCACCTGGTCCCTCTGCTCGGTTCCTCCTTGGTGCACTGGCGTCGTATGCCGTCGTGCGACCCTGGTCGGATCGGGTGAATACCTAGTTACGCCCCTCCAGGCATTCACTCTCCGGCACGGTCCAGTGGAATCACTACAATCACACGCACACGCCGCTCATCCCGGGCGTGTGCATTACAATTGTATTGTATGTAATGGACACAGTCTATTATAACACTCAGCATTCACACCTGTTACCTTCTGAGACTTCCGGATATCAGTTGCTTCTTCTTGTAACTTTTGAGAGTCTCTTTGATTTATAAATATGAAAAGTCTTTATTAAGATAGAATTCATAATTGCGATGTCTTGATTGATGTCTTCATTCCCTAATCTGGTACCAAATCTGGCAGTTTTTCCTAACCTATAATATCACAGCGTACCATAGCAATCAATAATATCCATCTAATTATTATCAAAATATTAAAATAAATTATGTTTGGAATAATAAACAATAATAGATAATAATTCATTATTAATCAAGTTCTCCATATGATAGAACATTTTTATGTCATAGGGGTAATTACCTTTTCCAACCCATAGGTGTCAGTGTGTTTTGAAACAAGTGTTTATATCTTTATTAAACCAATAATACCAAAGAATGTATACTGCTGAACTAAAATGAATAAATATATGAATGTATGAAGGAATGAATGAATGAATGAATTGTTGTGTTTACTCAGAAAATGTAAAAATTTTTCTTATATTAATTCAAATCATCATTATATTTGATGAAGCAATATTCTTGTACTTGACATTACCCCATTAAATATTAATGTGTTTTCTCAATTGAAATCTTGAACTGAATTAAAATCAAAAATTGAGAATTAAAAATGAAAAATGGAAAAATAAGAAAATAAGTAAGAATACAATTTTAAAAATGAAAAATAAAATTAAGAGTAAAAATAAGAATAAAAATAAAAATAAGGCCTTTAAATTGTAATGACAAATGCAGAGTAATTATATTCTCCATAAAAAATACCCTTATATCTCCATTATCTGGATGATTTCATATTTGTCATAACCTTGTATCACCAAAAAATTATTAAACTATGCAACTTTGCATGTAATACCCTTCTTAATTATACCATAGTACCTTATTATTATTTCTTCTTTATTAAAATGTGTGGAAAATAAGTATTGATCAAAAGTGATTATGTAATCAGGATCAAAAACACATTTTCCCCCTTAATACCAAAAAATATTATTTTATAAAATTTATGTATATATCAGAACCAAATTAAAATAATTATTCTTCTAGAAATATTTTGCATAAATTTCATATCGATGAGTAGCATAGATTTGTCTAAAGAGAGGTGTGTACCTATTTAGGTAACCATTAAAAATAATATCATAGTTATTCAAGAATATTATCATGTGGAAAATTATTCTAAATGTAAATTTGCTTTGTAAACCATTTGATGTGTGGTTGCTCTTATCCACTATTAGTTAAATCAAGAAATAATAATTATTAAAGAAATATAGAAATATATATATGTAGATAATACCTAATTATGTATTATAATTTCCTCAGAATTAAATATATTTTTGTACCTTCACATAAAGAAACTTTTTTTTTTCTTTCCAAACATACAAACATACGAGGCCTCTGTCACATCAATCACACTTAGCAGCTGCTGATTTACTCATCTGTCACCTTCACTCTGACATTCACAGATCTGTTCAACTCAAACATTCCACATATGAAGTTTTATATATATATATATATATATTTAACCCAAAATTGTTGTATCCCAATTTATTAATGCGCATTGTCATATCTTAATATTTCTTTGAATATTCCCCAAGTACATATTATATAATATGAGAGTAAGTCACTGGAATTTCAGACACTTGAAAAAACTCTTGACTTAGATTCTTTTTTCACTGGCTGCCAGGTTTTAAGTTACATCAGCTGAAAATAGAATGAATGGGATCTATACTATTAGCTCAAAGTTCAAAGGCCGCAGCTGTCACACGTCATGCTGTAAAGCTACTTGTTATAACGAACACTTCATGCACAGAAAATATTAATTCATAAGTGCTACACATAATGATCCAACTAGTTATATTGTTATTATTTTAAAATGTTATACACATAAAATCATGCAATTTTTCAACTTCCTGTGTGAATAAAGAAATAAATCCATTTTAGAGTTGTTTGATCAAATCCTGCTTTGGAATGAAACCTCTAAGGAAATATAAGAAGATAAAATTAAATATCAAATTCATACAGAAAAAGAATTATTTAAATATCTTATACATATATTGGTTGGTTCTAATGTAATTCAAAATATTGCTACTTAAATTTATATATGAAGTTCTAATTTATTAATTAATATATATATATTTTTTATAAATATATATATAAATACAATTATACACAATCTCTACTTAGACAAGTGTATATATATATATATATATATATATATATATATATGAACTATTAGAAACTATGTAACTACAATTTTACTGTATAAGATTATAAATAAATATTGAGACATTATAACACTTCTATGCTACATTATAATTACAGTTTTTCCTTAGCCACTCCCTAAACCAAATCTTCTGTCTCTCTCAAATATCTCCAGGAACGTCCTATTTAGGAAAGACATTTTTCTATCCTTCAAAACCTCAGAGAACTGCCTGTCCTTCTGTCCACATTCCCTGACGTCACTCTCACCTGGTCGTCTCACCTGTCTCTGTCCGTCTATTTCGGCCATTTTCTTTTCTAGGGAAAAGTCACAGCTTTGCATTTTTAACTCTTTCTGTGGAGATATGGAGTTTTGAATCATCTGATATGGCTTATAACAGATATGAAATCTCCTGCGTATTTGATAGAGTTCACTATGGGGATGACTCAGTCTAGGAGAGTTTGATATTGGCTTTTGGTAAGATTTTACCTTTCCTGGTTTTATAAATTTAACTTGATTTATTTTCTTTTCACGATTCTCATGTTTTCTAACAGAATCCAGCAACTGCGCACATTTGAATAGGGATTCTTTTTGTGACGCTATAACTCTAGATACTGGATCTAGAAATTTGAATTTTTGTACAAAAGTTGTTACCATTTGTTGTACTTTTCCATTTTTGATGAGAGCTTTGTACAACCGTTCAAATATGGACATGAATGTATATGTACATTCCTTCCTACCAATCCTTAGTTTCTGCAGATCTTCTATGTTGGGAAAATCCTTTGTGACACAATAAATCAAATATCTTAACCTGTCCAAATCATTTTCCCATCCATTAGGAGAGTCATTTTCACAGGGCATTAAATGTAAACGTCTGGACAATGTCACAGGAATCCATATTTTAAATAATTGATTCCTCTCCTCATTGGTTAGATCAAACTTATCAGAAAAGCTCTCAAATGTCTCTGAATTTCTACAGGCATGGATTTTGACATCATATTTTGGCATGATTTTGTATAATTTCAGCAAATTTTTCCTCATTTTAATTTGCAGTTGAGCCTGGGTAATTCCTGAATTCTCTGATATTTTTAGTGGCTCTTGTACGTCCGCTCCTCCTACGTCACTCACGTCTCCTCCCACATCACCTAGTATGTCGGTTTCTCGTATGTCAGTCATGTCTCCTCCCATGTCAGGTTTCTGTATGTCCGTCTCTTGGTCAGACCCAAGGTCACCTTCAGTTACAGACACGTGTCTTACTTCTTGTTCATTTTCCACATTACAGTCAGAATCAGTATCACCATCTGACACTTCTACACTATTTTCCTGCTTAGAAATCTCTAACACAAGACTATGAAAAAAATCTACCAAATGTAGAATATTTCTCAATTTCTGTTTGTCTCTATTTACCAATTTAAAAGTTAACTGTAAATTCTGCAATTCACATTCTTTGTATAAACTGAGCCACAAAACTTCTATGTCATCTCCTACATTAACTTTGAAATTAATATTACTTTGTTTAGCAAAAGAAGAAATTATATCCATATTTTGCTTACCTTAAGATTCCTTGGCTTCCCTTTATCAGCACGTCCTGTCTTCAGTTCGTCTGATTCTTTTCCTGTGTGATTCTGTTCCTTGTTAGTACCTCTGCTTCCTGTTAGTCCTCAGTCTATAGGTTCCTTTCTGCTTCTCGTGACAAACTAGTGAATTTACTGACACGTGAACAACAGCTGTTCAGCTCGTCAGGACTTCCCCCCTTGTTCACGGAAGAAATTCACTTACTTAATTTAAAAAAACGAAAAAACAGGACTGGCTGGCTCACCATTGTAAAATAATACTCTTCCTGTATTATTTTTTCCTACTGAGGACTTCGCAAAGTATCAATATCACGATATTCTTATAAAAAAATGTATCTATTTATTCTTGGATTGTCCATTAAAAAGAATCAAATTGCAGCAGGTACATACAATAATTAGTTATAAAGTAATTGTCCATTTGTCCATAATTAGCTTAATTGTTGAGATTCACCCATCTTTCCTTGGATCCTGGCTGGTAAATCATGTCTTTATCCAGCACGTGTCCAGGCCTACATGTCAGATACTTCTCAGCATGAAGATTCTTCTTGTGGGGTGGGAAGAGCAAGAGAGCCCCCCCCTTTCTGTACCATGGGCTTTTATAGCCAGTCGTATGGCACACCTGTTCTACATATGGTAGTGAACCAAAAATGCACACACAAATAGCGCATGTCAACTAGACACAATGGCTGAGGCAATCCTTGTATAGAACTCAAAATTAAGGATAAAATGAATATCCATTATTAATTAACATTCCAAATGAATTTCCATAATTAACCATTTAACAGTGTTCAAAGTGTGTATCAAATTGCATGTCCATCTAATAAGCTTAATGCTAATGGACCTATGTCCCCCCATCCTGTCCTCTGCACAGTTATCCTCTGTTCACTGTAAAGGACCAATGGGAATAGTTTCCTGTGCACGGACACAGAGATCTGGCTGTGGAGACTGAGCATGTGTGGCCCCTAGCACTTTTTTTTATACTTATGCTATAAAATCCTATTCTACTGGAAAGTGAAAGGGGTATCCCAACAAGAGACGCAGGCTATAGATTTGTCATGTATGACACTTTATGGGATATTCCTATCAAAGGAAACCTGTGATGTCTTCCAAGTCTCCCAAACTGTTATTATCCTTCATTATGATGCAGGAACCAAAAGTTGATTGCTACGTGCAGTAAAAACATTTCTTACATCGCTGCTAGCAATATGCAAATTGGCTGGAACTAGTCCAGAGGGGGGGGTCTATTGGCTGGGACTAGTCTGGAGGGGGGGGGCAGCGGCATCTATTGTCTGCGACTAGTCCAGAGGGGGAAGTGGGGATGCGCAATCTATTGGCCGCCAATACTAGTCCAGAGGGGGGTGAGCATCTATTGGCCGGGACTAGCCCGGCCTCATGTGCTATAATCATGCCCCCTCTTTGTGACTGAAGAAGAGTTCAATGTCCCTGTCATAGTTTTAGTGTAAGACGTCACTCGCTTCCCAAAATCTCCTGCACCGAGGCTGTGATGGGGACAATAAAGAAACATCCAATTCTAGTCACCTGAGCGCTGCTGCCAATCACAGGCTTTAGCAGTCTTGGGTCCTCCAAACGGAGCAGGCAGCACCGACCTCAGAGCGAACTGCGTTGGATTTATTTTTTAAATATATATTTTTTAGGAGCATCCATGCCTTACAAGAAATTCTCAAATCTGCTGAGATATTTTTCCTTTATAAACACAAATTCTGTACTGAACTTTATTGCAGATTTGGATGGTGAATCCTCAGTAATTACGCCCCATGTAAACATATTGTAGCCTTACAATAGTGAGAGCATTAAAAGTGTTGGAGCGAGTAACTGTTCTTCTTGTGCTTATTGCCCTTAAGATCATTCAATACAGAATAGAATATTAAGTCTTTACAGCAGACGGCGACTCGGGGCTCATATTTCCGGGTCATAACCTCATTCTTTGGGTTACACTGTAACAGCATGCTTATTTCTGCCTGTGCTGTTATATTATACCTCTTCTTTTTCAGAATTAAAGCCTACAGAAAGAACATCTTGGCAAAATGTGTATGTATTTTATAGCTCTTATATTTATATATGCTTTTGCTGCTTTGATTTAAAAAAAAAAAAAGTATATTAACGCCCATTCAAAGATTATGATTTTCTCCATTTACAGCTGAGCCGGAAGATGAAGCAATGTCTCTAGGGTTATAAAGTATTGAAGCCTTGTGTGGCCGGGTTGAACAATACATTGACTTGTCAAACACTTTCTCTATTTAAAAAAAAAAAATCCAACCTCCTCCACCCCTTAATATCCGGCCATCACGCACCTCAGTATTTCATCATTGCCCAAGACAGCACCAAAAAATGCAGCTAAAATGAGCAGGAGGAAATCCTATTACCGGTCAGTGAAAAATATTTGGCACATGCCTATGATTGGAATAAAGCGCAGATATTAGTAACATTGTAACGTAGGTTGAAGAAAGACCTCGGTCCATCAAGTTCAACTTTCCTCCCCCAATTGTACTCCGTACACTAACACTACACTAACTTACTAACTAACTGGCACTAGGCCTCACAAATGTATTATTATTATTATTATTATTATTATTACCTTTTTTATTATTGCTGCACTATAACAATTAAGAATGTACCCGTTTATAATTTAATTTTTTAATTAGTTTTATATTTTGTATTACTCTTGTGATTCTAATAATGGTATTACTAGAATCCCTATGCCTAAATCTGTTGATCCTGAAGAAGGCAAAAACCCCAGGACACATTCAGCCAATTTTCATCACAGGGAAAAATTCCTTCTTGACCCCGAGAAAAGGCGATCAGTCCTAGAACCCTGGATCAAACCTAATTATGTTATTACTAGTTATATATTTAATATTACACTACTTATTGTACTACTGCAGTTATTAATTAATTTGTTTTTATTTTTATAAATGTGACTATTTGATATCGTTACTATTATTAACATCCTGCTATCTTATTACAGTATTATTCTAACTTTCCTATCACTAATAATACTGCCCTATGCCTACATTGTTGATCCAGAAGAAGGCAAAAACCCCAGGACACCTTCAGCCAATTTGTGTCACAGGGGAAAAATTCCTTCTTGACCCCGAAAATAGGCGATCAGTCCAGGAACCCTGGATCAAACCTAATTATGATACTAATTATGTAATTACTATTATGGTATTAAATGTACTTCTATAGTTGTAACATTTTGTCTAATTTAACTGTAACCCTCAATGTTATGTGTTTCGAGGAAATCATCCAGACCCTTTTTTGAAAGCTGTTATAGTGTCTGCCATCACTACCTCTTGTGGTAGGGAATTCCACAGTCCCACTGCTCTGACTGTAAAGAACCCTTTCCTGTTTAGGTGCCTTAAAAAATGGGAATATTCAAAATACACTTTTAACCCACTTCATTCTGTTGTTATTTACAGATGTAAGAAAAATGTAAGAGGTTTTAGTTGCATTAAAAAGCTTTGCAGGTTTTTTTGTTTTGTTTAACTATATAGATGTTCCATGAGAAGGCTCAATGGCTTCTGGAATGGGTACCCCTGGCATGGACTGGAATGACATTGGCATGGGTGTCTTCACAGGACTTTGATGAAATAGTCCTCCATTCTTACCCCCAGCTCATAGGTGGATCTGCCGGCTCTGCCATCCTCAGGGTCTTAACAAAATGTACTTTTTAAGACTGCGGCTCTCATTTTACACTTACATCTGGAGGATGTGCAAGTCCACTAGCTGTAAGCTCTTGTGTTCTCCATAGGTCAAATTTTCCCTATTTTAAAAAAAAAAAAAAAAAAATCCGGCCTCCTGCCACCCCTTAATAGCCGGCCATCTCTCACCTTTTTCCCCACTCCTATGACAACACTATCATAAGTATGAGGAAATCCAACTGCCGGTAATGGTAGATTTATCATAGGCAAGTGCAAGATGTTGTTAAAAAAAAAAAATCCGGCCTCCTGCCACCCCTTAATAGCCGGCCATCACGCACCTCAGTATTTCATCGCTGCCCAAGACAGCACCAAAAATTGGAGCTAAAATGAGCAGGAGGAAATCCTATTACCGGTCAGTGAAAAATGTTTGGCACATGCCTATGATTGGAATAAAGCGCAGATATTATGGCGCTTATTCTTACCGCCAGCCCATAGGTGGATCTGCTGGCTCCGTCATTCTCTGTGTCTTCATTCGGGGTCCCTCGACGTCTCCATGGTCACCTTGATTCTTGCAGCGTTTGTTCCAGTGATGTCCAGTCTTCTGATTTTCAGTCTTCCGGAGGCTCAGGTGGGCCGCTCGCTCTGATGACTATAGAGCTGGGGTCTGCTCAAGGGATTCCAAGTTGACAAATGAAAATCCCTCAAACAATGCCTGGTCCTTTGTTGATATAGGTGCTGTGGCCTCTGCTGCTTCTAGTTTCTCCAGATGGAATGGTTTATGACGACGGGGAGGCTCAGATGGCTATAAAGGAAAAAAGGAATTATAACATTAAAATTATGACTTTATATCAGAGTCTCCGTTAAAAACAAGTTGTGTTGATTGAAAACTAGTAAAAGAATAGACACAAAGATTTTAATACTAAGAAACCATATCTGCTCATATACTTACTACAGGGACGTATGGTGGAGGCAGTTTCAGGGCTTCCACAGAGACCCAGTCGATACGCTGAAAAAACCTGTGCTTTCTGATGTTATCGTTGGCTCCTAAGCGACTGGCAGGATCTTTCTGAAGGAGCTAATAAAGATAAAACCAAAATCCATGAATGTAAACTGGAGAGAAAATGATGACTACTATGCAGAGATGAGCAAATCCACTTGATGCGAACTGAATTTGTGTTGAATTTTTGTGAATCTGCTGAACCCGGTGAATTTCAACAATTTGTGATTTGCTTCTTGGGAATCACCTAAAATAATTGCAGCCAATTTTCATGCAGTATTACTAAAAATTACATCAGTCAGAGAAGACTTATGGGACCTCTGATGTAAGCCGTCCAGGCTTCACCATAATGCTTTAAGGTGTCACATCACATGTTATAGCACAATCAGGAGGGACTATCATAGCCTGTATGAAAGCCAAAGCAATGAATGTAGGAGTCATTTTGTGGTGAATCTGGATAGGGAGAGCACATCACAGCTTAGCAGTAGAGATTGAGAGAGAAAGACATAAAACAGTAAAAGACTGCACAGATAGTATGTGACAGCACAGCAGTAAAGAACGGTTACCACAAGTTTACCCATTTATGTTGAGTACTTGCGATTTTAACATTTTTGGGAAAAAATTGGAACAAGCTGGTTAATTTGAATTTCAAAAGGTTTGCTCATCTCTACAACTATAACATTGTATACATCATAGTACTAATGACTGTTAAGACAACTGACCTGTTTAATGATGTTCCTGATGCCGGAGGATTTATCGTTGAGTGTCTGATGGTAGGCGCACTCATCGGTAACCATTTCTTTTAAGATGACACCAAAAGAATACCAGTCTACTCCGGCGTTATACTCCTTCCCAGCCAAAATCTACATAAAGAAGAAGAAAATAGATAAAGAGTTGGTCAAAAAGTTCCATATCTTCAGTGTAACAAAGTTCTCAGTATAATAATTGTAAGACTATGTAATATAGTGAGAGTGGATGATTCCTCTGGTTGTGGCATCACTTGAATATTATGATTACTACACTAATGACTGAAAGGAGCCATGCTGCTCTTCTGAGCTCCAGAACCTTTGCTGGCTGACTTGTAACTCTTTGGGTCTCTAATGCTGGCAAAACATATAGCATGATCATGTATTGTGGCCGGACTCACAGATTCCGGAGAGATCATCTAATGTGTATGGAGACATCCCAATTCAGCTCAAACACTGGATGCTGAATTTCAGTGCCCGATCCTTTGTGTCTGGCATGGTCATACTCCCCCCTCCCATTCAGAACGCATGTACACTCAGCTGAGGCAAGCTGCCTATCTAATGTGTATGGCATGCCAGATGTCAATGTCAGAATGTCCCATTTACTGTAATGGACATTTGTTGGATTATGTGTGTGATCCAGGCAGACATACAATTATAGTATGAAAAAAAAGAGAAAATCCTTGTTCTTCTCACCTCAGGAGCCATGTAGCCTGCAGTTCCAGCGTATCCAGTGGCTGTTCGGTCTCCATGCATGTTGTCAATTGAGAGACCGAAATCTGTGATCTTAATATGGCCCGTTTCAGCCACCAAGATGTTCTCGGGCTTGAGGTCTCTGTGGATGACGCCCTTTGAGTGGAGATGTTGGATTCCACAGACGAGTTCAGCGGCATAGAATCTGACAGAGAGACAAGAAATTAGTGACGGTCTACAGAAATACAAGAAATCCTGCCCTATCTGACTCGCCCCCTGGGCCATGTCTGGGGTGCGGCGCGCGTGCGCGCGGGGAATACCCAGAGCCGGATCCGATAGGGGTAGTAGTCCTTGTGACGGTGACCCGGTCCGTGCCCAGGGTGTCAAACTAAGTGGCGTTATTGATATGATGGTATTAGTGTCCGACTACGCCACCCGTTGAATGCGGCTATGAAGCCGCCGCTGCAGGGCAGTCCGCTGAGGCCGGTGGTACGGATGTGCAGCGTGGATGGTATAACCCCCAACGGGAGGGGTATAGCCTCAGGGCAGCTGATGAAGCAGGAAAAGATGATAGTGGTAGTGGTGTGACAAGGAAGCTCAGAGACGTGCATTGCAGTTTTCACAGCTTTACTCACAGTTGGTGTTCAGATCACTTCGGCCAAGAGTTACCACCCGAGCCGTGCTGCGTCCACCAGGTGCGGGACTCGGCCAACTCCCAGGCAGTTCCAGAGCGTGGTCCTGAGCTCCCCTCTCTTCCTTTCTACTGGCCGTCCCCACCAGGGATCCACCTTTGTCCAGCTCCCTCGGGCCTTCTGGTGGTGAAACCTCTCCCGGCTTCCCTGACCCTATACGTGGTATGCCTTCCTGGTGGATATGGCGAGGGGTCGCGCCAAAACTTGTCCACGACCTCCGGTTCCTGGCTGAGGATAATTGGCCTCCACCAGTTTGGGATCCGGTACCCTGTTCTGCCAACCCTTCACCCGTTAACTCGTGGGATCTCAGGGTTCCCTCTTCTCTTGCGTCTCTGGGCCCCTCCTGGTGTTTCTGTTCCTCCTTCTTCTCCTTTCTCTCTCTCTCTGCTTCAGGCCTCCTCTCCAGGCCTGGCTCTGGAGCTGGGCCCAGACTGAGCCACAGCTCCCTGTCAGCCCTCTCTGGCTGAGCTCCTCTCTGCACAGACAGACCAAAAAAGACCCTGTCCTAAGATGGTGCCCACCTTATATACTCCCTCTGACACCCGAGCCCAGGTGACGAGCAACCAATGGGCTCCTACCTCTGCCCAGAGTCCCTCCCCTATCTGCTCCTACACCACTGGGATGTTCCTCCCCCCTCCCCACTCCAGCCAGGGACAGAAGCTGTCGTACCTGCACATCTATCTGGTGGGAGTACCGTTGATCTGTCCCCCGGAAATGGGGTGAGTGTAGTGCATGCAGCTAACTGAGCCCAGTTCCACACTCCATCCTTACCCGGGAGTGGAATACCACACCTCTGGTCTGAGGTGCAATACCCCTGTAGCAGCCGAGTCCTCGGGGTGCTACATTCCCCCCTGGTAAACCACAGCACGTCCTCGGGCTGGAATAGAGCAAAAGCAAATTACAACATACAAAATTTTTAAAGTGCACTCATATATAAGATATTAACTTATGAACTCATCCCTTTATGGGAGGTACTCTACTCTTTTTAAACGTTACAGGTATAAAACATTTTCCTAATGCCACCGGAACTCTTTTTGAAAAACACCATTTAAAACTTTTGGCATTATTATTTTAGCAGCATATTTAACTTTCCATTATAAGACATTCTCAAATAAAACATTTTCAAACATATTCTTGATCTTCTGGCCACGGTGCAACTTGTGACCAGGTAAAGTGCAACAGTCACTAGTTCCAAAGTAGAAAAGCAGTTCTTCTCTAAAACCAGTAGGGGGCGCCTTAAGAAGCGCAACTATTTACAGGGTATGGCCGCTCTCAGTCCTCGGCCAGTGGGAATAGGGGAATGGCTGCTCACAGTCCTCAGCCTGGTAATGGATAGGGGCACACAGGAAACAGTTCTTTAACAGTCCCACACTAGTCCCAACGGGGACCACACTTCACTCAGCAACAACTTCAGCAACAGTTCTCATTCCCTGACGGGTAACTATATACAGTACTTTGTTTATGCTACTTCCTTCAGTAGCGGTATCCTCTCCTTGCCTCCTCCTGAGGGTAGTCTTCAGACCCGTCCGGGTCCTCTTGGCTTTCCTCATATTGTATCTCCTCCTCAGTCAGCCGGTGTACGTGAAGGGCGTACGGTCCTTTGGCACACTGATGCCGGGTGAAGGTGACCTCATCACCTGAGTAGAGGTCGCGTCCTCGGTGTCCTTCTGGAAGGTGGCTCTCGACATCCCTGCGGTTGACAAAGACGTCGCCGGGGGTTCGGTGATCCCGGATAAAGCCCCAGCCATGCTCCAGCTGGAACTTTATTACGGTCCCGGTGGCGCGGGGACCGTGGGCCGCACGGGGGTTTCGTCGGGCTCGGCGTTTCTGCTCCGCGCTCCGGACCTGCAGCTGTTCTTCGCGGATCCGCCTCTCTCGTCGTTCTCTCCCGAAGACCTCTAGCTGTTGACGGCAGCACTCCTCACGCCGGGCTGCGTCCGCCCGGGTCTCCTGGGTAAACCCCATTAGGTTCTCACCGGTGGGGTCCCATGCAAACTGGGCTTCCTCCAACGGGAGTGGGACAATTTTGGCGGGCGCCGGAGCCGGGATTAGAGGCTCACACAGGGGCCGTTCCCTCCGGAGTCGGGAATTGATGTACTCCGGTGGCCAAACGAAGGGCAGCCCATCCGGGCTAGTATGCTGTGCAAACAGATCTTCACCCAGGGGTGGCACGGTGGAGGTAGAGGGCGCTGTAGGGGCAGTGGCGCCCGGGGGTGCTCGGCCTTGTGTCCAGGCCGTAGGCATCCTGTCTGGATTCAAATATGGCGCCTTCCGGGAGGAGGGCGCTGTTGAGACCGCGGCGCCCGGGGGTACTCGGCCTTGCGACCAGGCCGGGGGCACTTCCTCTTTTGCCGCGCTCAGGGTCAAGGGGCGTGGCGCGCGGAAGGGGGCGTGACCGCGGCTCCGGCCGCTTGAGGCCTAGTTGGGAGCAGTGGCGGTGCGGCAACGGGCGCGGTGAGTGGGACTTCAGGCTCTGCGACGGGGAGCTGGGGCAGGTTTTCGGCTACTGGGCTCAGGGTGGTGACGTCCCCATTACCTGCTTCCATCCCTGCGGCTCCCTCCGCGGCGTCGTCTCCGGCCTTCGTCCCTCCTGCACCATCCTCAGGGGCAGACATGCTCCACGTTGCGGGTGGCGTCCTCTGCTGGCGGGTTCCAGCCTGCTGGGCCATCTCCCTCCCCCATTCGGCCAGTGCTTCCTGCTGTACTCGGGCCATCTTCCGGGCCAAGGCCTCCAGCGCGGTCTGTGCACGCTCCCGATCTCTGGGGAGCTGTGCCAGGATCTCCACCAGGCCTTCTGGGGTGGCGGCCTGCAGCAGGCCCCGGACCACGGGGTCGGTACCGCTTGTCTCTTCCTCCATCCCCGGGTGCGATCTGTCCAGACTCCTCCAGGCTGCACCCATCTTCTCCGTTTTGTTCTCTATCCGCCCCCCTTGGGAGTGGTCCCGGGGCAACTTAGTGACAGTCAGTTTCAGGGGCAGACCCCCCACCTTGATGGACATTTCCATGGTGGTAGTCTCGGCTGGTGGGGGCGGTCTCCGCTTTTGGCGCCCTTCTGGGACCGCGCCCACGATGGGAGGTGGTCTCTTGCCACTCTCTGGCACGCCCACAATGGCGTCCGCTCTGCCAGGGCGGGAAACTGCCCAAGATGGCGGGAATCGTCCACTGATGGCGGGAAACTTCGTGGATGGCGGGCAAAGGCTGCAGATGGCGGGCAAACGGCGGGAAACGACTCCGGACGGCGTCTGATGGCGGGAACCCTCTGGAATTGGCGGGAGACTCCTTTTTGAGGTAAATGTGAACTTTTCTTCAGGCACGCAGTACCCGGTGGTTGCGGGCACGTAATCCTGCCGACTACGCCAAAGGTGACGCGCCCCCTGGGCCATGTTTGTGTAGCGTTGCGCACGCGGGGAATACTCGGAGCCGGATCAGATAGGGGTAGTAGTCCTCGTGGCGGTGACCCAGTCCGTGCCCAGGGTGTCAAACTAAGTGGCGTTATTGATATGATGGTATTAGTGTCCGACTACGCCACCCGTTGAATGCGGCTATGAAGCCGCCGCTGCAGGGCAGTCCGCTGAGGCCGGTGGTACGGATGTGCAGCGTGGATGGTATAACCCCCAACGGGAGGGGTATAGCCTCAGGGCAGCTGATGAAGCAGGAAAAGATGATAGTGGTAGTGGTGTGACAAGGAAGCTCAGAGACGTGCATTGCAGTTTTCACAGCTTTACTCACAGTTGGTGTTCAGATCACTTCGGCCAAGAGTGACCACCCGAGCCGTGCTGCGTCCACCAGGTGCGGGACTCAGCCAACTCCCAGGCAGTTCCAGAGCGTGGTCCTGAGCTCCCCTCTCTTCCTTCCTACTGGCCGTCCCCACCAGGGATCCACCTTTGTCCAGCTCCCTCGGGCCTTCTGGTGGTGAAACCTCTCCCGGCTTCCCTGACCCTATACGTGGTATGCCTTCCTGGTGGATATGGCGAGGGGTCGCGCCAAAACTTGTCCACGACCTCCGGTTCCTGGCTGAGGATAATTGGCCTCCACCAGTTTGGGATCCGGTACCCTGTTCTGCCAACCCTTCACCCGTTAACTCGTGGGATCTCAGGGTTCCCTCTTCTCTTGCGTCTCTGGGCCTTTCCTGGTGTTTCTGTTCCTTCTTCCTCTGACTTCTCTCTCTCTCTGCTTCAGGCCTGGCTCTGGAGCTGGGCCCAGACGGAGCCACAGCTCCCTGTCAGCCCTCTCTGGCTGAGCTCCTCTCTGCACAGAGCAGACCAAAAAGACCCTGTCCTAAGATGGTGCCCACCTTATATACTCCCTCTGACACCCGAGCCCAGGTGACGAGCAACCAATGGGCTCAGGGCCGGCTCCAGGTTTTTCTGGGCCCCGGGCGAAAGAGTCTCAGTGGGCCCCTTTAACACATACCACGATTCATGATGCAGAGATACGGCGGAGAAATATATATATATAGTACAATGCAAAGATTTCACTTCTTACATTACATGAGTGATATCTATTGTAAATTCCACAATAGCTCAGAAACCGGTGAATCGCTCCACACAGAATACTGGTCCCCATATAAGGCCCCATACGGAATACTGGCCCCCATATAAGGCTCCATACGGAATACTGGCCCCCATATGGAATACTGGCCCCCATATAAGGCTCCATACGGAATACTGGCCCCCATACGGAATACTGGCCCCCATATAAGGCTCCATACGGAATACTGGCCCCCATATAAGGCTCCATACAGAATACTGGCCCCCATATAACGCTCCATACAGGATACTGGTCCCCTTATAAAACTCCATACAGGATACTGGCCCCCATATAACGCTCCATACAGGATACCGGTCCCCTTATAACGCTCCATACAGGATACTGGCCCCCATATAATGCTGCATGCAGGCTGTTACCCCCCACATAATGCCCCATACAGGCTGCCCCCCCCTTATAATGCTCCATGCAGGCTGTTACCCCCCACATAATGCCCCATACAGGCCCCCCCCTTTTAATGCTCCATGCAGGCTGTTACCCCCCACATAATGCCCCATACAGGCTGTCCTCCCCCTTTATAATGCCCCATGCAGGCTGTTCCCCACCTTATAATGCCCCATGCAGGCTGTCACCCCTCCTCTTTATAATGACCCATGCAGGATGTCCCCCCCCCTCATTATAATGCCCCATGCAGGCTGTTCCCCACCTTATAATGCCCCATGCAGGCTGTCACCCCTCCTCTTTATAATCCCCCATGCAGGATGCCCCCCCCTTCTCTTTATACTGCCCCATGCCTCCATACATTAAAAAAAAAAAAATCAAATACTCACCTCCCTTCTCCTCACCTGCTACCTGCTACCTGCTGCCTGCTGCCCGCTGTCCGCTGCTCGGGTCCGAACTCCAGCGTTGTCGGCGTCTTCCCGCTCAGCGCTCCCTGTGACGGCTCAGGGGAGGGCGCGGTGTAAAGGCGTCACCGCGCCCTCTGACCTGAGACGTCACAGGGAGCGCAGAGCAGGAAGACAGCTGATCTGCGGAGGCACGGGGAGAGGTAAGTATCCAGCTGCCGGGGCCCTGAGCAAGCGGAGGAGAAGGGCGGGCGCTGACACCGCTCTCTTCCGCCCATAGCCCAGCGGGGTGCGCGACCGCCAGTGGGCCCCTCTGCCTGCTCAGGGCCCCGGCATTTGCCCGGGTGCGCCGGGTGCTGACGCCGGCCCTGAATGGGCTCCTACCTCTGCCCAGAGTCCCTCCCCTATCTGCTCCTACACCACTGGGATGTTCCTCCCCCCTCCCCACTCCAGCCAGGGACAGAAGCTGTCGTACCTGCACATCTATCTGGTGGGAGTACCGTTGATCTGTCCCCCGGAAATGGGGTGAGTGTAGTGCATGCAGCTAACTGAGCCCAGTTCCACACTCCATCCTTACCCGGGAGTGGAATACCACACCTCTGGTCTGAGGTGCAATACCCCTGTAGCAGCCGAGTCCTCGGGGTGCTACATATCCATAGTGTAATAAAGTGGCCGGTCAGGATTCTGTCCAGGTTCTGATGACTAATATATTGCTTTAGTCTAATCCATATTGGCATCAAAGAGCAATCAATACTGATGACGGAACTGCTGTTTATATATACTGTATATTTCTATTCGTGTATAATTACATAAAAATAAAACTTTACCTTGCACTGGGGATGTCAAGCTGCCCCTTCATCAGTAAGTAGCTGTAAAAGTCCCCGCAGCTCACGTATTTCAGACCAAGGAGCAAATGCAGCTGTTGTACAGAGCAGAGATATAGGTGAATTGCCAGATTATTACAGTACCTACACATCTACTACAGAATAGGACAGAATAACTATAGGCTACATGGTAAATGCCTGTCTGATTGTCCAGATACAAACATAGAGACATAACTATAGTAGGTACATGTGTTGCAGTCGCACTTAGCCCTGGAGCCTATGGGGCCAAAATATCCTTTTGGCCCATAAGAGAACACCAGTACTATTAAAGATCTGTAATGGTTGGGGGCAGCGGCTTGCGGCATTACTGTAATGGTCCAGGGTGTGTTTTGGCCGGCCATGTACCTCCCGAGGTTACTGATCACATGACTGTGACATCGCACAGGTCCTGTGCATACAGAAGGTCTGATCACATGACTGTGACATCAGCACAGGTCCTGTGTGTGCACTAGAGGATATATAAACCCTGGTAGATTTGAGACAGGTGTGAAAGGCGTGAGGCCTGTTCCCGTGTGTGGGATACTGTTAGCCTGGAGAGGCTTAGTGAGGCCTAGTGAAGCCTGAAAGGCAGAGGCTGGATCCTTACGTGTAAGCGATACCAGTAGCCTTGGAGGGCCAGAGGCTTGAAAGGCAAGAGCCCTGGAAGGCATAGGCTGGATGTTAGGTGAGAAAACATACCAGTAGCCTTTGAAGGAACGAGGGCTGGAGACCCCCATCTGGGAAGCCGTAAAGCCACAGTGGTGGCAGAACAAATCTGACTGAAGCAGCTAAAACCGGGCAAAGGTAAAGCACTGCATTATATGGACGTTGATATAAGTGACTTTGCTGATGGCTGTAACTGGAGCCAAGTGGGCCTGTCTGCCACTTGAAAGGCTCCTGTACATTATATGTGTATGTCGGCGAGCCACTGAGTTGGACTCGGTGATAAGCAGTAGTGAAGTGTAATAAACTGCTGGATTGTGAAATACTGGAAAACGTGGCTGGTGTGCTTTAATTGACCCGATGCAGCGAGTGTCCCGCAGCATGATGACTAGCGCTGCCTTACAGGGTCTATAAACTGCGAGCAACGCCACTATACACATATACACATACAGTATATACTCACACACATGCACATGTACTGTATGTACACACCAATGTGTAAGTGTGTCTATAAACAGGGTCGGACTGGGGCACCGAGACACCGGAGAATTCTCCGGTGGGCCCGGGTCCTTAGCGGGCCCCCGAGCAGGACACACGGGTGCCCCTGGTTAACATGGCCGCCGGTGCTCCGCACTGCAAGGGCCTGGAGGGTCAGAGGGGCCCTTGCAGTGCGGCTGATGAAGGCAATCTGGCCTGCTTCTCGGTCCCATGGGCAGATTGCCCTCATCCTGTGCGGCAGGCAAGGAGCGATCCCTCCAGCTCCACTGCCGACAGGAGGAAAATGGCAGCATAGCTGCAGGGATCCGTCCTCACCTCTGCTTTCTGCCCGGCGTTTCCTCCCTCACACAGGCTCGCGCTGCTTGATGATGTCATCATGCAGCATGGGCCTGTGTCAGGGAGAAAGATGCCGGGCAGGAAGCAGAGGACAGTGCTGCGGGGGAGCGCGCTGAGAGACAAGTTTTGGGTTTTTTTGAGGGAGAACAATGGTGATTGAGCAGGTGCGGCGAGATATGACATGGTGGGGGATATATGGCATGGCAATGGGGGAGGTGGGGGGAGATATGCATGGCATGGTGATGGAGGAGGTAGGGGGAGATATGACATGGCATTAGTGATAGAGGAGGTGAGGGAGATATGGCAATGATGGTGGAGCAGGTGGGGGGAGAAATGGCAATGATGATGGAGTAGGTGGGGGGAGATATGGCAATGATGACGGAGCAGTTTGGGGGAGATATGGCAATGATGACAGAGCAGGTGGGGGAGATATGGCAATGATGACGGAGCAGGTGGGGGGAGATATGGCAATGATGGAGGTGGTGGGGGGAGATATGGCAATGATGATGGAGGTGGTGGGGGGAGATATGGCAATGATGGAGAAGGTGGGGGAGATATGACAATGTTGGAGAAGGTGGGGGAGAGCAATGATTGGGATGGAGAAGAGCAATTATGGAGGTAGTAGAGAGAAATGATGGGGAATTATTTGGACGCTATTTGCTGTTAATATCTGGTCTGGTCATGGCATGGTGGTATTTCTCCCTTGTATGTAGTAATATTCGGTCACTATGGGGTGGTAATATCTGGCCTGGTCAAGGTGTGGTGGTATTTCTACCTTATATGTAGTATTATTCGATCACTATGTGGTGGTAATATGTGGTCTGGTCATGGTTTAGTGGTATTTCTCCCTTGTATGTGGTATTATTCAGTCACTATGAGGTGGTAATATGTGGTCTGGTCATCGTGTGGTGGTATTTCTCCCTTATACGTAGTATTATTCGGTCACTATGTGGTAGTAATATGTAGTCCAGTCATGGTGTGGCAGTATTTCTCCCTTGTATGTAGTACTGTTTGTGTTGGTACAGTGGATTGTGTTGTGTATGGCAGTCATTTGTTCTCTCTGATATTAATTAGGAGAAGATTCTTTATTTCCATTAGTGATTAATTAAATACTTGGAACAAGATGCACTTACAGGGGTTCTCCGATGAAAACAAGTAATCACCTCTCCACAGGATAAGTGATAAGTTATTGATTAGTGGGGGTCTGAATGCTGGGACCTGCACCGATTGGTAGAATGTGGAGCTTTTATCCCCATTAGACTGGAGCTCATGTGCGACTTGACCACTGATCCATTCATTCCCTCAGTGGCTGTTCTTGTTTTTTTTCTGGAAACCCCAAAGAGAATGAAGGGAGCTGCAGTCAAACGTCCCACCTGCCGCTGCATTTTAAAATGGGGATAAGTGTCCTGACAGGGATAAAACTTCCCCATTCTTCTGATCGGTGCGGTTTCCAATGTTCGGACCCAAACGATCAGTCAGTTATCACCTATCCCATGGAGCCCTTGGATCGGTGATAACTTGTTTTAACCAAAGAACCCCTTTACTGCAAACTACCGTAATTGTACATCCTAGTTATAGCATGTGCACAGTAGATGTGCAGGAGCCGCCTGTGATTTACAGCAGACGCTCCACTATAACGGGGATATCGGCTATCAGGTATTTACATATAGTTGTAGGGTGGGCCCTGAGGATAAATTCCTCCTGTGGGCCCCAGACACCCCAGTCCGACACTGTCTATATATATATATACGAGAGTTGCCATTAAAATGGTATTGGTTGTATATCTCATACTTATGTTCAAAGATATATTGACCTCTAGAACCATGCCACTACTACAAGCCCAACAGGCACATGCTCACTGGGCTGCAGCCCTCACCTACATTGTGGGCCATCGGCCGTGGTTTTGCAGCTGCTGGCCTTTTAATATTTTTTCATGTCCATGTCGTGTGTACCCGCCCATGCGCGCCCATGCACGACGCACACGCACAGCGTTCAGTACACCGCAGTGGCGTACTCTTTGCCAGGCCTAGTGCCAGATAGTGTTATCAGGATGTTCTTGGTAGGAGGGGCTACCGCTCTCTGCGCGCCGGCTCCTTACTTTCCTGCAGACTCATCTTCAAGCTCTGGGAGGGCTGCATGCTACACTGATTCATCTCCAGGCTATGGATGAGTTAACAAGCAGAGGCCATGTAATGTATGTACATCAGCCCTAGTGTATCCTACAGTATATGATGTGTATACATCAGCCCCAGTGTATCCTATGTGATGTATATACTGTACATCAGCACCTGTATATCCTATATGATATATATACATCAGCCCCAGTGTATCCTATGTGATGTACATACTGTACATCAGCACCTGTATATCCTATATGATGTATATACATCAGCCCCAGTCAATCCTATACGATGTATATACATCAGCCCCAGTGTATCCTATACGATGTATATACTGTACATTAGCTCCAGTATCTCTTATATGATATATATACATCAGCCCCAGTGTATCCTATGTGATGTACATACTGTACATCAGCACCTGTATATCCTATATGATGTATATACATCAGCCCCAGTGTATCCTATACGATGTATATACTGTACATTAGCTCCAGTATCTCTTATATGATATATATATACATCAGCCCTAGTGTATCCTATACGATGTATATACATCAGCCCCAGTGTATCCTATATGATGTATATACTCTACATTAGCACCCGTATATCCTTTAAGATGTACTATATATACATCAGCCCTAGTGTATCCTATACGATGTATATACATCAGCCCCAGTGTATCCTATACGATGTATATACTGTACATTAGCACCAGTATATCCTTTAAGATGTACTATATATACATCAGCCCTAGTGTATCCTATATGATGTATATACATCAGCCCCAGTGTATCCTATACGATGTATATACTGTACATTAGCTCCAGTATCTCTTATATGATATATATACATCAGCCCTAGTGTATCCTATACGATGTATATACATCAGCCCCAGTGTATCCTATGTGATGTATATACATCAGCCCTAGTGTATCCTATATGATATATATACATCAGCCCTAGTGTATCCTATACGATGTATATACATCAGCCCCAGTGTATCCTATATGATGTATATACTCTACATTAGCACCCGTATATCCTTTAAGATGTACTATATATACATCAGCCCTAGTGTATCCTATATGATGTTTGTACATCAGCCCCAGTGTATCCTATATGATGTATATACTCTACATTAGCACCCGTATATCCTTTAAGATGTACTATATATACATCAGCCCTAGTGTATCCTATATGATATATATACATCAGCCCTAGTGCATCCTATATGATGTTTGTACATCAGCATGTCACAAGGAGGTTTTCTCTAACATCACAAACTGTGATGGCGGCGTCCAAGTCTGTGGATTCCACAGATTCATATACTGCTCCTTGTAACTCCATTGATAGCTATGGTCAGTGCAGGGTGACTAGGGCATCGACTCTTAGAGCTGCAGCTCCTTGGCAGGTGAGCAAAAGTTAGTCTTTGCTGGGCTGAGGTTGTTGACTGCCTTTGATCACATGCTAGAGGAGAACCAGTCGTGTCTGCTGTTTCTCCATTTAAGCCGGCTGTGCTTTGCTGGCAATGCCAGTATCGTTTTTCTCTATCCTGTTCTGGAAAGGTGAACACATACTGGTTTAGTGGTTATTGCTAAAGTTGTTGCAAGCGTTGTTTGGTAACCCTTTCCTTTTTCCCTAGGTGTCTTTATATTACTTTGTTGCCTCTCGGGCTTTAGACTTTATATTCCTTTGTGTATTTCCCTGAGAGCGTGTTGTGTGACTGTGCTTCAGTTCTGTCCTATCTTGTTTTGTATTCCCCCCATACACTGTACAAACTAGTGCTGCTTAGGAGCATAGTAAGGAACGAGGCTCGGGCATCTCCACATTCAGGAGTAATCCTGGGAACAGAAATAGCTAGGGACCCCTAGCCTGAGGGTCAGAATAGGAGCACACTTGCTATCCCACAGTCACACCATGACACAGCCCCAGTGTATTCTATATGATGTATATATATCGGCCCCAGCATATCCTATATGATCTATGTACATCGCTCCCAAGGTATCCTATAGAGATGCATATACACTGGCACAAGCGTATCCTATATGATGTATATACATAGTCTCCAGCATATCCTATGTAATGTATGTACATCATCACCAGTGTATCCTACATGACGTATATACATCAGCCCCAGTGTATCTTACATTATGTATACTGATCAGCCCCAGCATCCTATATGATGTACAGGTGCATCTCACTAAATTAGAATGTCATCAAAAAGTTAATTTATTTCAGTTCTTCAATGCAAAAAGTGAAATTCATATATTATATAGAGTCATTACAGACAGAGTGATCTATTTCACGTGTTTATTTCTGTTAATGTTGATGATTATGGCTTACAGCCAATGAACAAAAGTCATTATCTCAGTAAATTAGAATACTTTATAACAACAGCTTGAAAAATGTTTTTAACATCCGAAATGTTGTCCGACTGAAATGTATGTTCTGTAAATGCACTCAATACTTGGTCGGGGCTCCTTTTGCATCAATTACTGCATCAATGCGGCAATGTGGCATGGAGGTGATCAGCCTGTGGCCCTGCTGAGGTGTTATGGAAGCCCAGGTTGCTTTGATAGCAGCCTTCAGCTCGTCTGCATTGTTGGGTCTGGTGTCTCTCATCTTCCTCTTGACAATACCCCATAGATTCTCTATAATAGATTCTCTATGGGGATTAGGTCAGGCGAGTTTGCTGGCCAATCAAGCACAGTGATACTGTTGTTTTTAAACCAGGTATTGGTATTTTTGGCAGTGTGGACAGGTGCCAAGTAGGGTTGAGCGAGTATGTTCTGACCGAGTATGCTCGGGCCGAGCTCCGAGTATTTCCAGCTGCTCGGTGATGAGGTTAAATTGCTCCCGTGTGCATGATTTGCAACTGTTTGACTGCTTTATTACATGTGAGGAATGTGTAAGAAATAGACATTCCTCACATGTAATAAAGCTGTCAAACAGTTGCAAATCATGCACACAGAAGCAATTTAACCTTATCACCGAGCAGCTGGAAATACTCGGAGCTCGGCCCGAGCATAGTCGGCGAAAGGGTTAATAGAACATACTCGCTCAACTCTAGTGTCAAGTCCCAGCAGATGACATGGCTCCCCAAACTATCACCGATTGTGGAGACTTCACACTAGACCGCAAGCAGCTTGGATTGTGGCCTCTCCACTCTTCCTCGAGACTCTGGGACCTTGATTTCCAAATGAAAATTGGAACTCTGGGACCTTGTGGAGTGTGTCAATGACTGCCTTCTGGACATCTGTCATGTCAGCAGTCTTTCCTATGATTGTGGAGCCTTCTGAAACAGACTAAGGGACCTTTTAAATGCTTAGGAAGCCTTTGCATGTGTTTTTTTGTTAATTATTTTAATTCACTGAGATAATGGCTTTTGTGTTTTCATTGGCTGTAAGCCATAATCATCAACATTAACAGAAATAAACACGTGAAATAGATCACTCTGTTTGTAATGACTCTATATAATATACTAGATGGTGGCCCGATTCTAACGCATCGGGTATTCTAGAATGTCTCCCGACGGTGGCATACTTATTTTAAATCTGCCGCCAATTGGCCGGAGACCGTGTATAAATTTGGCGCCACAATCGCAGATTGGTCGCCGCGGGCGGCCGCGAGCAATCAGCAGAGCGGTGTTTAAATTTGGCGCCGAAATCGCTGATTGGTCGCGGCTGCGACCAATCAGCGAACCGTGTTAGTGAGGACCGGGGAGTAGCCACCTGCCTTATAATGCCCCATGCAGGTTGTCACTTCCCCCCCCCATATAATGCCCCATGCAGGATGTCACATCCCCCCATCCCTTATAATGCCCCATGCAGGATGTCACCCCCCCTCCCTTATAATGCCCCATGCAGGATGTCACTCCCCCCCCATATAATGCCCCATGCAGGATGTCACATCCCCCTCCTTTATAATGCCCCATGCAGGAAGTCACATCCCCCCTCCCTTATAATGCCCCAAAAAGGATGTCACATCCCCCCCATATAATGGCCCATGCAGGATAATGCCCCATGCAGGATGTCACATCCCCCCCCTGTATAATGCCCCATGCAGGATGTCACATCCCCCCCCTTCCTTATAATGCCCCATGCAGGATGTCACATCCCTCCTATAGAATGCCCCATGCAGGAAGTCACATCCCCCCTATATAATACCCCATGCAGAAAGTGACATCCCCCCTATATAATGCCCCATAGAGGAAGTCACATCCCCTCCATAGTGCCCCATGCAGGATGTCACATCCCCGCCTCCCTTATAATGCCCCATGCAGGATGTCACTCCCCCCCACCATATAAATGCCCCATGCAGGATGTCACCACCCCCCTTATAATGCCCCATGGAGGAAGTCACATCGCCCCCTCCCTTATAATGCCCCATGCAGGAAGTGACATCCCCCCTATATAATACCCCATGGAGGAACTCACATCCCCCCCATAGTGCCCTATGCAGCATGTCACATCCCCCCCTCCCTGATAATGCCCCATGCAGAAAGTCACATCCCCCTTATATAATACCCCATGCAGGATGTCACATCCCCCCATAGTGGCCCATGCAGGATGTCACACCCCCCCCTCGCTTATAATGGCCCCTCCACAATGTCACACACCCCCACCCCACCATTTAATGCCCTATGCCCCCATACAATAAAAAAAAAAAATCCAATACTCACCTCACTTCTCAGCTGCTGCTCCGGACTCCAGCGTAGCCGGCATCTTCCCGCTGCACGCTGTGACCGCTCAGGAGAGAGCGCAGTGTAAAGACGTCACCGAGCCCTCTGACCTGAGACGTCACAGAGCAGCAGCGGCAGACACAGGAGCTGCTGCGGAGGCACAGGGAGGGGTAAGTATGGCGCCGGGTGCCGGGGCCCTGAGCAAGCGGGGAGAGGGGAGGGGGGAGAGGGGAGAGGAGGGGAGAGGGGGGGAGAGGAGAGGGGAGGGGGGGCGTCACACTTGCCGTCGGGAGATAAGCGGCCGTAGCCGCTGATCTCCCGACGGTAGCCGCATGGAGGTCAGCAGCGCCTCCGGTGGGGGACTTATGCTGCGAGCAGCCGGCTGCATCTCCCGGCTGCATCGCCGCTGACCTCCGTGTGGCAGATGAGCCGCTAACATCCGCCATCTTTTTCTGAAATGCCGCCTCGCTGATTGACAGCGCCGGACCAATCAACGACGCAGGATTTCCTGGACAGAAGGACAGACAGACAGACGGGATAAGACAATTATATTAATGACTCTATATAATATATGAGTTTCACTTTTTGTATTGAAGAACTGAAATAAATTAACTTCTTGATGATATTATAATTTAGTGAGATGCACCTATATATACATCGGCCCCAGTGTATCCCATGTGATGTATATGTAGCACCCCGAGGACTCGGCTGCTACAGGGGTATTGCACCTCGATCCAGAGGTGTGGTATTCCACTCCCGGGTAAGGATGGAGTGTGGGACTGAGCTCAGCTAGCTGCATGCACTACACTCATCCCATTTCCGGGGGACAGAACAACGGTACTCCCACCAGATAGATGTGCAGGTACGACAGCGTCTGTCCCTGGCTGGAGTGGGAGGGGGGGAGGAACATCCCAGTAGTGTAGGGGCAGATAGGGGAGGGACTCTGGGCATAGAGGTAGGAGCCCATTGGGTGCTAGTCACCTGGGCTCACACATAGAGGGAGTATATATGGTGGGCACCATCTAGAGACAGGGAGAGCAGAGCTGAGGGAGTCAGAGGGAGAGTTCAGCCAGGAGGGCTGACAGGGAGCTGTGGCTCCGGCTTGGCCCAGCTCCAGGGCCAGGCCTGCAGTGGAAAGGAGGAGGAAGAGAGGCCCAGAGACGCAAGACAAGAGGGAACCCTGAGATCCCAGAAGTAAACCAAAAGGGGTGAAGGGTTGGCAGAAAAGGGTACCGGAACCCAAACTGGTGGAGGCTAATGATCCTCAGCCAGGAACCGGAGGTCGTGGTCAAGTTTTGGCGCGACCCTCACCACATCCACCAGGAAGGCACACCACGAATAGGGTCAGGAAAGCCAGAGAAGGTTTTACCACCAAGAGGCCCGAGGGAGCCGGACAAAGGTGGATCCCTGGTGGGAACGGCCAGTAGGAAGGAAGAGAGGGGAGCTCAGGACCACGCTCTGGACTGCCTGGGAGTTGGCCGAGTCCCACACCTGGTGGACGCAGCACGGCTCGGGTGGTCACTCAAGGCCGGAGTGACCGGAACAACACCTGTGAGTAAAAACCCTGAAACTGCATCGCATGTCTCTGAGCTTCCTTGCTGCACCATCACAACCACCATCTTCCACATCTGCTGCCCTGAGGCCATACCCCTCCCGTTGGGGGTTATACCATCCTTGCTGCACAATCCTACCACCGGCCTCAGCGGACTGCTCTGCAGCGGCGGCCTCCTAGCCGCAATCAACGGGTGGCGTAGTCGACACTTAAACAACATCTACAAAAGACTGCCACACACTTAGTTTGACCACCCTGGGCACGGACCGGGTCACCGCCACAAGGACTACTACCCCTATCCAGATCCGGCTCCGGGTGTCCCTTGAACATGGCCCAGGGGGCGCGTCATATATACATCGTCCCCAACGTATCCTATATGATGTATATACACAGGGGTGGATTAAAAGTAGTGTTGAGCCACCCCCGTAGTGTTCGAGTTCGGTTCGGTTCGTCGAACACCCGTGTGTTCGCCGAACTGTTCGTCGAACTGTTCGTCGAACACCTTCGAACACCGTTAAAACCAATGGCAGGCAAACAAAAACACATAGAAACACATAGAAAACACCTTCAAAGGTGTCCAAAAGCTGACAAACTGCTCAGAAGACATAACTAACACATGGAAAAGTGACAAGTACATATAGTCATGCGAAAATAAAAGAGGTGGAGGAGTAAAAGGAGGGGGAGACACAGATATAGGCATGTCATGCCCTTCTAAAATCCAAAAAGTGAGAAGCCGACACGGCCAGTCCGCTCCTGCCCGTGCCACCTCCGTGTCGCCGGGTTTGTGCCAGAGCCGCGGTGAACCCTGATGGCCAGCCCCCCTCTCCCAATACTGGTGCCTGTCCGCTGGTGGGTCGAGCGAGCCCCCCTGTGGTGGAGGCAGCTCTAAGCTTTTTAATTTAAATTGTCTCTCTAATTTGAATGAATACACTTTAAATCCATTTACAAGGATCTATTGGAGGGCAAGTCTCATGCCAGCAGCCGCGTAATTCCAGCTCCAGTAGCGTCCACTAAAGCTGCTGCAGTTAAAAAGCTTTTATAAGGATCGAGCTCGGCTGTCCACCGCAAGGCATCCTACTGCCAGTCCCAGCCCCTATGCCTTGGGGTGCCTCCTGATGCTCTTCACTGAGTATCCCGTGGTCCCAAAGCATTTCCTTTGAAAAAATTAAGTGTCTAAACTACAGGTGGTGTAGCTTGCTTAACAGCCGGGATAATCCGCTGACTAGCAGACACTGCTACTAGGCACAAAGTATTTCCTGGGCTAGATGCAGTTAAAAATTTGTAATTAGATACTCTCGTTGGATGCTGAGAAAGCATTCCATAGAGTCTCCTGGCACGCCATATATGATTCTCTTAAAAAGCTTGGGGTAGGGGTCTAGGGGACCCTTTTATAGCCAAAATCACAGCCCTGTATCACAATACGTCACCTAGGCTGAAGATAAATGGAACTGTAGCATCCTGAGGGCTCGGTTGCTACAGACGTATTGCACCTCACCCAGAGGTGTGATATCTCACTCTCAGGTAAGGATGGAGTGTGGATCAGGACCCGACACCTGCATGCATTACACCACATTGCCGTGGGGCAGGGCGACCAATATGCCCCTGAGATGGGCACGACAGTCCCTGTCCCTGGCTGAAGTGGGGGGAGGGAACACTGAGGAAGGGGAACCCTGTAGTGCAGGAGCAGGGAGGAAGCAGTTCCTGGGTGCATTGAGAAGGGAGTATAAAAGGTGGGCACCATCTTAGTTCAGTGCAGAGAAGTCTGAGCAGAAGTGGCAGGGAGCAGGGGCTCTGCATGAGCTCTGCTCCGGAGGCGGGCCTAGTAACAGAGGCCCAGGCCTGGAAGAGGGAGAAGGAAGGAAGAGGAGCGGAGAAGGCTCCAGGAACGAGGAATGAAGGGATCCCAGGGGTGTGGACGGGCGAGTCGCCACCGCACGCCCGAATCCACCTGCGTGGAGGGGTCAGGCCAAAGGGGGAGACCGGTCCCCGAACTAGTGGAGGCAGGAAACGACCCTCAGCTAGAAACCGGAGGCTCTGACATTTTATGTGGCGCAGCCCCTCGCTACACCCGCTAGGAAGGCACCACATAGGGTCAGGGAAACTGGCGCCAAGTTTACCAAGAGGAGGCCCGAGGCAGCCGGACAGAAGTGTTGGTAAGAAAGGCCAGACAAAGGACACACAAAGGGGGTCCTGTGAAGTGCTCCAAAGTTATCTGGGAGTTGTCTGAGCCCCTCACAGTACGACGTGGGCAGCCGTTACCTGCAGACGTGGGCTGGATAATAAGAACTGTGAGTAAAGGCCCTGAACTGCATCACTGACTCCGTGTCGTTACTGCTGCTGCCCTGCACCATCACCCCCATCCTCCGCATACACTGCCCTGAGGCTATACTCCTCCCGTGGGGAGTTATGCTACGCTCTGCTGCACCCACAACACCAGCCTCAGCGGTCTGCCCTGTAGCGGCGGTTCACTCTGACCGCAATCCACGGGTGGCGTAGTCGTACATTTAAACATCAAAACCACATAAATAGTTCCGCCACTGGTTTGACCGCCCTGAGCCACGGAACCGGGTCGCCGCCACGAAGACTACAACCACCAGCATCCACCAAAAAGGGTCCGGCTCCGGGTGTCCCAAGGCCCAGGGGGTGCATCAGAACATTTTCATCACCTTTCACAATCACCAATGGGACAAGGCAGGGATGTCCTCTGTCCCCTCTCTTATACATCCTAGTGACGGAGCACCTGCTCTCATCAATTCGCCATAACCCCAATATTAGGTGGATTGAGGTGGGAGGCACCGAGTACAAGTGCTCTCTATTTGCTGATGATGTCCTAGTATATATCACTCAATCACATATATCCATCCATGCTGTTATGGCTGAAATAGATCACTTTGTTACATGGTCAAATTTTAAAATCAATGCAGCGAAGTCTGAGGCCCTCGATGTCTCCCTCCCCAAATCCATATAGGATTCCATCCAGTCCAACTTTCCCTTTGCCTGGCCCTCACAGGGTATCAAATACTTAGGAATTCCTATTCATAGATACCTCTCCCATCTATGTTATCTTAATTTTGGGCCCTTTATTGAACAACTCCATACAGACCACGGTTGGCAAGTTAGAACTGTAAGATTCACTACGTGAACCGCTGGTGTTTTGTGGAAAAGCACATGTACACTGCGTTCCAAATTATTATGCAAAAAGTGTTTAGGAGTGATAAGGGAAGAATTTGTTTGTTTGTCAGTTAAACTCATTGATGGTGATGTGTGTCAGGGCTCTTTATATCACTGTAAGCAATTGCAGACACCTGTGCTAATTAGTTTGGCAGGTGTGTCCAATGAAAGGCAAGACTACTTAAGAAGGCTCTCTCACATTATTAAGCAGCCTACATTTTCTGCCAAAATGGGAAAGAAAAAGGATGTGTCGGCTGCTGAGAAGCAACAAATTGTGGAGTGTTTAGGTCAAGGCATGACTACAATCAACATTGTGCGATGATCAGGATGAAGTGTCTTGGCAATCAAGAAGTATGTAGCTGATTCACAGTACACACGTGTGCGTGCTGATAAGGGCAAATTGAGGACTCTTTCCTACAGGCAATTACGTCAGGTTGAAAGAGCAGCGGCAAAAAAGCCTTGTCATAGCAGCAGACAAGTTTTTGAAGCTGCTTGTGCCTCCAACGTCCCCCGAACAACAAGATGCAGGGTCCTTCAGAGGTTTGCAGCTGTGCATACGCCATCCTGTCGACCTCCTCTATCCACTTCACACAAGCAGAAACGGCTCCAGTGGGCCAAACATTACATGAAGACTGATTTCAAAACAGTTTTGTTCACGGATGAGTGCCGTGCAGCGCTCGATGGTCCAGATGGATGGAGTGGAGGATGGCTGGTTGATGGACACCCCACGCAAACACGGCTACAGTGCCAACAAGGAGGAGGTGGAGTAATGTTTTGGGCTGGAATCATGGGGAGAGAGATTGTCGGCCCCTTTAGGATCCCTGAAGGCGCTAAAGATGAACTCCATAATGTATGTGGATTTTCTCAAACAGCACTTCCTGCCATGGTTCAAGAAGAAGAACCGTGTATTTCACAGCAAGATCATTTTTCTGCATGATAATGCACCATCTCATGCTGCACATAAAACATCTGCATCTCTGGCTGATATGGGCATAAAAGGGGACAAACTTATGGTGTGACCCCCATGCTCCCCTGACCTCTACCCCATTCAGAACCTTTGGAGCATCATTAAAAGGAGTGTCTATGATGGCGGGAGGCAGTTCACATCTAAGCAACAGCTCTGGGAGGGTATTCTGTCCTCATGCAAAACAATTGAAGCAGAAACCATCCAAAACCTGACAAATTCAATGGACGAGAGAGTTCAGAAGCTCCTTTCGAACAAGGGGTCCTATGTGAAAATGTAACATCACCTAGAATAAAGTTTTGAGTTGAAAACTGTTTGATTTCAGTTTCTAACAACCTGCTAATGCTTATAATTTCAAAAATGACCATTTTTTTGGTCTTTATTAAAATGAAAAGGTTGATCGAAAAGTTTGGGGGATCTAAGAGTGTGGCAACCCAGTAGTCATGATTACTTCGAATTCTGACAATATGAGGGTCATGCTGCAGGTAGTGCAGCAAGAAGGCACTTATGTGTCTTGCGCATCTCGGAGCCCCAAAATTATTTTCCGGGCTAGATGCAGCTAAAAATTATTTTTAATTTTAAATCTGGTGAAGCTTTAGTATAGATGGCCTAATAGGATCAGTGCTGCACACTGCTACAAAGCCCAAATTATTTTCCAGTCAAGATACAGATAAACATGATTAGTAATTTGAAAGCTTAAAACGGTTGGTAGGGTGATTTTAACCAATCATCAAGCTTTTACTCTCCCCAGGATGACACAGGGGTAGAAAATTCGTTTCGGATCCATGATTTGTTCATCTTTATGAACGTGAGTCTGTCTACATTATCAGTGGAGAGCCGCGTGCGCTTATCTGTCAGCACACCACCAGCAGCGCTGAACACACGTTCAGGCAGAACGCTGGCTGCGGGGCATGACAAGATCTCCAAGGCGTAAGTGGCTAGCTCCGGCCATTTATCCAGATTGGAAGCCCAAAAAGAGCAAGGGTCCAGTGACACAGTCGTGGCTTCAATGTTTACTTGGAGATACTCCTGTACCATCGTCTCTAGGCGTTGACTATGTGTCAGACTTCTTGTCTCCTGTGGCCTTGCAAAGGATGGGCTAAAAAAGTGGTGAAATGATTCCGCAAAATTGATGTTACCAGCAGATACTGTGGTTCTGTTACGGTTTGAGTGCTGAACACTTGACGGTCCCACGGTTGGCAAGTTGGAACTGTGAGATTCACTACGTGCACCACTGGTATTTTGTGGAAAAGCACATGTAAGATTCTGCAACAGTCTCTGCTGATACTCCTGCATGCGTGCATCCCTTTCTATGGCAGGAATAATTTCTGCAAATTTACTTTTGTACCGGGGATCTGACAGTGTGGCAACCCAGTAGTCAGGATTATTTCTAATTCTCACAATTCGAGGGTCATGTTGCAGGTAGTGCAGCAAGAAGGCACTCATGTGTGTTGCGCATCCAGGAGCACCAAGTCCCTGTTGTGTTGGTGGCGAGGTAACATTCATGCTTCCTTCCTCTGTCCTCTCCCCCCAACCTCGCACAACAGAAATGTGATCAAGGTCTCCCTCATCTGATGAGTCTTCCATCAGTTCGTCCTCCACTTCTTCCTGGGCTCCTGCACCTTCCTCACTAGTTTGGCTGCTACCATGCGCCCTGGTAAAACCATCTCCCCCACCCTCACATGCCTGCCGCCTTGGTGCTGCCGACCGTCTGGACCTTGCAGATGTTAGCCCTTCCGCATACAACTCCTCCTCCTCTACTTCCTCCACCTCCTCTTGTGCCACCACCTGACTCCGAATTCTGTTTAACATGTGCTCCAGCATGTAAATCACCGGAATAGTCATGCTGATAATGGCATCGTCAGCACTAAACATCTTCGTCGCCATTTCAAAACTGTGCAGAAGGGTGCATAGGTCCCTGATCTGAGACCACTCCTCCAGCGTGATTTGCCCCACCTCTGAATCTCGTTGGCCCAGGCTATACGTCAGAACGTATTGCACCAGGGCTTGTCGGTGCTGCCACAGTCGCTGCAACATGTGCAGAGTTGAATTCCACCGGGTAGGCACATCGCATTTTAGCCGGTGAAGTGGCAGGCCCAACGACTTCTGTAGAGATGTAAGTCGCTGAGCTGCGGGATGCGAACGGCGGAAGTGAGCACACAGCGACCGTGCCCTCTGCAGAAGGCCATCTAGTCTGGGATAGTGGGCTAAAAATTGCTGGACAACCAGGTTCAACACGTGAGCCATACAAGGCACGTGTGTGACATTGCCCCGGCGAAGGGCCGCACCCAGGTTTGCAGCATTGTCGCACACGGCCTTCCCTGGTTTCAGGTCCAGTGGAGACAACCATTCATGAAATTGGTTCTCCAGAGCTGACCACAACTCCTCAGCTGTGTGACTCACATTTCCCAGACATTTCAATGTAAAAACCGCCTGATGACGTTGAGCCCTACTGCCAGCATAGTAAGGAGGTGTGCAGGATCCCTTCTGCGCAGTTAGAAAGCTTGTGGCATGACCAGACAGGCTTTTGGTGCAGGTGGAAGACCGAGAGGAGGTTGAGGAGGCAGAAGCAGTGGAGGAACTTTGACATAAAGAGGATTGACGCACAACTCGTGGGGACGGCAAGACTTGGACAGCAGCCCCTTGTCCTGCTGTCACCATAGTTACCCAGTGCCCAGTCAGCGACATGTAACGCCCCTGTCCATGCCTACTCGTCCAAGTGTCTGTGGTGAAATGCACCCTGTCACGCACAGAGTTTCTCAAAGAAGCGGTGATGTTGTGTGCGACATGCTGGTGGAGCGCAGGCACACCTTTCTTTGAGAAGTAGTGCCGACTGGGCATCTGGTACTGGGGCACTGCGACAGACATAAGGTCTCGAAAATCCTCTGTGTCCACCAGGCGGAAAGGCAGCATTTCTGTAGCCAAGAGCTTGCAGATGGTGAAATTCAACCTCTTAGCTTTCTCATGGCTAGGAGGAAATGGTCTTTTACTTGTCCACATCTGAGGGACCGAGGGCTGGCTATTGTGCTTAGACGGGGTTGATAAGGGTGTCCCCGGCAAACTGCCGGTCTGTGAGGAAGATGCAGGCGGACATGTTAGGTTGCCTTGATCCAAAGGTGGTGCTATCGATGTCGGACAGCGCTCAACACCAGCTGGTGTTCCCACCTCCAAAGAAAATGATGACCTGCCAATCACGCTGGCTGTTGCGGGTAAAGAGGTGGCAGGTCTGCGCCCCAAAACAGGTGTGACTGCTGTCCCCCCAGTCACAGAGGATGAAGAGGCCGCGGATGCACAAGATATGGCAGACGGTGGTTGGCCCGGCCGGCTAGGCCGCATTGTAGCACACTGAGCTTCCCACTGCAACTTATGCTTCATGTCCATGTGCCGGTTCATGCATGAAGTACTCAAACTATGTATTTTTTGGCCTCTACTTAGCTTTTGCTGACAAATGTTACAGATAACACGAGTTGGGTCATCTTTATCGATCTGAAAAAATGCCCAGGCTATGCAAGGCTTAGCACCCATGCGACCTGAAGAGCCACCACGACTTGTGGTGAGAGGCAGAGTTGTGTTTGAGGATGCAGTTGTTGACGTGCTTCCAGTACTACGTCTCTGTCCAGGAAGGCGCAACCTGACCTCGTCGTCACTAGCATCTTCCTCCACCTCCTCTGTTGACCTCATCTCTTGGCTGACTGTGGGTTGACAGTAAGTGGGATCTCCAACCTCATCATCATCACCCTGTGCGTTATCACACCCGTCGTCCTCAGAGCCAACCTGTTCCTGCCCTGACAAAAAACTAAAGTTGTCGCTCCAATCAGGTATTTGAGTCTTATCATCGTCTTCCTCATTGTCTCCACCAACAGGAGTTACAGTTTGGGAATGAGGGTCTACATTATGGTCAGAACCTTCTGCGTCTGGTCCTGGATCCGACTCATAAAGATTCTGGGCATCAGTGCAGATCATTTCCTCGTCTGGATTCACAGAAGCGCTGGAGTCGACCTCTGATTCCCAGGCTATAGTATGAGTAAACAGCTCTGCAGACTCAACCATCTGTTCTACCTCATACTCAGACGGGCAGCTGGAGATTTGGGAGCTGTGAGGAAGCAAGTGCGAGTGGGGTGACACCTTTGAGGACTGGAGTATTTGTGATGTTGAAGTTGATGTGGAGGAGAGCCCACTTAAAGGAGCACTTGAAATCCGTTGAAGCACCTGCTGTTTTTGTGCCTCATCTGGAATTTGTAGCGATTGGCGTGGCCGTAAGAAAGGGATCTTATCACATTGTCCGCTAAAAGAAGTAGACATTTTAGTTTGGCTGGAAGATGGTCTTTCTTCTGCAGATGTTACTGTTGCTTTAACACCTACCCCACGGACACAACCTTTTTTCCCCTTCCCAACACGCCTATTCCCCTTTCCACCAGCAGCAGGCCTTTTTCCACTCATTTTGGTGGTTAACTAATTCACAACTCTGGAGTTGTTTGCACAAAAAAACAATGGATGGTAACCGAGCAGAGCTGAGTGGCCAAACTGTGGTATTAGGCCAAAACTATTGGCTGGGTTAGATGCAGAAAAAAAATATATTCAGTTTGCAACCTGATGGAGGTCAGTATAGATGGACTAATACAACAAGTCCCACACACAGCTAGAAGCCCAATATTTTTTCAGAGGTAGATGCAGAAAAAAATATATTCAGTTTGCAACCTGATGGAGGTCAGTATAGATGGACTAATACAACAAGTCCCACACACAGCTAGAAGCCCAAATATTTTTTCAGAGGTACTGTAGATGCAGAAAAAAATTATATTCAGTTTGCAACCTGATGGAGGTCAGTATAGATGGACTAACAGAGAAAGTCCCACACACTGCTAGAAGGCCAAATATTTTTTCAGAGCTAGATGCAGAAAAAAATTATTTTCAGTTTGCAACCTGATGGAGGTCTGTATAGATGGATTAATAGAACAAGACCCACACACAGCTAGAAGCCCAATATTTTTTTAGAGGTAGATGCAGAAAAAAATATATTCAGTTTGCAACCTGATGGAGGTCTGTATAGATGGATTAATAGAACAAGACCCACACACAGCTAGAAGCCCAATATTTTTTCAGAGGTAGATGCAGAAAAAAATATATTCAGTTTGCAACCTGATGGAGGTCAGTATAGATGGACTAATACAACAAGTCCCACACACAGCTAGAAGCCCAATATTTTTTCAGAGGTAGATGCAGAAAAAAATATATTCAGTTTGCAACCTGATGGAGGTCAGTATAGATGGACTAATACAACAAGTCCCACACACAGCTAGAAGCCCAATATTGTTTCAGAGGTAGATGCAGAAAAAAATATATTCAGTTTGCAACCTGATGGAGGTCAGTATAGATGGACTAATACAACAAGTCCCACACACAGCTAGAAGCCCAAATATTTTTTCAGAGGTACTGTAGATGCAGATAATTATTTTTAATTTGCAACCTGATGGAGGTCAGTATAGATGGACTAATAGAGAAAGTCCGACACACTGCTAGAAGGCCAAATATTTTTTCAGAGCTAGATGCAGAAAAAAATTATATTCAGTTTGCAACCTGATGGAGGTCAGTATAGATGGACTAACAGAGAAAGTCCCACACACTGCTAGAAGGCCAAATATTTTTTCAGAGCTAGATGCAGAAAAAAATTATATTCAGTTTGCAACCTGATGGAGGTCTGTATAGATGGATTAATAGAACAAGACCCACACACAGCTAGAAGCCCAATATTTTTTCAGAGGTAGATGCAGAAAAAAATATATTCAGTTTGCAACCTGATGGAGGTCAGTATAGATGGACTAATACAACAAGTCCCACACACAGCTAGAAGCCCAATATTTTTTCAGAGGTAGATGCAGAAAAAAATATATTCAGTTTGCAACCTGATGGAGGTCAGTATAGATGGACTAATACAACAAGTCCCACACACAGCTAGAAGCCCAATATTTTTTCAGAGGTAGATGCAGAAAAAAATATATTCAGTTTGCAACCTGATGGAGGTCAGTATAGATGGACTAATACAACAAGTCCCACACACAGCTAGAAGCCCAAATATTTTTTCAGAGGTACTGTAGATGCAGATAAAAATTATTTTTAATTTGCAACCTGATGGAGGTCAGTATAGATGGACTAATAGAGAAAGTCCGACACACTGCTAGAAGGCCAAATATTTTTTCAGAGCTAGATGCAGAAAAAAATTATATTCAGTTTGCAACCTGATGGAGGTCTGTATAGATGGATTAATAGAACAAGACCCACACACAGCTAGAAGCCCAATATTTTTTCAGAGGTAGATGCAGAAAAAAATATATTCAGTTTGCAACCTGATGGAGGTCAGTATAGATGGACTAATACAACAAGTCCCACACACAGCTAGAAGCCCAATATTTTTTCAGAGGTAGATGCAGAAAAAAATATATTCAGTTTGCAACCTGATGGAGGTCAGTATAGATGGACTAACAGAGAAAGTCCCACACACTGCTAGAAGGCCAAATATTTTTTCAGAGCTAGATGCAGAAAAAAATTATTTTCAGTTTGCAACCTGATGGAGGTCTGTATAGATGGATTAATAGAACAAGACCCACACACAGCTAGAAGCCCAATATTTTTTTAGAGGTAGATGCAGAAAAAAATATATTCAGTTTGCAACCTGATGGAGGTCTGTATAGATGGATTAATAGAACAAGACCCACACACAGCTAGAAGCCCAATATTTTTTCAGAGGTAGATGCAGAAAAAAATATATTCAGTTTGCAACCTGATGGAGGTCAGTATAGATGGACTAATACAACAAGTCCCACACACAGCTAGAAGCCCAATATTTTTTCAGAGGTAGATGCAGAAAAAAATATATTCAGTTTGCAACCTGATGGAGGTCAGTATAGATGGACTAATACAACAAGTCCCACACACAGCTAGAAGCCCAATATTTTTTCAGAGGTAGATGCAGAAAAAAATATATTCAGTTTGCAACCTGATGGAGGTCAGTATAGATGGACTAATACAACAAGTCCCACACACAGCTAGAAGCCCAAATATTTTTTCAGAGGTACTGTAGATGCAGATAATTATTTTTAATTTGCAACCTGATGGAGGTCAGTATAGATGGACTAATAGAGAAAGTCCGACACACTGCTAGAAGGCCAAATATTTTTTCAGAGCTAGATGCAGAAAAAAATTATATTCAGTTTGCAACCTGATGGAGGTCAGTATAGATGGACTAACAGAGAAAGTCCCACACACTGCTAGAAGGCCAAATATTTTTTCAGAGCTAGATGCAGAAAAAAATTATATTCAGTTTGCAACCTGATGGAGGTCTGTATAGATGGATTAATAGAACAAGACCCACACACAGCTAGAAGCCCAATATTTTTTCAGAGGTAAATGCAGAAAAAAATATATTCAGTTTGCAACCTGATGGAGGTCAGTATAGATGGACTAATACAACAAGTCCCACACACAGCTAGAAGCCCAATATTTTTTCAGAGGTAGATGCAGAAAAAAATATATTCAGTTTGCAACCTGATGGAGGTCAGTATAGATGGACTAATACAACAAGTCCCACACACAGCTAGAAGCCCAATATTTTTTCAGAGGTAGATGCAGAAAAAAATATATTCAGTTTGCAACCTGATGGAGGTCAGTATAGATGGACTAATACAACAAGTCCCACACACAGCTAGAAGCCCAAATATTTTTTCAGAGGTACTGTAGATGCAGATAAAAATTATTTTTAATTTGCAACCTGATGGAGGTCAGTATAGATGGACTAATAGAGAAAGTCCGACACACTGCTAGAAGGCCAAATATTTTTTCAGAGCTAGATGCAGAAAAAAAATTATATTCAGTTTGCAACCTGATGGAGGTCTGTATAGATGGATTAATAGAACAAGACCCACACACAGCTAGAAGCCCAATATTTTTTCAGAGGTAGATGCAGAAAAAAATATATTCAGTTTGCAACCTGATGGAGGTCAGTATAGATGGACTAATACAACAAGTCCCACACACAGCTAGAAGCCCAATATTTTTTCAGAGGTAGATGCAGAAAAAAATATATTCAGTTTGCAACCTGATGGAGGTCAGTATAGATGGACTAATACAACAAGTCCCACACACAGCTAGAAGCCCAATATTTTTTCAGAGGTAGATGCAGAAAAAATTATATTCAGTTTGCAACCTGATGGAGGTCAGTATAGATGGACTAATAGAATGATGCTATGCCCAAAAGATTTTACTTCACTAGGTGCAGTAAAAAAATTGGTATTCTATACACAGGTGGTATATCTTGCAACACAGATAGGCTACTCCACTGACTAACACACTCTGCAATAGGCCAAAAAGGATTAGCTTTGCTAGATTCAGCCAAATGCTGTGAAAAAAAACTTGCACAGCACTGGCACAGACCTGCCTGGCAAAAACTGATAGGAACTGATGTAACCTAGTCCTGAAAAGGACTCCAATTACAATTAGTCTTTACTCCCACAATCTATCTATTTAAGAGCACAGACCTGCCTGATAAAAGTCGTAGGAAATGCTGTAACCTAGTCCTTAAAAGGACTGCAATCACAACTATTCCCTACTCCCAAGCTATCTGTATATTTGTGCGAAAATTGGCTTGAAATTAACAAGGTATAGCGCACACAGCAACAGCGGTGCCGTCTAACACGCAGCTGCAGCAGTGAGAAAATGGTGGCGACGGGGAAAATGGCTTGGTCTTATAGGGCAAGGACATGTGACATACACTGCCAATGACACATGCCCTTGCTTGTGTGAAAAAAAGCACTTCGCTCCGTGTGTGCGCTGCTGATAGGCTGACAGATTGCACCTCCCCACTGTAAATGCGGGAAAGAGAAAAAAAAATGGAGGTCTTCATTATTCCTGCAGAGATCCATCCCCTGCCCCTCCCCCCACCCCGCTGTACACTCAAACTGCGTATTAACATTAATTTTCATCATTACTGAGAAAAAATCCAGTTATGATTTTGGTGCACGAACAGTTATCGAACATAACCTCGAACAGCCGAATTTTTCTCAAATCGTTCGTGCTCGCCGAACGGCTCGAACACCGCCCAAAACAGCTCGAATTTGAGATTGGCGAACAGTTCGAGTAGAACAACGTTCATCTCTAATTAAGAGTAGCCAGGGCCCCGGGCAGTTTAAAAGGTGTGCCCCCCCGAGGTACCGGATGTATCACGTGACATGTCACATGATCCCCTTTGATAGATCATGTGATTGGTCATGTGATCAACACACAGATGTTCTGATCACATCTATAGACAGAGAATGAGGGGAAAAAATTTCCATAACATAGCACTATATATAGTAGATCAGGGTGGCAGATTAATTTTCCGGAGGGGCCACATGAGAGATCGTGACTGTTATGGAGGCCGATCCAATAGGCTGAAATTAATTCTGCTCCATATTAATATTAACAAAATAATTAAGAAAAATTATATTAATTGTATGACTTAATATTGAGCAGAATTAAGTATGCTGACATCCCTCTATATACAGTATGAGCCCCCGCATAGCTCCCTAGATACAGTATGAGCGCCCGCATAGCTCCCTAGATACAGTATGAGCCCCCGCATAGCCCCTCTATATACAGTATGAGCCCCCACATAGCCTCCTATATACAGTATGAGCCCCGCATAGCTCCCTAGATACAGTATGAGCCCCTGCAGAGCCCTGTATATATAGTATGAGCCCCCACACAGCCCCCTACATACAGTATGAGCCCCCACATAGCCCTGTACATACAGTATGAGCCCACACACTGCCACCTACATACAGTATGAGCCCCTACATAGTTATTTAGATACAAAATGAGTCTGCACATAGCCCCTATATACAGTATGAGCCCGCACATAGCTCCTTATATACAATATGAGCCTGCACATAGCTCCCTATATACAGTGTGAGCCTGCACATAGCTCCCTATATACAGTGTGAGCCCGCACATAGCTCCTTATATACAATATGAGCCCGCACATAGCTCCTTATATACAGTATGAGCCCGCACATAGCTCCCTATATACAGTATGAGCCCGCACATAGCGGCCTAGATACAGTATGAGCCCCCGCTGAGCCCTGTACATATAGTATGAGCCCCCATACACCCCCCTACATACAGTATGAGCCACCGCATAGCCCTGTACATACAGTATGAGCCCACACACTGCCACCTACTTACAGTATGAGCCCCTACATAGTTACTTAGATACAATATGAGTCTGCACATAGCCCCTATATACAGTATGAGCCCGCACATAGCTTCCTATATACAATATGAGCCCGCACATAGCTCCCTATATACAGTATGAGCCCGCACATAGCTCCCTATATACAGTATGAGCCCGCACATAGCTCCCTATATACAGTATGAGCCCGCACATAGCTCCCTTCTCTGATCGACTGTCGGTTCCACAGCAAGCTCAGAGAATGGTCGATTCCCACTCTGGGGGCGGCAAATTGCAGCTGCCTGGGAGACACCTCTGACCACCGCATGAGGTGGCCCGAAGGCACCGCCCTGACGGCTGTACCCAGGTCACATGCCCCTCCTCTTCCCCTAGGTACAGCTCTGTAGAGTCTATATGAGAATACATGACTATCTATAATATAATCAGGGATGTGTCCGTCTGTCCGAAGCCTCTACAGACTGTGCACGCAATGCGCCTGCACAGTCTGGCCGGAGACAGAAGAACACATCAGATGTTACAGGTGACAGGGAGGAGGACGAGGATAAAGGATTGTAATGACGGAGATCACGGGGTGCGTAAACACTGATTTCATACTGCCATCTTCGGCGCCATTAGGACTCATACCTTGATGTCCGGCGAGGTTGGAGGAGTGTGGCGTTGTGGTTCATGCATGCGCAGGTGCGAACTCTGGCGCCACACTCCTTCAGCCTTGCCGGTGTTCGAGGATGCGCTGCAAGCGAGAGGGGAAAAGGCGAGTAGGAGTGTTGTTTTTTTTTTGTATGGATAGAAGAACATCAGAGCAGGCAAGATGGGGGAACATATACCAGGATGGAGGATAAGGATGGGGAGGGAGCATATACCAGGATGGGGAGGGAGCATATACCAGGATGAGGGAGCATTTGGTTTTAGTAATGGGGTCTGGCCCGGCGCCGGTTCAGTCATTACTTTGAGTATACAGAGCAACCCCTGTAATCCTGGCCCTGACTGACAGCCGGTCTCAATGTAGAGTCAGTGTCAGTCAGGGCCGGGGGCTCGGTTGCAGAGGACGCTCTGTATACTCAGAGTGGTGACCGAACCGGCACTGCCCTCATGACTGAAACCGAATGCTGGCGAGTAGAATAAAGATCATTTTCTCCCCAATGCATTCAGCTACTGGGCAGTATAAAAACGCTGTTTACCTGAACGCAGGTTAATAGCATTATTTCCGATGAAAGGAACCCTTTAATTTTGTAGCACATTACTTCAATGAAATGGTGCCGGAGTCAGTGCATGCGCTTACCACGCTATCCAGCGCCATTTTATTGAAGATACTGTTTATGAGAACTCGCAGACACAGTGTCTTAAAAAAAATGGCGCCAGAAATGTACCACTAAAAATGCTTGTGACCCGGGTGTAAAACGGGTTCAATAGCTAGTATAATATACTGTGATACAGACATTAGATGTTATACTATACACATTGTTATATCCCATCTCATGTCTGTACCACAGTATAATATACACTAATCTGTTTACTGGATGTGACATTTTGTACAGGGATATACACTGTACTGATCACACCTGCCTACAGGACCTCACATATCATATATGGATCAGTACAGTATGTGATGTCCTGCAGGTTCAGGGTTGATCAGTCAGTGCAGGATCCTCTATGCAATGTCTGTGGTCGCTCTGCTGGGGCTCAGTGGGATTTATTACAGGACTCTGAATTTTCCTGCAGATCTGGTGATGCTGGAGCCGATGACCCAGAGTGACCTGATCTGCAGCAACGATGAAAGTCCTGCAATAACTTATACAGAGCCCTATCAGAGCGGCCGCTGAACTGACACTATGGAATATTTTGCAAACTCATCAGGAGGGGAGCAGCGTCCTGCAGCCCCCTTCTCACTCCAGACATCCTCTCCAGACCTCATATTTACCGCCATTCACTGACCTGATCCACCAGCTCCTCTCCCGCAGGATAAAGAAGCTCCAGGCGCTGTTGTGTGATGTCAGTCCTGGAGACGCAGCACACAGCGCGCAGGGTGCGTGTCTGCCTCCCTGTGATGTGGCCGGCGTCTAAAAGGTACAGTGCGGTCCCCCTGCCAAACCTGCCCCTGCCTCCGCACAAAACATTATAATGAGGGCAATCTGGCCATGGGTCCCCCTGAAGCCTCGGGCCCCGGGCGGTAGCCCAAATTGCCCTCATTATAATCCGTATATACATCAGCCCCAGTGTATCCCATGTGATGTATATACATCTTCCCCAGCATATCCCATGTGATGTATATACATCGGCCCCAGTGTATCCCATGTGATGTATATAGATCGCCCCCAGCACATCCCCTCAGAAGTATATACATCGGCCCCATTGTATCCTATGTAATGTATATATATCATCCCCAGTGTATCCTATGTAATGTATATGCATCGGCCCCAGATTATACTATCTGATGTAAACAGCATAATTAAGTGCTGTATTTAGTGTGGACCTGTGTATATAGCATGTAGTGAGGTGCTGTGTGTAATATATAGTGTAGATGTGATGTGAATATAATATGTGTGTATAGCATATAGTGTGGGCTGCACATTTTATATAAAAGGCACATCTCTACACTATATAGTATACACACAGCTCCATACCATGTTTTATAACCCAGTATATAGTGTGGAGCTCTGTATATGGTGTGGACTTCCCACTAAAAGTTTTGTGCTCAGGCACAGCACCACACTAAATAACTATATACACAGCTCCATAGTTCATACTATAATATATATACTATAATATTTACTACATGTATATACAATGGTCCCAGTGTTTGTGTGGGTATATATATATATTTAGATGTTTGTAGCATATATTTTGGAGCTATGTATGCTGTGTATAATTCTCCCTATGGCCACGGCCCCACTATCAGTATTTGGTCAGTATTCCGTCAGTATTTTTTCTCAGGAGTTGGAGACAAAACCAGGAGTTGGTGATAAATCCAGAATTGGTGACTTGTTTCTATTACACCTTTTCTCTGATTGTTCCTCACCTGGTTTTGGCTCCCACTCCTAAGAAAAAATACTGACCAAATACTGATAGTGGGGCCGTGGCCTTACACACAGTATATATAGGACATGAGAAGTGGTACTTTGCAGTGTACTGTATATATACAGAATAATACAAATACTGACAATTGCAACCAGCATACAGACAGAAGTGGTACTGTGCAGTGTATACTGTATATACAGAATAATACAGATACTGCGGAAATAATACTGACCAAATACTGATAGTGAGGCTGTGGCCTAAGTCTCAGTATCTGTATTATTCTGCATATTTACACTGCACAGTACCACTTCTCCTGCCCTGTATACTGGGTGTAATTCTCTGTGTATGTATTATTCTGTATATACAGTATATACACTGGATAGAACCAATTCTCTTGTCCTGTATACTGGGTGTAATTCCCTGTGTATGTATTATTCTGCATATACAGTATATACACTGCACAGTACCACTTCTCCTGCCCTGTATACTGGGTGTAATTATCAGTATCTTTATTATTCTGTATATATACACTGCACAGTACCACTTCTCCTGCCCTGTATACTGGGTGTAATTCTCAGTATCTTTATTATTCTGTATATATACACTGCACAGTACCACTTCTCCTGCCCTGTATACTGATGTAAATCTCAGTATCTGTATTATTCTGTGTATATAAATTGACTGCAATATTCTCAGTATCTGTATTAATCTGTATATATACACTGCACAGTACCACTTCTCCTGTCCTGTATACTGGGTGTAATTCTCAGTATCTGTATTATTCTGTGTATATACTGTATATAGACTGTATATATACACTGCACAGTACCACTTCTCCTGCCCTGTATACTGATGTAAATCTCAGTATCTGTATTATTCTGTGTATATAAATTGACTGCAATATTCTCAGTATCTGTATTAATCTGTATATATACACTGCACAGTACTACTTCTCCCGTCTTGTATACTGGTTTTAATTCTCAGTATCTGTATTATTCTGTGTATATACTGTATATAGACTGTATATAGACTGCACAGTACCACTTCTCCTGTCCTGTATACGGAGTGTAATTTTCAGTATTTGGATTATTCTGTATACATATAGACTGCACAGTGCCATTTCCTCTGTCCTATTCTTGGAGAGGCTGTATTACAGTTAGGTAGAGTCATTATTGCTTTATAATTTTCTACATTCCTATGGGCAAATAAAAATACATTTTGAAATCCTGTTTAAATGGGTTATCCCAAGTTTGGAAGTTATCCCCCTTCTTATGGATAGGGGATAACTTTTGATCACTGCGGACCTAACCACTGGGACCACCATGATCCAGAGAAACGGAACTGTGAAAAGATAAATGGAGCTGTGGTTGATGATGCGCACTGCTGCGCCATTCACGTGGGGCTCGTCAAATAACTCCTTTAAGAGAGTGCTGAGGGCATGACCAAGAAAAGTAACACATAGGTGCGCTTGTACACATCTGTAGATGGACAAAGACAGCGGTGCACACAGCGCGCAGCGCAAAGTTCACCCTTATGTACAGCACCATACAGAAAATGGCACTATATAAAATAGAGCAGGGGTGGGAGATTAATTTTCCCAAGGGGCCACATGAGAGACCATGATTGTTGTGCAGACCAAACCAATAGGCTGAAATTAATTCTGCTCAATGTTAATATTAACATATTAATTATAATTATTTTTTATAATATTTAATAATAATAAATAATAATAACTTAATATTGAGCACAATTAAGTATGCTGACATCCCCCTATATACAGTATGAGCCCTCCCACATCACCCCCTACATACAGTATGAGCCACCACATAGCCCCCTACATACAGTAAGAGCCCCACATAGCTCCTTATATACAGTGTGAGCCCCTAGATAGCGCCTTAGATACAGTATGAGCCTCCATTTAGCCTCCTATATACAGTATGAGCCTCCATATAGCCTCCCATATACAGTATGAGCCTGCGCTTAGCTCCCTAGATACAGTATGAGCCCCCATATAGCTCTCTAGATACAGTATGAACCCTCGCATAGCTCCCTAGATACAGTAGATACAGTATGAACCCTCGCATAGCTCCCTAGACACAGTAGATACAGTATGAGCCCCCGCATAGCTCCATAGATACAGTATGAGCCCCGTGCATAGCTCCCTAGATACAGTATGAGCCCCGTGCATAGCTCCCAAGATACAGTATGAGACCCCGCATAGACTCCTAGATACAGTATGAGACCCCGCATAGCCTCCTAGATACAGTATGAGACCCCGCATAGCCTCCTAGATACAGTATGAGCCCCGTGCATAGCTCCATAGATACAGTATGAGCCCCGTGCATAGCTCCCAAGATACAGTATGAGCCCCCGCATAGACTCCTAGATACAGTATGAGCCCCGTGCATAGCTCCCAAGATACAGTATGAGCCCCTGCATAGCCTCCTAGATACAGTATGAGCCCCTGCATAGCCTCCTAGATACAGTATGAGCCCCGTGCATAGCTCCCAAGATACAGTATGAGACCCCACGTAGCCTCCTAGATACAGTATGAGACCCCACATAGCCTCCTAGATACAGTATGAGCCCCTGCATAGCCTCCTAGATACAGTATGAGCCCCTGCATAGCCTCCTAGATACAGTATGAGCCCCTGCATAGCCTCCTAGATACAGTATGAGACCCCACATAGCCTCCTAGATACAGTATGAGACCCCATATAGCCTCCTAGATACAGTATGAGCCCCTGCATAGCCTCCTAGATACAGTATGAGCCCCTGCATAGCCTCCTAGATACAGTATGAGACCCCACATAGCCTCCTAGATACAGTATGAGCCCCTGCATAGCCTCCTAGATACAGTATGAGCCCCTGCATAGACTCCTAGATACAGTATGAGCCCCTGCATAGCCTCCTAGATACAGTATGACACCCCACATAGCCTCCTAGATACAGTATGAGACCCCACATAGCCTCCTAGATACAGTATGAGCCCCTGCATAGCCTCCTAGATACAGTATGAGCCCCTGCATAGCCTCCTAGATACAGTATGAGACCCCACATAGCCTCCTAGATACAGTATGAGACCCCACATAGCCTCCTAGATACAGTATGAGCCCCTGCATAGCCTCCTAGATACAGTATGAGCCCCTGCATAGCCTCCTAGATACAGTATGAGCCCCTGCATAGCCTCCTAGATACAGTATGAGCCCCCACATAGCCTCCTAGATACAGTATGAGACCCCACATAGCCTCCTAGATACAGTATGAGCCCCTGCATAGCCTCCTAGATACAGTATGAGCCCCTGCATAGCCTCCTAGATACAGTATGAGACCCCACATAGCCTCCTAGATACAGTATGAGACCCCACATAGCCTCCTAGATACAGTATGAGCCCCTGCATAGCCTCCTAGATACAGTATGAGCCCCTGCATAGCCTCCTAGATACAGTATGAGCCCCTGCATAGCCTCCTAGATACAGTATGAGCCCCTGCATAGCTCTTTGCTATTAATCTAAATTGAATACATTTTTAATTTTTAAATGGATAAATTTGTTAGCTAGTTATTACTAATCCTCAGATATACATCTGTTTTTTGTACACTGGTCCACACGCACATGTAGACACACACACTCACTCACAAACACAGGCAGTCATGCACAAACACACACGCAGTCACACACATACACACACATGCAGTCACACACATACACACACATGCAGTCACGCACATACACACGCATGCAGTCACGCACATACACACGCATGCAGTCACGCACATACACACACATGCAGTCACGCACATACACACATGCAGTCACACACATACACATGTAGCACCCTGAGGATTCGGCTGCTACAGGGGTATTGCACCTCAACCCAGAGGTGTGATATTCCACTCCCGGGCAAGGATGGAGAGTGGGACTGAGCTCGGTAGGCTGCATGCACTACACACATCCCATTTCCGGAGGGCAGACCAACGGTACTCCCACTTAGAAATGTGCAGGTACGACCGAGTCTGTCCTTGGCTGGAGTGGGAGGGGGGTGGAACATCCCAAGTAGTGTAGGGGCAGATAGGGGGAGCAGTCTGGGTAGTGCTAGGAGCTCATTGGGTGCTGGTCACCTGAGCTCACACATAGAGGGTTATATAAGGTGGGAACCATCTAAGATCAGGGTCAGTCTGCAAGATCAGAGTCAGTCTGTCAGAGTGTAACTGGAGGAGCAGAGCAGAGGAGACCTGAGCCAGAGTGAGAGAGGAGCAGAGAAGGAGTACCCAGAGGGGAAAACAGAGAGGACCCAAGAACCCAAATTAAAGCACCGGGTGAGGAGTCGGCACAGGGTACCGGAACCCAAACTGGTGGGGGCAGAAAACACACCCTAGCCAGAGACCGGAGGCCGTGGGCAGCATCTGCCACGGCCACCCACCATATCCACCCCGAAGGCATACCACGTGGAGGGTCAGGGAACCCAAGGCCAAGGGTGTCCCAACAGAAGGCCCGAGGGAGCTGGACCTAGGTGGATCACTGGTGGGGACGGCCAGAGAACGGGACAGAAGGAGAGCTCAGGGCCACGCTCCGGACTTGTTTGGGGGTTGGCTGGATCCAGGACCTGGTGGACGCAGCACGGCTCGGGTGGTCACTCGAAGCTGGAGTGACCAGTACAACATCTGCAGTAAGTAAACACCCTTAACTGCACAACCCGACTCTGTCTTAATTGCCGTCTGCACTGCACCACCACAACCCCCATCCTCTGCACCTGTCCCCCCCTGAGGCTATACCCCTCCCGTTGGGGGTTATCCCACCAAGCTGCGCACCCACCATCAGCCTCAGCGGACCCTGCTGCAGCGGCGGCCACAGTGACCGCATCACAACGGGTGGCGTAGTCGACACAAAAGAACTCTTAAACATCTGTAGGACTGCCACTTAACACTGAGTTTGACGCCCTGGGCACGGGCCGGGTCACAGCCGCTCGGAGACTACAAACCCCATCTGATCCGGTGCCGGGTATTCCCCTCAAAAAGGAATATGTCCCAGGGGGCGCGTCAACTTTGGCGTAGTCGGCAGGATTACGTGCCCGCAACACCCGGGTACTGCGTGCCTGAAGAAAAGTGCAAGTTTACCTCAGAAAGAAGTCTCCCGCCGGTTCCGGAGGGTCCACGCCATCGGACTCCATCACCAGTCGTTTCCCGCCGATTGTCCGCCATTTCCAGCTTGTTCCCGCCATCTGCAGAGTTTCCCGCCACTGGGAAGCGATTCCCGCCATTTCCGAAGATTTCCCGCCTTGGCAGAGCGGACGCCATTATGGGCGTGCCAAAGGAGGGCAAGAGGCCGCCTCCCATCGTGGGCCAGGACAGAAAATGGCGCCAAAAGTGGAAACCGCCCCCACCAACAGAGACTGTGATGCTGGAGGTGTCGGTCAGCGTGAAAGAACAGCCCCTGGAGCTGACAGTCACCAAGTTGCCCCGGGACCGCCCTCGAAGTGGGAGGAGACGAAAGGAAAGAACGAAGATGGGTGCCGCCTGGAGCAGTCTGGAGCGAGCGCACCCGGAGGCAAGAAGCCTGGAGAAGAGTAGCGGAGGAGCTTACCCGGAGATGGAGAGAAAGCAGAACAGCACCGGCCCGCTGGCCAGGAGTCTGCTAGAGACCGAGGAAGGAGAGCAGAGCAGCACCGGCCCGCTGGCCAGGAGCCTGCTGGAAGAAGAGCAGAGCAGCACCGACCCGTTGGTCAGGAGCCTGCTAGAATCCACGACCCCACTAGGCCTAGTGGAGGTCCTTGCACAGCTCCCCCGAGACCGGGAGTGTGCACAGACTGCCCTGGAGGGCCTCGCACGGAGGATGGCCCGGGTACAGCGCGAGATATTGGCGGAATGGAGCCGGGAGATGGCCCAGCAAGCTGAGACCCGTCAACGGAGCACGCTACCCTGGAAGAGGAAACAGACCGCCTCTGAGGATGGCGCGGGAGGACCAAAGGCCGGAGACGGCGCCGAGAAGGGAGCCGGACGCAAGGAGGCAGGTAAAGGGGACGCCTATACCCCAAGCCGGGAAACCGCCCACCTGCCCCAGCTCCCCGTCGCAGAGCCCGAAAGTCCCCCTGCTGTGCCCGTAGCCGCCATGTCACCGCTATGGACTAGGCCCCGACCGGAAGCCGCCGCAGCGACCCCTGTGGCGTCACGCGCCTCGACCCGGAGCGTGACAAAGCAGGAAGAGCCTCCGGCCTGGTCGCAAGGCCTAGTACCCCCGGGCGCCGCATCACCAACAGCGCCCCCTACCTCCGCGGAGCCTCCGGCCTGGTCGCAAGGCCAGGTAGCCCAGGGCGCCGCCGTGTTAACGGTGCCCTTCACCTTCCAGATGCCCCAGGCCTGGCCGCAAGGCCTGGGCAACCCGGGCGTCGCCAACACCGCGCCCGCGCCCGCGAAACCAAGGGTGCCACATCTGGGGGAGGACTTGTTTAGCCAGCTCACATGGCCGGACGGGCGGCCCTTCATCTGGCCCGAAGAATTCTATGAGCTGGAGCGGCAGCAGAGACTAGGGCCCTTGTGTGAGCCCCTGATTCCGGCTCCGAAGCCCGTGGCACGGGTCTCGCCTCCTCTGGAAGAAGCCCAATTTGCGTGGGACCCCACGGGAGAAGATCTAATGGGGTTCACCGGAGAAACCCGGGCAGCTGCGGCAGAGCGCGCTGAGTGCTGCCGTCAGCAGCTCGCGGAGTTCGCAAGGGAGCGGAAAGAGAGGCGGGTCCGAGAGCAACAGGCCCAAGTACGGAGTGCCGAGCAGAAGAGCCGGACCAGGAGGGACCCCCGTGCAGCGCATTGTCCCCGCACCATCGGGACAGTGATCAAGTTCAACCAGCAGCATGGGTGGGGCTTCATCCGAGACCGCAACACCTTCGGTGACGTTTTTGTAACGCGCAGAGACGTTGAATCCCATCTGCCGGAGGGTCACAGAGGTCGTGACCTCTACATCGGAGACGAGGTCACCTTCACCCGGCACAAGTGTGCCAAAGGACCTTACGCCCTCCACGTACACCGCCTGACGGAGGAGGAGTTGCGGTGCGAGGAGGAGGAGCAAGAGGACCCGGATGGGTCTGAAGCTACAGTTAATTACAAGAAAAGAGCAGGAGGACGCCGTCGTTGAGGACGGAAGTGAAGGAGAATGTACATAGTTACCCGTCGGGGTACCCAAGAAACCGTGGCTGCTTTGAAGTTTAGTCCCCGTTGGGACCAGTGAACTGTTTACCCGTTTTACCCTTTATCCCACAGGCTGAGGACTGTGAGCGGCCATCCCTTTCCCTCTTTGCCTGGCCGAGGACTGAGAGCGGCCATATTCCCTGTACATAGTTGCGCTTCCTAAGGCGCCCCCTACTGGTTTTAAAAGGAAACCATCTTTAGAAAAGACTGTCGCACTCTGCCCGGTCATCAGTCGTAGAGTGACCGGAGGAGAAGCAAGAAGAGAATGTTTTCTACGAGAAAGTTATTTATATATAGTGTTTTATATGCAGTTAATATGTTTTGTTATTATGAAAAAAAAAAAAAAAAAAATTGTATGTTTTGGTGTTTTTGTCTTTACAGCCCGAGGACGTGCTGTGATTTACCAGGGGGGAATGTAGCACCCTGAGGATTCGGCTGCTACAGGGGTATTGCACCTCAACCCAGAGGTGTGATATTCCACTCCCGGGCAAGGATGGAGAGTGGGACTGAGCTCGGTAGGCTGCATGCACTACACACATCCCATTTCCGGAGGGCAGACCAACGGTACTCCCACTTAGAAATGTGCAGGTACGACCGAGTCTGTCCTTGGCTGGAGTGGGAGGGGGGTGGAACATCCCAAGTAGTGTAGGGGCAGATAGGGGGAGCAGTCTGGGTAGTGCTAGGAGCTCATTGGGTGCTGGTCATCTGAGCTCACACATAGAGGGTTATATAAGGTGGGAACCATCTAAGATCAGGGTCAGTCTGCAAGATCAGAGTCAGTCTGTCAGAGTGTAACTGGAGGAGCAGAGCAGAGGAGACCTGAGCCAGAGTGAGAGAGGAGCAGAGAAGGAGTACCCAGAGGGGAAAACAGAGAGGACCCAAGAACCCAAATTAAAGCACCGGGTGAGGAGTCGGCACAGGGTACCGGAACCCAAACTGGTGGGGGCAGAAAACACACCCTAGCCAGAGACCGGAGGCCGTGGGCAGCATCTGCCACGGCCACCCACCATATCCACCCCGAAGGCATACCACGTGGAGGGTCAGGGAACCCAAGGCCAAGGGTGTCCCAACAGAAGGCCCGAGGGAGCTGGACCTAGGTGGATCACTGGTGGGGACGGCCAGAGAACGGGACAGAAGGAGAGCTCAGGGCCACGCTCCGGACTTGTTTGGGGGTTGGCTGGATCCAGGACCTGGTGGACGCAGCACGGCTCGGGTGGTCACTCGAAGCTGGAGTGACCAGTACAACATCTGCAGTAAGTAAACACCCTTAACTGCACAACCCGACTCTGTCTTAATTGCCGTCTGCACTGCACCACCACAACCCCCATCCTCTGCACCTGTCCCCCCTGAGGCTATACCCCTCCCGTTGGGGGTTATCCCACCAAGCTGCGCACCCACCATCAGCCTCAGCGGACCCTGCTGCAGCGGCGGCCACAGTGACCGCATCACAACGGGTGGCGTAGTCGACACAAAAGAACTCTTAAACATCTGTAGGACTGCCACTTAACACTGAGTTTGACGCCCTGGGCACGGGCCGGGTCACAGCCGCTCGGAGACTACAAACCCCATCTGATCCGGTGCCGGGTATTCCCCTCAAAAAGGAATATGTCCCAGGGGGCGCGTCACACACACATACGCAGTCACGCACATACACACACATACGCAGTCACGCACATACACACACATACGCAGTCACACACATACACACACACGCAGTCACACACATACACACACACGCAGTCACGCACATACACACACATGCAGTCACGCACATACACACACATACGCAGTCACACACATACACACACACGCAGTCACGCACATACACACATGCAGTCACGCACATACACACACATGCAGTCACACACATACACACACATGCAGTCACACACATACACACACATGCAGTCACGCACATACACACACATACGCAGTCACACACATACACACACATGCAGTCACGCACATACACACATGCAGTCACACACATACACACACGCGCAGTCATGCACATACACACACATGCAGTTACGCACATACACACACATGCAGTCACGCACATACACACACATACGCAGTCACACATATACACACACACGCAGTCACGCACATACACACACACGCAGTCACACACATACACACACATGCAGTCACACACATACACACACATACGCAGTCACACATATACACACACACGCAGTCACGCACATACACACACATGCAGTCACACACATACACACACATACGCAGTCACACATATACACACACACGCAGTCACTCACATACACACACACGCAGTCACGCACATACACACACGCGAAGTCATGCACATACACACACATGCAGTTACGCACATACACACACATGCAGTCACGCACATACACACACATGCAGTCACGCACATACACACACATGCAGTCACACACATACACACACATGCAGTCAGGCACATACACACACATGCAGTTACGCACATACACACACATACGCAGTCACGCACATATGCATGCCGTCTTGCAAATACACAAACATTCAGTCAACACTCAGTCACGCACACACGTAGTCTTGTACACACATGCAGTCTTTTACACAAGCAGTCACACATACGCAGTCACATGCACTCACGCGGTCATGCACACAGTCAGACACCAGCAGGCATGCGCACACATGGTCATACACACACAGTCATGCACATGCAGTCACGCATATACGCACATGGAGTCACGTATACACATGCAGACTTGCACATATACAGGTCGCAGAAACATATACAGACATATACAAAGACACATACAGACATAAACATATTTGAAGACATACAGAAAAATACATGTAAACAGACATATCACATATTACAACTGTGCTGGTCTCAGAGATGGTCTTCAATGTCCAAGGGCTACTAAATGGATTTGATGCTTACATTCATGTGATAATTTACCCCATACTGTAAATAATACTAATATTAGTGGTTTCCCTGGGAAGAAGCTAAACCCCCCTAGCCACTGGTCTGAGGGTCCTTGGGATTCTACAATTTAGGGTAAGCGGTCATAGGCCCTTTGGGCCATTATTCTGATACTTATACATTTGCTGATGGTGGCCCTGGGAGTTGGTATTTTAGTGGCACACTTAGTGCTTATACTCTCACCACTTGCCCTATATAGATTACCTGGGTCAACCTGTTACCACTAGCCTAAAACACCCCGCTTTTCCCAGCCTATACCTTGCATAGAGCTATATATAATCTCTGATTGGTTTTCCCCTGGGGGGTTTCCTTACACTTACCCCTATGCACACTGTTTTTGTCTTTATTGTCTATTTGCTATTATGTATACATGTGTATTTAATAAAGATTTTGTCATATTTTTGCATAAGAAACTCCTAGTTTCTCTGTTTTTTTCCAAATGATACTAATATTAGTGGTTTCCCTAGGAGCATCAGGACCTAAGATGTTATTATATAGATGAGGGAACACTGCGAAAAATGTAATAATCTATAGTAAGGGGTATATTGGGCCTCATTTACCACAAAAATGTCCTTGTTACCCATCCCAAGAAGTCAGAGCTCAGTGTAATGAGTACAATGCCGCACGTTACTAAATCATTGTGCCGTCTATAAACATGGACCAGTGCATCCTACTGTAAACTCTAGACATATTAGCTGTCATCCAAAGAGCACCATGACCTAAAGAATCATGGGAATCTTGGGGTGATGGCTGATAAATCTGCTTTTTAAAAATAAAATAAAAAAAATAAAAAAATTGAGGTTTTATTACTATTGATAACAAAGCCAATTTTAATATTAGACAGTATTTCTGAATAAGGCCTAATGTTACCCCTACTATTGTTAAAATATTAGCTGTCACCCCAAAGCCAAAACCAGGTGAGGAACAATCAGAAGAAAGGTATAATAGAAACAAGTCACCAACTCTGCATTTATCACCCACTCCTGGTTTTGTCTCCCACTCCTGTGAAAAAATACTGACCGAATACTGACCAAATACTGATAGTGGGGCCGTGGCCTAAGAGCTAAAGTCGGTCTCGGGGGGTAGGTAAGCCTTTTTATCATGCTCTCCCACTGCTAACTTATAAAGGAGGCAGAAAAGCGTTTGCCGACATATGATGTAATAGCTCCTCCAATGTCAGGTCTCTATGTATGGAGCAGGTTCAGGAGCTGAGCCCGCATCATACTGGGCAGATGCCTGTACACATAACACCGACAATGAATGGGGTATAGCTACACATCCAGGAAAAAAATAGATGTGTATAATCATTAAGGTCCACTGGACCACAATTCAAGTATGAAATGACCTACAACAATCCAGTAAGGATTAAATAATACAGCAGACATAATGGAGTAAATTCTTTATTTGGATAAATCAGTGATCAGACATAGAAAAATACGTTACAAAACATGTAATTGACAACTATACATTAAAACACACGTGGGGTGTAGAGACACAGCCTATGTATTGAATAGTGGTTCTCCCTAGGATGCACATATATTGGATTTCATCCAGTAAATACATGAATACAAGTAAATTAACGCCATCGATATATTAAATACATAAAGTGCATGTGCAGATATATATATGTATATACCAGAATAACATCAAAGAGAAAAACAGTACATCTAATGTAATAAATAGGAAAAATCTCATATAATTCTTGTGACACATAACTTGAATATATGGCCGTAATAATGTACATAGTGCAAAAGTCATTGGCCAACATAAGAATAAATATCAGGATATAATGAAGAAATAAAGATGGGATGAGCCAAATCCAGAGGCAGTATGGCATGAGCGGGGTAGGGCTGTGTGACCTCCACCCACAGGCGTTTTGCTCGCGGTTCTACAGGGAGATGCCTGTACACAGCCGGCATCTGTAACCGCAGCCATCAGAGATTGTTCTGATCGCTGCTGTTACACTGATCACTGGCTGCGGATGGGTTATCATGGCAGCTGACTATGAGAACTACTAGGATGAGTGTAAAAATAAATGTTCCTGTGCTGAGATAATCTTATAAATGTGCCCCTGCTGTGTACTGTGTAATGGCCGTGTCTGACCGTGCTGGACAATGGTCTGATCATACCGCAGCTCCTGGGCAGGAGGAAGCAAAAGAGGATACAGACAGGATCACAAAGGATTATTTCTTTCAGGAAAAATATTGCTTAAAAACAGACAGCAAAATGTTTTGCCTCACAAAATGAATCAGCTGTGATCCCGTGTTGTAATGTCTGTATACTCTTTTGTGTCCTCCCCTGCCCAGGAGCTGTGGTATGATCAGAACATGGCCCTGTAAGGTCAGACACATCCATTACACAGTACAAACCAGGGGCACATTTATAAGATTATCTCAGCACAGGAACATGTTTTTAACACATCCAATTGTAGAACTTATTTTTACTCCAAGATCTATTAGTTAAAATGTACTTTGTTTGTGGGAAAACCCTTTAAATTCCATAAGAGGACTGAAAAAATAAAGTAAACATACATAAAAAAGTGTTAAAAATATAAACCAAATAAAAACTTATAACAATTTGAATCAACCCTTTTCCTTTATTAAGTATAAAAAAAAATAATTATATTATTATCAAAATATTCAATTAAGTGTGTTTTTGGCCGACACACTTTCCTAACAAAAGGCAATAAAATGTGATCAAAACATCTCACCACCTCACAAAAAAAGAATAAAACATTTGCAATGTTTTTTTATTTACAAATGTTCACATTTTTTTCATCACTAGTGTTGAGCATTCCGATACTGAAATATCGGGTATCAGCCGATATTCGCGGTATCGGAATTCCGATACTTAATTCCGATACTTTTACAATATCGAATACCGGAATCGGAAGTTCCCATAATGCCTGCGCTCTGCAGTGTCTCTGAAGGATGACAAGCTGGATGGCAGCGCTCAGCTGAGATCCAGCCTCTCATCAGAATGCCATCCCGGCGTGGGAGAATTCTCCTGATCGTTTAAAAGCCGGCGGGTGGTAAAAAGCCGCCGGCTTTTAAACAATCACACAGCCCCATACTGCTTCCCTGCAGCCTCCCACCCCGATCCTCCGCTCCCCTCACCACCTCCCATCCCGATCGTAAGTTAGGACCGGGCGGGGAGCGCAGCACCAAGGAGCGGGGAGCAAAGGACCCGGGCGGGGAAGTCGGCAGTGAAAAGACTTCACCGCCGGCTTTCCCGTTCTGTGCTGCGCTTTCCCGCCGGTTATTTCAAATGAACAGCTGAGGTATCAGGTGATGCTGATCAGCTGTTCATTTGAAGTAGCCGCTGCCCTCAGAGGGTTCATGTGAGTTCATGCTTGACTGCATTGCATGAACTCACATGAACTTTCCCACGGTCGCACAGGTCAGCCTCACCTCCCAGACGATCAGCCCGTCATGATTGGTGTGTGTGGGTGTCTGTGCGTGTGTCTGCGAGTGTGTGCGGGGTGTCTGTGCGATGTCTGCGGGTGTGTGCGATGTCTGCGGGTGTGTGCGGTGTCTGTGCGATGTGTGCGGGTGTGTGCGGTGTCTGTGCGATGTCTGCGGTGTCTGTGCGATGTCTGCGAGTGTGTGCGGTGTCTGTGCGATGTCTGCGAGTGTGTGCGGGGTGTCTGTGCGATGTCTGCGGGTGTGTGCGATGTCTGCGGGTGTGTGCGGTGTCTGTGCGATGTGTGCGGGTGTCTGTGCGATGCCTTCGGTGTCTGTGCGAGGTCTGCGAGTGTGTGCGGTGTCTGTGCGATGTCTGCGGGTATGTGCGGCGTCTGTGCGAGGTCTGCGAGTGTGTGCGGTGTCTGTGCGATGTCTGCGGGTGTGTGCGGCGTCTGTGCGATGTCTGCGAGTGTGTGCGGTGTCTGTGCGATGTCTGCGAGTGTGCGCGGTGTCTGTGCGATGTCTGCGGGTGTGTGCGGTGTCTGTGCGATGTCTGCGAGTGTGCGCGGTGTCTGTGCGATGTCTGCGGGTGTGTGCGTGCAGGCAGACATAGGCCGATGTGACACTACTACTCCCATCGGCCTATGTCTGTCCCCCGTCCACTCGTGCCAGCAGGATCAGCTCGATGGGAGCAGTAGTTCCCATCAGCCTGATCCTGCTATTTAAATTGCCCTACTGTGTCCCCAATAAATTTTAAATACATGTCATTGGTGGCCAGTGGTTGCCTACAATAAATTAGTTCATACATTACCTGTCCCCGCCGATCGCCACCTAAAATAAAGTAAAAAATAAAAAACTACACCTATACTCACCTAGACACCTAATTCCCCGAAGCCATCGATCTCCTGTAATAAAATATAAAATAATAAACCACAACCTTATCCTTACCCCTCCGTAGTAGTCCACGAGTGTCCCACGATGATCTCCAGTTTAGAGCAGCCACATAGAATGTGACCGCTCTGAACCGCTGCCGCTGCTAGAATGACGGGGCCGTAAAGCAGCCCCGTCATTGCATAAGCGGGTTCGCCGGAGTTCAGGCAGCGCTGCTCCGGTTAGCTGCTTTACGGCCCTGCTGTATCGTGAGAAATTCCCACGGTACAGCACTGCCGTAAAGGAGGTCTCCAGAGCTGTGCTGCCTGAATGCACTCCGGTGACCTCAGTCAGTGGCTCCCGCTGCCGGGAGCGGACGTGTTCCCGGCAGTGTGAGCTTACAGCAGCCATGCACAGCTGTCACCATCTCCAGATGTGACAGCTGTGCATGGGAGATCAGCGCAGGAACGTGGACAGGTAACTATTTTTTTTTAGTAAACTAAGAATTAAATAAAATTGTGTGTTTTATTTCAAATAAATTATTTTTTTCTGGGTGTAGTGTGTGTTTTCGTTTTAACACTTTGTAGGTTAGTAATGGGGGTGTCTTATAGACGCCCATCATTACTAACCTGGGCTTCATGGCAGCTGGCGGTGACATGAACCCCAACCCTATTACCCCCTGCCACCGCACCAGGGCAGCGTGGAAGAGCGAGGCTAAGTGCCAGAATTGGCGCATCCTATGCATGTGCCATTTCTGGGGCGGCTGACGGTTGGTGTTTCTAGCCTGGGAGGGGGCCAATATTCATGGCACCCTTCCTGGGCTATTAATATCAGCCCCCAGCTGTCTGCCTAGCCTTTGCTAGCTATTAAATAGGGGGTCCCCCATTTTAATAGCTAGTAAAGGCTAGGTATTCAGCTGGGGGCTGATATTAGTAGCCTGGGAAGCTCCGTGGGTATTACCCCCTTCCCAGGCTTCAAACATCTGCCCCAGCTGTCTGCTTAACCTCCGCTAGAGACTAAAATTAAGGGGAACCCCACGCCAATTTTTTTTAAAATAAATCCTTATTTTAACACTAAATGACAAGTACAGTAATCAACACTGTCACTGTACTTCATATATATGTGACTGACATGTTTCTATCTATCTAATCTATGTGTGAAGCTCTATTCTTTCTGTTGTAAATTGTCGGGTAAAGGTGTATGCCGCTGATGAATTGCCGGCTTTTCGCATAATACATTCTACATTATTCTTAGTTGTTTTACTTCATGTAGAATTAACCTACAAGAAAAGAAAGGGTTTATTTTCGTTCCGATATTTGTGTCCCATTGACTTGCATTGGTTTCCGGTACCGGAATCGGCGATATCCGATACTTTTTGGGTATCGGTCCGATCCAATCCGATACGATATTTCCTGATATCGGAAGGTATCGCTCAACACTACTGATAAGTCCAAATTTGAGATCTTTCGTTCCAACCACTGTGACTTTGTGCGACGCAGAAAAGGTGAACGTATGGACTCTACATGCCTGGTTCCCACCGTGAAGCATGGAGGAGGAGGTGTGATGGTGTGGGGGTGCTTTGCTGGTGACACTGTTGGGGATTTATTCAAAATTGAAGGCATACTGAACCAGCATGGCTACCACAGCATCTTGCAGCGGCATGCTATTCCATCCGGTTTGCGTTTAGTTGGACCATCATTTATTTTTCAACAGGACAATGACCCCAAACACACCTCCAGGCTGTGTAAGGGCTATTTGACCAAGAGGGAGAGTGATGGGGTGCTACGCCAGATGACCTGGCCTCCACAGTCACCAGACCTGAACCCAATCGAGATGGTTTGGGGTGAGCTGGACCGCAGAGTGAAGGCAAAAGGGCCAACAAGTGCTAAGCATCTCTGGGAACTCCTTCAAGATTGTTAGAAGACCATTTCCCGTGACTACTGTACCTCTTGAAGCTCATCAAGAGAATGCCAAGAGTGTGCAAAGCAGTCATCAAAGCATAAGGTGGCTACTTTGAAGAACCTAGAATATAAGACATATTTTCAGTTGTTTCACACTTTTTTGTTAAGTATATAATTCCACATTTGTTAATTCATACTTTTGATGCCTTCAGTGTGAATGTACAATTTTCAGAGTCATGAAAATACAGAAAAATCTTTAAATAAACTTTTGGTCTGTACTGTATATATAATATAATGCTACAAGCCTCCCTCTGTCTGAAGCCTTTAAAGACTTGGCAAGTGCTACATGCCTGCGCAGTCTGGCTCTAGACAGAAGAACCCATTACGTTACAGGTAAGGGGAGTGTGTATGGCGCCGGAGATTGCGGTATGCGTAGACACTGAACACATACCGCGATCTCCGGCGCCATACTTACCTGACCGGGAGGAGCGTTGCAGCGGCGTTTCTCTTCTCGCCGGAGACCAGGGCAGGAGTGAAGGTGTTGGAATCGGGACATGTGCATAACTCTATCCGGCGCCATTTTACTGAAGACATATTTGCAGTGTGTCTTCAGTAAAATGGCGTTGAACAGCACGGTATGGTCACGCGCGTACTCTGGCGCCGCACTGCTCCCCCGGCAGAACAGGATACAGTAGCACTGGAGCACAGGGAAGAAAGGTGAGTATGTGTTTATTTTTTTGTATGTGTGCACCGTGAAAGGGATGAGGGGTGCCATACATACCAGGAATGGGGTGTGACGGGTACCATACATACCAGGAAAGGGGTGTGAGGGGTACCATACATACCAGGAAAGGGGTGTGAGGGGACCATGCATACCAGGATTGGGGGATGAGGGGTACAATGCATACCAGGATTTGGGGGGTGACTGAACCATGAAAACCAGGATTGGGGGGTGAGGGGTGCCATACATACCAGGATTGGGGGGTGAGGGGTGCCATACATACCAGGATTGGGGGGTGAGGGGTGCCATACATACCTGGACTTGGGGGGTGACTGAACCATGAAAACCAGGATTGGGGGGTGAGGGGTGCCATACATACCAGGATTGGGGGGTGAGTGGTGCCATACATACCAGGATTGGGGGGTGAGGGGTACCATGCATACCAGGATAGGAAAGTGGGGTTCCATGCATACCAGAATAGGGATGAGGGGTAACATGCATACCAGGATTGGGGGATGAGGGGACCATGCATACCAGGATTGGGGGATGAGGGGACCATGCATACCAGGATTGGGGGATGAGGAGGCCATACATACCAGGATTGGGGATGAGAGAGTCATGCATACCAGGATTGGGGATGAGAGAGCCATGCATACCAGGATGGGGGATGAGGAGGCCATACATACCAGGATTGGGGGATGAGGGGTACCATACATACCCGGATTGGGATGAGGGGTGCCATATATACCAAGATGAGGGGTACCATAAATACAAGAATAGGAATGAGGGGTACCATGCATACCAGGATGAGGGATGGGTTGCCATGCATACCAGGATGAGGGGTAACATACATAACAGGATAGGGATGAGGTGCACCATAAATACCAAGATGAGGGATGGGGTGCCATGCACATCAGGAAGAGGGATTGAGTGCCATACATACCAGGATTGGCGAATGAGCAGTGCCATACATACCAGGATGAGAGATGGGGTGCCATGCATACCGGATTGGGATGAGGGGGTGCCATGCATACCCGGATTGGGGTGAGGGGTGCCATGCATACCCGGATTGGGGTGAGGGGACAGGATGGGGGCAGCACAAATACCAGGATGGGGGGCAGAACATACCAGCATGGGAGACCATATACCAATAAAAATGCTCGCCACCCGGGCGTAGAACAGGTTCAATAGCTAGTGTGTGTGTGTGTGTGTGTGTGTGTGTGTGTGTGTAAATTAACCTTAAAGTATAAATCAACTTTTGGGACGTTTTTTAATGTGGTTTAGGGTCATTAATTCTGAGCAGATTTGTGGGGACCCCAATCCTTTGCTCCTTTGCTTAAAAGACCTCCTAGAAGAGCGCAGCTCAGTAGATAGGAGAGTACACTGAGCAGAGCAAATGCAGCAGAAAGTCATAGTCATGTCTCCTCACCTCTTCACTTCTAAGAGATCTTTTGAGTGATCAGGGTCTCAGATTCGCACTAATCTGCTCAAAATTATTGGACCTAAATCATGTAATATATATCCCTAAATGTAAGTTACTTTTTAAACGTTTAATAGTTCCACTGCTTGCATCTAATCAGTACATTGGTTCCTATACGGTCCACAGTCTGATGATGACTGGTAACAACTCCCAGTATCTCCTTACCATTGCTAAGGACATACTGGGAGTTGTAGTTAAGTCCTCCATTCTCTGGAATTCCTATTGTTAGCAATGCCCTTCCTCAACCAATTGCAAATACAAAGGATCCATCCATGGGGTGAGATCTTGGGAATAATTGAATCGTACCTACATTTAAAAAAAAAAAAAAAAATCTCCTATTCTTAATAATAACCGTATTTTTCGGACTATAAGATGCACTTTTTTCCTCCAAAATTTTGGAGGAAAGTAGGGGGTGCGTCTTATAGTCCGAATACTATATTATTGTATGGCCGCATGGTGGTGGGTGTGGGGGAGCTGCAGCGGGGGATCAGCGGGGCACAGGAGGCAGCAGCCGCCTGCTGCAGCCTAGCTGTGCCCGCTACTAAAGAAAATGAATATTCCCTGCTCCCCATACCCATGGGCGTGGAGAGCAATGAATATTCATTTCTCTTAATAGCCGGCACACTGTAGCCACAGCGCGGCTCCTGCTGCGCTCTGTGGTCAGTGTGCCCGCTATTAAAGCTCATGAATATTCGCTACAACCCACTCCCATGGGTTGTAGTGAATATCTATGGTTAATAAATAGTTGATAAATAACATTTCCCACATGTCTACTTTACATCAGCACAATTTTAGAACCAAAATTTTTTTTATTAGGGAGCTATAAGGGGTAAAAGTTGACCAGCGATTTCTCATTTTTCCAACAAAATTTACAAAACCATTTTTTTAGGGACCACATCATATTTGAAGTTACTTTGAGGGGCCTTTATGACAGAAAATACCCAAAAGTGACACCATTCTAAAAACTGCACCCCTCATTTTTCACAAAAATGTTATTTTAGACACAATTTTTTTTATTTTCGCAGGGGTAACAGGAAAAAATACACCAATACCCCATATGTGGGGAAAATACAGTGTTTGGGCGCACGGTAGAGTTCAGAAGGGAAGGAGCACTGTGTGACTTTTTGAACGCAAAATTGGCTGGAATTGAGAGCGGACGCCATGTCGCGTTTGGAGAGCCCCTGATGTGCCTAAATAGTGGAAACCCCCCACAAGTGACCCCATTTTGGAAACTAGACCCCTCAAGGATTTTATCAAGGGGTATACTGAACATTTTGAACCCAGAGGTACGACACAGAATTTGATAACATTAGTTCATCAAATTGAATAAGTTGTCATTAGTCTTGAGTGCAAGTGCTCGCTACTTGAGTTTGCATTGGGTACTCAGGTATGCACCATGTACTGACATGCTCAAGTCCCCGCTCGCATGCTTCACGGTTATTAGACACCCCAAAAAAAACATCCAGGGATCGCTCGTGCATGGCAGGCAATCCCTGCGAGTTTTTTTTTGGCCACGAAGCATATGGGGTGGAGACTCGAGCATGTCACTTGAGCACCCGCGATACTCGGTGCATACCCAAGCATCCGATGAAAACTCAAGTAGCGAACACTAGTCACCATATCGTCATCTTTTTTTTTTTTTTTTACTTTTGAAAAAAATCCCAAACCTAATACAACCCTAACCCCAACCCTAATACAACCCCAACCCCAACCCTAACCCTAGCCCAACCCTAACCCCAACCCTAATACAACCCTAACTCTAGCCCACCCCTAACCCTAACCCTAGCCCAGCCCTAACCCCAACCCTAACACAATCCTAACCCTAGCCCAACCCTAACCCCAACCCTAACCCTAGCCCAACCCTAACACAACCCTAACCCTAGAGTTTATTTTTCACGCCGTTCCTCGTGCGGTATAAGTGATTAGACGGCTTTATTATTCGGGTCAGTGCGATTACAGCGATACCAGAATCATATCAGGTTTTTATGATTGACAGCTGTCACACACTAAAAGACGCATTTTTTTGTAATATCTAGTTTTTGCATCGCCATATTTTGAGAGCTATAATTTTCCATATTTTGGCCAGCAGAGCCATGTGACAGCTTGTTTTTTGCGGGACGAGTTGACGTTTTTATTGTTGCCATTTTCAGGCACTTGACATTTTTTGATCGCTTTCTATTCCGATTTTTGGGAGGCAGAATAAACAAAAAACAGCAATTCCAGAATTGTTATTATGTTTTTTTTTATGCTGTTCCGCGTATGGTGAAATTGATAAGGCAGCTTTATTCTTCGGGTCAGTACGTTTACAGCAGTACCACATTTATATCGTATTTCTATGTTTTGGCGTTTTTACACAATAAAAATTATTTTATAGAAAAAAAAATTTTTTGCATCGCTTTATTCTGAGAGCTATAACTTTTTTATTTTTTGGCTGATGGAGCTGTATGGCGGCTTGTTTTTTGAGGGACAAGATGACAGTTTTCAGTGGTACCATTTTTATTTACATTCGTCTTTTTGATCGCATGTTATTCCATTTTTTGTTTGGCGGTATGATGATAAAGCATTGTTTTTTGCTTCGCTTTTTATTTTTTTTTTACCATGTTCACTAAAGGGGTTTACTAGTGGGACAGTTTTATAGGTCAGGTCATTCTGGACGCGGCGATACCAAATATGTGTTCTTTTATTGTGTTTGTTGTTTTTTTCCTAATAATATTTATTGATGGGTACATTATATATATATTTTTTTTGGTGGATTATTTATTTATTTTTTTTTTTATATATTTTTACAATTTTTTTTTCCATTTTTTAACACTTTTTGAACTTTTATTCTGTTTCCCACTATGGGACTTTCACTTTTTTTATTCTGATCGCCTGTATAGCACAGGGATGGAGCACCATCCCTGAGCTATACAGGCTGTCAACGCTGCAGATGCAGAAGATACTTTGGTCATGCACTGCGCATGACCAAAATATCTTCCTGCTGTCTGATGACCTGGATGTTGTCATGACGACATCCGGGAAGCTGCGGCAAACAGCGCTGGAGGCCGGGAGAGGAGGTGAGTATTGCGATCACCTCCCCTTGCCCCCGCAATGTTGCGATCGACTTCGATCGCAGCATTGAGGGGGTTAATGTGCCGGGAGCAGTGCGGGACCGCTCCCTGCACATAGTCACAGCTAATACCTGGTGCTATCAGCTGACACCCGGCGGCGATCGCCCCGCACCGCTTGTGTGCGGGCGCGATGGCCATATGACCTAATAGTACGTCATTGGTCCAATCGGCCCAGGTCACCATGATGTACTATTAGGTCACACATCAGAAAGGGGTTAATTTTTAGTGAATTATTGGTTTTAATGATTTGTAATCATGAAAATTATATGTAGATTTATTTATTTCTAAAGCCTGTATGCAATTATCAATCACATCAGTGCCTATCTATTTAAAGCACTCAGCGTGGTATACATTCTGGAATCACCTGATGAAGGGGACAGATCGTCTCTGAAACGCGTTAAGTGTTGAATAAATCGACTTCTCTTGCCTAACCTGGTGGTTCCTAACTCAGAGCGTGGCGACCTGTGGATCTCCACCACCCACTGTTCATTATCTTTCGCTGTATCATGGCTCCTGAGCATGATGCCGTGGAGGGCAGAAGGTGCTGCAGTGCTCCAGGACCGCAGTCATTACCGCTTAGTATCAGCTTTGTGTCTGGCATGCACAACTACCAGAGGTGAGTGGAATACCTCTCACCCCTCCATCTATATGCTGGGACATTCTTCACATGGCGTGCCTTCTCTTTTTGGTTTATTTTCTCATTTTTCTGTCTGTGAGCATAGAGCTGATGTGACTTGCCAAAAAGCACAGGTTTGTTTCATCTGTCCAAAGGACATTCTCCCAGAAACTTTGGAAAATTCCCGTCTTGCCTTTTTTCTGATTTGCTTTGAACAAAGGTTTCCTCCTCCTCTTCTTCCATGAATTTCACTTTGGTCAAGACAGCGACAAATGGTGCGATCTGACACTAATGTACCCTGACCTTGGAGTTCACCTTTAATCTCTTTGAAAGTTGTTCTGGGCTCTTTTGTAACCATTCAAATTATCCATCTCTTCAATTTGTCATTAATTTACTCTTGTGGCCACATCCAGGGACATTGGCTACCGCCTCATAGACCTTAAAGCTCTGAATAATATGTGCAAATGTTGTAACAGGAACATTTGTTTGGAGATGGTCTTATAGCATCTACCTTTAACATGTTTGTCTATAATTTTCTTTCTAATTTCCTGAGACAGCTCTCTCCTTACCTTTCTTTGGTCCATGTTCACACACCATGATACCTTTGCAGGAATTGTCTGGTCCAAATTGATAAGTCTGCGGTCACTCTGTGTGACTGCAATAAGATGAAAAACTTGGCACTCAAGATGACTCAATGAATTTTGAGAATTTAATAGTAGAAAAAGTAGTACAAAACAAACGTTTCGGTCATGTAAGACCTTCCTCTGTGTACAGAAATTTTGTTAGTGGACATGTGTAGCGCCCCGAGGGTTCGGCCGCTACAGGGGTATTGCACCTCTACCAGAGGTGTGATATTCCACTCCCAGGTAAGGATGGAGTGTGGACCAGGACTCAGTTAGCTGCATGCAGCACACACACCCCATTTCCGAGGGACAGCTCAACGGTGCTCCCACTAGACAGAAGTGCAGGCACGACCGACCATGTCCCTGCTGGAGTGGGGAGGGAGGGGTGGAACACCCAGTGCTGTAGGGGCAGATAGGGGGCGGTTCCTGAGCATAGGAAGGAGCCCATTGGTTGCTGGTCACCTGGGCTCATGGCTAGAGGGAGGTATAAAAGGTGGGCACCATCTTAGATCTAGGTTCGTTCTGTGGAGAGGAGAAGACAGGGAGCAGCAGCTCAGGCTGAGTGCTGCTCCAGAGGCAGGCCTAGGGAAGAGGCCGGGGCCTGAGAGGAGAAGGAGAAGTGGGCCTGGAGAAGAGGCCGAGGAGGAGGTGAAGGGGAGCTGAGATTCTAGCTCATCTCAGCTCCAAGAGAAAGGAACAGAAGCAGAAAGGAACTGCAAAGAAGGAGAGACAGAGAAACAGAAGGGCTCAGGAACAAGAAGGTGGAAGGGACCCTAAGAACCCACGAGAATCCAGGGTGAAGGGTCAGGCAGATTAAGGGTACCGGATCCCAAGTTGGTGGAGGAGAAACTACCCTCAGCCAAAGACCGGTCATCGTGATCATATATTGGTGCGACACCTCATCAAACCTGCTAGGAAGGCACCATATAGGACAGCGGAGGACGGGGCCCACGTTTAACCGCACAGGTCCGCGGCAGCTGGACAAAAGTGGGTCACTGGTGAGGCAGGCCAGAGAAAGGATAAAAGGGGGTCCTGTGCCATGCTCCTGAACTGCCTGGGAGTTGACCGAGCCCCTCACCTGGTGGACGCAGCACGGCTCGGGCGGTCACTGCTGGCCGAAGTGACCTGGAACAAACGAACTGTGAGTAAAGACCCTGGACTGTAACTTGTTGTCTGTGTGCTCCTTCGCGCCTCCAGCACTATCAGCACCGGGACCCGCACTACCATCACTCCCAACATCCACTACACTGCCCTGGGGCTGCACTCTTCCCGTGGGGAGTCACATCACCTCAGCTGCACCCATCATCAGCCCCAGCGGACTGCCTTGCAGCGGCGGTTCCTAATAACCGCAATCCACGGGTGGCGTAGTCGGACATAATTTGGAGCGCATAGCAGACTACCACTGGCCTGACCACCCTGAGCCGCGGGACCGGGCCGCCACTACTACTACCCCCATCGTTCCCCTATCGCCCGGATCCGCGTGCCCCACGGCCCAGGGGGCGAGTCACATGAATGAGAGGTGCAGTGTCCAGCTTCTATATAAACCACTGTGTGGTATCTTATAACAAGGGTGATGGCGGTGGGAACACGGTGTCTGTATATGTCACTATCAATGCTGATCTGTGTAACATCCCCTCCATCACCTGATGTGACCCTGTTGAGTGTTGCGTCTCACATATTGGAGACAGCACCCACATTCCAACAGGTAAACAGTAAATGACATACCACAGGTTAGATGTTGGTAAAACAGAAAAGTTTCTCCTGTCACCTTCGATTGAAAGTAGGTACATCCATGCTTCAACACTGTGTAGCATAAACGCTTAATGTTTGCATTTGGGAGCTATTGGGAGATTCTTAGAAGGTTTATCCCTACTGTTAAAGGAAACCTGTCATCAGGATTTTGCTAAGTAAACTATAGGCATTGTCAGGTTGGTGCTGTTACACTGATTAAAATGATATCTGGTTTGAAGAAATCTGTCTAGTGGTTCTTGTTTAATCTGTTTGCAGGTTGGAGTTAATGAGATGCTTGTGCTTCGAGACCGGCCTGTGGACAGGTCTTTTTTTTGGTTCTCTGGCCTCATTGTCATCATTCTGGGCTTAAATGACAGGTCACTGAACCTTTAAATACTGCGCTTGCACAGATAGATGCTACTGTGCATGCACCGGCGCCATTTTGTTGGAGGCAAATTTTTTTTTTTAAGACCACAATATTAAATGTGCAGTATTTAAAATAGGAGGAAGGTCATGGAAGGTTATTTAAGCCCAGAGCACGAGCATCTCATTAACTGCAAACACAGATTAAAATGATACCTGGGTTGAAGAAATCTGTCTTATGGTTCTTGTTTAATCAGTGTAACAGTGCCAACCTTTCACTACCTGTAGTTTACTTATCAAAATGCTGAGACAGATTAATTGACCACCAAGGTCACATACACAATTAGTTCTCTGTAGTAGGACAATGAGACTCTGTTCAATGTCTATAATAGCAAATCATATAGAAAAAATGACGTATAGGAACATAATTTTGCAAAAAAATCATAAATTTATTAATACACATTAATTAAAAAAACATCCATATTGAAAAAGTGGCATAAATACATAAGTAGTAAGCTGTAATAGAGATGCCAAGACCAATACAATCATATAATAAATAGATTAAACCTACATAGTTGAAGAAAATACGGGTATGGGTAAGTAAACCACATGCCCTATCCCAGCTGTAAGCATAATATCAAAGCTTCAATGCAAATGCTAAGGTGCACAGTGCATAAATAGTTGATATAAAAGTAAATCCATTTAGCACTTGAAAATAAGTGGGAATGTAGTATTACTCACATATGTATTGTTTGTCAGTTCAGGTATCGTCACCCCTACGCGCGTTTCGGCGCTGTGCCTTCTTCTGGGGGTTATAGTATGTCTGGAACCGGTATCCCTTAAGTATTGCTTATTGTCCAATGGGTGAAAGTAAGACAGGACGCAGCTATTAGAATAGCCAACCTCTCACCATAATACATACATATAGAGTCACGTGTGCCCCTGTATTACCACTCACATCTGGAAGTATATAGTAGGACCCCTTCGCTTCAGGACGCAATCATCCGCCCCTCGCCCCCCGTGATAACAAACCACACCTCCCAGGTCACATGAGCGGGACTTGCTATGACGCGTCGGGACACAGTCATCCGCCCCTCGCCACACATAAATACAAGCCACACCCCCCAGGTCACATGGACGAAAATCGCTGTGACATCACAATCTGACCAACGGGGAAAGCCCATAACAGGGGACATAGCGCTATAATGTGGTAAGTATACATTATAAAACGCCCAACAAAAGTGTAGATAAATGAATATAGGAAGTGGACAATCGGATCTAATGAGAAGAGTCGTGGCTAAACCACAGCTATTTAACCCAATAGTGCCCAACTAACGCAATAATGAACCAATCACAGAATAATAAGTGTGAACAGATAACATATCACAACGGAAACAAATCGCAGATCAAAAGAAGCAGGATATATCTCAGTAGCTGCATAGCTGTGGGACCCCTTCCCCCATATAATTGCCATCAGTAGCCAATTATAATCAAAAGACATTCTTCATATCAATTGTATGGCTAATGTTGATCCAATATTGTAACTAAATATTACCGAAAAATACTGTCCATGGGGGCATGGCGCCATTGCCCCAACGGAGAGCACCAGTCAAAAACCACAAAAAATGCGGTGTAATATGTACATATAAAAGATACAGTACACTGTGTAATGGAGAAAAATGATAGAAACATTCAACAATTAAATCCTACACAATAGGTTGTAAGCATAAACATACAAAAAACACAATACACCGCATAATACTGCTCAATATCAAGTATATCCAGCAATTAGATGAATTCATTCGTTGCGTAGCTTTTCTTTGTCCCAGTAGATGATAATATCTCTGTGACCTATTGTCAGTAGTCCAGGAGAATCATTGATTAATCAAGATGTATAAATCGTCCACAGCCATCCATCAATAGGAGTAACCAGCAGAAAGAGACACGGAAGGCAGCCGCAACCAAGGACAAAAGAGTATGTACTAAGGAAAAAATGAACATTAATTAGACAACAGAGGATAAAACAAGGGAGGGGATTATAAACATCATTAAAATACAGATAAATCTAGCGGGTGCAGGGGTGGGGGAGACATAGAGGCAATCAGAGGAATGGTGAAAAGCTTAAGGATTCCTTGAGGCCCTGAGGATGTAATGTTTGCAATAGCCAAATCCATCTGGATTCTTTCTGTGCAAGTAGGCGACTAGCACTACCTCCACGCAACGTACTATAAACATCATCGATGCCTTTAACTTGAAGACCTGATGGATCACAGGCATGATAGTTTTTAAAGTGTCTAGGGATTGTTTTCAACAACTCCAAATTATCCTCAGTGGCTGCTGCCATAATATCACGTCCATGTTCCCTCGCTCTGGTCTTTAACATCCTAGTGGTCAGACCTATGTATACCAAAGAGCAAGGACATGTAACGTGATAAATGACATTACGTGCTGTACACGTAATGGAGTGTAGGATAGTAAATTCTTTCCCACTAGATGAAAGAAACTTTTTAGTATGTTCAATGTTTGGACACGAAATACATGAACCACATTGGGTACAACCCCACGTTTGTCTTATTTCAGCCAGTCCTATTTCGGCAATTTTCTTCTGAGTATTAGGTGTAAGGTAGCTCCTTACCAAGTGATCTCGGAGGCTCGGAGATCGACGGGCTGTGACTGACGGATACATAGGCAAATATTGGCGCAACGTCTGATCTGCAAGTAAAATGGGCCAGTGTTTCCTAAGCACATCACACATTTTGCGCCATTGTGAATGGTACCGTGTCACCATCCTGACACAGTTCTCTTGTTTGTGAGCTCGATTAGAATACATTAATTGTTGACGATTACTGTTTTTGGCTCGATTATAGGCATGCTTAATACTTCTTCGACTATATCCGCGATCTAAGAACCTGTGTTTCAATTCCTCCACTCTCCTTTCAAAATCAACCTCTGTTGAACAAATACTCAAAATTATCAAAATCCTGATGACAGGAGCGCCGCATAAAATCAGGAATATGCGGCTATTATGCTGCGTGGGAAACTAAGCCTAAGGGACTCCATCTTTAATTAAAAAAAATCCTCGCTCCGACGTCATCCATGGGTCTTCAGCTCTGCTAGATCTTTGCCATCAGACAAATATGTCTGCTGACAGATGAGCAGGTACAGAATGACACTGGAGCACTGTTACTGTGTAGTGCAGTGCTATGTTGCTTTTTTTGTCATTTCATGCAGTGTAGAAATCTTGGGAAAAGTGTGGATTGTGCTCTGGAAGTGATCAGTTATAGCTAACTATGTTATTTTCTGCAGAGATAAGTCCTGCATAGAAGATGTGATATATCGGTCTGCAGATAAAGAACTTGTGAGTATGTGTATTACCTATACATTCACACTGACACTATATACAGAGCTCCTGTGTATAATATCAATGGTGATCATTGTATTACCTGTACACTGACACTATATACAGAGCTCCTGTGTATAATGTCACTGGTGATCACTGTATAACCTGTACACTGACACTATATACAGAGCTTTTTTACATTTTTATTATTTTAGTACTATTTGTCACTATGTGGTGCCATTGTGTGCTTTGGTCATGACATGACGATATTTGTCCCTTGTATGTGGTACTATTCAGTCACTATGTGGTGGTAATATGTGGTCTCATGGTGTGTCAGTATTTATACCTTGTATCTGGTACCATTTGATCACTATGTGGTGGTATTATGTGCTTTGGTCATGGTGTGGCGGTATTTGTGCCTTGTATGTGGCATTATTTGGGCACTATGTGGTGGTAATATGTGATCTGGTCACGGTGTGGTGGTATTTCTGCCTTCTATCTGGTAATATTGGTCTTGGTAGAGTGGATTGTGGTTGGTCATTTGTTTTATCTGATATCAATAAGGGGAAACCTCTTTATTTCCAATAGATATTAAATACTTGGATGTTTAACCCCTCCCTAACCCCTCTGCAGTTACAGAGGTTCACCAGAGAAAGCAAGTTGGCATCTGGTGTGATTTTCACCTCTGTATTTATAAGACAAAACCAGGAGTGGGTGAGAAATGCATAAAACATGACCTCGGATTGCTCCACTCCTGGTTTTGTCTTATAAATACTGAGGTAAAAATCTCACCAAATACTCAAAGTGCCACAATCTTCTGACAGTGCGGATTCCACCAATAAATAAGTGATCACCTTCCCCACCTGTGCATCGCTGATAACTTGTTTTCACCAATAAAAACCCTTTAATGCAAACTACAGTAATTGTACATCGCAGTTCTGGTGAGCGCACAGTGATGGGCAGGAGCCGCCAATATAATGGGTATAACGGCTAACAGGTATTTGCAAATAGCTGAAGGGTGGGCCCGGGTGGGTGGGCCCCTGGAGTTAATTTCCCTGGTGGGCCCCAGACACCCCAGTCCAGTAGGATCTTGTCTGTGTTGTCAGAGGAGAAAAAATATATTTTTTCCCTTCTGGGGATTCTGAGCAGATCTTGCCTTCTTCATCCTGATCAGAATCAAGGGATTGTATGTCCTCTTCTGAGCTTAGCTCCATCTCCCATCTTGGTCTCTTAGCACGGGGACCTGGCTGAGATGTCTGTGGGGGAACGAAATTAGAGATTGAAGTTTGCACCTCCTCTCTAATCATGGACCTCATGTCAGATAGAAAATTAGACTGTTCATCCCTGATGATTTTAGAGGTCCACCTCTCACATAGCTGTTTCCCAGGCAATTTTATACTGCAGAGAGCACATCTTCTAGATTTCCCTGAGACCTAGACAGCCCTTTTGGGTGCAGATACTGGTGCAGCAGGGGCTCCCTTGTCCTAGAATTGTAAGAATGGGGAAGATACTAAGTATACAGGATTTTTAATAGTGAGTAATTGACGCGCCCCCTCGGCCGTGGGGTACTCGGCAGCCGGGCCTCTGTGTATGCCGGTGGGGGATATCACGGTGGCTGGCCCGGTCTGTGACCCAGGGCGGTCAGCAAAAGGGGAAATATATAGGGGATTTGGAAAGTTCGTGGAACGCGGCAAAAGGGAGCCGCCGCTGTGGAGCAGTCCTCTGAAGCTGATGTTACTGCAGCAGGGATGGTCTGGCTCCAGGGCAGTGTAGGTAGTGTAAGTTGCGCTGGGCGTTGTAGTGCAGGGAAGGAAAGATGGCGCAGATGAAAGGAATGGACGGAGGCAGTGTGGTGCAGTCATCCGAGTCTTTACTCACAGTTCTTATGATAGTTCCACTCGTGCACTTTACAGGTGTCAGCCTCCCACGTCGCGCTGCGTTCACCAGGCAGGGGTTCAGCACTTCCTCAGGCCGATTAGGAGTACCTGACAGAACCCCACTTTCTTGTGTTCCTAGCTAGACCGTCTTCACGCTGGGTCTTTCTCCCTCCTGCCCTGCGCTTCCCCACTCTCAATCCCGCTCGGGTGCTCTGAAGTCCTTCCTGTCTCGTCGGAGTTCCCGGACCTGCTTGACCCTCACGGGGATTAGAATGAGGCTTCGGCAACTGACTATATAAGCCAGAAGCCTCCGGTTTTCCCAGCCGAGACTTAGAGTCACACGGCTGGACCAGGGGCCGATCCCCTTCTTGCGGCCTACGATCCCTCTGTCTTCTGGCAGATTCGGGGCGTACGGGTGCTGTCCTGCACTCGCCGTACCCCCTGGGATCCCTTACTTAGAACGGAGCCTACTCCTCTGCTCCCCACCTGGGCCTCTAGGACTGGGCCCTACATATGGAGCAGAGGTCCTAAAAAGCCTCTGCTCCCAGACTGTCCTCACTCACTCACTCCTCTTACTCCACTGCCACCCTAAGATGGCTTCCCTTTATATACCTACTGTCAAAGTGCTCCCTCTAACTACTTCCTCCACCCACACCCACTACTGGTTCCCCCTACCTTTAGGTTCCCCCCACTCCAGCCAGGGACAGGGCTCAGCAGGAAAACACATTGCATCTTGCCCTTCCAGCCGGCCTGGAGTAGTGTAGTGTTGGATGCAGGTTTTGGGGTTCCGGGCAGCACTCCCTCCTTACCTGAGAGAAGGTGATACCACACCTCTGGGTGAGGTGCAGTACCTCTGTGGCGACTGAACCCTCAGGGGCGCCACATAATCTCTTTACCAAATACTCACATGTACCAGGGTCTGCTCTGCAGGGGCATCTGATCGACCAGAATCCAAAAGGAGGAGACAGTTAAGCAAAAGGCATCAATAGGTGGGAAATACAGCTGGGAAGAGCGGAGGCATTGGAAGTGCTTCCACACACCCAAAGTACTTCAGCCTCGTTTGCTTATCGATTCAAATGCAGCTTTCTCTGTAACGGAGGAATAGACTCTAGCAAAAGGAAATACTGTACTTGTATTTGCAAGAGTTACATGTGCATATAAATAGTTTGAGGCGTGTAATCCTTCTGACAGATTCCTTTTAAAGGGTACCTGTCCTTTCAGGTGACTAGTCAGAACAGGCTGTCACTATTTCTGGTTATTATATGACTTGAATCGTGTGTTTTCATCAGTTTCCCCTCTGCAGGCTCTATCTCTGATTTTCAGTCCTCTCTGAGCTAGTGGGTGGAGATTAGCTACTATAATGTCTATACCGTACACGGACATGATGGATTCTTGCTGCTCTTGCTCTAAGCACAAAGACAGTAGCAACAGAAGCAATGTGGACATTATACAGCATTACTGTGCTGTGGCTGTAAATCCATCAAAGAGAAATACATTACCTATAAGCTGTGGCTCCATCCGCCTGTCTTTTTGTCTCTGCCCCCTCCTCTCCCTTCCCTCTCCTTGCAGTATAAATGCAGGTGTAACCTGACACCTCACTGTTCTGGCAGTCTATCTTGTTTTGTCCAAGACAGATTTGAGTTTGTTTTTATTCCTGAGCAGGGCAGTATTAGCCACTAGGCACTGGAGGGCGGGTGCCTAGGGTGGCAGGTTGCTGGGGCGCACTAATCAGCTTCTTGTCCAAATGGAAGAAAACACATCTGAGTAGTAAGGGGTGTGGGATAAAGGGGTGCAGGGTGTGTGGTATAGTAGGTCGTCTCACTCAGCTTCTTAGAGGTAGATACAGGAACATTTTCTGTTTAAGTTTTCAACTGATTTATTAAAATTGTACTGCATAAACCAGTCCAAAATTAGGAAAACAAATAGGTTCAGTTCTTTTTAACATGAGCACAGCTCTGGTGCTCTCATCTACAGACACACCAAACACTGAATGAATCCAAAAGCTTCGTATTTACCTTCTGGCCCATACCCTGGGGTGGAGATATGGTGAACAGCCTCCTACCCACTCTTTAGCTGTTAACTAAACCCAGCCCTTAGCATGGTCGATTAACCCCTCTCAGCACTTAGTATGCTGGAGCATTTTTCCGGGTTCATATCACTGATGGTAACATCCTGATTGACACATAATTCCCCTCCAGTATTTTACCAGTGACCTTCGCACAGTTGATAAGTGTGCATGGATATGCAGGGTGTGTGGGATAGAGGGATGCAAGGGGGTGCTGTGTGCGTGAGCTAGCGGGGTGCGAGGCGGTGCAGGTTGCTTGAGTTAGTGAGCGAGAGCGGTGCAGACTTTGAGAGGGATGCTCTGCCGATATATATGACGCGCCCTCTGGGCCGTGGGGTACCCGATGCCGGGCCGGTAGATGCTGGGGGATGTCACAGTGGCGGTGACCCGGTTCGTGATCCAGGGTGGTCAATAAAAAGGGATATATTTACAGGGGATTTTTATAGTTTATGTTAAAGTTTGTGACGCCACCTGTGGAATGCGGCTAAAGGGAGCGGCCGCTGTGGAGCCGTCCTCTGAAGCTGATGTTACTGCAGCAGGGATGGTGTGGCTCTCCACAGGAAGAGCTAGCTCCAGGGCAGTGTAGATGTTGTTGTAGGTTGCGCTGGGCGTTGTAGTGCAGGGAGTGATGGCGCTGCAAGAAACACAGACAAGGTGGTGCAGTCCTCTGGATCTTTACTCACAGTTATTGCAGTCCAAGTTACAGACGTCAAGGTAACTTCCCGTGCCGTGCTGCATTTACTCAGTGAGGGGTTCAGTCCACCCCCAGGTAACTCCGGAGTACATAGCAGGACCCCCTTCTGTGTCCTCTCTCTGGCTGTCTCCCTGAACCTCATACCAAGTGTCCCAGTCCAGTACCTGCGGGCCTTGGCGGGCGACGTCTGTTCCGTCCCCTGGGTCCTATATAGCTACCTTCCTGTTGAGACTGGTATGGAATGTTGGCTACTGGACATGAAATACTGCAGCCTCCGGTTTCTAGTTAAGACGTGCAATCTTCTACTAGTTGAGGGACCAGTTCCCTGTATGCAGCCTGACCCCTCCACCTCCCGGCAGATTCGGGCGTACGGGTGGCCTCTCGCACTGCCTGTACCCCTGGGATCCTTTCTTCTGGTTCCTGGAGCCTTCCTGCTCCCTCTCCTCTCCTTCTCTTCTTCCTCTCAGCCTTGGGCCTCACTGGCTAGGCCCGCCTCTGGAAAAGAGCTCCTACAGAGCCTCTGCTCCTGGCACTTTCCTCCTCAGACTAATCTGTCTTTCTAAGATGGTTTCTCTTTTTATATCTTCCTTCTATGTGCTCCCCTTAACTACGTCCTCCACCCACACCCCTTTACTAGGTTCCCCCCACTCCAGCCAGGGACCAGGGACTGTGCTCTCCCGTAGGAGCAATCTCGCCCTGTCCCCCGGAAATGTGGTGTAATGAATGCAGGTGTTAGGGTCCTGAGCTGTACTCCTTCCTTACCTGAGAGTGAGATACCACAGCTCTGGGTGAGATGCAGTACCTCTGTGGTGACCGAACCCTCAGGGGCGCCACATATATATGTGTGTGTGTATATAATATGTGTGTATGTATATAATGTGTGTGTGTATATATCTATATATATATCTATATATACACAGCTCTGGGTGAGATGCAGTACCTCTGTGGTGACCGAACCCTCAGGGGCGCCACATATATATGTGTGTGTGTATATAATATAATGTGTGTATGTATATAATGTGTGTGTGTATATATCTATATATATCTATATATACACAGCTCATTTTCATTTTCTCTGATTTTTCTCTTTATAGGACTATTTTTGAGTAAAATGTACATTGTTGTTTTATTCTATAAGCTACTGACAACTTGTCTCCGAAATTCAAAGCTAAAAATTTTGTATTTATTTGCAGCAAATGAGAAATCGTCAAAATAATAAAAAAGAAACAGAGAACCAGAGAACCAGTGCTGTCAGACCTCAAATACTGCAAAGAAAACAAGTTCTTATTCATTTAGAAACAACAATACTCCTGTTTTAACTCAGGAAGAGTTCAGACATCAATATTTGGTGGAATAACTATGATTTTTAATCCCAGCTTTCATGCGTCTTGGCTGCTTTCCACCAGTCTTTCACGCTGCTTTTGGGTGACCTTATGCCACTCCTGGCACAAAAATGTAAGCAGTTCTTCTTTGTTTGATGGCTTGTGACCATCCATCTTCCTCTTGATTACATTCCAGAGGTTTTCCATGGGGTTCAGGTCTGGAGATTGGGCTGGCCATGACAGGGTCTTGATGTGGTGCTCCTTCATTCACACATTGATTGACCTAGCTGCGTGGCATGGGGCATTGTCCTGCTGGAAAAACCAGTCCTCAGAGTTGGGGAACATTGCCTGAGCAGAAGGAAGCAAGTGTTTTTTCAAGAATAACCTTGTATGCGGCTTGATTCATACGTCCTTCGCAAAGATTAACCTGCCCAATTCCAGCCTTGCTGAAGCATCCCCAGATCATCACTGATCCTCCACCAAATTTCACAGTGGGTGCAAGACACTGTGGCTTGTATGCCTCTCCAGGTCTCCGTCTAACCATTAGACGACCAGGTGTTGGGCAAAGCTGAAAATTAGACTCATCAGAGAAGATTACCTTACTCCAGTCCTCTATGGTCCAATCCTTATGGTCTTTGGCAAACTTCAGCCTGGCTCTCCTTTGCTTCTCATTGATGAAAGGCTTTTTTCTCGCTTTACATGACTTGAGGTCTCTAGGAGCCCGTTATGAACTGTTCTTGCCGTGCACTTCACCTCAGCTGCCATTTGCCATTCCTTCTGTAGGTCACTTGATGTCATCCTGCGGTTGCTGAGTGACATTGGAATAAGATGACGGTCATCCCGGTCAGTGGAGAGTCGCTTTCGCCCTCTGCCGGTCTGTAGCTTTGTTGTCCCCAATGTCTGCTGCTTGACCTTGTTGTAATGGACTGCCGTCTTCAATATTTTAAGGATGGAGGCAACATGACGCTCACTGTATCCCTCTGCTAGAGAAGCCAGAATTGAGCCCTTCTTTTCCTCACTCAAGACTTTTCTTTTCAACTCCTTTGGCATGGTTAAAAGTTAGTTTTTCATTCAAATTACTTTTGGGCTCTTCCTAGCACTTGTTTTGCCATCCAGCTTGTCCTATTGCAAGAGGATTGTGAAGACCACAGCAGTGTTTTTTATCCTTTCCCTGGTTACATAAGATTTGGTTCAGGTGATCACCTAATCAGAAGCACATTAAGTAGAATGAGGTGGACTGTGGTTGGAATTCAGCTGACGCTGGAATAGAATGGCTGTCAGACATGTAGAGATGGGGATTTTTTCCATTGATTTGAACAAAGGCAAACCGAGCCTAAAGTATGAATCTTTAGGCTCCATTTGCTCTGCTTTCAGATGTCTCATTTCAGACAGCACAATCCTGAATTTCAGGGATTCAGTTGTAAGCCTTGTGTAAAGACCTGAATGCAGCGCTGAATGTAGTGTGAATAGGTCCTTACATCCTACACCACCTCAGGGGTTTGTTGTTATGGAGTATTGCCCCTGGGTGGCCGCAGTTATGACCACCACCAGGACTCGCGGTCATCCACCCTAGCTTTGGTATTCTGGGGAGCTGGTATAATGAATATCTGAGAAGAGCCCTAGAGAAGCAAGAACATTGGACAACCAAGATGTGGTGGCCTCAAGTCAGGTGTAGTGTTCAACAGGGCAAGACTTTCTACCTTGTATCTATTGTGTATGGGTATCGTGGTTGTGGGGAACCTCATGTGTCCAGTAACCATAGTGGATGCCCATTCCTAAACTAATCAAGGATTCCTGTGGACCTATTGAGCTAATAGAACCAGCAGTCAAATTAATGTCCCAAATGATCCCCACAAATTAATAACTAATAGGGAATTAGGTAATGCACACGGAGCATGATGCTTCGCACTTGTCTTTGGTTTGCTGCTGATTGCAGGAGCTTTATGGACTAGTTGATGTGCGGCCCCACAACTTGTCTATAGTAGATACCAGCCCCATCATCTTTTTTTCAACCTTTGTATGTGAGGACCCTGCACACGACTGGTCCCATTTCCATACTTTTTCCATTAATAGCCGGTCATAATAGAGTAAACCAGAGATGTGGGTCATCCATTTCAGGTGTTGTAGGTGTTCTCAGTCTTCTGAAATCCCTTTAAAGAGAACCTGTCACTTTCCATAACGATGTAATTTTTTACCTGGTGTAAATGCCCCTGTTCTGAATACGGCGTTGCTTTTCTTGTGTTCCTGCCCCTCTGTCCCTCTTCCCTGGATGTAAATCATCTTTTTAGCCAAGTGGACTAAGAGTGGGATATATCAACCAATTCATCTCCACCCACCTGTCAGGCAGATATGTTACATCTCCTCAGATGGATGCCAGCTCTGCAGGTAATTATTTGACATAAAGAGGTTGTCCGGCACCACTCACATCTGCATTGGTGGTGAGCGACACTGATGACATTGCTCTGGGAGTTACAAAACAGGACATGTACTTTATTAAAGGGAATCTGTCAGCAGATTTTTGCTACTTAATCTGAGAGCAGCATGATGTAGAGCAAGATATCCTGATTCCAGGGATGTGTCACTTATTAGGCTGTGTGTTGTAGTTTCAATACAATCCATGTTTTATCAACAGGAGATGATCACTGCCTGACTAGGTCTCAGGTACAGGCCAGTCAGGCTCATCTGTGTAACCCCGCCCTCACCACTGATTTGCAGTTTGTACACAGGAATCTGCCAGCGTGGGCGGGGTTACACAGGGCTTAACATTCTGAGCACTGCTTCATTTACAACAGAGAAAGCAGGGATTCTATCAAAACTGCACCAAGCAGTCTAGTAAGTGATACATCGCTGGAATCAGGCTCTCTGCCCCTACATCATGCTGATCTCGGATTACGTAGCAAAACCTTCTGACAGATTCCCTTTAACTGGAATTGTGTATCTGTCCTATCCTATTGCAATAACTATAGATGCAAGTCGGAAACGCATTTGCGGTTAAACATTATTCTGGTTAGGATCGTGACCTATGGTGATGTTTTTATATATTTTTTACTACAAATAAACTCACAAGATTTTTAACCCTATCCTGACCCTGTAACACTATTTTCTTCGTTCTAATAAATAGGTGGAAAATTTGGCACAAATCCCTCCAAGTATCTGCTTTACTACCTATAGCCAGCCTTGGTAAATGGGCTATTGTGTTCATTTCTGAGTGCGGCCCTAGTTTTGTCTTGGGGCCCATGGCTACTTATTGCACCCTGTGACACCTATTTAGCCATTTTCCTGGGTTTCCTGCATTCTGCTTTGCTGTGATCTGGTCATCAGTCTTTCAGGTAGTGTGTTTTATAGGACCAATACAATATAAGTGCCCCCATCACAGAGACCGACCCCCAAAACACTGGTGATGTAACTTGGGCTGGAGTTATATGTGACCTGCTCTATGTACAGGTGCATCTCACAAAACTAGAATATCATCAAAAAGTTACTTTATTTCAGTTCCTCAATACAAAAAGTGAAACTCCTATATTATATAGAGTCATTACACACAGAGGGATCTATTTCACGTGTTTATTTCTGTCAATGTTGATGATTATAGCTTACAGCCTATGAAAACACAAAAGTCATTATCTCAGTAAATTAGAATACTTTATAACAGCTTGAAAAATTATTTTAAAATCCGAAATATTGGCCTATTGAAATGTATATTCAGTAAATGCACTCAATACCTGGTCGGGGCTCCTTTTGCATCAATTACTGCATCAATGCGGCAATGTGGCATGGAGGTGATCAGCCTGTGGCACTGCTGAGGGGTTATGGACGCCCAGGTGGCTTTGATAGCAGCCTTCAGCTCGTCTGCATTGTTGTGTCTGGGGTCTCTCATCTTCCTCTTGACAATACCCCAAAGATTCTCTATAATAGATTCTCTATGGGGTTAAGGTCAGGCGAGTTTGCTGCCAATCAAGCACAGTGATACTGTTGTGTGTAAACCAGGTATTGGTACTTTTGGCCGTGTGGACAGGGGCCAAGTCCTGCTGGAGAATGACATTTCCATCTCCAAAAGTTTGTCTGCAGAGGGAAGCATGAAGTGCTCTAAAATTTCCTGGTAGGTGGCTGCGCTGACTTTGGTCTTGATAAAACACAGTGGATCTACACCAGAAGATGACATGGCTCCCCAAACCATCACTGATGGTGGAAACTTCACACTAGACCTCCAGCAGCTAAACAAATGAAATGAAACAAATTAAAATTGGAAGTCTGGGACCTTGTGGAGTGTCAATGACTGCCTTCTGGACATCTGTCAAGTCAACAGTTTTCCACATGATTGCGGAGCCTACTGAAACAGACTAAGGGACTTTTTAAATGCTTAGGAAGCCTTTGCAGGTGTTTTTTGTTAATTATTTAAGTTTACTGAGATAATGACTGTTGTGTTTTCATTGGCTGTAAGCCATAACCATCAACATTAACAGAAATAAACACTTGAAATAGATCACTCTGTTTGTAATGACTCTATATAATATATGACTTTGACTTTTTATATTGAAGAACTGAAATTAACTTTTTGATGATATTCTAATTTTGTGAGATGCTCCTGTATGTAGCACCCTCTATACTCCCTGGTCCTGCAGCAGCTGCCATCATGTATACAGCAGATGAGACAGACACTTTATTATATGCCGGATGAGCCAAGTCTGGTTCTAGTTCTGGAATATTGAGCGTCAGCGTTCACTCTCATCATTGTTTCTGTAGGGTGAAGTCCACACAAATAAAACACACAACACAATATATTATTATTAATTTTTTTATTGGAATAGCAATAAGCCACATTGTAATAAAAATATTACTGGCCCTTTAATAAATTAAAGTTCACAATGACTCTCAGGTCAGGCCCGATAGAGACTACAGAACTTGCTGCGGATAGTGCAGACCTGATGAGAGCCACTGGAACCAAAGATCCAGAGGAAGGCGAAGAAAACCCCCTAGGGGGAAAAAAATTCCTTCCTGACCCCAGTTCTGGCGATCGGATATCTCCCTGGATCTTGTCTCTCCTGCTGCATATTGCTGTATATCTGTACGTCAGGGGCGGACACAGCCAGAAGAGGGCCCCTCTATCAGAACAGTATATCTAGCCCCGTGTATGAACTATTGGGCGGGCCGCCTCGGGCATGGCCCCGTGTCTGGACTGTTGGGCCGCCCACCTCGGGCCTGGCTTCGTGTCTGGACTGTGGGACTTCCCGCCTTGAGTCTGGACTGTTGGACCTCCCACTTCGGGTCTGGACAGTTGGGCCGCCCGCCTCGGGTCTGGACAGTTCCCCTCTATCAGTATATTGGCATAGCTCATCATAATGCACAATTGACCTGATTAGGAGGTGGTGGTGGCCCCTTTACATCTTGGGTCCCTGTGAAACTGCACATGTTGCACCAATTGGCCACCCTCCTTGGGTCTGGCCCCATGTCTGGACTGTTGGGCCGCCCGACTCGGGTCTGGACTGTTGGGCCGCCCGACTCAGATCTGGACTGTTGGGCCGCCCACCTTGGTTCTGGACTGGTGGGCCGCTCGCCTCGGGTCTGGACTGTTGGGCCGCCCGCCTCGGGTCTGGACTGTTGGGCCGCCCGCCCTGGGTCTGGACTGTTGGGCCGCCCGCCCTGGGTCTGGACTGTTGGGCCGCCCGCCATGGGTCTGGACTGTGGGGCCCGTCCGCCCTGTGTCTGGACTTTGGGGCCGCCTGCCCTGGGTCTAACCCCAGGTCTGGACTGTGGGGCCACCTGCCCCGGGACTATCCCTGTGTCTGAACTGTGGGGCCCGTCCGCCCCGAGCCTGGACTGTGGGGCCCGTCCGCCCAGAGCCTGGACTGTGGGGCCCGTCCGCCCCGAGCCTGCACTGTGGGGCCCGTCCGCCCCGAGCCTGCACTGTGGGGCCCGTCCGCCCCAAGCCTTGACTGTGGGGCCCGTCCGCCCCGAGCCTGGACTGTGGAGCCCGTCCGCTCTGAGCCTGGACTGTGGGGCCCGTCCGCCCCGAGCCTGGACTGTGGGGCCCGTCCGCCCCGAGCCTGGAGTTTGGTACCTGTCTGCCCCGGGCCTGGACTGTGGGGCCCGAGCGTGGACTGTGGGGCCCGACCGCCTCGAGCGTGAACTGTGGGGCCCATCCGCCCCCGAGCGTGGACTGTGGGGCCAGAATGTGGACTGTGGGGCCCGTCCGCCCCGAGCCTGGCCGGTGGGGCCTGTCCGCCCCGAGCCTGGACTGTGGGGCCCGTCCGCCCTCTGTCCGTACTGTGGCCGCCCCATGTCCGGACTGTGAGGTCGCCTGCCCCGGGTCTAGCCCCAGGTCTGGACTGTGGGGCATGCCCACCCCGTGTCAGGACTGTGGGGCCCGTCCGCCCCTTGTCCTAACTATGGGCCCGCCCGCCCCGTGTCCTGACTGTGAGGCCCGCCCACCCCGTATCCAGACTGTTGGGCCTGCCCGCCCAGTGTCCTGACTGTGGGGCCCGTCCGCCCCGTGTCCGGACTGTGGGGCCAGTCCACCCCGTGTCCGGACTGTGGGGCCCGTCCACCCCGTGTCCGGACTGTGGGGCCCGTCCACCCCGTGTCCGGACAGTGGGGCCCGTCCACCCCGTGTCCGGACTGTGGGGCACGTCCACCCCGTGTCCGGACTGTGGGGCCCGTCCACCCCGTGTCCGGACTGTGGGGCCCATCCACCCCGTGTCCGGACTGTGGGTCGCCTGCCCCGGGTCTAGCCCCAGGTCTGGACTGTGGGGCATGTCCGCCCCATGTCAGGTCTGTGAGGCCCGTCCACCCTGTGTCTAGAATATGGGACCGCCTGCCCCGGGTCTAGCCTCAGGTCTGGAATGTGGGGCCGCCTGCCCCGGGTCTAGCCCCAGGTCTGGACTATGGGGCATGCCCGCCCTGTGTCCGGACTGTGGGGCCGGTCCACCCCGTGTCTGGACTATGGGCCGCCTGCCCCGGGTCTAGCCCCAGGTCTGGACTGTGGGGCCCGCCCACCCCGTGTCCTGACTGTGGGGCCCGCCCGCCCCGTGTCCTGACTGTGGGGGTGGGCGGGGGCCCGCCCGCCCCATGTCCTGACTGTGCAGCCCGCCCGCCCCATGTCCTGACTGTGGAGCCCGCCCGCCCCATGTCCTGACTGTGGGGCCCGCCCGTCCCGTGTCCTGACTGTGGGGCCCGCCCGCCCCGTGTCCTAACTGTGGGGCCCGCCCGCCCCGTGTCCTGACTGTGGGTCCCTCCCCGTGTCCTGACTGTGGGGCTCGCCAGCCCCGTGTCCTGACTGTGGGGCCCGCCCTGTGTCCTGACTGTGGGGCCCGTCCGCCCTGTGTCCTGACTGTGGGTCCCACCCGCCCCGTTTCCTGACTGTGGGGCTCGCCCGCCCCGTGTCCAGACTGTGGGGCTCATCCGCCCCGTGTCCAGACTTTGGGGCCTCCTGCCCCGGGACTAGCCCCGTGTCCGGACTGTGGGGCCCGTCCGCCCCGTGTCCGGACTGTGGGGCCCGTCCGCCCCGTGTCCGGACTGTGGGGCCCGTCCACCCCGGGTCCGGACTGTGGGGCCCGTCCACCTCGTGTCCGGACTGTGGGGCCCGTCCACCCCGTGTCTGGACAGTGGGGCCCGTCCACCCCGTGTCTGGACTGTGGGACCCGTCCACCCCGTGTCCGGACTGTGGGTCGCCTGCCCCGGGTCTAGTCCCAGGTCTGTACTGTGGAGCCCGCCCGCCCCATGTCCTGACTGTGGAGCCCGCCCGCCCCGTGTCCTGACTGTGGGGCCCGCCCGCCCCGTGTCCTGACTGTGGGTCCCGCACGCCCCGTGTCCTGACTGTGGGGCTCGCCCGCCCCGTGTCCTGACTGTGGGGCCTGCCCTGTGTCCTGACTGTGGGGCCCGTCCGTCCTGTGTCCTGACTGTGGGTCCCGCCCGCCCCATGTCCTGACTGTGGGGCTCGCCCGCCCCGTGTCCAGACTGTGGGGCTCATCCGCACCGTGTCCGGACTTTGGGGCCGCCTGCCCCGGGACTAGCCCCGTGTCCGGACTGTGAGGCCCGCCCGCCCCGTGTCCGGACTGTGGGTCGCCTGCCCCGGGTCTAGCCCCAGGTCTGGACTGTGGGGCATGTCCGCCCCATGTCAGGTCTGTGAGGCCCGTCCACCCCGTGTCTAGAATATGGGACCGCCTGCCCCGGGTCTAGCCTCAGGTCTGGACTGTGGGGCTACCTGCCCCGGGTCTAGCCCCAGGTCTGGACTATGGTGCATGCCCGCCCCGTGTCCGGACTGTGGGGCCCGTCCACCCCGTGTCTGGACTATGGGCCGCCTGCCCCGGGTCTAGCCCCAGGTCTGGACTGTCGCCCGCCCCATGTCCTGACTGTGCAGCCCGCCCGCCCCATGTCCTGACTGTGGGGCCCGCCCGCCCCATGTCCTGACTGTGGGGCCAGCCCGCCCCATGTCCTGACTGTGGGGCCCACCCTCCCCATGTCCTGACTGTGGGGCCCGCCCGCCGCCCGCCCGCCCCATGTCCTGACTGTGGGGCCCGCCCGCCCCATGTCCTGACTGTGGGGCCCGCCCGCCCCATGTCCTGACTGTGGGGCCCGCCCGCCCCATGTCCTGACTGTGGGGCCCGCCCGCCCCGTGTCCTGACTGTGGGGCACGCCCGCCCCGTGTCCTGACTGTGGCCCACCCCGTGTCCTGACTGTGGGGCCCGCCCGCCCCGTGTCCTGACTGTGGGGCCCGCCCGCCCCGTGTCCTGACTGTGGGTCCCGCCCGCCCCGTGTCCTGACTGTGGGGCTCGCCCGCCCCGTGTCCTGACTGTGGGGCCCGCCCTGTGTCCTGACTGTGGGGCCCGTCCGCCCTGTGTCCTGACTGTGGGTCCCGCCCGCCCCGTGTCCTGACTCTGGGGCTCGCCCGCACCGTGTCCAGACTGTGGGGCTCATCCGCCCCGTGTCCGGACTTTGGGGCTGCCTGCCCCGGGACTAGCCCCGTGTCCGGACTGTGAGGCCCGTCCGCCCCGTGTCCGGACTGTGGGGCCCGTCCGCCCCGTGTCCGGACTGTGGGGCCCGTCCGCCCCGTGTCCGGACTGTGGGGCCCGTCCGCCCCGTGTCCGGACTGTGGGGCCCGTCTCCCCCGTGTCCGGACTGTGGGGCCCGTCCACCCCGTGTCCGGACTGTGGGGCCCGTCCACCCCGTATCCGGACTGTGGGGCCCGTCCACCCCGTGTCCGGACTGTGGGGCCCGTCCACCCCGTGTCCGGACTGTGGGGCCCGTCCACCCCGTGTCCGGACTGTGGGGCCCGTCCACCCCGTGTTCGGACTGTGGGGCCCGTCCACCCCGTGTCCGGACTGTGGGTCGCTTGCCCCGGGTCTAGCCCCAGGTCTGGACTGTGGGGCATGTCCGCCCCATGTCAGGTCTGTGAGGCCCGTCCACCCCATGTCTAGAATATGGGACTGCCTGCCCCGGGTCTAGCCTCAGGTCTGGACTGTGGGGCCGCCCTGGCCCGGGTCTAGCCCCAGGTCTGGACTATGGGGCATGCACGCCCCGTGTCGGGACTGTGGGGCCCGTCCACCCCGTGTCTGGACTATGGGCCGCCTGCCCCGGGTCTAGCCCCAGGTCTGGACTGTGGGTCCCGCCCCGTGTCCTGACTGTGGGGCCCGCCCGCCCCATGTCCTGACTGTGCAGCCCGCCCGCCCCATGTCCTGACTGTGGAGCCCGCCCGCCCCATGTCCTGACTGTGGAGCCCGCCCGCCCCATGTCCTGACTGGCACCCGCCCCATGTCCTGACTGTGGGGCCCGCCCGCCCCATGTCCTGACTGTGGGGCCCGCCCGCCCCATGTCCTTTCTGTGGGGCCCGCCCCCCCCATGTCCTAACTGTGGGGCCCGCCCGCCCCATGTCCTGACTGTGGGGTCCGCCCGCCCCGTGTCCTGACTGTGAGGCCCGCCCGCCCCATGTTCTGACTGTGGGGCCCGCCCGCCCCATGTCCTGACTGTGGGGCCCGCCCGCCCCATGTCCTGACTGTGGGCCCGCCCCATGTCCTGACTGTGGGGCCCGCCCCCCCATCTCATGACTGTGGGGCCCGCCCGCCCCATGTCCTGACTGTGGGGCCCGCCCGCCCCGTGTCCTGACTGTGGGGCCCGCCCGCCCCGTGTCCTGACTGTGGGGCCCGCCCGCCCCGTGTCCTGACTGTGGGGCTCGCCCACCCCATGTCCTGACTGGGGCCCGCCCGCCCCATGTCCTGACTGTGGGGCCCGCCCTGTGTCCTGACTGTGGGGCCCGTCCGCCCTGTGTCCTGACTGTGGGTCCCGCCCACCCCGTGTCCTGACTGTGGGGCTCGCCCGCCCCGTGTCCTGACTGTGGGGCCTGCCCTGTGTCCTGACTGTGGGGCCCGTCCGTCCTGTGTCCTGACTGTGGGTCACGCCCGCCCCGTGTCCAGACTGTGGGGCTCGCCCGCCCCGTGTCCAGACTGTGGGGCTCAACCGCACCGTGTCCGGACTTTGGGGCCGCCTGCCCCGGGACTAGCCCCGTGTCCGGACTGTGAGGCCCGTCCGCCCCGAGCCTGGACTGTGGGGCCCGTCCGCCCCGTGTCCGGACTGTGGGGCCCGTCCACCCCGTGTCTGGACTGTGGGGCCCGTCCACCCCGTGTCCGGACTGTGGGGCCCGTTCACCCCGTGTCTGGACTGTGGGGCCCGTCCACCCCGTGTCCGGACTGTGGGTCGCCTGCCCCGGGTCTAGCCCCAGGTCTGGACTGTGGGGCATGTCCGCCCCATGTCAGGTCTGTGAGGCCCGTCCACCCCGTGTCTAGAATATGGGACCGCCTGCCCCGGGTCTAGCCTCAGGTCTGGACTGTGGGGCTGCCTGCCCCGGGTCTAGCCCCAGGTCTGGACTATGGTGCATGCCCGCCCCGTGTCCGGACTGTGGGGCCCGTCCACCCCGTGTCTGGACTATGGGCCGCCTGCCCCGGGTCTAGCCCCAGGTCTGGACTGTCGCCCGCCCCATGTCCTGACTGTGCAGCCCGCCCGCCCCATGTCCTGACTGTGGGGCCCGCCCGCCCGGGGCCCGCCCGCCCCATGTCCTGACTGTGGGGCCAGCCCGCCCCATGTCCTGACTGTGGGGCCCACCCTCCCCATGTCCTGACTGTGGGGCCCGCCCGCCCCATGTCCTGACTGTGGGGCCCGCCCGCCCCGTGTCCTGACTGTGGGGCCCGCCCGCCCCGTGTCCTGACTGTGGGGCCCGCCCGCCCCGTGTCCTGACTGTGGGGCCCGCCCTGTGTCCTGACTGTGGGGCCCGTCCGCCCTGTGTCCTGACTGTGGGTCCCGCCCGCCCCGTGTCCTGACTCTGGGGCTCGCCCGCCCCGTGTCCAGACTGTGGGGCTCATCCGCCCCGTGTCCGGACATTGGGGCAGCCTGCCCCGGGACTAGCCCCGTGTCCGGACTGTGAGGCCCGTCCGCCCCGAGCCTGGACTGTGGGGCCCGTCCGCCCCGTGTCCGGACTGTGGGGCCCGTCCGCCCCGTGTCCGGACTGTGGGGCCCGTCCGCCCCGTGTCCGGACTGTGGGGCCCGTCCGCCCCGTGTCCGGACTGTGGGGCCCGTCTCCCCCGTGTCCGGACTGTGGGGCCCGTCCGCCCCGTGTCCGGACTGTGGGGCCCGTCTCCCCCGTGTCCGGACTGTGGGGCCCGTCCACCCCGTGTCCGGACTGTGGGGCCCGTCCACCCCGTGTCCGGACTGTGGGGCCCGTCCACCCCGTGTCCGGACTGTGGGGCCCGTCCACCCCGTGTCCGGACTGTGGGGCCCGTCCACCCCGTGTTCGGACTGTGGGGCCCGTCCACCCCGTGTCCGGACTGTGGGTCGCTTGCCCCGGGTCTAGCCCCAGGTCTGGACTGTGGGGCATGTCCGCCCCATGTCAGGTCTGTGAGGCCCGTCCACCCTGTGTCTAGAATATGGGACCGCCTGCCCCGGGTCTAGCCTCAGGTCTGGACTGTGGGGCTGCCCTGGCCCGGGTCTAGCCCCAGGTCTGGACTATGGGGCATGCACGCCCCGTGTCCGGACTGTGGGGCCCGTCCACCCCGTGTCTGGACTATGGGCCGCCTGCCCCGGGTCTAGCCCCAGGTCTGGACTGTGGGGCCCGCCCCATGTCCTGACTGTGCAGCCCGCCCGCCCCATGTCCTGACTGTGGAGCCCGCCTGCCCCATGTCCTGACTGTGGAGCCCGCCCGCCCCATGTCCTGACTGGCACCCCCCCCATGTCCTGACTGTGGGGCCCACCCGCCCCATGTCCTGACTGTGGGGTCCGCCCGCCCCATGTCCTGACTGTGGGGCCCGCCCGCCCCATGTCCTGACTGTGGGGCCCGCCCGCCCCATGTCCTGACTGTGGGGCCCACCCCCCCGGGCCCGCCCCCCCATCTCATGACTGTGGGGCCCGCCCCATGTCCTGACTGTGGGGCCCGCCCGCCCCGTGTCCTGACTGTGGGGCCTGCCCGCCCCATGTCCTGACTGTGGGGCCCGCCCGCCCCGGGGCCCGCCCGCCCCGTGTCCTGACTGTGGGGCTCGCCCACCCCATGTCCTGACTGGGGCCCGCCCGCCCCATGTCCTGACTGTGGGGCCCGCCCTGTGTCCTGACTGTGGGGCCCGTCCGCCCTGTGTCCTGACTGTTGGTCCCGCCCGCCCCGTGTCCTGACTGTGGGGCTCGCCCGCCCCGTGTCCAGCATGTGGGGCTCATCCGCCCCGTGTCCGGACTTTGGGGCTGTGAGGCCCGTCCGCCCCGAGCCTGGACTGTGTGGCCCGTCCGCCCCGTGTCCGGACTGTGGGGCCCGTCCGCCCCGTGTCCGGACTGTGGGGCCCGTCCGCCCCGTCTCCGGACTGTGGGGCCCGTCCACCCCGTGTCCGGACTGTGGGGCCCGTCCGCCCCGTGTCCGGACTGTGGGGCCCGTCCGCCCCGTGTCCGGACTGTGGGGCCCGTCCGCCCCGTGTCCGGACTGTGAGGCCCGTCCACCCCGTGTCCGGACTGTGGGGCCCGTCCACCCCGTGTCCGGACTGTGGGGCCCGTCCACCCCGGGTCCGGACTGTGGGGCCCGTCCACCCCGTGTCCGGACTGTGGGGTCCGTCCACCCCGTGTCCGGACTGTGGGGCCCGTCCACCCCGTGTCCGGACTGTGGGTCGCCTGCCCCGGGTCTAGCCCCAGGTCTGGACTGTGGGGCATGTCCGCCCCATGTCAGGTCTGTGAGTCCCGTCCACCCCGTGTCTAGAATATGGGACCGCCTGCCTCGGATCTAGCCTCAGGTCTGGACTGTGGGGCCACCAGCCCCGGGTCTAGCCCCAGGTCTGGACTATGGGGCATGCCCGCCCCGTGTCCGGACTGTGGGGCCCGTCCACCCCGTGTCTGGACTATGGGCCGCCTGCCCCGAGTCTAGATCCAGGTCTGGACTGTGGGGCCCGCCCCGTGTCCTGACTGTGGGGCCCGCCCGCCCGGGGCCCGCCCGCCCCGCCCGCCCCATGTCCTGACTGTGCAGCCCGCCCGCCCCATGTCCTGACTGTGGAGCCCGCCCGCCCCATGTCCTGACTGTGGGGCTCGCCCACCCCATGTCCTGACTGGGGCCGGCCCGCCCGATGTCCTGACTGTGGGGCCCGCCCCCCCGGGCCCGCCCCCCCATCTCATGACTGGGGGGCCCGCCCGCCCCATGTCCTGACTGTGGGGCCCGCCCGCCCCGTGTCCTGACTGTGGGGCCCTCCCGCCCCATGTCCTGACTGTGGGGCCCGCCCGCCCCGTGTCCTGACTGTGGGGCTCGCCCACCCCATGTCCTGACTGGGGCCCGCCCGCCCCATGTCCTGACTGTGGGGCCCGCCCTGTGTCCTGACTGTGGGGCCCGTCCGCCCCGTGTCCTGACTGTGGGGCTCGCCCGCCCCGTGTCCAGACTGTGGGGCTCATCCGCCCCGTGTCCGGACTTTGGGGCCGCCTGCCCTGGGACTAGCCCCGTGTCCGGACTGTGAGGCCCGTCCGCTCCGAGCCTGGACTGTGTGGCCCGTCCGCCCCGTGTCCGGACTGTGGGGCCCGTCCGCCCCGTGTCCGGACTGTGGGGCCCGTCCGCCCCGTGTCCGGACTGTGGGGCCCGTCCGCCCCGTGTCCGGACTGTGGGGCCCGTCCGCCCCGTGTCCGGACTGTGGGGCCCGTCCGCCCCGTGTCCGGACTGTGAGGCCCGTCCTCCCCGTGTCCGGACTGTGGGGCCCGTCCACCCCGTGTCCGGACTGTGGGGCCCGTCCACCCCGTGTCCGGACTGTGGGTCGCCTGCCCCGGGTCTAGCCCCAGGTCTGGACTGTGGGGCATGTCCGCCCTATGTCAGGTCTGTGAGGCCCGTCCACCCCGTGTCTAGAATATGGGACCGCCTGCCCCGGGTCTAGCCTCAGGTCTGGACTGTGGGGCCGCCTGCCCCGGGTCTAGCCCCAGGTCTGGACTATGGGGCATGCCCGCCCCGGGTCCGGACTGTGGGGCCCGTCCACCCCGTGTCTGGACTATGGGCCGCCTGCCCGGGGTCTAGCCCCAGGTCTGGACTGTGGGGCCCGCCCGCCCCATGTCCTGACTGTGCAGCCCGCCCCATGTCCTGACTGTGGAGCCCGCCCGCCCCATGTCCTGACTGTGGGGCCCGCCCGCCCCATGTCCTGACTGGGCCCGCCCGCCCCATGTCCTGACTGTGGGGCCGGCCCCCCCAATGTCCTGACTGTGGGGCCCTCCCGCCCCATGTCCTGATTGTGGGACCCGCCCGCCCCATGTCCTGACTGTGGGGCCCGCCCGCCCCGTGTCCTGACTGTGGGGCCCGCCCGCCCCGTGTCCTGACTGTGGGTCCCGCCCGCCCCGTGTCCTGACTGTGGGGCCCGCCCGCCCCGTGTCCTGACTGTGGGGCTCGCCCGCCCCGAGTTCTGACTGTGGGGCCCGTCCGCCCCGTGTCCTGACTGTGGCTCCCGCCCGCCCCGTGTCCTGACTGTGGGGCTCGCCCGCCCCGTGTCCAGACTGTGGGGCTCATCCGCCCCGTGTCCGGACTTTGGGGCTGTGAGGCCCGTCCGCCCCGAGCCTGGACTGTGTGGCCCGTCCGCCCCGTGTCCGGACTGTGGGGCCCGTCCGCCCCGTGTCCGGACTGTGGGGCCCGTCCGCCCCGTCTCCGGACTGTGGGGCCCGTCCACCCCGTGTCCGGACTGTGGGGCCCGTCCGCCCCGTGTCCGGACTGTGGGGCCCGTCCGCCCCGTGTCCGGACTGTGGGGCCCGTCCGCCCCGTGTCCGGACTGTGAGGCCCGTCCACCCCGTGTCCGGACTGTGGGGCCCGTCCACCCCGTGTCCGGACTGTGGGGCCCGTCCACCCCGGGTCCGGACTGTGGGGCCCGTCCACCCCGTGTCCGGACTGTGGGGTCCGTCCACCCCGTGTCCGGACTGTGGGGCCCGTCCACCCCGTGTCCGGACTGTGGGTCGCCTGCCCCGGGTCTAGCCCCAGGTCTGGACTGTGGGGCATGTCCGCCCCATGTCAGGTCTGTGAGTCCCGTCCACCCCGTGTCTAGAATATGGGACCGCCTGCCTCGGATCTAGCCTCAGGTCTGGACTGTGGGGCCACCAGCCCCGGGTCTAGCCCCAGGTCTGGACTATGGGGCATGCCCGCCCCGTGTCCGGACTGTGGGGCCCGTCCACCCCGTGTCTGGACTATGGGCCGCCTGCCCCGAGTCTAGATCCAGGTCTGGACTGTGGGGCCCGCCCCGTGTCCTGACTGTGGGGCCCGCCCGCCCGGGGCCCGCCCCGCCCGCCCCATGTCCTGACTGTGCAGCCCGCCCGCCCCATGTCCTGACTGTGGAGCCCGCCCGCCCCATGTCCTGACTGTGGGGCTCGCCCACCCCATGTCCTGACTGGGGCCGGCCCGCCCGATGTCCTGACTGTGGGGCCCGCCCCCCTGGGCCCGCCCCCCCATCTCATGACTGGGGGGCCCGCCCGCCCCATGTCCTGACTGTGGGGCCCGCCCGCCCCGTGTCCTGACTGTGGGGCCCTCCCGCCCCATGTCCTGACTGTGGGGCCCGCCCGCCCCGTGTCCTGACTGTGGGGCTCGCCCACCCCATGTCCTGACTGGGGCCCGCCCGCCCCATGTCCTGACTGTGGGGCCCGCCCTGTGTCCTGACTGTGGGGCCCGTCCGCCCTGTGTCCTGACTGTGGGTCCCGCCCGCCCCGTGTCCTGACTGTGGGGCTCGCCCGCCCCGTGTCCAGACTGTGGGGCTCATCCGCCCCGTGTCCGGACTTTGGGGCCGCCTACCCTGGGACTAGCCCCGTGTCCGGACTGTGAGGCCCGTCCGCTCCGAGCCTGGACTGTGTGGCCCGTCCGCCCCGTGTCCGGACTGTGGGGCCCGTCCGCCCCGTGTCCGGACTGTGGGGCCCGTCCGCCCCGTGTCCGGACTGTGGGGCCCGTCCGCCCCGTGTCCGGACTGTGGGGCCCGTCCGCCCCGTGTCCGGACTGTGGGGCCCGTCCACCCCGTGTCCGGACTGTGGGGCCCATCCACCCCGTGTCCGGACTGTGGGTCGCCTGCCCCGGGTCTAGCCCCAGGTCTGGACTGTGGGGCATGTCCGCCCCATGTCAGGTCTGTGAGGCCCGTCCACCCCGTGTCTAGAATATGGGACCGCCTGCCCCGGGTCTAGCCTCAGGTCTGGACTGTGGGGCCGCCAGCCCCGGGTCTAGCCCCAGGTCTGGACTATGGGGCATGCCCGCCCCGTGTCCGGACTGTGGGGCCCGTCCACCCCGTGTCTGGACTATGGGACGCCTGCCCCGAGTCTAGCCCCAGGTCTGGACTGTGGGGCCCGCCCCGTGTCCTGACTGTGGAGCCCGCCCGCCCCATGTCCTGACTGTGGGGCCCGCCCTCCCCATGTCCTGACTGTGGGGCCCGCCCGCCCCATGTCCTGACTGTGGGGCCCGCCCGCCCCGTGTCCTGACTGTGGGGCCCGCCCGCCCCGTGTCCTGACTGTGGGTCCCGCCCGCCCCGTGTCCTGACTGTGGGGCTCGCCCGCCCCGTGTCCTGACTGTGGGGCCCGCCCTGTGTCCTGACTGTGGGGCCCGTCCGCCCTGTGTCCTGACTGTGGGGCCGGTCCACCCCGTGTCCGGACTGTGGGGCCCGTCCACCCCGTGTCCGGACTGTGGGTCGCCTGCCCCGGGTCTAGCCCCAGGTCTGGACTGTGGGGCATGTCCGCCCTATGTCAGGTCTGTGAGGCCCGTCCACCCCGTGTCTAGAATATGGGACCGCCTGCCCCGGGTCTAGCCTCAGGTCTGGACTGTGGGGCCGCCTGCCCCGGGTCTAGCCCCAGGTCTGGACTATGGGGCATGCCCGCCCCGGGTCCGGACTGTGGGGCCCGTCCACCCCGTGTCTGGACTATGGGCCGCCTGCCCGGGGTCTAGCCCCAGGTCTGGACTGTGGGGCCCGCCCGCCCCATGTCCTGACTGTGCAGCCCGCCCCATGTCCTGACTGTGGAGCCCGCCCGCCCCATGTCCTGACTGTGGGGCCCGCCCGCCCCATGTCCTGACTGGGCCCGCCCGCCCCATGTCCTGACTGTGACTGTGGGGCCCGCCCGCCCCATGTCCTGATTGTGGGACCCGCCCGCCCCATGTCCTGACTGTGGGGCCCGCCCGCACCGTGTCCTGACTGTGGGGCCCGCCCGCCCCGTGTCCTGACTGTGGGTCCCGCCCGCCCCGTGTCCTGACTGTGGGGCCCGCCCGCCCCGTGTCCTGACTGTGGGGCTCGCCCGCCCCGTGTTCTGACTGTGGGGCCCGTCCGCCCCGTGTCCTGACTGTGGCTCCCGCTCGCCCCGTGTCCTGACTGTGGGGCTCGCCCGCCCCGTGTCCAGACTGTGGGGCTCATCCGCCCCGTGTCCGGACTTTGGGGCCGCCTGCCCCGGGACTAGCCCCGTGTCCGGACTGTGAGGCCCATCCGCCCCGAGCCTGGACTGTGGGGCCCGTCCGCCCCGTGTCCTGACTGTGGGGCCCGTCCGCCCCGTGTCCGGACTGTGAGGCCCGTCCGCCCCGTGTCCGGACTGTGGGGCCCATCCACCCCGTGTCCGGACTGTGGGGCCCGTCCACCTCGTGTCCGGACTGTGGGGCCCGTCCACCCCGTGTCCGGACTGTGGGTCGCCTGCCCCGGGTCTAGCCCCAGGTCTGGACTGTGGGGCATGTCCGCCCCATGTCAGGTCTGTGAGGCCCGTCCACCCCGTGTCTAGAATATGGGACCGCCTGCCCCGGGTCTAGCCTCAGGTCTGGACTGTGGGGCCGCTAGCCCCGGGTCTAGCCCCAGGTCTGGACTATGGGGCATGCCCGCCCCGTGTCCGGACTGTGGGGCCCGTCCACCCCGTGTCTGGACTAGGGGCCGCCTGCCCCGAGTCTAGCCCCAGGTCTGGACTGTGGGGCCCGCCCCGTGTCCTGACTGTGGGGCCCGCCCGCCCCGCCCGCCCCATGTCCTGACTGTGCAGCCCGCCCGCCCCATGTCCTGACTGTGGAGCCCGCCCGCCCTATGTCCTGACTGTGGGGCTCGCCCACCCCATGTCCTGACTGGGGCCCGCCCGCCCCATGTCCTGATTGTGGGGCCCGCCCCCCCGGGCCCGCCCCCCCCATCTCATGACTGTGGGGCCAGCCCGCCCCATGTCCTGACTGTGGGGCCCGCCCCGTGTCCTGACTGTGGGGCCCGCCCGCCCCATGTCCTGACTGTGGGGCCCGCCCGCCCCGTGTCCTGACTGTGGGGCTCGCCCACCCCATGTCCTGACTGGGGCCCGCCCTGTGTCCTGACTGTGGGGCCCGCCCTGTGTCCTGACTGTGGGGCCCGTCCGCCCTGTGTCCTGACTGTGGGTCCCGCCCGCCCCGTGTCCTGACTGTGGGGCTCGCCCGCCCCGTGTCCAGACTGTGGGGCTCATCTGCCCCGTGTCCGGACTTTGGGGCCGCCTGCCCTGGGACTAGCCCCGTGTCCGGACTGTGAGGCCCGTCCGCCCCAAGCCTGGACTGTGTGGCCCGTCCGCCCCGTGTCCGGACTGTGGGGCCCGTCCGCCCCCTGTCCGGACTGTGGGGCCCGTCCGCCCCGTGTCCGGACTGTGGGGCCCGTCCGCCCCGTGTCCGGACTGTGGGGCCCGTCCGCCCCGTGTCCGGACTGTGGGGCCCGTCCGCCCCGTGTCCGGACTGTGAGGCCCGTCCGCCCCGTGTCCGGACTGTGGGGCCCGTCTGCCCCGTGTCCGGACTGTGGGGCCCGTCCGCCCCGTGTCCGGACTGTGAGGCCCGTCCGCCCCGTGTCCGGACTGTGGGGCCCGTCCACCCCGTGTCCGGACTGTGGGGCCCGTCCACCCTGTGTCCGGACTGTGGGGCCAGTCCACCCCGTGTCCGGACTGTGGGGCCCGTCCACCCCGTGTCCGGACTGTGGGTCGCCTGCCCCGGGTCTAGCCCCAGGTCTGGACTGTGGGGCATGTCCGCCCCATGTCAGGTCTGTGAGGCCCGTCCACCCCGTGTCTAGAATATGGGACCGCCTGCCCCGGGTCTAGCCTCAGGTCTGGACTGTGGGGCCGCCAGCCCCGGGTCTAGCCCCAGGTCTGGACTATGGGGCATGCCCGCCCCGTGTCCGGACTGTGGGGCCCGTCCACCCCGTGTCTGGACTATGGGCCGCCTGCCCCGAGTCTAGCCCCAGGTCTGGACTGTGGGGCCCGCCCCGTGTCCTGACTGTGGGGCCCGCCCTCCCCGCCCGCCCCATGTCCTGACTGTGCAGCCCGCCCGCCCCATGTCCTGACTGTGGAGCCCGCCCGCCCCATGTCCTGACTGTGGGGGGCCCATGTCCTGACTGTGGGGGGGGCGCCGCCCGCCCCATGTCCTGACTGTGGGGCCAGCCCCATGTCCTGACTGTGGGGCCCGCCCGCCCCATGTCCTGACTGTGGGGCCCGCCCGCCCCGTGTCCTGACTGTGGGGCCCGCCCGCCCCGTGTCCTGACTGTGGGTCCCGCCCGCCCCGTGTCCTGACTGTGGGGCTCGCCCGCCCCGTGTCCTGACTGTGGGGCCCGCCCTGTGTCCTGACTGTGGGGCCCGTCCGCCCTGTGTCCTGACTGTGGGTCCCGCCCGCCCCATGTCCTGACTGTGGGGCTCGCCCGCCCCGTGTCCAGACTGTGGGGCTCATCCGCCCCGTGGCCGGACTTTGGGGCCGCCTGCCCCGGGACTAGCCCCGTGTCCGGACTGTGAGGCCCGTCCGTCCCGTGTCCGGACTGTGGGGCCCGTCCGTCCCGTGTCCGGGCTGTGGGGCCCGTCCGCCCCGTGTCCGGACTGTGGGGCCCGTCCGTCCCGTGTCCGGGCTGTGGGGCCCGTCCGCCCCGTGTCCGGACTGTGGGGCCCGTCCGCCCCGTGTCCGGACTGTGGGGCCCGTCCGCCCCGTGTCCGGACTGTGGGGCCCGTCCGCCCCGTGTCCGGACTGTGGGGCCCGTCCGCCCCTGTCCGGACTGTGGGGCCCGTCCACCCCGTGTCCGGACTGTGGGGCCCGTCCACCCCGTGTCCGGACTGTGGGGCCCGTCCACCCCGTGTCCGGACTGTGGGGCCCGTCGGCCCCGTGTCCGGACTGTGGGGCCCGTCCGCCCCTGTCCGGACTGTGGGGCCCGTCCACCCCGTGTCCGGACTGTGGGTCGCCTGCCCCGGGTCTAGCCCCAGGTCTGGACTGTGGGGCATGTCCGCCCCATGTCAGGTCTGTGAGTCCCGTCCACCCCGTGTCTAGAATATGGGACCGCCTGCCTCGGATCTAGCCTCAGGTCTGGACTGTGGGGCCACCAGCCCCGGGTCTAGCCCCAGGTCTGGACTATGGGGCATGCCCGCCCCGTGTCCGGACTGTGGGGCCCGTCCACCCCGTGTCTGGACTATGGGCCGCCTGCCCCGAGTCTAGATCCAGGTCTGGACTGTGGGGCCCGCCCCGTGTCCTGACTGTGGGGCCCGCCCGCCCGGGGCCCGCCCCGCCCGCCCCATGTCCTGACTGTGCAGCCCGCCCGCCCCATGTCCTGACTGTGGAGCCCGCCCGCCCCATGTCCTGACTGTGGGGCTCGCCCACCCCATGTCCTGACTGGGGCCGGCCCGCCCGATGTCCTGACTGTGGGGCCCGCCCCCCTGGGCCCGCCCCCCCATCTCATGACTGGGGGGCCCGCCCGCCCCATGTCCTGACTGTGGGGCCCGCCCGCCCCGTGTCCTGACTGTGGGGCCCTCCCGCCCCATGTCCTGACTGTGGGGCCCTCCCGCCCCGTGTCCTGACTGTGGGGCTCGCCCACCCCATGTCCTGACTGGGGCCCGCCCGCCCCATGTCCTGACTGTGGGGCCCGCCCTGTGTCCTGACTGTGGGGCCCGTCCGCCCTGTGTCCTGACTGTGGGTCCCGCCCGCCCCGTGTCCTGACTGTGGGGCTCGCCCGCCCCGTGTCCAGACTGTGGGGCTCATCCGCCCCGTGTCCGGACTTTGGGGCCGCCTACCCTGGGACTAGCCCCGTGTCCGGACTGTGAGGCCCGTCCGCTCCGAGCCTGGACTGTGTGGCCCGTCCGCCCCGTGTCCGGACTGTGGGGCCCGTCCGCCCCGTGTCCGGACTGTGGGGCCCGTCCGCCCCGTGTCCGGACTGTGGGGCCCGTCCGCCCCGTGTCCGGACTGTGGGGCCCGTCCGCCCCGTGTCCGGACTGTGGGGCCCGTCCACCCCGTGTCCGGACTGTGGGGCCCATCCACCCCGTGTCCGGACTGTGGGTCGCCTGCCCCGGGTCTAGCCCCAGGTCTGGACTGTGGGGCATGTCCGCCCCATGTCAGGTCTGTGAGGCCCGTCCACCCCGTGTCTAGAATATGGGACCGCCTGCCCCGGGTCTAGCCTCAGGTCTGGACTGTGGGGCCGCCAGCCCCGGGTCTAGCCCCAGGTCTGGACTATGGGGCATGCCCGCCCCGTGTCCGGACTGTGGGGCCCGTCCACCCCGTGTCTGGACTATGGGACGCCTGCCCCGAGTCTAGCCCCAGGTCTGGACTGTGGGGCCCGCCCCGTGTCCTGACTGTGGAGCCCGCCCGCCCCATGTCCTGACTGTGGGGCCCGCCCTCCCCATGTCCTGACTGTGGGGCCCGCCCGCCCCATGTCCTGACTGTGGGGCCCGCCCGCCCCGTGTCCTGACTGTGGGGCCCGCCCGCCCCGTGTCCTGACTGTGGGTCCCGCCCGCCCCGTGTCCTGACGGTGGGGCTCGCCAGCCCCGTGTCCTGACTGTGGGGCCCGCCCTGTGTCCTGACTGTGGGGCCCGTCCGCCCTGTGTCCTGACTGTGGGGCCGGTCCACCCCGTGTCCGGACTGTGGGGCCCATCCACCCCGTGTCCGGACTGTGGGTCGCCTGCCCCGGGTCTAGCCCCAGGTCTGGACTGTGGGGCATGTCCGCCCTATGTCAGGTCTGTGAGGCCCGTCCACCCCGTGTCTAGAATATGGGACCGCCTGCCCCGGGTCTAGCCTCAGGTCTGGACTGTGGGGCCGCCTGCCCCGGGTCTAGCCCCAGGTCTGGACTATGGGGCATGCCCGCCCCGGGTCCGGACTGTGGGGCCCGTCCACCCCGTGTCTGGACTATGGGCCGCCTGCCCGGGGTCTAGCCCCAGGTCTGGACTGTGGGGCCCGCCCGCCCCATGTCCTGACTGTGCAGCCCGCCCCATGTCCTGACTGTGGAGCCCGCCCGCCCCATGTCCTGACTGTGGGGCCCGCCCGCCCCATGTCCTGACTGGGCCCGCCCGCCCCATGTCCTGACTGTGACTGTGGGGCCCGCCCGCCCCATGTCCTGATTGTGGGACCCGCCCGCCCCATGTCCTGACTGTGGGGCCCGCCCGCACCGTGTCCTGACTGTGGGGCCCGCCCGCCCCGTGTCCTGACTGTGGGTCCCGCCCGCCCCGTGTCCTGACTGTGGGGCCCGCCCGCCCCGTGTCCTGACTGTGGGGCTCGCCCGCCCCGTGTTCTGACTGTGGGGCCCGTCCGCCCCGTGTCCTGACTGTGGCTCCCGCTCGCCCCGTGTCCTGACTGTGGGGCTCGCCCGCCCCGTGTCCAGACTGTGGGGCTCATCCGCCCCGTGTCCGGACTTTGGGGCCGCCTGCCCCGGGACTAGCCCCGTGTCCGGACTGTGAGGCCCATCCGCCCCGAGCCTGGACTGTGGGGCCCGTCCGCCCCGTGTCCTGACTGTGGGGCCCGTCCGCCCCGTGTCCGGACTGTGAGGCCCGTCCGCCCCGTGTCCGGACTGTGGGGCCCATCCACCCCGTGTCCGGACTGTGGGGCCCGTCCACCTCGTGTCCGGACTGTGGGGCCCGTCCACCCCGTGTCCGGACTGTGGGTCGCCTGCCCCGGGTCTAGCCCCAGGTCTGGACTGTGGGGCATGTCCGCCCCATGTCAGGTCTGTGAGGCCCGTCCACCCCGTGTCTAGAATATGGGACCGCCTGCCCCGGGTCTAGCCTCAGGTCTGGACTGTGGGGCCGCTAGCCCCGGGTCTAGCCCCAGGTCTGGACTATGGGGCATGCCCGCCCCGTGTCCGGACTGTGGGGCCCGTCCACCCCGTGTCTGGACTAGGGGCCGCCTGCCCCGAGTCTAGCCCCAGGTCTGGACTGTGGGGCCCGCCCCGTGTCCTGACTGTGGGGCCCGCCCGCCCCGCCCGCCCCATGTCCTGACTGTGCAGCCCGCCCGCCCCATGTCCTGACTGTGGAGCCCGCCCGCCCTATGTCCTGACTGTGGGGCTCGCCCACCCCATGTCCTGACTGGGGCCCGCCCGCCCCATGTCCTGATTGTGGGGCCCGCCCCCCCGGGCCCGCCCCCCCCATCTCATGACTGTGGGGCCAGCCCGCCCCATGTCCTGACTGTGGGGCCCGCCCCGTGTCCTGACTGTGGGGCCCGCCCGCCCCATGTCCTGACTGTGGGGCCCGCCCGCCCCGTGTCCTGACTGTGGGGCTCGCCCACCCCATGTCCTGACTGGGGCCCGCCCTGTGTCCTGACTGTGGGGCCCGCCCTGTGTCCTGACTGTGGGGCCCGTCCGCCCTGTGTCCTGACTGTGGGTCCCGCCCGCCCCGTGTCCTGACTGTGGGGCTCGCCCGCCCCGTGTGAAGACTGTGGGGCTCATCTGCCCCGTGTCCGGACTTTGGGGCCGCCTGCCCTGGGACTAGCCCCGTGTCCGGACTGTGAGGCCCGTCCGCCCCAAGCCTGGACTGTGTGGCCCGTCCGCCCCGTGTCCGGACTGTGGGGCCCGTCCGCCCCCTGTCCGGACTGTGGGGCCCGTCCGCCCCGTGTCCGGACTGTGGGGCCCGTCCGCCCCGTGTCCGGACTGTGGGGCCCGTCCGCCCCGTGTCCGGACTGTGGGGCCCGTCCGCCCCGTGTCCGGACTGTGAGGCCCGTCCGCCCCGTGTCCGGACTGTGGGGCCCGTCTGCCCCGTGTCCGGACTGTGGGGCCCGTCCGCCCCGTGTCCGGACTGTGAGGCCCGTCCGCCCCGTGTCCGGACTGTGGGGCCCGTCCACCCCGTGTCCGGACTGTGGGGCCCGTCCACCCTGTGTCCGGACTGTGGGGCCAGTCCACCCCGTGTCCGGACTGTGGGGCCCGTCCACCCCGTGTCCGGACTGTGGGTCGCCTGCCCCGGGTCTAGCCCCAGGTCTGGACTGTGGGGCATGTCCGCCCCATGTCAGGTCTGTGAGGCCCGTCCACCCCGTGTCTAGAATATGGGACCGCCTGCCCCGGGTCTAGCCTCAGGTCTGGACTGTGGGGCCGCCAGCCCCGGGTCTAGCCCCAGGTCTGGACTATGGGGCATGCCCGCCCCGTGTCCGGACTGTGGGGCCCGTCCACCCCGTGTCTGGACTATGGGCCGCCTGCCCCGAGTCTAGCCCCAGGTCTGGACTGTGGGGCCCGCCCCGTGTCCTGACTGTGGGGCCCGCCCTCCCCGCCCGCCCCATGTCCTGACTGTGCAGCCCGCCCGCCCCATGTCCTGACTGTGGAGCCCGCCCGCCCCATGTCCTGACTGTGGGGGGCCCATGTCCTGACTGTGGGGGGGGCGCCGCCCGCCCCATGTCCTGACTGTGGGGCCAGCCCCATGTCCTGACTGTGGGGCCCGCCCGCCCCATGTCCTGACTGTGGGGCCCGCCCGCCCCGTGTCCTGACTGTGGGGCCCGCCCGCCCCGTGTCCTGACTGTGGGTCCCGCCCGCCCCGTGTCCTGACTGTGGGGCTCGCCCGCCCCGTGTCCTGACTGTGGGGCCCGCCCTGTGTCCTGACTGTGGGGCCCGTCCGCCCTGTGTCCTGACTGTGGGTCCCGCCCGCCCCATGTCCTGACTGTGGGGCTCGCCCGCCCCGTGTCCAGACTGTGGGGCTCATCCGCCCCGTGGCCGGACTTTGGGGCCGCCTGCCCCGGGACTAGCCCCGTGTCCGGACTGTGAGGCCCGTCCGTCCCGTGTCCGGACTGTGGGGCCCGTCCGTCCCGTGTCCGGGCTGTGGGGCCCGTCCGCCCCGTGTCCGGACTGTGGGGCCCGTCCGTCCCGTGTCCGGGCTGTGGGGCCCGTCCGCCCCGTGTCCGGACTGTGGGGCCCGTCCGCCCCGTGTCCGGACTGTGGGGCCCGTCCGCCCCGTGTCCGGACTGTGGGGCCCGTCCGCCCCGTGTCCGGACTGTGGGGCCCGTCCGCCCCTGTCCGGACTGTGGGGCCCGTCCACCCCGTGTCCGGACTGTGGGGCCCGTCCACCCCGTGTCCGGACTGTGGGGCCCGTCCACCCCGTGTCCGGACTGTGGGGCCCGTCGGCCCCGTGTCCGGACTGTGGGGCCCGTCCGCCCCTGTCCGGACTGTGGGGCCCGTCCACCCCGTGTCCGGACTGTGGGGCCCGTCCACCCCATGTCCGGACTGTGGGGCCCGTCCACCCCGTGTCCGGACTGTGGGGCCCGTCCACCCCGTGTCCGGACAGTGGGGCCGGTCCACCCCGTGTCCGGACTGTGGGGCCCGTCCACCCCGTGTCCGGACTGTGGGTCACCTGCCCCGGGTCTAGCCCCAGGTCTGGTCTGTGGGGCATGTCCGCCCTATGTCAGGTCTGTGAGGCCCGTCCACCCTGTGTCTAGAATATGGGACCGCCTGCCCCGGGTCTAGCCTTAGGTCTGGACTGTGGGGCCGCCTGCCCCGGGTCTAGCCCCAGGTCTGGACTATGGGGCATGCCCGCCCCGTGTCCGGACTGTGGGGCCCGTCCACCCCGTGTCTGGACTATGGGCCGCCTGCCCGGGATCTAGCCCCAGGTCTGGACTGTGGGGCCCGCCCGCCCCATGTCCTGACTGTGCAGCCCGCCCCATGTCCTGACTGTGGAGCCCGCCCGCCCCATGTCCTGACTGTGGGGCCCGCCCGCCCCATGTCCTGACCCGCCCCATGTCCTGGGGCCCACCCGCCCCATGTCCTGACTGTGGGGCCCGCCCGCCCCCCCCATGTCCTGACTGTGGGGCCCGCCCACCCCATGTCCTGACTGGGGCCCGCCCTGTGTCCTGACTGTGGGGCCCGCCCTGTGTCCTGACTGTGGGGCCCGTCCGCCCTGTGTCCTGACTGTGGGTCCCGCCCGCCCCGTGTCCTGACTGTGGGGCTCGCCCGCCCCGTGTCCAGACTGTGGGGCTCATCTGCCCCGTGTCCGGACTTTGGGGCCGCCTGCCCTGGGACTAGCCCCGTGTCCGGACTGTGAGGCCCGTCCGCCCCAAGCCTGGACTGTGTGGCCCGTCCGCCCCGTGTCCGGACTGTGGGGCCCGTCCGCCCCGTGTCCGGACTGTGGGGCCCGTCCGCCCCGTGTCCGGACTGTGGGGCCCGTCCGCCCCGTGTCCGGACTGTGGGGCCCGTCCGCCCCGTGTCCGGACTGTGAGGCCCGTCCGCCCCGTGTCCGGACTGTGGGGCCCGTCTGCCCCGTGTCCGGACTGTGGGGCCCGTCCGCCCCGTGTCCGGACTGTGAGGCCCGTCCGCCCCGTGTCCGGACTGTGGGGCCCGTCCACCCCGTGTCCGGACTGTGGGGCCTGTCCACCCTGTGTCCGGACTGTGGGGCCAGTCCACCCCGTGTCCGGACTGTGGGGCCCGTCCACCCCGTGTCCGGACTGTGGGTCGCCTGCCCCGGGTCTAGCCCCAGGTCTGGACTGTGGGGCATGTCCGCCCCATGTCAGGTCTGTGAGGCCCGTCCACCCCGTGTCTAGAATATGGGACCGCCTGCCCCGGGTCTAGCCTCAGGTCTGGACTGTGGGGCCGCCAGCCCCGGGTCTAGCCCCAGGTCTGGACTATGGGGCATGCCCGCCCCGTGTCCGGACTGTGGGGCCCGTCCACCCCGTGTCTGGACTATGGGCCGCCTGCCCCGAGTCTAGCCCCAGGTCTGGACTGTGGGGCCCGCCCCGTGTCCTGACTGTGGGGCCCGCCCTCCCCGCCCGCCCCATGTCCTGACTGTGCAGCCCGCCCGCCCCATGTCCTGACTGTGGAGCCCGCCCGCCCCATGTCCTGACTGTGGGGGGCCCATGTCCTGACTGTGGGGGGGGCGCCGCCCGCCCCATGTCCTGACTGTGGGGCCAGCCCCATGTCCTGACTGTGGGGCCCGCCCGCCCCATGTCCTGACTGTGGGGCCCGCCCGCCCCGTGTCCTGACTGTGGGGCCCGCCCGCCCCGTGTCCTGACTGTGGGTCCCGCCCGCCCCGTGTCCTGACTGTGGGGCTCGCCCGCCCCGTGTCCTGACTGTGGGGCCCGCCCTGTGTCCTGACTGTGGGGCCCGTCCGCCCTGTGTCCTGACTGTGGGTCCCGCCCGCCCCATGTCCTGACTGTGGGGCTCGCCCGCCCCGTGTCCAGACTGTGGGGCTCATCCGCCCCGTGGCCGGACTTTGGGGCCGCCTGCCCCGGGACTAGCCCCGTGTCCGGACTGTGAGGCCCGTCCGTCCCGTGTCCGGACTGTGGGGCCCGTCCGTCCTGTGTCCGGGCTGTGGGGCCCGTCCGCCCCGTGTCCGGACTGTGGGGCCCGTCCACCCCGTGTCCGGACAGTGGGGCCGGTCCACCCCGTGTCCGGACTGTGGGGCCCGTCCACCCCGTGTCCGGACTGTGGGTCACCTGCCCCGGGTCTAGCCCCAGGTCTGGTCTGTGGGGCATGTCCGCCCTATGTCAGGTCTGTGAGGCCCGTCCACCCCGTGTCTAGAATATGGGACCGCCTGCCCCGGGTCTAGCCTTAGGTCTGGACTGTGGGGCCGCCTGCCCCGGGTCTAGCCCCAGGTCTGGACTATGGGGCATGCCCGCCCCGTGTCCGGACTGTGGGGCCCGTCCACCCCGTGTCTGGACTATGGGCCGCCTGCCCGGGATCTAGCCCCAGGTCTGGACTGAGGGGCCCGCCCGCCCCATGTCCTGACTGTGCAGCCCGCCCCATGTCCTGACTGTGGAGCCCGCCCGCCCCATGTCCTGACTGTGGGGCCCGCCCGCCCCATGTCCTGACCCGCCCCATGTCCTGGGGCCCACCCGCCCCATGTCCTGACTGTGGGGCCCGCCCGCCCCCCCCATGTCCTGACTGTGGGGCCCGCCCACCCCGTGTCCTGACTGTGGGACCCGCCCGCCCCGTGTCCTGACTGTGGGGCCCGCCCGCCCCGTGTCCTGACTGTGGGGCCCGCCCGCCCCGTGTCCTGACTGTGGGGCCCGCCCGCCCCGTGTCCTGACTGTGGGGCTCGCCCGCCCCGTGTTCTGACTGTGGGGCCCGTCAGTCACCGTGTCCTGACTGTGGGTCCCGTCCGCCCTGTGTCCTGACTGTGGGTCCCGCCCGCCCCGTGTCCTGACTGTGGGGCTCGCCCGCCCCGTGTCCAGACTGTGGGGCTCATGCGCCCCGTGTCCGGACTTTGGGGCCGCCTGCCCCGGGACTAGCCCCGTGTCCGGACTGTGAGGCCCATCCGCCCCGAGCCTGGACTGTGGGGCCCGTCCGCCTCGTGTCCGGACTGTGGGGCCCGTCCGCCCCGTGTCCAGACTATGAGGCCCGTCCGCCCCGTGTCCGGACTGTGGGGCCCGTCCACCCCGTGTCCGGACTGTGGGGCCCGTCCACCTCGTGTCCGGACTGTGGGGCCCGTCCACCCCGTGTCCGGACTGTGGGTCGCCTGCCCCGGGTCTAGCCCCAGGTCTGGACTTTGGGGCATGTCCGCCCCATGTCAGGTCTGTGAGGCCCGTCCACCCCGTGTCTAGAATATGGGACCGCCTGCCCCGGGTCTAGCCTCAGGTCTGGACTGTGGGGCCGCCAGCCCCGGGTCTAGCCCCAGGTCTGGACTATGGGGCATGACCGCCCCGTGTCCGGACTGTGGGGCCCGTCCACCTCGTGTCTGGACTATGGGCCGCCTGCCCCGGGTCTAGCCCCAGGTCTGGACTGTGGGGCCCGCCCGCCCCGTGTCCTGACTGTGGGCGCCCGCCCCGCCCGCCCCATGTCCTGACTGTGCAGCCCGCCCGCCCCATGTTCTGACTGTGGAGCCCGCCCGCCCCATGTCTTGACTGTGGGGCCCGCCCGCCCCATGTCCTGACTGTGGGGCCCACCCGCCCGGGGCCCACCCGCCTGCCCCATGTCCTGACTGTGGGTCACGCCCGCCCCGTGTCATGACTGTGGGGCCCGCCCGCCCCGTGTCCTGACTGTGGGGCCCGCCCGCCCCGTGTCCTGACTGTGGGGCCCGCCCGCCCCGTGTCCTGACTGTGGGTCCCGCCCGCCCCGTGTCCTGACTGTGGGGCTCGCCCGCCCCGTGTCCTGACTGTGGGGCCCGCCCTGTGTCCTGACTGTGGGGCCCGTCCGCCCTGTGTCCTGACTGTGGGTCCCGCCCGCCCCGTGTCCTGACTGTGGGGCTCGCCCGCCCCGTGTCCAGACTGTGGGGCTCATCCGCCCTGTGTCCGGACTTTGGGGCCGCCTGCCCCGGGACTAGCCCCGTGTCCGGACTGTGAGGCCCGTCCGCCCCGAGCCTGGAATGTGGGGCCCGTCCGCCCCGTGTCCGGACTGTGGGGCCCGTCCGCCCCGTGTCCGGACTGTGGGGCCCGTCCGCCCCGTGTCCGGACTGTGGGGCCCGTCCGCCCCGTGTCCGGACTGTGGGGCCCGTCCACCCCGTGTCCGGACTGTGAGGCCCGTCCACCCCGTGTCCTGACTGTGGGGCCCGCCCGCCCCGTGTCCTGACTGTGGGGCTCGCCCGCCCCGTGTTCTGACTGTGGGGCCCGTCCGCCCTGTGTCCTGACTGTGGGTCCCGCCCGTCCCGTGTCCTGACTGTGTGTCCCGCCCGTCCCGTGTCCTGACTGTGGGGCTCGCCCGCCCCGTGTCCAGACTGTGGGGCTCATCCGCCCCGTGTCCGGACTTTGGGGCCGCCTGCCCCGGGACTAGGCCCGTGTCCGGACTGTGAGGCCCATCCGCCCCGAGCCTGGACTGTGGGGCCCGTCCGTCCCGTGTCCGGATTGTGGGGCCCGTCCGCCCCGTGTCCGGACTGTGAGGCCCGTCCGCCCCGTGTCCGGACTGTGGGGCCCGTCCACCCCGTGTCCGGACTGTGGGGCCCGTCCACCTCGTGTCCGGACTGTGGGGCCCGTCCACCCCGTGTCCGGACTGTGGGTCGCCTGCCCCGGGTCTAGCCCCAGGTCTGGACTGTGGGGCATGTCCGCCCCATGTCAGGTCTGTGAGGCCCGTCCACCCCGTGTCTAGAATATGGGACCGCCTGCCCCGGGTCTAGCCTCAGGTCTGGACTGTGGGGCCGCCAGCCCCGGGTCTAGCCCCAGGTCTGGACTATGGGGCATGCCCGCCCCGTGTCCGGACTGTGGGGCCCGTCCACCTCGTGTCTGGACTATGGGCCGCCTGCCCCGGGTCTAGCCCCAGGTCTGGACTGTGGGGCCCGCCCGCCCCGTGTCCTGACTGTGGGGCCCGCCCGCCCCGCCCGCCCCATGTCCTGACTGTGCAGCCCGCCCGCCCCATGTTCTGACTGTGGAGCCCGCCCGCCCCATGTCCTGACTGTGGGGCCCGCCCGCCCCGCCCGCCCTCCCCGCCCACCCCATGTCCTGACTGTGCAGCCCGCCCGCCCCATGTCCCGACTGTGGAGCCCGCCCGCCCCATGTCCTGACTGTGGGGCCCGCCCGCCCCATGTCCTGACTGTGGGGCCCGCCCCATGTCCTGACTGTGGGGCCCGCCCGCCCCATGTCCTGACTGTGGGGCCCGCCCGCCCCGTGTCCTGACTGTGGGGCCCGCCCGCCCCGTGTCCTGACTGTGGGTCCCGCCCGCCCCGTGTCCTGACTGTGGGGCTCGCCCGCCCCGTGTCCTGACTGTGGGGCCCGCCCTGTGTCCTGACTGTGGGGCCCGTCCGCCCTGTGTCCTGACTGTGGGGCCGGTCCACCCCGTGTCCGGACTGTGGGGCCCGTCCACCCCGTGTCCGGACTGTGGGTCGCCTGCCCCGGGTCTAGCTCCAGGTCTGGACTGTGGGGCATGTCCGCCCTATGTGAGGTCTGTGAGGCCCGTCCACCCCGTGTCTAGAATATGGGACCGCCTGCCCCGGGTCTAGCCTCAGGTCTGGACTGTGGGGCCGCCTGCCCCGGGTCTAGCCCCAGGTCTGGACTATGGGGCATGCCCGCCCCGTGTCCGGACTGTGGGGCCTGTCCACCCCGTGTTTGGACTATGGGCCGCCTGCCCGGGGTCTAGCCCCAGGTCTGGACTGTGGGGCTCGCCCGCCCCATGTCCTGACTGTGCAGCCCGCCCCATGTCCTGACTGTGGAGCCCACCCGCCCCATGTCCTGACTGTGGGGCCCGCCGCCCCATGTCCTGACTGTGGGGCCCGCCCGCCCCATGTCCTGACTGTGGGGCCCCCCCCCCATGTCCTGACTGTGGGGCCCGCCCGCCCCGTGTCTTGACTGTGGGACCCGCCCGCCCTGTGTCCTGACTGTGGGGCCCGCCCGCCCCGTGTCCTGACTGTGGGGCTCGCCCGCCCCGTGTTCTGACTGTGGGGCCCGTCTGCCCTGTGTCCTGACTGTGGGTCCCGCCCGCCCCGTGTCCTGACTGTGGGGCTCGCCCGCCCCGTGTCCAGACTGTGGGGCTCATCCGCCCCGTGTCCGGACTTTGGGGCCGCCTGCCCCGGGACTAGCCCCGTGTCCGGACTGTGAGGCCCATCCGCCCCGAGCCTGGACTGTGGGGCCCGTCCGCCCCGTGTCCTGACTGTGGGGCCCGTCCGCCCCGTGTCCGGACTGTGAGGCCCGTCCGCCCCGTGTCCGGACTGTGGGGCCCGTCCACCCCGTGTCCGGACTGTGGGGCCCGTCCACCTCGTGTCCGGACTGTGGGGCCCGTCCACCCCGTGTCCGGACTGTGGGTCGCCTGCCCCGGGTCTAGCCCCAGGTCTGGACTGTGGGGCATGTCCGCCACATGTCAGGTCTGTGAGGCCCGTCCACCCTGTGTCTAGAATATGGGACCGACTGCCCCGGGTCTAGCCTCAGGGCTGGACTGTGGGGCCGCCAGCCCCGGGTCTAGCCCCAGGTCTGGACTATGGGGCATGCCCGCCCCGTGTCCGGACTGTGGGGCCCGTCCACCCCGTGTCTGGACTAGGGGCCGCCTGCCCCGAGTCTAGCCCCAGGTCTGGACTGTGGGGCCTGCCCCGTGTCCTGACTGTGGGGCCCGCCCGCCCCATGTCCTGACTGTGCAACCCGCCCGCCCCATGTTCTGACTGTGGAGCCCGCCCGCCCCATGTCCTGACTGTGGGGCCCGCCCGCCCCATGTCCTGACTGTGGGGCCCACCCGCCCGCCCCATGTCCTGACTGTGGGGCCCGCCCCGTGTCATGACTGTGGGGCTCGCCCGCCCCGTGTTCTGACTGTGGGGCCCGTCCGCCCTGTGTCCTGACTGTGGGTCCCGCCCGCCCCGTGTCCTGACTGTGGGGCTCGCCCGCCCCGTGTCCAGACTGTGGGGCTCATCCGCCCCGTGTCCGGACTTTGGGGCCGCCTGCCCCGGGACTAGCCCCGTGTCCGGATTGTGAGGCCCATCCGCCCCGAGCCTGGACTGTGGGGCCCGTCCGCCCCGTGTCCTGACTGTGGGGCCCGTCCGCCCCGTGTCCGGACTGTGAGGCCCGTCCGCCCCGTGTCCGGACTGTGGGGCCCGTCCATCCCGTGTCCGGACTGTGGGGCCCGTCCACCTCGTGTCCGGACTGTGGGGCCCGTCCACCCCGTGTCCGGACTGTGGGTCGCCTGCCCTGGGTCTAGCCCCAGGTCTGGACTGTGGGGCATGTCCGCCCCATGTCAGGTCTGTGAGGCCCGTCCACCCCGTGTCTAGAATATGGGACCGACTGCCCCGGGTCTAACCTCAGGTCTGGACTGTGGGGCCGCCAGCCCCGGGTCTAGCCCCAGGTCTGGACTATGGGGCATGCCCGCCCCGTGTCCGGACTGTGGGGCCCGTCCACCCCGTGACTGGACTAGGGGCCGCCTGCCCCGAGTCTAGCCCCAGGTCTGAACTGTGGGGCCCGCCCCGTGTCCTGACTGTGGGGCCCGTCCGCCCCGCCCGCCCGCCCCGCCCGCCCCATGTCCTGACTGTGCTGCCCGCCCGCCCCATGTCCTGACTGTGGAGCCCGCCCGCCCCATGTCCTGACTGTGGGGCTCGCCCACCCCATGTCCTGACTGGGGCCCGCCCGCCCCATGTCCTGACTGTGGGGCCCGCCCCCCCGGGCCCGCCCCCCCATCTCATGACTGTGGGGCCCGCCCGCCCCATGTCCTGACTGTGGGGCCCGCCCGCCCCGTGTCCTGACTGTGGGGCCCGCCCGCCCCATGTCCTGACTGTGGGGCCCGTCCGCGACACGGGGCTCGCCCACCCCATGTCCTGACTGGGGCCCGCCCGCCCCATGTCCTGACTGTGGGGCCCGCCCTGTGTCCTGACTGTGGGGCCCGTCCGCCCTGTGTCCTGACTGTGGGTCCCGCCCGCCCCGTGTCCTGACTGTGGGGCTTGCCCGCCCCGTGTCCAGACTGTGGGGCTCATCTGCCCCGTGTCCGGACTTTGGGGCCGCCTGCCCTGGGACTAGCCCCGTGTCCGGACTGTGAGGCCCGTCCGCCCCGAGCCTGGACTGTGTGGCCCGTCCGCCCCGTGTCCGGACTGTGGGGCCCGTCCGCCCCGTGTCCGGACTGTGGGGCCCGTCCGCCCCGTGTCCGGACTGTGGGGCCCGTCCGCCCCGTGTCCGGACTGTGGGGCCCGTCCGCCCCGTGTCCGGACTGTGGGGCCCGTCCGCCCCGTGTCCGGACTGTGAGGCCCGTCCGCCCCGTGTCCGGACTGTGGGGCCCGTCCACCCCGTGTCCGGACTGTGGGGCCCGTCCACCCCGTGTCCGGACTGTGGGGCCCGTCCACCCCGTGTCCGGACTGTGGGGCCCGTCCACCCCGTGTCCGGACTGTGGGTCGCCTGCCCCGGGTCTAGCCCCAGGTCTGGACTGTGGGGCATGTCCGCCCCATGTCAGGTCTGTGAAGCCCGTCCACCCCGTGTCTAGAATATGGGACCGCCTGCCCCGGGTCTAGCCTCAGGTCTGGACTGTGGGGCCGCCAGACCCGGGTCTAGCCCCAGGTCTGGACTATGGGGCATGCCCGCCCCGTGTCCGGACTGTGGGGCCCGTCCACCCCGTGTCTGGACTATGGGCCGCCTGCCCCGAGTCTAGCCCCAGGTCTGGACTGTGGGGCCTGCCCCGTGTCCTGACTGTGGGGCCCGCCCCGCCCGCCCCATGTCCTGACTGTGCAGCCCGCCCGCCCCATGTCCTGACTGTGGAGCCCGCCCGCCCCATGTCCTGACTGTGGGGCCCGCCCGCCCCGTGTCCTGACTGTGGGGCCCGCCCCATGTCCTGACTGTGGGGCCCGCCCGCCCCATGTCCTGACTGTGGGGCCCGCCCGCCCCGTGTCCTGACTGTGGGGCCCGCCCGCCCCGTGTCCTGACTGTGGGTCCCGCCCGCCCCGTGTCCTGACTGTGGGGCTCGCCCGCCCCGTGTCCTGACTGTGGGGCTCGCCCGCCCTGTGTCCAGACTGTGGGGCTCTTCCGCCCCGTGTCCGGACTTTGGGGCCGCCTGCCCCGGGACTAGGCCCGTGTCCGGACTGTGAGGCCCATCCGCCCCGAGCCTGGACTGTGGGGCCCGTCCGCCCCGTGTCCGGATTGTGGGGCCCGTCCGCCCCGTGTCCGGACTGTGAGGCCCGTCCGCCCCGTGTCCGGACTGTGGGGCCCGTCCACCCCGTGTCCGGACTGTGGGGCCCGTCCACCTCGTGTCCGGACTGTGGGGCCCGTCCACCCCGTGTCCGGACTGTGGGTCGCCTGCCCCGGGTCTAGCCCCAGGTCTGGACTGTGGGGCATGTCCGCCCCATGTCAGGTCTGTGAGGCCCGTCCACCCCGTGTCTAGAATATGGGACCGCCTGCCCCGGGTCTAGCCTCAGGTCTGGACTGTGGGGCCGCCAGCCCCGGGTCTAGCCCCAGGTCTGGACTATGGGGCATGCCCGCCCCGTGTCCGGACTGTGGGGCCCGTCCACCTCGTGTCTGGACTATAGGCCGCCTGCCCCGGGTCTAGCCCCAGGTCTGGACTGTGGGGCCCGCCCGCCCCGCCCGCCCCGTGTCCTAACTGTGGGGCCCGCCCGCCCCGCCCGCCCCATGTCCTGACTGTGCAGCCCGCCCGCCCCATGTTCTGACTGTGGAGCCCGCCCGCCCCTGGACTATGGGCCGCCTGCCCCGGGTCTAGCCCCAGGTCTGGACTGTGGGGCCCGCCCGCCCCGTGTCCTGACTGTGGGGCCCGCCCGCCCCATGTCCTGACTGTGCAGCCCGCCCGCCCCATGTTCTGACTGTGGAGCCCGCCCGCCCCATGTCCTGACTGTGGGGCAAGCCCGCCCCATGTCCTGACTGTGGGGCCCGCCCCGTGTCATGACTGTGGGGCCCGCCCGCCCCGTGTCCTGACTGTGGGGCCCGCCCGCCCCGTGTCCTGACTGTGGGTCCCGCCCGCCCCGTGTCCTGACTGTGGGGCTCGCCTGCCCCGTGTCCTGACTGTGGGGCCCGCCCTGTGTCCTGACTGTGGGGCCCGTCCGCCCTGTGTCCTGACTGTGGGTCCCGCCCGCCCCGTGTCCTGACTGTGGGTCCCGCCCGCCCCGTGTCCTGACTGTGGGGCTCGCCCGCCCCGTGTCCAGACTGTGGGGCTCATCCGCCCCGTGTCCGGACTTTGGGGCCGCCTGCCCCGGGACTAGCCCCGTGTCCGGACTGTGAGGCCCGTCCGCCCCGAGCCTGGACTGTGGGGCCCGTCCGCCCCGTGTCCGGACTGTGGGGCCCGTCCGCCCCGTGTCCGGACTGTGGGGCCCGTCCGCCCCATGTCCGGACTGTGGGGCCCGTCCGCCCCGTGTCCGGACTGTGGGGCCCGTCCGCCCCGTGTCCGGACTGTGGGGCCCGTCCACCCCGTGTCCGGACTGTGGGGCCCGTCCACCTCGTGTCCGGACTGTGGGGCCCGTCCACCCCGTGTCCGGACAGTGGGGCCCGTCCACCCCGTGTCCGGACTGTGGGGCCCGTCCACCCCGTGTCCGGACTGTTGGGACCGTCCACCCCGTGTCCGGACAGTGGGGCCCGTCCACCCCGTGTCCGGACTGTGGGGCCCGTCCACCCCGTGTCCGGACTGTGGGTCGCCTGCCCCGGGTCTAGCCCCAGGTCTGGACTGTGGGGCATGTCCGCCCCATGTCAGGTCTGTGAGGCCCGTCCACCCCGTGTCTAGAATATGGGACCGCCTGCCCGGGTCTAGCCTCAGGTCTGGACTGTGGGGCCGCCTGCCTCGGGTCTAACCCCAGATCTGGACTATGGGGCATGCCCGCCCCGTGTCCGGACTGTGGGGCCCGTCCACCCCGTGTCTGGACTATGGGCCGCCTGCCCCGGGTCTAGCCCCAGGTCTGTACTGTGGGCGTGGGCGGGGCCCGCCCGGGGCCCGCCCGCCCCGTGTCCTGACTGTGGAGCCCGCCCGCCCCGTGTCCTGACTGTGGAGCCCGCCCGCCCCGTGTCCTGACTGTGGGGCACGCCCGCCCCGTGTCCTGACTGTGGGGCACGCCCGCCCCGTGTCCTGACTGTGGGGCTTGCCCGCCCCGTGTCCTGACTGTGGGGCCCATCCGCCCTGTGTCCTGACTGTGGGTCCTGCCCGCCCCATGTCCTGACTGTGGGGCTCGCCCGCCCTGTGTCCAGACTGTGGGGCTCATCTTCCCCGTGTCCGGACTTTGGGGCCGCCTGCCCCGGGACTATTCCCGTGTCCGGACTGTGAGGCCCGTCCGCCCCGAGCCTGGACTGTGGGGCCCGACCGCCCCGTGTCCGGACTGTGGGACCCGCCCGCCCCGTGTCCTGACTGTGGGGCCCGCCGGCCCCGTGTCCTGACTGTGGGGCCCGCCCGCCCCGTGTCCTGACTGTGGGGCTCACCCGCCCCGTGTTCTGACTGTGGGGCCCGTCCGCCCTGTGTCCTGACTGTGGGTCCCGCCCGCCCCGTGTCCTGACTGTGGGGCTCGCCCGGCCCGTGTCCAGACTGTGGGGCTCATCCGCCCCGTGTCCGGACTTTGGGGCCGCCTGCCCCGGGACTAGGCCCGTGTCCGGACTGTGAGGCCCATCCGCCCCGAGCCTGGACTGTGGGGCCCGTCCGCCCCCTGTCCGGACTGTGGGGCCCGTCTGCCCCGTGTCCGGACTGTGGGGCCCGTCCGCCCCGTGTCCGGACTGTTGGGCCCGTCCACCCCGTGTCCGGACAGTGGGGCCCGTCCACCCCGTGTCCGGACTGTGGGGCCCGTCCACCCCGTGTCCGGACTGTTGGGACCGTCCACCCCGTGTCCGGACAGTGGGGCCCGTCCACCCCGTGTCCGGACTGTGGGGCCCGTCCACCCCGTATCCGGACTGTGGGTCGCCTGCCCCGGGTCTAGCCCCAGGTCTGGACTGTGGGGCATGTCCGCCCCATGTCAGGTCTGTGAGGCCCGTCCACCCCGTGTCTAGAATATGGGACCGCCTGCCCGGGTCTAGCCTCAGGTCTGGACTGTGGGGCCGCCTGCCTCGGGTCTAACCCCAGATCTGGACTATGGGGCATGCCCGCCCCGTGTCCGGACTGTGGGGCCCGTCCACCCCGTGTCTGGACTATGGGCCGCCTGCCCCGGGTCTAGCCCCAGGTCTGTACTGTGGGCGTGGGCGGGGCCCGCCCGGGGCCCGCCCGCCCCGTGTCCTGACTGTGGAGCCCGCCCGCCCCGTGTCCTGACTGTGGGGCACGCCCGCCCCGTGTCCTGACTGTGGGGCTTGCCCGCCCCGTGTCCTGACTGTGGGGCCCATCCGCCCTGTGTCCTGACTGTGGGTCCTGCCCGCCCCATGTCCTGACTGTGGGGCTCGCCCGCCCCGTGTCCAGACTGTGGGGCTCATCTTCCCCGTGTCCGGACTTTGGGGCCGCCTGCCCCGGGACTAGTCCCGTGTCCGGACTGTGAGGCCCGTCCGCCCCGAGCCTGGACTGTGTGGCCCGACCGCCCCGTGTCCGGACTGTGGGACCCGCCCGCCCCGTGTCCTGACTGTGGGGCCCGCCCGCCCCGTGTCCTGACTGTGGGGCCCGCCGGCCCCGTGTCCTGACTGTGGGGCCCGCCCGCCCCGTGTCCTGACTGTGGGGCTCGCCCGCCCCGTGTTCTGACTGTGGGGCCCGTCCGCCCTGTGTCCTGACTGTGGGTCCCGCCCGCCCCGTGTCCTGACTGTGGGGCTCGCCCGCCCCGTGTCCAGACTGTGGGGCTCATCCGCCCCGTGTCCGGACTTTGGGGCCGCCTGCCCCGGGACTAGGCCCGTGTCCGGACTGTGAGGCCCATCCGCCCCGAGCCTGGACTGTGGGGCCCGTCCGCCCCCTGTCCGGACTGTGGGGCCCGTCCGCCCCGTGTCCGGACTGTGAGGCCCGTCCGCCCCGTGTCCGGACTGTGGGGCCCGTCCACCCCGTGTCCGGACTGTGGGGCCCGTCCACCTCGTGTCCGGACTGTGGGGCCCGTCCACCCCGTGTCCGGACTGTGGGTCGCCTGCCCCGGGTCTAGCCCCAGGTCTGGACTGTGGGGCATGTCCGCCCCATGTCAGGTCTGTGAGGCCCGTCTACCCCGTGTCTAGAATATGGGACCGCCTGCCCCGGGTCTAGCCTCAGGTCTGGACTGTGGGGCCGCCAGCCCCGGGTCTAGCCCCAGGTCTGGACTATGGGGCATGCCCGCCCCGTGTCCGGACTGTGGGGCCCGTCCACCCCGTGTCTGGACTATGGGCCGCCTGCCCCGAGTCTAGCCCCAGGTCTGGACTGTGGGGCCTGCCCCGTGTCCTGACTGTGGGGCCCGCCCCGCCCGCCCCATGTCCTGACTGTGCAGCCCGCCCGCCCCATGTCCTGACTGTGGAGCCCGCCCGCCCCATGTCCTGACTGTGGGGCCCGCCCGCCCCATGTCCTGACTGTGGGGCCCGCCCCATGTCCTGACTGTGGGGCCCGCCCGCCCCATGTCCTGACTGTGGGGCCCGCCCGCCCCGTGTCCTGACTGTGGGGCCCGCCCGCCCCGTGTCCTGACTGTGGGTCCCGCCCGCCCCGTGTCCTGACTGTGGGGCTCGCCCGCCCCGTGTCCTGACTGTGGGGCTCGCCCGCCCTGTGTCCAGACTGTGGGGCTCATCCGCCCCGTGTCCGGACTTTGGGGCCGCCTGCCCCGGGACTAGGCCCGTGTCCGGACTGTGAGGCCCATCCGCCCCGAGCCTGGACTGTGGGGCCCGTCCGCCCCGTGTCCGGATTGTGGGGCCCGTCCGCCCCGTGTCCGGACTGTGAGGCCCGTCCGCCCCGTGTCCGGACTGTGGGGCCCGTCCACCCCGTGTCCGGACTGTGGGGCCCGTCCACCTCGTGTCCGGACTGTGGGGCCCGTCCACCCCGTGTCCGGACTGTGGGTCGCCTGCCCCGGGTCTAGCCCCAGGTCTGGACTGTGGGGCATGTCCGCCCCATGTCAGGTCTGTGAGGCCCGTCCACCCCGTGTCTAGAATATGGGACCGCCTGCCCCGGGTCTAGCCTCAGGTCTGGACTGTGGGGCCGCCAGCCCCGGGTCTAGCCCCAGGTCTGGACTATGGGGCATGCCCGCCCCGTGTCCGGACTGTGGGGCCCGTCCACCTCGTGTCTGGACTATAGGCCGCCTGCCCCGGGTCTAGCCCCAGGTCTGGACTGTGGGGCCCGCCCGCCCCATGTCCTGACTGTGCAGCCCGCCCGCCCCATGTTCTGACTGTGGAGCCCGCCCGCCCCTGGACTATGGGCCGCCTGCCCCGGGTCTAGCCCCAGGTCTGGACTGTGGGGCCCGCCCGCCCCGTGTCCTGACTGTGGGGCCCGCCCGCCCCATGTCCTGACTGTGCAGCCCGCCCGCCCCATGTTCTGACTGTGGAGCCCGCCCGCCCCATGTCCTGACTGTGGGGCCCGCCCGCCACATGTCCTGACTGTGGGGCCCACCCGCCCGCCCCATGTCCTGACTGTGGGGCCCGCCCCGTGTCATGACTGTGGGGCCCGCCCGCCCCGTGTCCTGACTGTGGGGCCCGCCCGCCCCGTGTCCTGACTGTGGGTCCCGCCCGCCCCGTGTCCTGACTGTGGGGCTCGCCCGCCCCGTGTCCTGACTGTGGGGCCCGCCCTGTGTCCTGACTGTGGGGCCCGTCCGCCCTGTGTCCTGACTGTGGGTCCCGCCCGCCCCGTGTCCTGACTGTGGGGCTCGCCCGCCCCGTGTCCAGACTGTGGGGCTCATCCGCCCCGTGTCCGGACTTTGGGGCCGCCTGCCCCGGGACTAGCCCCGTGTCCGGACTGTGAGGCCCGTCCGCCCCGAGCCTGGACTGTGGGGCCCGTCCGCCCCGTGTCCGGACTGTGGGGCCCGTCCGCCCCGTGTCCGGACTGTGGGGCCCGTCCGCCCCGTGTCCGGACTGTGGGGCCCGTCCGCCCCGTGTCCGGACTGTGGGGCCCGTCCGCCCCGTGTCCGGACTGTGGGGCCAGTCCACCCCGTGTCCGGACTGTGGGGCCCGTCCACCCTGTGTCCGGACTGTGGGGCCCGTCCACCCCGTGTCCGGACTGTTGGGCCCGTCCACCCCGTGTCCGGACAGTGGGGCCCGTCCACCCCGTGTCCGGACTGTGGGGCCCGTCCACCCCGTGTCCGGACTGTTGGGACCGTCCACCCCGTGTCCGGACAGTGGGGCCCGTCCACCCCGTGTCCGGACTGTGGGGCCCGTCCACCCCGTGTCCGGACTGTGGGTCGCCTGCCCCGGGTCTAGCCCCAGGTCTGGACTGTGGGGCATGTCCGCCCCATGTCAGGTCTGTGAGGCCCGTCCACCCCGTGTCTAGAATATGGGACCGCCTGCCCCGGGTCTAGCCTCAGGTCTGGACTGTGGGGCCGCCTGCCTCGGGTCTAGCCCCAGGTCTGGACTATGGGGCATGCCCGCCCCGTGTCCGGACTGTGGGGCCCGTCCACCCCGTGTCTGGACTATGGGCCGCCTGCCCCGGGTCTAGCCCCAGGTCTGTACTGTGGGCGTGGGCGGGGCCCGCCCGGGGCCCGCCCGCCCCGTGTCCTGACTGTGGAGCCCGCCCGCCCCGTGTCCTGACTGTGGAGCCCGCCCGCCCCGTGTCCTGACTGTGGGGCACGCCCGCCCCGTGTCCTGACTGTGGGGCTTGCCCGCCCCGTGTCCTGACTGTGGGGCCCATCCGCCCTGTGTCCTGACTGTGGGTCCTGCCCGCCCCATGTCCTGACTGTGGGGCTCGCCCGCCCCGTGTCCAGACTGTGGGGCTCATCTTCCCCGTGTCCGGACTTTGGGGCCGCCTGCCCCGGGACTAGTCCCGTGTCCGGACTGTGAGGCCCGTCCGCCCCGAGCCTGGACTGTGGGGCCCGTCCGCCCCGTGTCCGGACTGTGGGACCCGCCCGCCCCGTGTCCTGACTGTGGGGCCCGCCCGCCCCGTGTCCTGACTGTGGGGCCCGCCCGCCCCGTGTCCTGACTGTGGGGCCCGCCCGCCCCGTGTCCTGACTGTGGGGCTCGCCCGCCCCGTGTTCTGACTGTGGGGCCCGTCCGCCCCGTGTCCTGACTGTGGGTCCCGCCCGCCCCGTGTCCAGACTGTGTGGCTCATCCGCCCCGTGTCCGGACTTTGGGGCCGCCTGCCCCGGGACTAGGCCCGTGTCCGGACTGTGAGGCCCATCCGCCCCGAGCCTGGACTGTGGGGCCCGTCCGCCCCCTGTCCGGACTGTGGGGCCCATCCGCCCCGTGTCCGGACTGTGAGGCCCGTCCGCACCGTGTCCGGACTGTGGGGCCCGTCCACCCCGTGTCCGGACTGTGGGGCCCGTCCACCTCGTGTCCGGACTGTGGGGCCCGTCCACCCCGTGTCCGGACTGTGGGTCGCCTGCCCCGGGTCTAGCCCCAGGTCTGGACTGTGGGGCATGTCCGCCCCATGTCAGGTCTGTGAGGCCCGTCTACCCCGTGTCTAGAATATGGGACCGCCTGCCCCGGGTCTAGCCTCAGGTCTGGACTGTGGGGCCGCCAGCCCCGGGTCTAGCCCCAGGTCTGGACTATGGGGCATGCCCGCCCCGTGTCCGGACTGTGGGGCCCGTCCACCCCGTGTCTGGACTATGGGCCGCCTGCCCGGGGTCTAGCCCCAGGTCTGGACTGTGGGGCCCGCCCGCCCCGTGTCCTGACTGCCGCCCCATGTCCTGACTGTGCAGCCCGCCCCATGTCCTGACTGTGGAGCCCGCCCGCCCCATGTCCTGACTGTGGGGCCCGCCCGCCCCATGTCCTGACTGTGGGGCCCGCCCGCCCCATGTCCTGACTGTGGGGCCCGCCCGCCCCATGTCCTGACTGTGGGGCCCGCCCGGGGCCCGCCCGCCCCATGTCCTGACTGTGGGGGGGCCCGCCCGACTGTGGGGGGGCCCGCCCGCCCCGTGTCCTGACTGTGGGACCCGCCCGCACCGTGTCCTGACTGTGGGGCCCGCCCGCCCCGTGTCCTGACTGTGGGGCCCGCCCGCCCCGTGTCCTGACTGTGGGGCCCGCCCGCCCCGTGTCCTGACTGTGGGGCTCGCCCGCCCCGTGTTCTGACTGTGGGGCCCGTCCGCCCTGTGTCCTGACTGTGGGTCCCGCCCGTCCCGTGTCCTGACTGTGGGGCTCGCCAGCCCCGTGTCCAGACTGTGGGGCTCATCCGCCCCGTGTCCGGACTTTGGGGCCGCCTGCCCCGGGACTAGGCCCGTGTCCGGACTGTGAGGCCCATCCGCCCCGAGCCTGGACTGTGGGGCCCGTCCGCACCGTGTCCGGACTGTGGGGCCCGTCCGCCCCGTGTCCGGACTGTGAGGTCCGTCCGCCCCGTGTCCGGACTGTGGGGCCCGTCCACCTCGTGTCCGGACTGTGGGGCCCGTCCACCCCGTGTCCGGACTGTGGGTCGCCTGCCCCGGGTCTAGCCCCAGGTCTGGACTGTGGGGCATGTCCGCCCCATGTCAGGTCTGTGAGGCCCGTCCACCCCGTGTCTTGAATATGGGACCGCCTGCCCCGGGTCTAGCCTCAGGTCTGGACTGTGGGGCCGCCAGCCCCGGGTCTAGCCCCAGGTCTGGACTATGGGGCATGCCCGCCCCGTGTCCGGACTGTGGGGCCCGTCCACCTCGTGTCTGGACTATGGGCCGCCTGCCCCGGGTCTAGCCCCAGGTCTGGACTGTGGGGCCCGCCCGCCCCGTGTCCTGACTGTGGGGCCCGCCCGCCCCATGTCCTGACTGTGCAGCCCGCCCGCCCCATGTTCTGACTGTGGAGCCCGCCCGCCCCATGTCCTGACTGTGGGGCCCGCCCGCCCCATGTCCTGACTGTGGGGCCCACCCGCCCGCCCCATGTCCTGACTGTGGGGCCCGCCCGCCCCGTGTCATGACTGTGGGGCCCGCCCGCCCCGTGTCCTGACTGTGGGGCCCGCCCGCCCCGTGTCCTGACTGTGGGGCCCGCCCGCCCCGTGTCCTGACTGTGGGTCCCGCCCGCCCCCTGTCCTGACTGTGGGGCTCGCCCGCCCCGTGTCCTGACTGTGGGGCCCGCCCTGTATCCTGACTGTGGGGCCCGTCCGCCCTGTGTCCTGACTGTGGGTCCCGCCCGCCCCGTGTCCTGACTGTGGGGCTCGCCCGCCCCGTGTCCAGACTGTGGAGCCCGCCCGCCCCGTGTCCTGACTGTGGAGCCCGCCCGCCCCGTGTCCTGACTGTGGGGCCCGCCCGCCCCGTGTCCTGACTGTGGGGCTTGCCCGCCCCGTGTCCTGACTGTGGGGCCCGTCCGCCCTGTGTCCTGACTGTGGGGCCCGTCCGCCCTGTGTCCTGACTGTGGGTCCTGCCTGCCCCATGTCCTGACTGTGGGGCTCGCCCGCCCCGTGTCCAGACTGTGGGGCTCTTCTGCCCCGTGTCCGGACTTTGGGGCCGCCTGCCCCGGGACTAGTCCCGTGTCCGGACTGTGAGGCCCGTCCGCCCCGTGTCCGGACTGTGGGGCCCGTCCGCCCCGTGTCCGGACTGTGGGGCCCGTCCGCCCCGTGTCCGGACTGTGAGGCCCGTCCACCCCGTGTCCGGACTGTGGGGCACGTGCACCCCGTGTCCGGACTGTGGGGCCCGTCCACCCCGTGTCCGGACTGTGGGGCCCGTCCAACCCGTGTCCGGACTGTGGGGCCCGTCCACCCCGTGTCCGGACTGTGGGGCCCGTCCACCCCGTGTCCGGACTGTGGGGCCCGTCCACCCCGTGTCCGGACTGTGGGTCGCCTGCCCCGGGTCTAGCCCCAGGTCTGGACTCTGGGGCATGTCCGCCCCATGTCAGGTCTGTGAGGCCCGTCCACCCCGTGTCTAGAATATGGGACCGCCTGCCCCGGGTCTAGCCTCAGGTCTGGACTGTGGGGCCGCCTGCCCCGGTACTAGCCCCAGGTCTGGACTATGGGGCATGCCCGCCCCGTGTCCGGACTGTGGGGCCCGTCCACCCCGTGTCTGGACTATGGGCCGCCTGCCCCGGGTCTAGCCCCAGGTCTGGACTGTGGGGCCTGCCCACCCCGTGTCCGGACTGTGGGGCCCGTCCAACCCGTGTCCGGACTGTGGGGCCCGTCCACCCCGTGTCCGGACTGTGGGGCCCGTCCACCCCGTGTCCGGACTGTGGGTCGCCTGCCCCGGGTCTAGCCCCAGGTCTGGACTGTGGGGCATGCCCGCCCCATGTCAGGTCTGTGAGGCCCGTCCACCCCGTGTCTAGAATATGGGACCGCCTGCCCCGGGTCTAGCCTCAGGTCTGGACTGTGGGGCCGCCTGCCCCGGGTCTAGCCCCAGGTCTGGACTATGGGGCATGCCCGCCCCGTGTCCGGACTGTGGGGCCCGTCCACCCCGTGTCTGGACTATGGGCCGCCTGCCCCGGGTCTAGCCCCAGGTCTGGACTGTGGGGCCCGCCCGCCCCGTGTCCTGACTGTGGGGCCCGCCCGCCCCATGTCCTGACTGTGCAGCCCGCCCGCCCCATGTCCTGACTGTGGGGCCCGCCCGCCCCATGTCCTGACTGTGGGGCCCGCCCGCCCCATGTCCTGACTGTGGGGCCCGCCCCCCCCATGTCCTGACTGTGGGGCCCGCCCGTCCCGTGTCCTGACTGTGGGGCCCGCCCGCCCCGTGTCCTGACTGTGGGTCCCGCCCGCCCCGTGTCCTGACTTTGGGGCTCGCCCGCCCCGTGTCCTGACTGTGGGGCCCGTCCGCCCCGTGTCCTGACTGTGGGTCCCGCCCGCCCCGTGTCCTGACTGTGGGGCTCACCCGCCCCGTGTCCGGACTTTGGGGCCGCCTGCCCCGGGACTAGCCCCGTGTCCGGACTGTGAGGCCCGTCCGCCCCGAGCCTGGACTGTGGGGCCCGTCCGGCCTGTGTCCGGATTGTGGGGCCCGTCCGCCCCGTGTCCGGACTGTGGGGCCCGTCCGCCCCGTGTCCGGACTGTGGGGCCCGTCCGCCCCGTGTCCGGACTGTGGGGCCCGTCCGCCCCGTGTCCGGACTGTGGGGCCCGTCCGCCCCGTGTCCGGACTGTGGGGCCCGTCCACCCCGTGTCCGGACTGTGGGTCGCCTGCCCCGGGTCTAGCCCCAGGTCTGGACTGTGGGGCATGTCCGCCCCATGTCAGGTCTGTGAGGCCCGTCCACCCCGTGTCTAGAATATGGGACCGCCTGCCCCGGGTCTAGCCTCAGGTCTGGACTGTGGGGCCGCCAGCCCCGGGTCTAGCCCCAGGTCTGGACTATGGGGTATGCCCGCCCCGTGTCCGGACTGTGGGGCCCGTCCACCCAGTGTCTGGACTATGGGCCGCCTGCCCCGGGTCTAGCCCCAGGTCTGGACTGTGGGGCCCGCCCGCCCCATGTCCTGACTGTGCAGCCCGCCCGCCCCATGTCCTGACTGTGGAGCCCGCCCGCCCCATGTCCTGACTGTGGGGCCCGCCCGCCCCATGTCCTGACTGTGGGGCCCGCCCCATGTCCTGACTGTGGGGCCCGTCCGCCCTGTGTCCTGACTGTGGGTCCCGCCCGCCCCGTGTCCTGACTGTGGGGCTCGCCCGCCCCGTGTCCGGACTTTGGGGCCGCCTGCCCCGGGACTAGCCCCGTGTCCGGACTGTGCAGCCCGCCCGCCCCATGTCCTGACTGTGGAGCCCGCCCGCCCCATGTCCTGACTGTGGGGCCCGCCCGCCCCATGTCCTGACTGTGGGGCCCGCCCCATGTCCTGACTGTGGGGCCCGTCCGCCCTGTGTCCTGACTGTGGGTCCCGCCCGCCCCGTGTCCAGACTGTGGGGCTCATCCGCCCCGTGTCCGGACTTTGGGGCCGCCTGCCCCGGGACTAGCCCCGTGTCCGGACTGTGAGGCCCGTCCGCCCCGAGCCTGGACTGTGGGGCCCGTCCGCCCCGTGTCCGGACTGTGGGGCCCGTCCGCCCCGTGTCCGGACTGTGGGGCCCGTCCGCCCCGTGTCCGGACTGTGGGGCCCGTCCCCCCCGTGTCCGGACTGTGGGGCCCGTCCACCCCGTGTCCGGACTGTGGGGCCCGTCCACCCCGTGTCCGGACTGTGGGGCCCGTCCACCCCGTGTCCGGACTGTGGGTCGCCTGCCCCTTGTCTAGCCCCAGGTCTGGACTGTGGGGCATGTCCGCCCCATGTCAGGTCTGTGAGGCCCGTCCACCCCGTGTCTAGAATATGGGACCGCCTGCCCCGGGTCTAGCCTCAGGTCTGGACTGTGGGGCCGCCAGCCCCGGGTCTAGCCCCAGGTCTGGACTATGGGGTATGCCCGCCCCGTGTCCGGACTGTGGGGCCCGCCCACCCCGTGTCTGGACTATGGGCCGCCTGCCCCGAGTCTAGCCCCAGGTCTGGACTGTGGGGCCCGCCCGCCCCGTGTCCTGACTGTGGGGCCCGCCCGCCCCATGTCCTGACTGTGGGGCCCGCCCGCCCCATGTCCTGACTGTGGGGCCCGCCCCATGTCCTGACTGTGGGGCCCGCCCGCCCCGTGTCCTGACTGTGGGGCCCGCCCACCCCGTGTCCTGACTGTGGGGCCCGCCCGCCCCGTGTCCTGACTGTGGGGCCCGCCCGCCCCGTGTCCTGACTGTGGGTCCCGCCCGCCCCGTGTCCTGACTGTGGGGCTCGCCCGCCCCGTGTCCTGACTGTGGGGCCCGCCCTGTGTCCTGACTGTGGGGCCCGTCCGCCCTGTGTCCTGACTGTGGGTCCCGCCCGCCCCGTGTCCTGACTGTGGGGCTCGCCCGCCCCGTGTCCAGACTTTGGGGCCGCCTGCCCCGGGACTAGCCCCGTGTCCGGACTGTGAGGCCCGTCCGCCCAGAGCCTGGACTGTGGGGCCCGTCCGCCCCGTGTCCGGATTGTGGGGCCCGTCCGCCCCGTGTCCGGACTGTGGGGCCCGTCCGCCCCGTGTCCGGACTGTGGGGCCCGTCCGCCCCGTGTCCGGACTGTGGGGCCCGTCCGCCCCGTGTCCGGACTGTGGGGCCCGTCCACCCCGTGTCCTGACTGTGGGGCCCGCCCGCCCCGTGTTCTGACTGTGGGGCTCGCCCGCCCCGTGTTCTGACTGTGGGGCTCGCCCGCCCCGAGTCCAGACTGTGGGGCCCATCCGCCCCGTGTCCGTACTTGGGGCCGCCTGCCCCGGGTCTAGCCCCAGGTCTGGACTGTGGGGCCACCTGCCCCAGGACTAGCCCTGTGTCTGGACTGTGGGGCATGCCCGCCCCGAGCCTGGACTGTGGGACATGCCCGCCCCGAGTGGGAAAGGGGAGCCTGTCTGCCCCGGGACTGGACGGTGGGGCCCGTCCGCCCTGAGCCTGGACTGTGGGGCCCGTCCGCCCCGAGCGTGGACTGTGGGGCCCGAGCGTGAACTGTGGGGCCTATCCACCCCGAGCCTGGACTGTGGGGCCCGTCCGCCCGAGCCTGGACTGTGGGGCCCCCCGCCCGCCCCGGGTCTGGACTGTGGGGCCGGCTGGCCCCGGGTCTAGCCCCGAGCCAGGACTGTGGGGCTGCCTGCCCCGGGACTAGCCCCACATCCAGACTGTGGGGCCCCCTGCCCACCCCGTGTCCTGACTGTGGGGCCCCCCGCCCACTCCGTGTCCTGACTGTGGGGCCAGCCAGCCCCGTGTCCTGACTGTGGGGCCCATCGGCCCCGTGTCCGGCCTTTGCGGCCGCCTACCCCGGGTCTAGCTCCAGGTCTGGACAGTGGGGACCCACGCCTGCCCCGGGTCCGGACTGTGGGGCCCCCCACCCGCCCCGACTCCGGACTGTGGGGCCCCCCGTCCGCCCCGATCCTGGACTTTGGGGCCTGTTCACCCGAGCCTGGACCGTGCGGCCCGTCCTCCCCGAGCCTGGACCGTGGGACCCGTCCTCCCCGAGCCTGGACCGAGGGACCCGTCCTCCCCGAGCCTGGACCGAGGGGCCCGTCCGCCCCGAGCCTGGACTGTGGGGCCCGTCCGCCCCGAGCCTGGACTGTGGGGCCCGTCCAACCCGAGCCTGGAATGTGGGGCCCGTCCTCCCCGAGCCTGGACTGTGGGGCCCGTCCGCCCTGTGTCTGGATTGTTAGGCCGCCTGTCCCGGATCTAGCCTCGGGTCCGGACTGTGGGGCCCGCCCGCCCCGGGTCCGGACTGTGGGGCCCGCCCGCCCCGGGTCCGGACTGTGGGGCCCGCCCGCCCGCCCCGGGCTACTTTCAGTGGTATGTCAGCCGATTGTGGTTTGTAGGCTTGTTTTCTTTACTGTCTCAATGCTTCATTAACTAGCAATTCTGCTGATATTGGTAAGAATGACTTCCGGGTGATAACGGCTGATCCTATCAAACAACAAGGAGGTGCCTTAATAAAGTACAGTCCTGAGGGTAGCTGGTGAGGCCAACAAATTTCCAGTCCATCCCTCATACTTAGATGTTAAAGGCAGACCTGTTCAATATGCTATCCATGTCCCAGTTTGGCCTCTTGTTGGTAGGAGGTGTAAATGGTTGCTTTAAACAGAATGAAGCTATTTTAAGTCTGATGTCGGGAGTCTCAGAATGGACTGGTCGACATTTTACTTAGCAAAATATTTATGTCCCAGTTATCCTTCTAGTTGAAGTTGGTCATGGTTGTGATTAGTAGGGGAGTAACGACTGCGGTCGCAGCAAGTCACAAAGGCCCGGAGGATCAGGGGCCCGCCGACACCAGCAGAACCTTTAATTAGATGTGTGTCCTCCTACGCACATCCACTTGAAGTGTATTGCTGTGGACATACCCATTGGGTCCTTTAGCGACAATGCATTCTGTTGGCCAATCATAGGCCAGCACATGACGGGGCGCATCGCAGTAACGTCATGCACTCCCGTCACAGGCCGAAGTCAGCTGCCTGCTTCACAACAGGACTTGCGGAGCGGGAGTGAAGGGAAGGTGGGTAGAGTATTTAAATATTTATTTTAAATAAGTTGCCATACTACTATATGTAGCATCGGCGTCTCTGCCCCCTGCTAGGCAGAGACGCCGTCCCATTCACCTCCTCGCTCCCCGCTCTGTGTTCACCAGCGCTCCTCTTCCTGTTGCCGGCGCGCGCAGCTCCCCGGGCACTGTGCTTAGGGCGCGCTCGCTCCCTCCCTCTTAAAGGGGCCGCGTGCGCCGTCCTAAGGAGTCCTCGGCCAATAGCCGAGGGTCCTCCCATATATAAGGCACCTCCTCCAAAATGGAGGTGCCCGAGCAAAAGTTGTTGCACAGTGTTTCTGACTTCTGCTTCAGCCCTCAGGTCCCGCTGCTAGCCTGACTACCAGTCTTGCCCACCAGCCTGTTACCTGCCGTGCCTGCCAGCCCGCTCACCTGGGAGCACTTGCCTGTTGCCTGCCTGGTACCTGCCGTGCCTGTCAGCCTGCTCACCTGGGAGCACTTGCCTGTGACCTGCCTGTTACCTGCCGTGCCTTCCTGGAGGCTCCTGCCGTCACTTGCCGTGACCACTTGCCAGCCCACCTAGAGACTCCTGCCGTCACTTGCCGTGACCACCTAGAGACTCCTGCCGTCACTTGCCGTGACCACCTGCCAGCCCACCTAGAGACTCCTGCTCGCCAGCCTGCCTGCTGTGCCTACCTGCTATTCCGGTCAGTCCCTGCCATCTGTACCGTGAAGGTCACCTGCTCCCTTACAAGGTCATCCCCAGAGTAGCACCTGGTCCCTCGGCTCGGTCCCTCCCTGGTCACGGAGTCGTTAACTGCCGTACGACCAGGGTCGGTCCGGGTTGATACTTAGTTACGCCCCTCTGGGTCCCTCCTTGCACCATAGCACAGAGGTTCTACCCCCCGGACCCGTAACACTATATATGACTATGAGGTGCTTTATACTACTATATATGACTACGGGGTGCATTATACTGCTATATGACTATGGGGTACATTATACTACTATATATGAATATGGGGTATACTATACTACTATATATGGCTATAAGGGTGCATTATACTGCTATATATGACTATGATGTACATTATACTGCTATATATGACTATGGGGGTACATTATACTGCTATATATGACTGAAGTGCAATATAGTGCTATATATGACTATAGGGTGCATTTTACTACTATTTATGACTATGGTGGTGCATTATACTACTATTTATGACTATGGAGGTGCATTACACTACTATATATGACTATGGGGGTTGTATTATACTACTACGGATGACTATTGGGGTTGTATTATACTACTACGGATGACTATAGGGGTGCATTATACTTCTGTATATGACTATGAAGGTGTATTATACTACTATATATGACTATGTGGGTGCATTATACTACTATATATGACTATGGGGGTGCATTATACTGATATGACAGTGGGGTGCGTTATACTACTATATATGACTATGGGGGTACATTATACTACTATAAATGACTATGGGGTGCTTTATACTACTATATATGACTATGGGGTGCTTTATACTACTATATATGACTATGGGGTGCTTTATACTACTGTATATGACTATGGGATGCTTTATACTAGTGTATATGACTATGGGGGTGCAGTATACTATTATATATGACTATGGGGGTACATTATACAACTATATATGACCAGGAGGTGCAATATACTGCTATATATGACTATGGGGTGCATTATACTACTATATAAACTATATGGGGGTACATTATACTGCCTTATATGACTATGGAGTGCATTATACTGCTTTATGTGACGATGGGGGTGCATTATACTTCTATGGATGACTATGAAGTGTATTATACTACTATATATGACTATGAGGATGCATTATACTACTGTACATGTCTATGGGGTGCATTATACTACTATATATGACTGGGGGTGCATTATACTGCTATATAGGACTATGGCTTGCATTATACTGCTATATATGACGATGGGGTGCATTATACTGCTATATATGACGATGGGGGTGCATTATACTGCTATATATGACTATGGAGGTGCATTATACTACTATATATGACTATGGGGTGCATTACACTACTTTATATGACTATGGAGGTACATTATATTACCATATATGACTATGGGGGTGAATTATACTACTGTACATGTCTATGGGGTGCATTATACTACTATATATGACTGGGGGTGCATTATACTGCTATATAGGACTATGGCTTGCATTATACTGCTATATATGACGATGAGGTGCATTATACTGCTATATATGACGATGGGGGTGCATTATACTGCTATATATGACTATGGAGGTGCATTATACTACTATATATGACTGGGGGTGCATTATACTGCTATATAGGACTATGGCTTGCATTATACTGCTATATATGACGATGAGGTGCATTATACTGCTATATATGACGATGGGGGTGCATTATACTGCTATATATGACTATGGAGGTGCATTATACTACTATATATGACTATGGGGTGCATTACACTACTTTATATGACTATGGAGGTACATTATATTACCATATATGACTATGGGGGTGAATTATACTGCTATATATTATGATGTGGTGCATTATACTACTATGTATGACTGTGGAGGTGCTTTATACTTTATTGAAAACTATGGGGTGCATTATACTACATGTATGACTAGGAGCTGTGCATTATACTTTATGGACGACTATGGGCTGTACAGTATATTATATAGAGGAGAATGGGATGCATTATACTATATGGAGGACTATGGGATGCATTCTACTATATGAAGGACTATGGGAAGTGCGTTATACTTAAGCTCTGGAGCCCCATGACTTGAATGTACACCCCTGGTGAGTATAATGGCTTAGATTTTTTTTATACAATAAAGAACAGCGGCAGAATGGGGGACATATTCGGGATATATATATTCAGACTCTAGTTACGCCACTGGTCATAAGACACATGAAATCATTGTAAGTTCAATTAATATTCGGGGTCTGGAGTCATAAATTGGACTGGTTGGCGTTTAAGTTGGTTAACCATTTAGTTTCCAGGTTATCCTTTAAGTTGGATTTGTAAGTTGGGTATGGCTGAGCTGAGCAAAACCAGTGTAAGTCCAGCTGCTCCTCCTGGTCCGGTGTCATAGGATGGACTGCTCAGCATTTAAGTTGATAAACATCTACATTTCAGTTTACTCTCCTTGTTGGAGGTGCAAGCTGGACATGGCTGCAATAAGCTGAATAAAACCACTGTAAGTCCAGTTAAGGCTCCTAGTTGGAAGAGATGGCCTTGTGGACACAAAGTGATTAAACTGTTAATGCCCCAATCTACCCTCCTGGTATGGAGTGGTAAGATGAGCTTGATGGTGTCATGTTGGACAGCACTACAGTGGAGAAAATAAGTATTTGATACACTGCCGATTTTGCAAGTTTTCCTACCTACAAAGAGCGTAGAGGTCTGTCATTTTTATCGTAGGTCACTTCATCTGTGAGAGACCAAATCTAAAAATCAGAAAATCACATTATATGATTTTTAAATAATTAAATTGCATTTTATTGCATGAAATAAGTATTTGATCACCTACCAACCAGCAAGAATTCTGGCTCTCACACACTTGTTAGTTTTTCTTTAAGAAGCCCTCCTACTCTGCACTCATTACCTGTATTAATTGCACTTGTTTGAACTTATTACCTGTATAAAAGACACAAGGCTGGGATGGGCTACAGGACAATAAGCAAGCAGCTTCACGAGACGCCAACAACTGTTGGCGCAATTATTAGAAAATGGAAGAAACACAAGATGACTAAGTCTTCCTCGGTCTGGGGCTCCATGCAAGATCTCGCCTCGTGGGGTAAGGATGATTCTGAGAAACGTCAGGAATCAGCCCAGAACTACATGGGAGGACCTGGTCAATGACCTAAATAGAGCTGGCACCACAGTCTCAAACATTACCATTAGTTACACACTACGCTATCATGGATTAAAATCCTGCAGGGCACACAAGGTCCAGTGCTCACCCCAGCACATATCCAGGCCTGTTTGAAGTTGCCAATAACCATCTGGATGATCCAGAGGAGGCATGGGAGAAGGTCATGTGGTCAGATGAGATCAAAATAGAACTTTTGGTGTCCACTCCACTCACCTTGATTGGAGGAAGAAGAAGGATGAGTACAACCCCAAGAACACTCTCCCAACCATGAAGCATGGCGGGGGAAACCTCATACTTCGGAGGTGCTTTTTTTTGCAAAGGGGACAGGACGACTGCAATGTATTGAAGGGAGGATGGATGGGGTCATGTATCTTCCTTCCCTCAGTAAGCACGTTGAAGATGGGTTGTGGTTGGGTCTTCCAGCATGACAATGATCCGAAACACACAGCCAGGGCAACCTAAGGCGTGGCTCGATAAGAAGCATTTCAAGGTCCTGTAGTGGTCTAGCCAGTCTCCAGACCTGATCCCAGTAGAAAAGCTTTGGAGGGAGCTGAAACTCAATATAGCCCAGCAACAGCCCCGAAACTTGAAAGATCTGGAGAAGATCCGTATGGAGGAGAGGGCCAAAATCCCTGCTTTATTATGTGCAAACCTGGTCAAGAACTACAGGAAACGTCTGACCTCTGTAATTGCAAACAAAGGTTTCTGTACCAAATATTAAGTTCTATTTTTCTATTGTATCAAATACTTATTTCATGCAATAAAATGCAAATGAATCATGTAATGTTAATCATACAATGTGATTTTTCTGGATTTTATTTTTAAACTCGGTCTCTCACAGGTGAAGTGACCTACGATAAAAATTACAGACCTCTCCATTCATTGTAGGTGGGAAAACTTGCAAAATCGGCAGTGTATTAAATACTTCTTTTCCCCACCGTATACCAGTCTGCCCTCCTAATGGAAGTTGGATCTGGATTCGCCAGTGTGGGGCTGATAAACCATCAATATCCCAGTCTATCCTCCTAACTGGAGGAGCATGATGGACGTAGTTATACCGGTTCTAGTGAAAATATTCCAAGACCAGCATATCCTCTTGGTTGAAGTTGGAAAATGGACATATTAGAAATTAAGTCAGTGAAGCCATTATACCCAATAAGTATTTCAGGATTGAAGTCCTAAAATTGCTAGATTGAACTAAGTGGTGAGTTGGTTAAATATCCGGTCAATGCGCTTTTTGGGTGATTAAAACGGCAATTCTGCAATAAATATACAAGGGGAGGAATTAATGGATGAGTTAAAATGTCCACTTACCTGTCAGACTCCTGTAGAAAAGGAGTAACCTCTCCGCTAGTCAAGACGAATGCCTTCTCACTGCGTTTCTTCAGACGACTTAACGTTCCGCCCTGTGGGACAAACCAAAAAAAAAAAAGATTGGTGAAGTCTGATTGAAATAAGGTATTAAATATTCTGGTTTCTGGATCCCCTTTGGCATTCTGGGATGCTCAATCTACACTTTATAGCAAAAAGTGGGGTAGATATTTTTGAACCATTAGGTGGTCATTGACACTGGAAGGGTTTCTTACTGTCCAGACCTTCGCCTTATGGGGGCCTTACTTCAATGGAAAATATCAACAATATTGTGTTTGTGATCCAATTCTCTCACATGTGAGATTCGGATCACAGGTGTGGAGAAGATGGAGCATTTAATTTCTCCATCTTCTCAATTGTGTGAGTCAGCCGGCGTATATTGGACTGCACTCAGATGACATCTGAGTGCAGTCCGATGTTTTTCACGTATCCATAGACTTGTATGGGCGCGTCGTCTGATATACTCTGCCAATTGCAGCATGCAGCAATTTTTTTCTCATGCCGACTTGGCATGAGAAAATAAACACTAGTTGGCACTGCCCCATAGTATAACATTGGAGTGAGTGCTATACTCATCCGAGTTATATGCCGGCTACTCAGCAGTGTCAGCGATCCCTAAAGGCATCACCTTGACAATCACAGCAATAAGCACATGACACAGACGTGTTGGCTCTGATTTTTTGGGGGGCAAAATGGTGCAGTGCTGAACATCACCACAAACACCCCCAGCTACATGATGGGTAAACAGGACCCCAAGATTGTGTGAAGAGTCGCTTACCTGGACCAGTCTCCTTCAAGCTGTCCGGGGTTAAAGACATAAAATGATTCAGGTTTAGAAATGTGGACATTCTATTTCATCTGTGATGTCATGGGATGTCGATGATGTCACGCGCCCTGTGATGTCATTAAAACTCTCACTGCTTTTTATGGATCCAGTTTACAACATCAACAAAAAATTAATTCAATAAAAAGACAAAACCCCGACCTCATTTTATAATTCTATGACGCACATTTAAAAGGAGCCTTTTATTTTATCTATATTACCTACTGCTCTATGTACTAAAATAACACCCAGGACCCCATCCTGCCATTCCTGACCCCAGTAACTACAACTCCAATGTCCCCCCCCGAATCCAACAGGAACAAAAGAGCTGACAACAGAGAATGATGGCATACGCTACTAAATTTCTGTTACAAAGTGCTGTAATTCTACCACGTCAATGGCAAAACGATCCAAAAATGGAGCCCCATAAAGATGTCCCAACTTGAGCCCCCCCTATCTACATGCCTTACTAGAGTATAGGGGTGACATAGGGGGCGAGCGCCATTGTAGTCTTCCATAGTGGGGAGCCAGTGCAAAGAGCTGGAAGACCCCCAACAAATATGTATCATCACATTGTCATCCTCCTGCTATAGGGGGCATGGAAAACGCTGCTTCCCCAGCAATATAGCAGCTCATTGCTGGGGGTTTAGCTGCCATACTTGTTAATATCAACAGATCATCAGTGACTCCTCATTTAGGTAAGGGGTGGTCCTGAAAATGTCTTATTACAGAGTGTTTCTGGCGATCCATGATAAATCCGGGGGATACGCTATAAGTATACCAAAGCTTAAAAGTAATGTGCTCCCTACCTGGACTCGTCCCCTTCCAGCTGTCAGATCCTAGTGACACAAGATGGCTCTGGTGCAGAGCTTCATACATTCTACTCCAGCTGTCATGTCTATGATGTCATGTGCATTGTGATGTCATCATGGCTCTCATTGTTATTTCACATTTACAACCACAAGAAAAAGTTGATTTTAATTGTTTAAAAAAACAAAACTAAAAAACATTGTGGGTAATTGCAGCCTGTGATTATTTTACACACTATCATTAATATTTGGGGGGATTAGTCAGGTCCTTCTCCTTCCCCTCCTGCACTGCACTTTATATGTTGTATATTATAATAATGGACAATCCACAAGCCCTGCTTGTAGAATATGTAATATATATATACAGTACAGACCAAAAGTTTGGACACACCTTCTCATTTAAAGATTTTTCTGTATTTTCATGACTATGAAAATTGTACATTCACACTGAAGGCATCAAAACTATGAATTAACACATGTGGAATTATATACTTAACAAAAAAGTGTGAAACAACTGAAAAATATGTCTTATATTCTAGGTTCTTCATAGTAGCCACCTTTTGCTTTGATGACTGCTTTGCACACTCTTGGCTTTCTCTTGATGAGCTTCAAGAAGTAGTCACCGGAAATGGTTTTCACTTCACAGGTGTGCCCTGTCAGGTTTAATAAGTGGGATTTCTTGCCTTATAAATGGGGTTGGGACCATCAGTTGTGTTGTGCAGAAGTCAGGTGGATACACAGCTGATAGTCCTACTGAATAGACTGTTCGAATTTGTATTATGGCAAGAAAAAAGCAGCTAAGTAAAGAAAAACGAGTGGCCATCATTACTTTAAGAAATGAAGGTCAGCCAGTGCGAAAAATTGGGAAAACTTTGAAAGTGTCCCCAAGTACAGTTGCAAAAACCATCAAGCGCTACAAAGAAACGGGCTCACATGAGGACCGCCCCAGGAAAGGAAGACCAAGAGTCACCTCTGCTTCTGAGGATAAGTTTATCCGAGTCACCAGCCTCAGAAATCGCAGGTTAACAGCAGCTCAGATTAGAGACCAGGTCAATGCCACACAGAGTTCTAGCAGCAGACACATCTCTTCAACAACTGTTAAGAGGAGACTTTGTGCAGCAGGCCTTCATGGTAAAATAGCTGCTAGAAAACCACTGCTAAGGACAGGCAACAAGCAGAAGAGACTTGTTTGGGCTAAAGAACACAAGGAATGGACATTAGACCAGTGGAAATCTGTGCTTTGGTCTGATGAGTCCAAATTTGAGATCTTTGGTTCCAACCACCGTGTCTTTCTGCGACGCAGAAAAGGTAAACGGATGGACTCTACATGCCTGGTTCCCACCGTGAAGCATGGAGGAGGAGGTGTGATGGTGTGGAGGTGCTTTGCTGGTGACACTGTTGGGGATTTATTCAAAATTGAAGGTATACTGAACCAGCATGGCTACCACAGCATCTTGCAGCGTCATGCTATTCCATCCGGTTTGCGTTTAGTTGGACCATCATTTATTTTTCAACAGGACAATGACCCCAAACACACCTCCAGGCTGTGTAAGGGCTATTTGACCAAGAAGGAGAGTGATGGGGTGCTACGCCAGATGACCTGGCCTCCACAGTCACCAGACCTGAACCCAATCGAGATGGTTTGGGGTGAGCTGGACCGCAGAGTGAAGGCAAAAGGGCCAACAAGTGCTAAGCATCTCTGGGAACTCCTTCAAGATTGTTGGAAGACCATTTCCGGTGACTACCTCTTGAAGCTCATCAAGAGAATGCCAGGAGTGTGCAAAGCAGTCATCAAAGCAAAAGGTGGCTACTTTGAAGAACCTAGAATATAAGACATATTTTCAGTTGTTTCACACTTTTTTGTTAAGTATATAATTCCACATGTGTTAATTCATAGTTTTGATGCCTTCAGTGTGAATGTACAATTTTCATAGTCATGAAAATACAGAAAAATCTTTAAATGAGACGGTGTGTCCAAACTTTTGGTCTGTACTGTATATACTAGATGGAGGCCCGATGCTATCGCATCGGGAGGTCGGTAATGTCACGATGGGGGCAGGCTTTGCAGTGCTGAGAATCTCTCCCCCCAATGTGCCCACCCACCTATCCACTCTCTCTTTCCCCCATGTGCTGACTTCTCCCGTCTGTGATCTCTTCTTTGACCTGTCTACCCCATGTGCTCTCCCCCTTGTCTGCTGTCTCTCTCCTTCCTGTGCTGTGTTCTCCCTTCATGTGCTGTCCCGTTTGAGCTGTCTCCCCCCCCTGTGCTCTGTCTCTCTCCCCCATCTGCTGTCTTCTCCTCTTATGTGCTCTCTTCTTTGACCTGTCTACCCCATGTGCTCTCCCCCTTGTCTGCTGTCTCTCTCCTTCCTGTGCTGTGTTCTCCCCTCATGTGCTGTCCCGTTTGAGCTGTCTCTCCCCTGTGCTCTGTCTCTCTCCCCCTGTGCGCTTTCTCTCTCCCCCATCTGCTGTCTTCTCCTCTTTTGTGATCTCTTCTTTGACCTGTGTACCCCATGTGCTCTCCCCCTTGTGTGCTCTCTCTCTCCACCCTTATGCTGTCTTCTTCCCTCATGTGTTCTCTTGTTTGAGCTGTCTCCCCACGCAGTAAATCAGATCGCCGCCATCTTTGTGCAGGCAGATAGCGGCGGTCACATTAAAACTGCGCATGCGCTCCTCCTGTACAAAGATGGCGGCAGTCAGTGAATCATTCGGCTGATCCCGGCGGCGGCGTTTTTGCGACAGTGTTCCGCTGGTGTTACCACGCAAGAGGCTGCGTACGGCGTATACCGTGTGTGTGGTGCGTACGGCGTATACAGAGTGTGTGTGTGTGTGTGGTGGTGCGTACGGCGTATACAGAGTGTGTGTGTGGTGCGTACGGCGTATACAGAGCGTGTGTGTGTGTGTGTGGTGGTGCATATAGCGTATACAGAGTGTGTGTGTGTGTGTGTGTGTGTGTGTGTGTGGTGGTGCGTACGGCATATACAGTGTGTGTGGTGTGTACGGCATATACAGTGTGTGTGGTGTGTACGGCGTATACAGTGTGTGTGGTGTGCATACGGCGTATACTGTGTGTGTGGTGTGTGCAGCGTATACAGTGTGTGTGTTGTGCGTATGGCGTATACAGTGTGTGTGGTGCGTACGGTGTATACAGTGTGTGTTGCATACGGCGTATACAGTGTGTGTGTGGTGCGTACGGCGTATACAGTGTGTGGTGCGTACGGCGTATACAGTGTGTGGTGCGTACGGCGTATACAGTGTGTGTGGTGCGTATGGCGTATACAGTGTGTGTGTGTGTGTGTGGTGTGTACGGTGTATACAATGTGTGTGGTGCATACGCCGTATACATTGTGTGTGTGGTGCGTACAGCGTATACAGAGTGTGTGTGGTGGTGCGTACGGCGTATACAGAGCGTGTGTGGTGCGTATGACGTATACAGAGTGTGTGTGGTGGTGCATACACCGTATACAGTGTGTGTGGGAGGGTGCGTACGGCGTATACAGTGTGTGTGTGGGGGGTGCGTATGGCGTATACAGTGTGTGTGGTGTTGCATACGGCGTATACAGGGTATGTGTGGTGAATACGGCGTATATAGTGTGTGTGTGTGGTGCTTACGGCATATACAGTGTGTGTGTGTGTGTGTGTTGCGCAGGGTGTATACAGAGTGCGTGTGTGTGGTGGTGCGTACGGCGTATACAGTGTGTGTGTGTGGTGGTGTATATGGGGTATACAGTGTATGTGGTATGTACGGCCAGGGGCATACATAGGAATCATGGGGCCCCATAGCAGAAGCTCTAATTGCCCCCCCCCCCCCCCAAAAAAAAATTAAATTATTGTCTGGGTCACCAAAGATCAGATCTCACAACTTTCCATCCTTTACATAGTAATTTTCCTCCTGCTGACGTCCTAGATCTCTTTCATTGCCCCATAAAGTGTGATGCCAATAAAAGGGCCCCCCAAACACAGTATAATACCCCCATGGTGAATTCCTCCACATGCACAGTATAATGACCCTACTGTACCCCACCTCAACTCCCAGGGTAAAGTATGCTGTCCCCAACACAGTATGATCCCCCAACTGTGAGCCGCTAGAGAGGATGGTACATAATAAGGGAGGGTGTTAAACATAATAAAAGAGGAAACTATATAACTAAGGATGGCGCTATACATAGTAAGTGAGTACACTATATACTAAGGGACTGTGCTATACATAATAAGGCTACATTCCTGCATCTGTGTGCAGTGTCGGTGTGCTGCCCTGCATTGAGCATGTCCTATTCTAATCCTCAAAATCGGATCAGAACAGGACATTCTCTGACCCTCTTAGATCTCATTCTCAGATCCGTGATTTTCATGGATGTGTGAATGGATCTATAAAACTGTACGAGTCCGTGGACCATCCGATAAAAAAATCTGGCAGCACACGGACATTTCACACAAATGCGAGAATGTGGCCTAAGGGATTTTACAGATAACATTATCACTCCAAGTCACACAGTGCAGATACAGAATAATATTTACATCCAGGCACTTACCGCAGACGTGTCATCTGATCAGAGCCGGTTTCTGCTGCTTCTTCTCCATCTGGTCAGACCTTCATGTCGACATCTCCCAGCCACGACTCGTCTTGTCACGATGATCTCCAGCCTAGAAAATAACAAGGTCACATATTGTATGTATACATGTGTCTCCCCCGCTCTGCGTCCTCGAATACAGATATGTAACCCCCCCCCCATTAATATACTATTAACCACCTAGTAATCAAAATATAAAGGGATAAGCAGCACTGTGCCCCCCATTAACTGTAATCTGCACCGGCCAATAATATAAATTATTCAGTCTCTGTGACTCTTCCCAATTAACTGTAAGGCTATGTGCACACGGAAAACATACAAGGCTTCACAGTACAAGCAAAGTGAAACCCCCATAATTGCTCTCTCCCAGCACCCCCGTCATTGCTCTCTCCCAGCACCCTCGTCATTGCTCTCTCCCAGCACCCACATCATTACTCTCTCCCAGCACCCCGATCATTACTCTCTCCCAGTACCCCCATCATTACTCTCTCCCAGCACCCCCATCATTGCTCTGTCCCAGGACCCTCATCGTTGCTCTCTCCCAGCACCCCCATCATTGCTCTCTCCCAGCACCCTTGTCATTGTTCTCTCCCAGCACCCCCATCATTACTCTCTCCCAGCACCCCCATCATTACTCTCTCCCAGCACCCCCATCATTGCTCTGTCCCAGGACCCTCATCATTGCTCTGTCCCAGGACCCTCATCGTTGCTCTCTCCCAGCACCCCCATCTTTGCTCTCCACCAGCACCCCCATCATTGCTCTCTCTCTTAGCACCTGCATCATTGCTCTCTCCCAGCCCCCTATCATTGCTCTGTCCCAGCACCTCCATCATTGCTCTCTCCCAGCCCCACATCATTGCTCTCTCCCAGCCCCCCACCATTGCTCTCTCCAAGCCCCCCACCATTGCTCTGTCCCAGCACCCCCACCATTGCTCTGTCCCAGCACCCCCACCATTGCTCTGTCCCAGCACCCCCACCATTGCTCTCTCCCAGCACCCCCATCATTGCTCTCTCCCAGCACCCCCATCATTGCTCTCTCTCTTAGCACCTGCATCATTGCTCTGTCCCACCACCCCCATCATTGCTCTCTCCCAACCCCCATCATTGCTCTGTCCAGCACCCCCATCATTGCGCTGTCCCAGCACCTCCATCATTGCTCTCTCCCAGCCCCCCATCATTGCTCTCTCTCTTAGCACCTGCATCATTGCTCTGTCCCACCACCCCCATCATTGCTCTCTCCCAACCCCCATCATTGCTCTGTCCAGCACTCCCATCATTGCTCTGTCCCAGCACCTCCATCATTGCTTCTCCCAGCACCCCCATCATTTCCTCTCAGCACCCCCATCATTACTCTGTCCCAGCACCTCCATCATTGCTCTCTCCCAGCCCCCCACCATTGCTCTGTCCCAGCACCCCCATCATTGCTCTCTCCCAGCCCCCCACCATTGCTCTGTCCCAGCACCCCCATCATTGCTCTCTCCCAGCACTCCCATCATTGCTCTCTCCCAGCAACACGTCATTGCTCTCCCCTTCCCCACCATCCCCATCATTGCTCTCTCCCAGCACTCCCATCATTGCTCTCCCCTTCCCCACCATCCCCATCATTGCTCTCCCCAGCTCTATCCGCCCCATTATTGCTCTTCCCAGCCCCATCCCCTCCCCAGCATTTCAGTTAAAAAAAAAAACTTACGTCAGCTCGCTCCCCTGCAGCAGAATCCTCCTGGTTGCCGGCAGCTTTCTTCCTGACCCAGGTGCGCGCTGCATGATGACGTCATCAAGCTGCGCGCGCCTGGGTCAGGGAGGAAGTAGAGGATGAACCCTCCAGCTCCGCTGCTATTCTCCTCCTGACAGCAGCGGAGCTGTAGGAATCACTCCCTGACCGCCGCGTGCAGGGAGCAGCTGCACCTTGTGGGCCCCTTGGTGCAGCTGCATGGTGGGGACCCGGCGCAGCTGCACCGGTCGCGGTATATCCACCCCTGGACTGCTATGGGCCCCCTCGGCTCAGGGGCCCCATAGCAGTCGCCTGGTCTGCCGCCATTGGCAGTACGCCACTGTGTACGGCATATACAGTGTGTGTGTGGTGTGTACGGTGTATACAGAGTGCGTGAGTGTGGTGCGTACGGTGTATACAGAGTGCGTGTGTGTGTGGTGGTGCGTACGGCGTATACAGTGTGTGTGGTGCGTACGGCGTATACAGTGTGTGTGTGTGGTGTGTACGGCATATACAGTGTGTGTGTGGTATGTACAGCGTATACAGTGTGTGTGTGTGTGGTGTGTACGGCGTATACAGAGTGTGTGTGTGGTGAGTATGGCGTATACAGTGGATGTGTGGTGCGTACGGCGTATACAGTGTGTGTGTGGTGTGTACGGCGTATACAGAGTGTGTGTGTGGTGAGTATGGCGTATACAGTGGATGTGTGGTGCGTACGGCGTATACAGTGTGTGTGGTGCGTACGGTGTATACAGAGTGCGTGTGTGTGGTGCATACGATGTATACAGACTGCGTGTGTGTGGTGGTGCGTACGGCGTATACAGTGTGTGTGGTGGTGCGTACGGCGTATACATTGTGTGTGGTGGTGCGTACGGCGTATACAGTGTGTGTGGTGGTGCGTACGGCGTATACAGTGTGTGGTGGTGCGTACGGCGTATACAGTGTGTGTGTCGTGTGTACGGCGTATACAGTGTGTGTGGTGGTGCATACGGCATATAGAGTATGTGGTGTGTACGGCGTATACAGTGTGTGTGGTGTGTATGGCGTATACAGTGTGTGTGTGGTGTGTACGGCGTATACAGTGTGTGTGGTGGTGCGTACGGCGTATACAGTGTATGTGGTATGTACAGCATATACAGTGTGTGTGTGTGTGGTGCATACGGCGTATACAGTGTGTGTGTGTGGTGTACGGCGTATACAGTGTGTGTGTGGTGTGTACGGCTTATACAGAGTGTGTGTGTGTGGTGTGTACGGCGTATACAGTGTGTGTGGTGTACGGCGTATACAGTGTGTGTGTGTGTACGGCGTATACAGTGTGTGTGTGTGTACGGCGTATACAGTGTGTGTGTGTGTACGGCGTATACAGTGTGTGTGGTGTACGGCGTATACAGTGTGTGTGTGTGTACGGCGTATACAGTGTGTGTGGTGTGTACGGCGTATACAGTGTATGTGGTATGTACAGCGTATACAGTGTGTGTGTGTGTGGTGTGTACGGCGTATACAGTGTGTGTGTGTGGTGCGTACGGCGTATACAGTGTGTGTGGTATGTACGGCGTATACAGTGTATGTGTGGTGCGTACGCCGTATACAGTGTGTGTGTGGTGTGTACGGCTTATACAGAGTGTGTGTGTGTGGTGTGTACGGCGTATACAGTGTGTGTGGTGTACGGCGTATACAGTGTGTGTGTGTGTGTACGGCGTATACAGTGTATGTGGTATGTACAGCGTATACAGTGTGTGTGTGTGTGTGGTGTGTACGGCGTATACAGTGTGTGTGGTATGTACGGCGTATACAGTGTATGTGTGGTGCGTACGCCGTATACAGTGTGTGTGTGGTGCGTACGGAGTATACAGTGTGTGTGTGTGGTGTGTACGGCGTATACAGTGTGTGTGGTGTACGGCGTATACAGTGTGTGTGTGTGTGTACGGCGTATACAGTGTATGTGGTATGTACAGCGTATACAGTGTGTGTGTGTGTGTGGTGTGTACGGCGTATACAGTGTGTGTGGTATGTACGGCGTATACAGTGTATGTGTGGTGCGTACGCCGTATACAGTGTGTGTGTGGTGCGTACGGAGTATACAGTGTGTGTGTGTTGCATGCGGCGTATACAGTGTGTGTGTGTATGTGTGTGTGTAAATTAACCTTAAAGAGTAAATCAACTTTTGGGATGTTTTTAATGTGATTTAGGGTCATTAATTCTGTTTGTGGGGACCCCAATCCTTTGCTCCTTTGCTTAAAAGACCTCCTAGAAGAGCGCAGCTCAGTAGATAGGAGAGTACACTGAGCAGAGCAAATGCAGCAGAAAGTCATAGTCATGTCTCCTCACCTCTTCACTTCTAAGAGATCTTCTGAGTGATCAGGGTCTCAGATTCGCACTAATCTGCTCAAAATTATAGGACCTAAATCATGTAATATATATCCCAAAATGTAAGTTACTTTTTTTTGCATCTAATCAGTACATTGGTTCCTATATGGTCCACAGTCTGATGATGAATGGTAACAACTCCCAGTATCTCCTTACAAGATGTCCTCCTGCTAAGGACATACTGGGAGTTGTAGTTAAGTCCTCCATTCTCTGGAATTCCTATTGTTAGCAATTAGAGATGAGCGTTGTTCTACTCGAACTATTCGCCAATCTCAAATTCGAGCTGTTTTGGGCGGTGTTCGAGCCGTTCGGCGAACACGAACAATTTGAGAAAAATTCGGCTGTTCGAGGTTATGTTCGATAACTGTTCGTGCACCAAAATCATAACTGGATTTTTTCTCAGTAATGATGAAAATTAATGTTAATACGCAGTTTGAGTGTACAGCGGGGCGGGGGGAGGGGCAGGGATGGATCTCTGCAGGAACAATGAAGATCTCCATTTTTTTCTCTTTCCCGCATTTGCAGTGGGGAGGTGCAATCTGTCAGCCTATCAGCAGCGCACACACGGAGCGAAGTGCTTTTTTTCACACAAGCAAGGGCATGTGTCATTGGCAGTGTATGTCACATGTCCTTGCCCTATAAGACCAAGCCATTTTCCCCGTCGCCACCATTTTCTCACTGCTGCAGCTGCGTGTTAGACGGCACCGCTGTTGCTGTGTGCGCTATACCTTGTTAATTTCAAGCCAATTTTCGCACAAATCTACAGATAGCTTGGGAGTAGGGAATAGTTGTGATTGCAGTCCTTTTAAGGACTAGGTTACAGCATTTCCTATGACTTTTATCAGAGAGGTCTGTGCTCTTAAATAGATAGATTGTGGGAGTAAAGACTAATTGTAATTGGAGTCCTTTTCAGGACTAGGTTACATCAGTTCCTATCAGTTTTTGCCAGGCAGGTCTGTGCCAGTGCTGTGCAAGTTTTTTTCACAGCATTTAGCTGAATCTAGCAAAGCTAATCCTTTTTGGCCTATTGCAGAGTGTGTTAGTCAGTGGAGTAGCCTATCTGTGTTGCAAGATATACCACCTGTGTATAGAATACCAATTTTTTTACTGCACCTAGTGAAGTAAAATCTTTTGGGCATAGCATCATTCTATTAGTCCATCTATACTGACCTCCATCAGGTTGCAAACTGAATATAATTTTTTTCTGCATCTAGCTCTGAAAAAATATTTGGGCTTCTAGCAGTGTGTGGGACTTGTTCTATTAGTCCATCTATACTGACCTCCATCAGGTTGCAAACTGAATATAATTTTTTGTCTGCATCTAGCTCTGAAAAAATATTTGGCCTTCTAGCAGTGTGTGGGACTTTCTCTATTAGTCGATCTATACTGACCTCCATCAGGTTGCAAACTGAATATATTTTTTTTCTGCATCTACCTCTGAAAAAATATTGGGCTTGTAGCTGTGTGTGGGACTTGTTCTATTAGTCCATCTATACTGACCTCCATCAGGCTGCAAATTAAAAATAATTTTTATCTGCATCTACCTCTGAAAAAATATTTGGGCTTCTAGCTGTGTGTGGGACTTGTTCTATTAATTCTATTCTATTCTTTTCTGCATCTACCTCTGAAAAAATATTGGGCTTCTAGCTGTGTGTGGGTCTTGTTCTATTAATCCATCTATACAGACCTCCATCAGGTTGCAAACTGAATATATTTTTTTTCTGCATCTACCTCTGAAAAAATATTGGGCTTGTAGCTGTGTGTGGGACTTGTTCTATTAGTCCATCTAAACTGACCTCCATCAGGTTGCAAATTGAATATAATTTTTTTCTGCATCTAACCCAGCCAATAGTTTTGGCCTAATACCACAGTTTGGCCACTCAGCTCTGCTCGTTCCCATCCATTGTTTTTTTGTGCAAACAACTCTAGAGTTGTGAATTAGTTAACCACCAAAATGAGTGGAAAAAGGCCTGCTGCTGGTGGAAAGGGGAATAGGCGTGTTGGGAAGGGGAAAAAAGGTTGTGTCCGTGGGGTAGGTGTTAAAGCAACAGTAACATCTGCAGAAGAAAGACCATCTTCCAGCCAAACTAAAATGTCTACTTCTTTTAGCGGACAATGTGATAAGATCCCTTTCTTACGGCCACGCCAATCGCTACAAATTCCAGATGAGGCACAAAAACAGCAGGTGCTTCAACGGATATCAAGTGCTCCTTTAAGTGGGCTCTCCTCCACATCAACTTCAACATCACAAATACTCCAGTCCTCAAAGGTGTCACCCCAATCGCACTTGCTTCCTCACAGCTCCCAAATCTCCAGCTGCCCGTCTGAGTATGAGGTAGAACAGATGGTTGAGTCTGCAGAGCTGTTTACTCATACTATAGCCTGGGAATCAGAGGTCGACTCCAGCGCTTCTGTGAATCCAGACGAGGAAATGATCTGCACTGATGCCCAGAATCTTTATGAGTCGGATCCAGGACCAGACGCAGAAGGTTCTGACCATAATGTAGACCCTCATTCCCAAACTGTAACTCCTGTTGGTGGAGACAATGAGGAAGACGATGATAAGACTCAAATACCTGATTGGAGCGACAACTTTAGTTTTTTGTCAGGGCAGGAACAGGTTGGCTCTGAGGACGACGGGTGTGATAACGCACAGGGTGATGATGATGAGGTTGGAGATCCCACTTACTGTCAACCCACAGTCAGCCAAGAGATGAGGTCAGCAGAGGAGGTGGAGGAGGATGCTAGTGACGACGAGGTCAGGTTGCGCCTTCCTGGACAGAGACGTAGTACTGGAAGCACGTCAACAACTGCATCCTCAAACACAACTCTGCCTCTCACCACAAGTCGTGGTGGCTCTTCAGGTCGCATGGGTGCTAAGCCTTGCATAGCCTGGGCATTTTTTCAGATCGATAAAGATGACCCAACTCGTGTTATCTGTAACATTTGTCAGCAAAAGCTAAGTAGAGGCCAAAAAATACATAGTTTGAGTACTTCATGCATGAACCGGCACATGGACATGAAGCATAAGTTGCAGTGGGAAGCTCAGTGTGCTACAATGCGGCCTAGCCGGCCGGGCCAACCACCGTCTGCCATATCTTGTGCATCCGCGGCCTCTTCATCCTCTGTGACTGGGGGGACAGCAGTCACACCTGTTTTGGGGCGCAGACCTGCCACCTCTTTACCCGCAACAGCCAGCGTGATTGGCAGGTCATCATTTTCTTTGGAGGTGGTAACACCAGCTGGTGTTGAGCGCTGTCCGACATCGATAGCACCACCTTTGGATCAAGGCAACCTAACATGTCCGCCTGCATCTTCCTCACAGACCGGCAGTTTGCCGGGGACACCCTTATCAACCCCGTCTAAGCACAATAGCCAGCCCTCGGTCCCTCAGATGTGGACAAGTAAAAGACCATTTCCTCCTAGCCATGAGAAAGCTAAGAGGTTGAATTTCACCATCTGCAAGCTCTTGGCTACAGAAATGCTGCCTTTCCGCCTGGTGGACACAGAGGATTTTCGAGACCTTATGTCCGTCGCAGTGCCCCAGTACCAGATGCCCAGTCGGCACTACTTCTCAAAGAAAGGTGTGCCTGCGCTCCACCAGCATGTCGCACACAACATCACTGCTTCTTTGAGAAACTCTGTGTGTGACAGGGTGCATTTCACCACAGACACTTGGACGAGTAGGCATGGACAGGGGCGTTACATGTCGCTGACTGGGCACTGGGTAACTATGGTGACAGCAGGACAAGGGGCTGCTGTCCAAGTCTTGCCGTCCCCACGAGTTGTGCGTCAATCCTCTTTATGTCAAAGTTCCTCCACTGCTTCTGCCTCCTCAACTTCCTCTCGGTCTTCCACCTGCACCCAAAGCCTGTCTGGTCATGCCACCTGCTTTCTAACTGCGCAGAAGGGATCCTGCACACCTCCTTACTATGCTGGCAGTAGGGCTCAACGTCATCAGGCGGTTTTTACATTGAAATGTCTGGGAAATGTGAGTCACACAGCTGAGGAGTTGTGGTCAGCTCTGGAGAACCAATTTCATGAATGGTTGTCTCCACTGGACCTGAAACCAGGGAAGGCCGTGTGCGACAATGCTGCAAACCTGGGTGCGGCCCTTCGCCGGGGCAATGTCACACACGTGCCTTGTATGGCTCACGTGTTGAACCTGGTTGTCCAGCAATTTTTAGCCCACTATCCCAGACTAGATGGCCTTCTGCAGAGGGCACGGTCGCTGTGTGCTCACTTCCGCCGTTCGCATCCCGCAGCTCAGCGACTTACATCTCTACAGAGGTCGTTGGGCCTGCCACTTCACCGGCTAAAATGCGATGTGCCTACCCGGTGGAATTCAACTCTGCACATGTTGCAGCGACTGTGGCAGCACCGACAAGCCCTGGTGCAATACGTTCTGACGTATAGCCTGGGCCAACGAGATCCAGAGGTGGGGCAAATCACGCTGGAGGAGTGGTCTCAGATCAGGGACCTATGCACCCTTCTGCACAGTTTTGAAATGGCGACGAAGATGTTTAGTGCTGACGATGCCATTATCAGCATGACTATTCCGGTGATTTACATGCTGGAGCACATGTTAAACAGAATTCGGAGTCAGGTGGTGGCACAAGAGGAGGTGGAGGAAGTAGAGGAGGAGGAGTTGTATGCGGAAGGGCTAACATCTGCAAGGTCCAGACGGTCGGCAGCACCAAGGCGGCAGGCATGTGAGGGTGGGGGAGATGGTTTTACCAGGGCGCATGGTAGCAGCCAAACTAGTGAGGAAGGTGCAGGAGCCCAGGAAGAAGTAGAGGACGAACTGATGGAAGACTCATCAGATGAGGGAGACCTTGATCACATTTCTGTTGTGCGAGGTTGGGGGGAGAGGACAGAGGAAGGAAGCATGATTGTTACCTCGCCACCAACACAACAGGGACTTGGTGCTCCTGGATGCGCAACACACGAGTGCCTTCTTGCTGCACTACCTGCAACATGACCCTCGAATTGTGAGAATTAGAAATAATCCTGACTACTGGGTTGCCACACTGTTAGATCCCCGGTACAAAAGTAAATTTGCAGAAATTATTCCTGCCATAGAAAGGGATGCACGCATGCAGGAGTATCAGCAGAGACTGTTGCAGAATCTTACATGTGCTTTTCCACAAAATACCAGTGGTGCACGTAGTGAATCTCACAGTTCCAACTTGCCAACCGTGGGACCGTCAAGTGTTCAGCACTCAAACCGTAACAGAACCACAGTATCTGGTGGTAACATCAATTTTGCGGAATCATTTCACCACTTTTTTAGCCCATCCTTTGCAAGGCCACAGGAGACAAGAAGTCTGACACATAGTCAACGCCTAGAGACGATGGTACAGGAGTATCTCCAAGTAAACATTGAAGCCATGACTGTGTCACTGGACCCTTGCTCTTTTTGGGCTTCCAATCTGGATAAATGGCCAGAGCTAGCCACTTACGCCTTGGAGATCTTGTCATGCCCCGCAGCCAGCGTTCTGTCTGAACGTGTGTTCAGCGCTGCTGGTGGTGTGCTGACAGATAAGCGCACGCGGCTCTCCACTGATAATGTAGACAGACTCACGTTCAAAAAGATGAACAAATCATGGATCCGAAACGACTTTTCTACCCCTGTGTCATCCTGGGGAGAGTAAAAGCTTGATGATTGGTTAAAATCACCCTACCAACCGTTTTAAGCTTTCAAATTACTAATCATGTTTATCTGTATCTTGGCTGGAAAATAATTTGGGCTTTGTAGCAGTGTGCAGCACTGATTCTATTAGGCTATCTATAATAAGCTCCACCAGATTTAAAATTACTAATCATGTTTATCTGTATCTTGACTGGAAAATAATTTGGGCTTTGTAGCAGTGTGCAGCACTGATCCTATTAGGCCATCTATACTAAAGCTTCACCAGATTTAAAATTAATAATAATTTTTAGCTGCATCTAGCCCGGAAAATAATTTTGGGGCTCCGAGATGCGCAAGACACATAAGTGCCTTCTTGCTGCACTACCTGCAGCATGACCCTCATATTGTCAGAATTCGAAGTAATCATGACTACTGGGTTGCCACACTCTTAGATCCCCCAAACTTTTTCGATCAACCTTTTCATTTTAATAAAGCCCAAAAAAATGGTCATTTTTGAAATTATAAGCATTAGCAGGTTGTTAGAACTGAAATCAAACAGTTTTCAACTCAAAACTTTATTCTAGGTGATGTTACATTTTCACATAGGACCCCTTGTTCGAAAGGAGCTTCTGAACTCTCTCGTCCATTGAATTTGTCAGGTTTTGGATGGTTTCTGCTTCAATTGTTTTGCATGAGGACAGAATACCCTCCCAGAGCTGTTGCTTAGATGTGAACTGCCTCCCGCCATCATAGACACTCCTTTTAATGATGCTCCAAAGGTTCTGAATGGGGTAGAGGTCAGGGGAGCATGGGGGTCACACCATAAGTTTGTCCCCTTTTATGCCCATATCAGCCAGAGATGCAGATGTTTTATGTGCAGCATGAGATGGTGCATTATCATGCAAAAAAATGATCTTGCTGTGAAATACACGGTTCTTCTTCTTGAACCATGGCAGGAAGTGCTGTTTGAGAAAATGCACATACATTATGGAGTTCATCTTTAGCGCCTTCAGGTATCCTAAAGGGGCCGACAATCTCTCTCCCCATGATTCCAGCCCAAAACATTACTCCACCTCCTCCTTGTTGGCGCTGTAGCCGTGTTTGCGTGGGGTGTCCATCAACCAGCCATCCTCCACTCCATCCATCCGGACCATCGAGCGCTGCACGGCACTCATCCGTGAACAAAACAGTTTTGAAATCAGTCTTCATGTAATGTTTGGCCCACTGTAGCCGTTTCTGCTTGTGTGAAGTGGATAGAGGAGGTCGACAGGATGGCGTATGCACAGCTGCAAACCTCTGAAGGACCCTGCATCTTGTTGTTCGGGGGACGTTGGAGGCACCAGCAGCTTCAAAAACTTGTCTGCTGCTATGACAAGGCTTTTTTGCCGCTGCTCTTTCAACCTGACGTAATTGCCTGTAGGAAAGAGTCCTCAATTTGCCCTTATCAGCACGCACACGTGTGTACTGTGAATCAGCTACATACTTCTTGATTGCCAAGACACTTCATCCTGATCATCGCACAATGTTGATTGTAGTCATGCCTTGACCTAAACACTCCACAATTTGTTGCTTCTCAGCAGCCGACACATCCTTTTTCTTTCCCATTTTGGCAGAAAATGTAGGCTGCTTAATAATGTGAGAGAGCCTTCTTAAGTAGTCTTGCCTTTCATTGGACACACCTGCCAAACTAATTAGCACAGGTGTCTGCAATTGCTTACAGTGATATAAAGAGCCCTGACACACATCACCATCAATGAGTTTAACTGACAAACAAACAAATTCTTCCCTTATCACTCCTAAACACTTTTTGCATAATAATTTGGAACACAGTGTACATGTGCTTTTCCACAAAACACCAGTGGTTCACGTAGTGAATCTTACAGTTCTAACTTGCCAACCGTGGTCTGTATGGAGTTGTTCAATAAAGGGCCCAAAATTAAGATAACATAGATGGGAGAGGTCTCTATGAATAGGAATTCCTAAGTATTTGATACCCTGTGAGGGCCAGGCAAAGGGAAAGTTGGACTGGATGGAATCCTATATGGATTTGGGGTGGGAGACATCGAGGGCCTCAGACTTCGCTGCATTGATTTTAAAATTTGACCATGTAACAAAGTGATCTATTTCAGCCATAACAGCAGGGATGGATATATGTGATTGAGTGATATATACTAGGACATCATCAGCAAATAGAGAGCACTTGTACTCGGTGCCTCCCACCTCAATCCACCTAATATTGGGGTTATGGCGAATTGATGAGAGCAGGTGCTCCGTCACTAGGATGTATAAGAGAGGGGACAGAGAACATCCCTGCCTTGTCCCATTGGTGATTGTGAAAGGTGATGAAAATGTTCTGACGCGCCCCCTGGGCCTTGGGACACCCGGAGCCGGACCCTTTTTGGTGGATGCTGGTGGTTGTAGTCTCCGTGGCGGCGACCCGGTTCCGTGGCTCAGGGCGGTCAAACCAGTGGCGGAACTATTTATGTGGTTTTGATGTTTAAATGTCCGACTACGCCACCCGTGGATTGCGGTCAGAGTGAACCGCCGCTCCAGGGCAGACCGCTGAGGCTGGTGTTGGTGCAGCAGAGCGTAGCATAACTCCCCACGGGAGGAGTATAGCCTCAGGGCAGTGTATGCGGAGGATGGGGGTGATGGTGCAGGGCAGCAGCAGTAATGACACGGAGTCAGTGATGCAGTCCAGGGCCTTTACTCACAGTTCTTATTATCCAGACCACATCTGCAGGTAATGGCTGCCCACGTCGTACTGTGCTCACCAGGTGAGGGGCTCAGACAACTCCCAGATAACTTTGGAGCGCTTCACAGGACCCCCTTTGTGTGTCCTTTGTCTGGCCTTTCTTACCAACCCTTCTGTCCGGCTGCCTCAGGCCTCCTCTTGGTAAACTTGGCGCCAGTTTCCCTGACCCTATGTGGTGCCTTCCTAGCGGGTGTAGCGAGGGGCTGTGCCACATAAAATGTCAGAGCCTCTGGTTTCTAGCTGAGGGTCGTTTCCTGCCTCCACTAGTTTCGGGGACCGGTCTCCCCCTTTGGCCTGACCCCTCCACGCAGGTGGATTCGGGCGTGCGGTGGCGACTCGCTCGTCCGCACCCCTGGGATCCCTTCGTTCCTCGTTCCTGGAGCCTTCTCCGCTCCTCTTCCTTCCTTCTCCCTCTTGCAGGCCTGGGCCTCTGTTACTAGGCCCGCCTCCGGAGCAGAGCTCATGCAGAGCCCCTGCTCCCTGTCACTTCTGCTCAGACTTCTCTGCACTGAACTAAGATGGTGCCCACCTTTTATACTCCCTTCTCAATGCACCCAGGAACTGCTTCCTCCCTGCTCCTGCACTACAGGGTTCCCCTTCCTCAGTGTTCCCTCCCCCCACTCCAGCCAGGGACAGGGACTGTCGTGCCCATCTCAGGGGCATATTGGTCGCCCTGCCCCACGGCAATGTGGTGTAATGCATGCAGGTGTCGGGTCCTGATCCACACTACATCCTTACCTGAGAGTGAGATATCACACATCTGGGTGAGGTGCAATACCTCTGTAGCAACCGAGCCCTCAGGGTGCTACAGTTCCATTTATCTTCAGCCTAGGTGACGTATTGCGATACAGGGCCGTGATTTTGGCTATAAAAGGGTCCCCTAGACCCCTACCCCAAGCTTTTTAAGAGAATCATATATGGCGTGCCAGGAGACTCTATGGAATGCTTTCTCAGCATCCAACGAGAGTATCTAATTACAAATTTTTAACTGCATCTAGCCCAGGAAATACTTTGTGCCTAGTAGCAGTGTCTGCTAGTCAGCGGATTATCCCGGCTGTTAAGCAAGCTACACCACCTGTAGTTTGGACACTTAATTTTTTCAAAGGAAATGCTTCGGGACCATGGGATACTCAGTGAAGAGCATCAGGAGGCACCCCAAGGCATAGGGGCTGGGACTGGCAGTAGGATGCCTTGCGGTGGACAGCCGAGCTCGATCCTTATAAAAGCTTTTTAACTGCAGCAGCTTTAGTGGACGCTACTGGAGCTGGAATTACCGCGGCTGCTGGCATGAGACTTGCCCTCCAATAGATCCTTGTAAATGGATTTAAAGTGTATTCATTCAAATTAGAGGGACAATTTAAATTAAAAAGCTTAGAGCTGCCTCCACCACAGGGGGGCTCGCTCGACCCACCAGCGGACAGGCACCAGTATTGGGAGAGGGGGGCTGGCCGTCAGGGTTCACCGCGGCTCTGGCACAAACCCGGCGACGCGGAGGTGGCACGGGCAGGAGCGGACTGAACGTCTCGGCTTCTCACTTTTTGGATTTTAGAAGGGCATGACATGCCTATATCTGTGTCTCCCCCTCCTTTTACTCCTCCAACTCTTTTATTTTCGCATGACTATATGTACTTGTCACTTTTCCATGTGTTAGTTATGTCTTCTGAGCAGTTTGTCAGCTTTTGGACACCTTTGAAGGTGTTTTCTATGTGTTTCTATGTGTTTTTGTTTGCCTGCCATTGGTTTTAACGGTGTTCGAAGGTGTTCGACGAACAGTTCGACGAACAGTTCGGCGAACACACGGGTGTTCGACGAACCGAACCGAACTCGAACACTACGGGGGTGGCTCAACACTATTAGCAATGCCCTTCCTTCACCAATTTTATCTCCTTACCATTGCTAAGGACATACTGGGAGTTGTAGTTAAGTCCTCCATTCTCTGGAATTCCTATTGTTAGCAATGCCCTTCCTTCACCAATTGCAAATACAAAGGATCCATCCATGGGGTGAGATCTTGGGAATAATTGAATCGTAACTACATTTAAAAAAAAAAAAAAAATCTCCTATTCTTAATAATTACCGTATTTTTCGGACTATAAGATGCACTTTTTTCCTCCAAAATTTTGGAGGAAAGTGGGGGGTGCGTCTTATAGTCCGAATACTATATTATTGTATGGCCGCATGGTGGTGGGTGTGGGGGAGCCACAGGGGTGGATTAAGAGTAGCAAGTGCCCCGGGCAGTTTAGAAGGCGCGGCCCCCCACCCCCCACACACACACACATGCACACATACCTGTATGTATGACATGTCACATGATCCCCTGTGATAGATCATGTGATAGTTCACGTGAAATTAATTTGGCACAATATTAATTATAATAATTTTTTTTATGCTGTGTGCCCACTACGCGTTTTTTAAGCTTTTCCGCAGCGGCAATTCCGCTGCAGAAACGCTTAAAAAAACGATTGGTAGAAGGTCTGCCATGTTCCCCAATGATAATCCGCATGTGCTGTGCACATGCTGCGGAAATTTCCGCTGCGGATTATCATTGCGGAAATATACGCAGCACTAACAATTATTTTGCGGAAGCGTGGCGCTTTCGCCACCATTGACTTGCATTGGAACACATGGAATCCGCATCACTGCATCTGTACATGCAGATTCCATGCGTTTCAATGTGCGGATGGTACCCGGGTTTGGAGAAAAGGAGACTCTCCTCCGGACCAGGGTACCATAGAACCTGTAAAAAAAGAATAAAATAAAAAATAAATATTATACTTACCTTCTGATGGCCCCCGGTGTCTTTATCCGATGCGTCCTGGCTTGCCAGCAGCTCGCGATGGTCTGAAAAGGACCTGCCGTGACGTCATTTAGTCATGTGACGGGTCACGCGACCGCTGACGTCAGCAGACCATCAGAAGGTAATTATATATTTATTTTTCACCATTCTTTTACGGTCACACTATATAAATCCATGCCGGTTGCATGGATTTATATAGTGTGACCAAGTTGTCAAGTACTTTCCAAGTGATGCTAAAATCGCTTGGAAAGCGCTTGTCAACCCGCATGCGGAAATGCATGTGAAGAACGCTTCACATCCGCATGTCCCTGGCAGGTAATTTTATGACTCAATATTGAGCACACGTAACCATCTATACACAGCAGGAGGCCGCACTGCGCCATCTATACACAGCGGGAGGCCGCACGTAGCCATCTATACACAGCAGGAGGCCGCACGTAGCCATCTATACACAGCAGGAGGCCGCACGGTGCCATCTATACACAGCAGGAGGCCGCACGGTGCCATCTATACTCAGCAGGAGGCCGCACGGTGCCATCTATACTCAGCAGGGAGCCGCACGGTGCCATCTATACACAGCAGGGAGCCACACGGTGCCATCTATACACAGCGGGAGGCCGCACGGTGCCATCTATACACAGCAGGAGGCCGCACGGTGCCATCTATACACAGCAGGAGGCCGCACGGTGCCATCTATACACAGCAGGAGGCCGCACGGAGCCATCTATACACGGCAGGAGGCCGCACGGAGCCATCTATACACAGCGGGAGGCCGCACGGTGCCATCTATACACAGCGGGAGGCCGCACGGTGCCATCTATACACAGCGGGAGGCCGCACGGTGCCATCTATACACAGCGGGAGGCCGCACGGTGCCATCTATACACAGCGGGAGGCCGCACGGTGCCATCTATACACAGCGGGAGGCCGCACGGTGCCATCTATACACAGCAGGGAGCCGCACGGTGCCATCTATACACAGCGGGAGGCCGCACGGAGCCATCTATATGCAGCGTGAGGCAGCACGGAGCCATCTATACACAGCGTGAGGCAGCACGGAGCCATCTATACACAGCGTGAGGCAGCACGGAGGCATCTATACACGGCAGGAGGCCGCACGTAGCCATCTATACACAGCGGGAGGCCGCATGGTGCCATCTATACACAGTGGGAGGCCGCACGGAGCCATCTATACACAGCGCGAGGCAGCACGGCGCCCCCCCCCCAGAGACAGCAGGAGGCCACACGGCGCCATCTATACTCAGCAGGAGGCCGCACGCAGTCACGCACACACACAAACATATACATACACGCATAAACACATTTGAAACACAAAAATACATATAAACCGACATCACACAATGATATCTGCCTGCACACACATACATACATACACATACACACAGACAGACTCACACACACACACCCACACACTCACCATCCCTCGGCTTGGCTCCAGTCCTCCTGGCTCCTGCTCCTCTCCGGTGGTAAGTAGCAGTGCAGGCCGGGCGCGCACTGCGTGACGTCACAGCTAGGAGACACGGCCGCGCACAGGGTCGTGTCTCCTAGCAGTGACGCGGCCGGCCCAGCAGAGGGAAGTTAACTGCTGCAGTGCTGGCCCGGCCGAAGAAGAAGCAGCGGCTGTGCTGGGGGAGTGGTCCGGGGCCCCCCCTGCCACTGTCTGCCGGTATGTGCCGCGGGGTTGCACATATAATGAGGGCAATCCGGTCATAGAGACCCGAGGCCCCGGGCGGTAGCCCGGATTGCCCTCATTATAATCCACCTATGGGGAGCCGCAGCGGGGGATCAGCGGGGCGCAGGATTTTACAAATCGCAGAAAACCCATTTGATGTTAATTGTTTGGGCTTTTCTCATGCGCCGAGCATCACTCACGAGAAAAACAAGCTTCAAAGAACAAATGAGAGGAGACAGTCCATGCATTATGTGTCACGGTGGCGTGTCATTACCAACCCCCTTGCTGCAGCGCTCCCTAAATTCCCGACAATGTAGAAAAACCTTGTCCACACGTCACGGCTCTGAGCTGACTAGTCCTGGAGGATCGTGAGGTTCCTTCCTTACATCTCTCCTCAATTATCTCGGCTTCTGTAAAATAGGCCGAGTCTAATGGGATGAAAGATGCGGCTGCAGAATAAAGGTTCTCTGGCATTTATCTACTCTGTGATCACCGTTCCTAATCCAATCATGGAGGCGTTCCTGGCTGTTACAAGGAATTAGTAGGATTTCTAAAGTGTGACAGGCGAGGGTACAGCGCCTGTGCCTGTCATGGATTCTCAATAGAGGTGGCTGGGAATGGTCGCTCTCCACTGAAATGATCGGGGGGTGCACATACTTCCCACAAGAAAGCACTTGAATTGCCAAGGTCAATCTATTCTATAGCTGTAACTTTAGCCTTAAAGGAATTGATACAGTGGGTTACATCTGGTGCCCGGGGGGCAGTGTTTGGTTAACTCTGTGTCCCTCTGAAGAAGCTAAAAAAGTGAAACGCGTGTTTAGGAGAGTGGCAGGCACATAATGGGTAAGGATCTCCTCATTACTGGTACTCAGGCGCAAAATATGTAGAATTTACACTACACTAGGGATGAGCGAACCCCGTGGATGTTCGGTTTCGACCAAACTTTAGTCCAAAGTTTGGTTCGGGTACCAGAACTTGAACCCAAACCCCATAGAAGACAATGGAGACACAAACTTTGATGCTGTAAAATGGTCGTAGTAAGGGCTAGGAGGTCTCTCACTCTTAAAACGGACTTGTCAGTGTTCGGAGTTCAGCATTGGACACTAGGTGTCCGGTATGAACCCCAAACTTTACAGTTCGGGTTCGCTGATCTCTACACAACACTCGTTATACTGTTGTACTGATACATTACACGTCTAGTCCCTGTGATTGACTATATATTCATTGTTGAGGACGCTCTTGCAGATGTGTCTAATCTCTGATGTCACGCCACCTGGAGGCGGAATCTTGAACTAAGTGCTCTTGTAATACAGGTTTTAATATTACGCTAATAAAATATATACTGTATACTGTACAATAGCTTTCCGACCCCATTACACAGTTTTTGAGCACTTGAGCTGAAGTTGTTAAAGCTCAATTGGTGTTTTGCATAGTCTGAGGGGGCTATAGGTGTAATTCTGCTGAGATTTTGACTTCGATGCGTGTTGCAGTTACATTGGCATAATACTCTGTTCCATGTACAATATTATGTAGAACAGAGTTTTGATTCTAAATGGACTGTAGATAAAACAGTATGTCCTGGAACAGTACCAATACACATGCTCTGTAACTTGCCATCCACTCTTTTGAAGTGGACGATTCCTCTTTATCAGCATTCTGTCAGCACTATAGGTCCTGGGACATCCCTTCTCTCATTACTCAGCACGTATTGCTTCCGCCATTGCTTAATGAGATGCCTGCAATTAACTGAAAGACTGAATCTCTGTTAAGCCTGCATATACAGTTTGACAGGCAGGAACAAAGAGACAAAGGCCAAGCCCCACTTCCGGTAATCCATATAGGGGGGTTTCTGCTGCTAGAGACAAATTACACTTAGACAAAAGGGAGACCCTACCGGCCGACACTTTTAGGTTATCTAACCCCTGAAAAGTAACTCCAACTTAATTGAACTTTATAAAGGGATTTTGCACATTATCTATCGAATGAGATCAAGTACAGCGACCATTTAATTTGTATTAGGGTTCAACTCACCTGCAAACACCATGGGTTTCGCAGGCTTAAAGCCGGGCAGAGCCACTGGCTGCTTCAGTAAATGCAGAGTGTCTCCTATTTGTGCTTCCTGTGCGTCCTTCATCCCAGCGATTAGATAACCTACTTGCCCAGGATATCTAGGAAACAATGAGAGTAATATATATTCACAATTAGTGCAGATTCATCAAATTCTACATTGAATATCAGGTACAAATCAGCCATAAAAGAAGGCAGCAACGGCTCTGAGACCCAGCACTGCATAAGTTCACTACAGCTATATACAGCTGGCACTAGAGGGCGCTCACTGGAGACAGACTTCTACTGCTGCGGTTGGGTCCAATACTAGCTGTACATAATCACATGTCAACAGCTCCCCCTGGTGGTGGCTGCATGCAGCAAAAATAGTGTTTCATCTAGTTACATTCATTTAAGTCAGAAATGCTGTGAGATTAGTCAGCACTGAATTTTGGATGTAAAACTATTTTGGATCTATCAACATATATGTTATAACTTCCCAGAGCCTAAATACCACATCAGAGAGCTCTGCTAATCGCACTGTAACAAGCTGAGAACCATCATACGGCCATAACAGATTTGTAACTTTCCATAACACAATATTGGCATTTTATTTGCTTTAATAACAGAATCCCCTTTCAGCTCTGCTCTCTCCTGGGCATCAAACATCCATGTATATTCATAGAAAGCAGCAGACAGGAGCATCAGTACTGCATGCAGGATTAGAGCGCCATCTAGTGGCACTATAAGAATATTCCTAGTGTGCTAAAATGTCGCTCTATTATATCCGGCACAGGGTCGTACACAATTTTAAATGCTTTGGATATCGGAAAAAATTACTTTAAAAAAATGATGGAAAAACCCTTTTAAAAAGACACAGAAAGCAATAAGGAAAAAGCACAAACAAAAGAAGTGGTGCTGAGATGGGCCGGCTGCAGTTTATGCAGATCCTTGGGTGACAAAGTGCATGTGGGATAATCTTCACTTTTACAATTTGTTTTTTATCCTTGCCTTCTAAAAGCTATAAAACTTTTTTTCCCAGTAGATTCGTTGTATCTGGGCTTTTTTTCCAGTAGATTCGTTGTATCTGGGCTTTTTTTCCAGTAGATTCGTTGTATCTGGGCTTTTTTCCCAGTAGATTAGTTGTATCTGGGCTTTTTTCCCAGTAGATTTGTTGTATCTGGGCTTTTTTCCCAGTAGATTCGTTGTATCTGGGCTTTTTTTCCAGTAGATTCGTTGTATCTGGGCTTTTTTCCAGTAGATTCGTTGTATCTGGGCTTTTTTCCAGTAGATTCGTTGTATCTGGGCTTTTTTTCCAGTAGATTCGTTGTATCTGGGCTTTTTTCCCAGTAGATTCGTTGTATCTGGGCTTTTTTCCCAGTAGATTCGTTGTATCTGGGCTTTTTTTCCCAGTAGATTCGTTGTATCTGGGCTTTTTTCCAGTAGATTCGTTGTATCTGGGCTTTTTTCCCAGTAGATTCGTTGTATCTGGGCTTTTTTCCAGTAGATTCGTTGTATCTGGGCTTTTTTCCAGTAGATTCGTTGTATCTGGGCTTTTTCCCAGTAGATTCGTTGTATCTGGGCTTTTTTCCCAGTAGATTCGTTGTATCTGGGCTTTTTTTCCAGTAGATTCGTTGTATCTGCGCTTTTTTCCAGTAGATTCGTTGTATCTGGGCTTTTTTCCAGTAGATTCGTTGTATCTGGGCTTTTTTCCAGTAGATTCGTTGTATCTGGGCTTTTTTCCCAGTAGATTCGTTGTATCTGGGCTTTTTTTCCAGTAGATTCGTTGTATCTGGGCTTTTTTCCCAGTAGATTCGTTGTATCTGGGCTTTTTTCCCAGTAGATTCGTTGTATCTGGGCTTTTTTCCCAGTAGATTCGTTGTATCTGGGCTTTTTTTTCCAGTAGATTCGTTGTATCTGGGCTTTTTTCCCAGTAGATTCGTTGTATCTGGGCTTTTTTCCAGTAGATTCGTTGTATCTGGGCTTTTTTTCCAGTAGATTCGTTGTATCTGGGCTTTTTTCCAGTAGATTCGTTGTATCTGGGCTTTTTTTCCAGTAGATTCGTTGTATCTGGGCTTTTTTTCCAGTAGATTCGTTGTATCTGGGCTTTTTTTACAGTAGATTCGTTGTATCTGGGCTTTTTTTCCAGTAGATTCGTTGTATCTGGGCTTTTTTCCAGTAGATTCGTTGTATCTGGGCTTTTTTCCCAGTAGATTCGTTGTATCTGGGCTTTTTTTCCAGTAGATTCGTTGTATCTGGGCTTTTTTCCAGTAGATTCGTTGTATCTGGGCTTTTTTCCAGTAGATTCGTTGTATCTGGGCTTTTTTCCCAGTAGATTCGTTGTATCTGGGCTTTTTTCCCAGTAGATTCGTTGTATCTGGGCTTTTTTCCCAGTAGATTCGTTGTATCTGGGCTTTTTTTCCAGTAGATTCGTTGTATCTGGGCTTTTTTCCAGTAGATTCGTTGTATCTGGGCTTTTTTCCCAGTAGATTCGTTGTATCTGGGCTTTTTTTCCAGTAGATTCGTTGTATCTGGGCTTTTTTTCCAGTAGATTCGTTGTATCTGGGCTTTTTTTCCAGTAGATTCGTTGTATCTGGGCTTTTTTCCAGTAGATTCGTTGTATCTGGGCTTTTTTCCAGTAGATTCGTTGTATCTGGGCTTTTTTCCCAGTAGATTCGTTGTATCTGGGCTTTTTTTCCAGTAGATTCGTTGTATCTGGGCTTTTTTTCAGTAGATTCGTTGTATCTGGGCTTTTTTCCAGTAGATTCGTTGTATCTGGGCTTTTTTTCCAGTAGATTCGTTGTATCTGGGCTTTTTTTCCAGTAGATTCGTTGTATCTGGGCTTTTTTTCCAGTAGATTCGTTGTATCTGGGCTTTTTTCCCAGTAGATTCGTTGTATCTGGGCTTTTTTCCAGTAGATTCGTTGTATCTGGGCTTTTTTTCCAGTAGATTCGTTGTATCTGGGCTTTTTTTCCAGTAGATTCGTTGTATCTGGGCTTTTTTTCCAGTAGATTCGTTGTATCTGGGCTTTTTTCCAGTAGATTCGTTGTATCTGGGCTTTTTTTCCAGTAGATTCGTTGTATCTGGGCTTTTTTCCCAGTAGATTCGTTGTATCTGGGCTTTTTTCCAGTAGATTCGTTGTATCTGGGCTTTTTTCCCAGTAGATTCGTTGTATCTGGGCTTTTTTCCAGTAGATTCGTTGTATCTGGGCTTTTTTTCCAGTAGATTCGTTGTATCTGGGCTTTTTCCCAGTAGATTCGTTGTATCTGGGCTTTTTTCCAGTAGATTCGTTGTATCTGGGCTTTTTTCCCAGTAGATTCGTTGTATCTGGGCTTTTTTCCAGTAGATTCGTTGTATCTGGGCTTTTTTCCAGTAGATTCGTTGTATCTGGGCTTTTTTTCCCAGTAGATTCGTTGTATCTGGGCTTTTTTCCCAGTAGATTCGTTGTATCTGGGCTTTTTTTCCAGTAGATTCGTTGTATCTGGGCTTTTTTTCCCAGTAGATTCGTTGTATCTGGGCTTTTTTTCCCAGTAGATTCGTTGTATCTGGGCTTTTTTCCAGTAGATTCGTTGTATCTGGGCTTTTTTCCCAGTAGATTCGTTGTATCTGGGCTTTTTTCCAGTAGATTCGTTGTATCTGGGCTTTTTTCCCAGTAGATTCGTTGTATCTGGGCTTTTTTCCCAGTAGATTCGTTGTATCTGGGCTTTTTTTCCAGTAGATTCGTTGTATCTGGGCTTTTTTTCCAGTAGATTCGTTGTATCTGGGCTTTTTTTCCAGTAGATTCGTTGTATCTGGGCTTTTTTTCCAGTAGATTCGTTGTATCTGGGCTTTTTTTTCCAGTAGATTCGTTGTATCTGGGCTTTTTTTCCAGTAGATTCGTTGTATCTGGGCTTTTTTTCCAGTAGATTCGTTGTATCTGGGCTTTTTTCCAGTAGATTCGTTGTATCTGGGCTTTTTTCCCAGTAGATTCGTTGTATCTGGGCTTTTTTTCCAGTAGATTCGTTGTATCTGGGCTTTTTTTTCCAGTAGATTCGTTGTATCTGGGCTTTTTTTCCAGTAGATTCGTTGTATCTGGGCTTTTTTCCCAGTAGATTCGTTGTATCTGGGCTTTTTTCCAGTAGATTCGTTGTATCTGGGCTTTTTTTCCCAGTAGATTCGTTGTATCTGGGCTTTTTTTTCAGTAGATTCGTTGTATCTGGGCTTTTTTTCCCAGTAGATTCGTTGTATCTGGGCTTTTTTTTCCAGTAGATTCGTTGTATCTGGGCTTTTTTTCCCAGTAGATTCGTTGTATCTGGGCTTTTTTCCCAGTAGATTCGTTGTATCTGGGCTTTTTTCCCAGTAGATTCGTTGTATCTGGGCTTTTTTTCCCAGTAGATTCGTTGTATCTGGGCTTTTTTCCCAGTAGATTCGTTGTATCTGGGCTTTTTTCCAGTAGATTCGTTGTATCTGGGCTTTTTTTCCAGTAGATTCGTTGTATCTGGGCTTTTTTTGCAGTTAGAGCTGTAGTTTTTATAAATGTTTTCTGATCTTTTTATTACTTTTCTTGGTGAGGCAAAGTGAACAAAATAAACTCCAGAGATTCTGCCGCTTCATCTTTTTTTTTCTTTTTCATTCCATCATCCACTCGATAGGATTTCTAGAAGATATTGTTTTTAGTTTTAACACGAACAGATGTGGTGAAGCCAAAAATGATGTAACGGGAGAATTTAACTTTGCAGGCTCAGGTCACCGAAAACATCCAATGGCTTTACCGCTACAGTGTAGAGTAAAATGACCAATCTGATATTAATCCCAGTTATGGGACGGGCTTCATAGTTGTACAATCATGGAAGACATGGAGGCCTTCAGTAGGATCCTTGGCTGTCAAGACAATGCCATTGCCACATAACACTCATATGATTGATGACATGACATGGCTTTATAACTGATGGGGAGCCGTACCCCTTCAAGCCCACTGATTCTCAGAAAGAGGGGGATGCTGTCTTTGCCTGCACAGCGGCCCCCTAAGGCTATGTGCCCACGATGCAGAAATGCTCCGGTTTTTTCCTGAACATTTCTGTATCTCCCTGGCATGTGGATTTTATATGCGTTTTTTTCAGCCAGGGACAAGCGTTTGTCACGCGTTTTGCACATGTGATTTCGCATGCGGGTGGTCAAGCGCTTTCCAAAAGATTTTAGCATCACATGGAAAAGTGCTTGACAACTTAGTCACACTATATAAATCCATGCAACCGGATTAGCAGGATCCCCCATCAATTTCTTAAGCAATGAGAAAATGCAGTCCCTAATGATGTCCTCTGACAATAAGCGGATCACGGACAGCAGATGCATTGGGTTCTGCATTTCTTGGAGAATGGGATGGGGCAGCTTCTGTCTTCTCAGTGATACAATCAGGAAGGAGATGCAGCGTGAGACAATCCCTGTCTAGATCTTTGATCTGATCATCAATACAGAGGGCTGATTGGTGAAGACAGAGGGAAAGGCTAATTAAATTATTTAAAAAAAACTTAGTTTTTCGGCTGGCACTTCCTCTGGGGTCAGTATGCCAACCTCAATGACTTCATAGCACTTGCCAGAGTGGGCAGACACGATTTATTGCCTTTACACACGTCACCTCCACACAGGGCGATGCTGCTACGACGCCTCTGTAGTGATCAAACGTGGAGTCAAACAGCAGGGCTTTAAGAGGGCTGCCCTTTTCAATCTTGGGAGTAAAACACAAAAATAAGACATCCTGTTAAGGGGGATAAAGGTAAGTAAACCGCGTTCTGTCCAGAGTGATGAATTCCAAAAGACAAAGTTTATTCCGCCATCACATAACGTTTCGACCTGTTATAGGTCTTTATCAAGTATATACAAAGACATACAGGGATACTGATCCCCTTTAAGGAAAATCAGTGGCCAGAACCCTTTAAATTCCCCTTAAATGGTCCAAAACTGAAACTGTGGGAACAATATAATCCACTTAGGGTTCAGCAAACTTACAGTCAAGGGTTTGATAAAATGATCTACACCCTTGTGTCTCTAGAAAGCATGGCGTACGTTCACGTGCTGAAAATGCCGACCAGTGCTGGAGTGAGCGGAGGTCCGCAGCTTGTGACACTCCTGCTGTAGTGAAACTACAGGTCCCAGCAGACTGACGGTCTCTCATCAAGTTATGCTGGGAGCCGCAGTTTCACAAATAGTGCTAGAGGATCCATGTCAGAAATATGAGGCTGCCACTAGGGTTTCTCCCACAAATATGTAATCGGACGTGGAGCAGATCTGCACGTGGATGAGCCATATTCTCTATCTGTGAACACACTACTCCTTCACTCAGATTCTAAGTGGTTCTGCAGCGCATCTGTGCAGAGCAAGCTGTCAATCAAAATCCAGGCCGGGTTTACAGCCGTCACCCCTGATATAGCGAGAGGTGCTGTGATCCAAGACTGTAGCCGCTCCGTGCACAACGATGAGTGAAGGCCGGCGGCTGCAGGGAGGAAAGAAGTTAATTTTCTCCCGGTACCTGGACTATCAATAAGGCGGCCGGGCAGCATTGTAACAATATTTATCTGCAGATTAACCCTATACCTGCAGGTACATAGCATTTTCCAAGGTGACAGGTTCCCTTTAATAAAGAGAAGATGGATAGAGCCGCATTAGTCCGTACTCACGGTGGAAGCCTCCTGACAACTTCTTGAAGAACACTTTCCACATTTGTTCCAAGCTTCCCCGACATCTAATAGAAATAAACAGAGAAATGAATTTCTTAATACAGTTTAGAACTCGGCTACAACGAATCAGAAGAAATGAAACCTGTTTGAAGCTGACAAGCAATCAAGCCCCTCCGTAAGCCACACAGAACATGGCTACTTATGTCATCTGCAGGTGATTAAAGGAACCTGTCATGCTGAAATGGTATAAGATCTGTAGGGGGGTGTTGTAGAGCAGAGAAGTTGATCAGACTGATAGACATATCTGTGGGAAGAGAGTCAGCAAAACTGGCATTTTATGCAGTGAAAAGTCCTGCCGTATGTACACTAGTCCAGTGGGCGGTCCTACTAAGTGATTGACAGTTCCCTGTATGACCATGCAGGCAAAGATAGCTGTCAATCACTAGTAGGACCGCCCACTGGACTCATCTGTACAAACAGCAGGATTCCACTGAATAAATTGATACAGGAAAAACATCTATCTTTGTACCGTATTAGCCAGTAGATAGAAGAGTATTTAGATTTGAGAGTCCTCAGTGGTTGATACCATCTTTTCCGTTAGCCATTAAAAGGTAACAAATTGCAGGCTTTCCAGACTACTCAGGTCTCAGGTCTGCCTGATGAAGAAGCCCGAGTAGTCTGGAAAGCTTGCAATTTGTTACCATCTTTTCAGTTAGCCATTAAAGGTATCAACCACTGAAGACTCTCAAATCTAATGAATAAATTACAATTTATACTGAATCTTCTCCCACAAACCTATATATCGTTCTGCTCAGTTTCTCACGGATAAAACCTGTACATCTGAATGGGGCTTTAATGTTGTTATTACAATCATGTAACCACAGATCACAAAATCTTTCATATGATCATTTTTTTAACACCTGAAACCCCAATGGGTCGTTCTTAGACCTGTGTGGCTTACCAAGCCCAATTTCTAAAAGTTGCAAGAGTGCTGTAAAATAGGAAGCTGCACATTTCTGCGCAAAAATGATGCGTCACAAAAGTTTTTTTTTTAACACCAAAAATTGATGTAAATTCCTCGCTACATTGCCCCTTTTCCAGCCACATTTTGTAGAAAAAAATAAAAAGACAAGGTACAGACAGCGGAGTTAAATTTGCCTACAGGAATGATTTTGATCTGGAGCGCATCGTACCCGGATACAGTCACTAGCGGGAACGTCAAACATCTTCTCAATTTGTTTCTCCACCCTTTCCGGATCTGCATTCTTCAAGTCTATCTAAAAGCAAAAGTATAAATACTAATTATTTATCAAAGCTGGACAACATCTAGAAACCATATAAGAAAACTGGCTTAAAATATAGTGTGAACAAGAGTTTAGGGAGAGATGTACAACTGGCACTGGCCTATAAAAGGGATTGTGTAATCGTACAAAACTAGCAAAAATGTAAAGCGCCTGGAAAACAAGGAACGTGCAATTTACCTCTTAGTAAAATCCTATGCTTTCTCAAGAACAGAGGAATTTTAATTTCATATTTATTTTTAATCAAACCATTTTTATTGAAAAACTGCAACTACAAATATTCCATCTTTCAAATAACATACATGACATAGTAATTCCATAGTAAAAATATGAACAAAGTATCTGAACTTCAATTCCCATAACCCACCCTAAACCCAAATCCCAACACTCCAGAGAGAACCATTTTCAGAGCAGTTCTAGAATAACGGACTATAGCATTCGTAGAAGGAGAAGAAGATAAAAAAGTGACTAACAAAGGGGTAGCAGCGTTTTAATGTTATCATTTACTGCTTGATGCCGGAGCCGGGGAGTGCACGCTGAAAACTGTTGCAGGCTGCTGTAATCACAGGACACAAGCAAACAGCATGGCATTTCCTATCAGCAGGGAGGAAGTAAAGGGCGACAGTAATGAAAGTCTCCTCCTACTCCGCTCCATATTGAAATGAATAGTGTGCATCCTACAAATGAGATGCATACAGCAAACAATTGATTTTCCATACATAGGTTTTGAGTTGACCACTGGATATACACATGTGTATCACTAATTACCAGAACTGGAAATCGAAAAAAAAGACGAGCAAGTTTGGGGTGAATCCTGCCTTCATTACTGCACAGCCGCTCAGAGGGATCGGTGCTAGGAACAGCAGGAGTGCCGGCGATGTTCACAGATTTACCTGCTGCGGGACTGAAGGAGTCTGATCGTGCTCGGCTCGAAGCTTTTTACCTGGTTTACGATAGGAATAATTGAAAGCTGTGCTTCACAGGCCAGGAAGAAGTTTGCCACCATCTATTAGAAAATAGACAAACTTAGGATAGAAACAATATGAACATATACCCTGCTATAAGTAAGTAAAAAGCAATAGGAAATATATATAATATAGAGTACTTAGTAAACATGTTGTTTGATTAAAAAAAAAAAAAGCCATCCCACCAGCACCAAGGTGCACCCAGTCAGTTATGTGAAGTATATAATAAAATACACTTTAGTACAATATTAGTATCTTGTCCCTTTAAATCTGCTGCTACTTCTGTCACCATGGTAACTGCATTCATACTCAGCCAATAGGATTGCTCGGTTTGAATTAGAAGAAAAAAAAAAAAAAAAGTCCTATATGGTCAGTTTGTTCCATCTCATCTGAGTGTGAAGACAGACACCTGCGATCAGCGAGATTATAGGTATAAGACGTGATATAATATAACGGACGGAGCCACATCCCATCACACGCACTCAGCGACCACAACTGACAGGAATCAGCACATTTATCAGAGGAGAAGTCATTATTCCCCAACACATGATAAGTGACAACTTCTAGATCTGCTGGGAACCCAACTAATCCCTGCTAGACCCTCCCCGGACCACCGCTCCATTCATTCTCTATGCAGGAGAAAGCTGAGTACAGCGCCCCCCATAGAGAATGAACGGACCGGCGGTTGAACATTTGCACTTCGCTCACTTCTATCTATAAGTGCTGTTCTGCTGATTGGGTCATAGCGGCCAAACCCACCGATCTAAGAGTCATCACCTATCCAGAGATCAGTGAGAACTTGTTCCAACTAGACATCCCCTTTAATTAAAGAGATCACATATCTAACAGCCAATACTATTCATTCCCAATCTTCCCTGTGCCCAGTAATGCCCCTGGGTATATCGCCAATATGAGCCAATCACCAAACCCTCTGCTGACTGTTCCCCATGTTTTATAGATTTTGGATCCGTTTCTACAAGAGAAGATCTCAGCGGCCTCCATGGGGATGGGTTACTCTGCCAGCGATGGAGCAGGTAGTATCCACCAGCCTGTGATATCTCACCTTCCTCCATATTCTGCTGTTACATGCGTTTCTTCAGCTTTACCCCTTCCCAACAGAACCAATTGATGTTTTTTTTCTGTTTTTTCCTTGGCTTTTTCCAAGGGCTATAACTTTTTCATGTCTGTCCACATAGTGTGAGGTCTTGTTATTTTGCAGGACGAGCGGTACTTATAAATCCCACCATTCATTTACCACATAGTACTAGAAAACGGGAAAAAAGTCCAAGTGCAGTAAAAGTGCGAGGAAAAAAAAAGCCTGACACTGTTTATCTGGGAAGGGTTTTAACGGCGTACATAGTGTGGTGAAAATGACCTGGTAATAGGATCCTACTCCTCAGTGTGATCACAGCAACACCAAACTTCTCCAAGAGTTTTGGCAAAAGAAAAAAACTTCATTTTTTCTGAGACCCGTAACATTTTCGTTTTTCGGGTTGATGGAGCTGTGTGGGGCTTATTTTTTGAAGGGCAAGAGGACTTTATTGATAACATTTTGGGACACATATGACATGGTCATCGCTTCTTACAGGGTTTTCTGCAGTATTGTGCCGAACGAAAAAAATGCAATTTGGGCTTTTTGAATTTTTTTCTGTGTTCTCTGATCGTTTGTTTTTTATATTTGGATAGATTGTATTTCTCTGAAAGAGACCATACCACAAATGTGTATATTTTTATTATCTTTATTTTTAGTGGGAGGTGAGTTGAACTTGTGGGGTTTTAATATTTTACACTTTTTTTTTTTTAATTTTCACTGCATTTGTATACATTATCTGATTGCTTGTGCTATATACAGCGATACCACAGTAATGCTCCATATAGCAAAATCACGGTCTTCTTTACAGCCCAAATGAAGCTTTATGATGACAGGCACGGAGGCTTCAGCAGACCCCCGGATGTCATAGCAGTCCATCTGCACCCTGTGATCGCGTCACAGGAGCACCGGTGGGCGCATGGAACGATGCGTCCCAATGCCGGCGCGCTGTTAATGCTGCTGTTAGAGATTGACAGCAGCACTGAACAGGTTAACAGTGGTGGGCAGATCTTCGCTCCACTCGCAGCTCTTAGAGGCAGGTCCTGGTTGTTTGTCACAGCCATTATCTGCCATGTACGGGGCGAGCTGACTCTGCTCCATACACCCGCTACTGACTTATACCAGACACGTACGGCAGATGTTGGTATGGAGTTAAAGCGGTTGTCCTGCTTTGGGGCCATTTGTTTTTTTTACTTTAATGCAAGTATTTGGGGCTAAAATTGATTTCCGTTATTGAGTTTCATTAAAAATGTTGCCTTCTGTAGCATCTGCGCTGCACTGTCTATTCCTGGCTGCAAAATTAGCTAACTGAGAATCTATCAGTGAGCTCCTTCTGGCAGTCTTAAGGGAGAGTTTGTAGATCTTTCATCTGTTTTTTTTCCTGAGTGCCTTTTAACTGATCTATGCCCAAAGAAAACATGAAACTTGAATGTGCAGGGAAGCAATAAGTCTGTAATAACCAGTGAAAAATGAAATCTAAATGTAAAAAATTACTTTTAGTAGTAAATACATGGACATAAGAAAATACACACTGCTCAAAAAACTAAAGGGAACACTTAAACAACAGAATATAACTCCAAGTAAATCAAACTTCTGTGAAATCAAACTGTCCACTTAGGAAGCAACACTGATTGACAATCAATTTCACATGCTGTTGTGCAAATGGAATAGACAATAGATGGAAATTATTGGCAATTATCAAGACACCCTCAATAAAGGAGTGGTTCTGCAGGTGGGGACCACAGACCACATCTCAGTACCAGTGCTTTCTGGCTGATGTTTTGGTCACTTTTGAATGGTGGTTGTGCTTTCACACTCGTGGTAGCATGAGAAGGACTCTACAACCCACAGAAGTTGCTCAGGTAGTGCAGCTCATCCAGGATGGCACATCAATGCGAGCTGTGGCAAGGAGGTTTGCTGTGTCTGTCAGCGTAGTGTCCAGAGGCTGGAGGCGCTACCAGGAGACAGGCCAGTACACCAGGAGACGTGGAGGGGGCCGTAGGATGGCAACAACCCAGCAGCAGGACCGCTACCCCCGCCTTTGTACAAGGAGGAACAGGAGGAGCACTGCCAGAGCCCTGCAAAATGACCTTCAGCAGGCCACAAATGAGCATATGTCTGCACAAATGGTTAGAAACCGACTCCATGAGGGTGGTATGAGGGCCCGACGTCCACACATGGGGGTTGTGCTCACAATCCAACACCGTGCAGGACGTTTGGCATTTGCCACAGAACACCAGGATTGGCAAAGTCGACCACTGGCTCCCTGTGCTCTTCACAGATGAAAGCAGGGTCACACTGAGCACATGTGACAGACGTGACAGAGTCTGGAGACGCCGTGGAGAACGATCTGCTGCCTGCAACATCCTTCAGCATGACCGGTTTGGCAGTGGGTCACTAATAGTGTGGGGTGGCATTTCTTTGGAGGGCTGCAAAGCCCTCCATGTGCTCGCCAGAGGTAGCCTGACTGCCATTAGGTACAGAGATGAGATCCTCAGACCCCTTGTGAGACCATATGCTGGAGCGGTTGGCACTGGGTTCATCCTAATGCAGAACAATGCCAGACCTCATGTGGCTGGAGTGTGTCAGCCTCATTTTGACTTGTTTTAAGTACATTACATCAAAGTTGGATCAGCCTGTAGTGTGTTTTTCCAATTTAATTTTGGGGGTGACTCCAAATCCAGGCCTCCATTGGTTAATAAATTTTATTTCCATTGATGATTTTGTATGAACATTTGCTAAAGAAGAACTGCGCCCAGCGGAGCCAAGCTGAAGGAAGAGAATGGACTTGATCTGACTTCAGACATTTTTTCAAGTTTCCCCCCAGGAGGGGGCCAGTTCACTTTTTAGCTGGGTTAAAATACACTGCTCAAAAAAATAAAGGGAACACTCAAATAACACATCCTAGATCTGAATGAATGAAATATTTGTAAGGTGCCCCAGCGAGGTAGTCGTGGGCGAGCTGTAGCCCCCTCTCGCTATGGCACCCTACAGACAATACGTGTCCTCTCTCTGAAGCGTGGCTGTGTATGTAGTGCTCTTCACTTACTTCACGCCATCCGATCGCGGCTGTCTCCAGGCAATTTTCTTCTGGGACCAGGGCAGCAATAATTTCAGAGGACACGAGGATCTTAACCAGAACTTGGACTTTACTTCGGGAAGAGGAATATTTACAGTATTTACAGTCAGATATAATGGATAAGGCCCGACAGGCAATCATCTCCCTCACAGGCGCTGTTAACTGCTTCAGCCCTGGTTCCCTCTTTAGGCGGAGCATCTCTGTGGCTATAATTCCTGGCCCTAGAGACTCCTCTGTATTAACAGTGAACGGATCCGATATCTCTCCCCACGTCTTGGCTTGGAGTACTGTTTAGCTTCCTCTGCTGCCTGCAGACCAGAAGTGCCCCGTGTCCTCACTACGCTTTGGTGAGTTTCTACGGCGAGCGAACAGGACTCGTGCTCATGCGTGGGGAGAACTGCGCACTGGGATCTCACTGTCTGAGGGTTCGGAGCTCCCGTCTACCCTAGCAGCCACTATAGTAAGGCTGTCTCATCAGGTCGCAATCCCTTCTTGTACTACTCAATCACTTCCTGATACAGGAAATTAAAACAGAGACTTTCCTAATATGCCCACCCTCAGTGAGCTGTCATCACAGAACCTTAACCCATCACTGTCTATAGCTCGGCTAGCAGACTCAACCTGACATCTGCACCCCGAACAGTGGCATCTTGTGGCTGTTTTCAGGTACTACAGCCCAGAAGGAACTACCAGGAACAAGCTCTATATCTCTCTAGGCTTGATAAGGGCACTAAGTTCCCCCTCTGCTCTACCAACTGGACCACTAAAGCTAACCCCCTTAGCTTGGCCTACCACAGTTGGGGAGGTCTGTCTTCAGGAACTCTTCCTTTTACTCTCTCAGTCTCAAGGGAAGGCTACGACCTTCCCCACTATTACATTTTCTCATTGAATACTTTGTTCTGTACAAAGTTGAATGTGCTGACAACAAAATCACACAAAAGTCATCCATGGAAATCAAATTTATTAACCAATGGAGGCCTGGATTTGGAGTCACCCCCAAAATTAAAGTGAAAAAACACACTACAGGCTGATCCAACATTGATGTAATGTCCTAAAAACAAGTCAAAATGAGGCTCAGTATTGTGTGGCCTCCACGTGCCTGTATGACCTCCCTACACCACCTGGGCATGCTCCTGATGAGGTTGCGGATGGTGTCCTGTGGGATCTCCTCCCAGACCTGGACTAAAGCATCCGCCAACTCCTGGACAGTCTGTGGTGCAATGTGATGTTGGTGGATGGAGCGAGACATGATGTCCCAGATGTGCTCAATCGGACTCAGATCTGGGGAACAGGCGGGCCAGTCCATAGCTTCAAAGACTTCATCTTGCAGGAACTGCTGACACACTCCAGCCGCATGAGGTCTGGCATTGTCCTGCATTAGGAGGAACCCAGGGCCCACTGCACCAGCATATTGTCTCACAAGGGGCCTGAGCATCTTATCTCGGTACCTAATGGCAGTCAGGCTACCTCTGGCAAGCACATGGAGGGCTGTGCGGCCCTTCAAAGAAATGCCACCCCACACCATTACTGACCCACTGCCAAACCGGTCGTGCTGAAGGATGTTGCAGGCAGCAGATCGCTCTCCACGGTGTCTCCAGACACTGTCACGTCTGTCACATGTGCTCAGTGTGAACCTGCTTTCCAGTGGCGAGTTTGCCAATTCTGGTGTTCTGTGGCAAATGCCAAGCATCCTGCACAGTGTTAGGCTGTGAGCACAACCCCCATCTGTGGACGTCGGGCCCTCATACCACCCTCATGGAGTCAGTTCTAACCGTTTGTGCAGACATGCACATTTGTGGCCTGCTGGAGGTCATTTTGCAGGGCTCTGGCAGTGCTCCTCCTGTTGCTTCTTGCACAAAAGCGGAGGTAGCGGTCCTGCTGCTGGGTTGTTGCCCTCCTAAGGCCCACTCCATCTCTCCTGGTGTACTGGCCTGTCTCCTGGTAGCGTCTCCAGCCTCTGGACACTACACTGACAGACACAACAAACCTCCTTGCCACAGCTCTCACTGATGTGCCATCCTGGATGAACTGCACTACCTAAGCATCTTCTGTGGGTTGTAGAGTCCGTCTCATGCTACCACGAGTGTGAAAGCACAACCAACATTGAAAAGTGACCAAAACATCAGCCAGAAAGCACTGGTACTGAGATGTGGTCTGTGATCCCCACCTGCAGAACCACTCCTTTATTGAGGGTGTCTTGATAATTGCCAATAATTTCCATCTATTGTCTATTCCATTTGCACAACAGCATGTGAAATTGATTGTTAATCAGTGTTGTTTCCTAAGTGGACAGTTTGATTTCAGAGAAGTTTGATTTATTTGGAGTTATATTCTGTTGCTTAAGTGTTCCCTTTATTTTTTTGAGCAGTGTATATAAAAAAATTACTGCAGCTTTAATGCTATTTATTACGTCTCAGGTAATTTTGTGACTAACTATACAGCATCAAAAATACCAAAAAGCTTAAATCGCCAATGGAAGCCGATAGCACTAGTGAGAACATGGCATAAGCGTAATTTAAAGGAAGAGGAGGACATTATTCACTCCAGTTTCCTGCGGCCCCTCGGGAGTATAGGTTGCTGCACAGTAGTCTGCATTCTGTGTAAAACAGGAAAAAACACTTTCTTAGAGGGATGAGGGCAGCGCGGTGGTCAGTAGTAGCACTCTGTCAGTTGAGGATTGCTCCTAATATCTGGTTGTGTTTCCTGAGAAGAGGAGACCCCACCCAAGAGGAGACCCACCCAAGAGGAGACCCCACCGAAGAGGAGACCCCACCGAAGAGGAGACCCCACCGAAGAGGAGACCCAACCGAAGAGGAGACCCCACCGAAGAGGAGACCCACCGAAGAGGAGACCCAAGAGGAGACCCCACCGAAGAGGAGACCCCACCGAAGAGGAGACCCCACCGAAGAGGAGACCCACCGAAGAGGAGACCCCACCGAAGAGGAGACCCCACCGAAGAGGAGACCCCACCGAAGAGGAGACCCACCGAAGAGGAGACCCCACCGAAGAGGAGACCCCACCGAAGAGGAGACCCACTGAAGAGGAGACCCCACCGAAGAGGAGACCCCACCGAAGAGGAGACCCCACCGAAGAGGAGACCAAACCGAAGAGGAGACCCCACCGAAGAGGAGACCCACCGAAGAGGAGACCCAAGAGGAGACCCCACCGAAGAGGAGACCCCACTGAAGAGGACACCCACCGAAGAGGAGACCCCACCAAAGAGGAAACCCCACCGAAGAGGAGACCCCACCGAAGAGGAGACCCACCGAAGAGGAGACCCCACCGAAGAGGAGACCCCACCGAAGAGGAAACCCCACCGAAGAGGAGACCCCACCGAAGAGGAGACCCACCGAAGAGGAGACCCACCGAAGAGGAGACCCAAGAGGAGACCCCACCCAAGAGGAGACCCCACCCAAGAGGAGACCCACCCAAGAGGAGACCCCACCAAAGAGGAGACCCCACCGAAGAGGAGATCCACCGAAGAGGAGACCGCACCGAAGAGGAGACCCCACCGAAGAAGAGACCCACCGAAGAGGAGACCCCACCGAAGAGGAGACCCACCGAAGAGGAGACCCCACCGAAGAGGAGACCCCACCGAAGAGGAGACCCACCGAAGAGGAGACCCCACCGAAGAGGAGACCCACCGAAGAGGAGACCCAAGAGGAGACCCCACCGAAGAGGAAACCCCACCGAAGAAGAGACCCCACCGAAGAGGAGAACCACCGAAGAGGAGACCCCACCGAAGAGGAGACCCCACCGAAGAGGAGACCCAGGAGGAGACCCCACCGAAGAGGAGACCCCACCGAAGAGAAGACCCCACCGAAGAGGAGATCCACCGAAGAGGAGACCCCACCGAAGAGGAGACCCAAGAGGAGACCCCACCGAAGAGGAGACCCAAGAGGAGACCCCACCGAAGAGGAGACCCACCGAAGAGGAGACCCCACCGAAGAGGAGACCCAAGAGGAGACCCCACCGAAGAGGAGACCCCACTGAAGAGGAGACCCCACCGAAGAGGAGACCCAAGAGGAGACCCCACCGAAGAGGAGACCCACCAAAGAGGAGGCCCACCAAAGAGGAGACCCACCAAAGAGGAGACCCACCAAAGAGGAGACCCACCAAAGAGGAGACCCCACCGAAGAGGAGACCCCACAGAAGAGGAGACCCAAGAGGAGACCCCACCGAAGAGGAGACCCAAAAGGAGACCCCACCGAAGAGGAGACCCCACCGAAGAGGAGACCCCACCGAAGAGGAGACCCACCGAAGAGGAGACCCACCGAAGAGGAGACCCCACCGAAGAGGAGACCCACCGAAGAGGAAGCCCCACCGAAGAGGAGACCCAAGAGGAGACCGCACCGAAGAGGAGACCCACCGAAGAGGAGACCCCACCAAAGAGGAGACCCATGAGGAGACCCCACCGAAGAGGAGACCCACCGAACAGGAGACCCAAGAGGAGACCCACCGAAGAGGAAACCCCACCGAAGAGGAGACCCAAGAGGAGACCTCAACGAAGAGGAGACCCCACCGAAGAGGAGACCCACCGAAGAGGAGACCCCACCGAAGAGGAGACCCCACCGAAGAGGAGACCCAAGAGGAGACCCACCGAAGAGGAGACCCCACCGAAGAGGAGACCCCACCGAAGAGGAGACCCCACCGAAGAGGAGACCTCACCGAAGAGGAGACCCACCGAAGAGGAGACCCCACCGAAGAGGAGACCCAAGAGGAGACCCACCGAAGGGGAGACCCCACCGAAGAGGAGACCCGACCGAAGTGGAGACCCAAGAGGAGGCCCACCAAAGAGGATACCCAAGAGGAGACCCACTGAAGAGGAGACCCACCGAAGAGGAGACCCCACCGAAGAGGAGACCCACCGAAGAGGAGACCCACCGAAGAGGAAACCCAAGAGGAGACCCACCGAAGAGGAGACCCAAGAGGAGACCCACCAAAGAGGATACCCAAGAGGAGACCCACCGAAGAGGAGACCCAAGAGGAGACCCACCAAAGAGGAGACCACACCGAAGAGGAGATCCCACCAAAGAGGAGACCCACCGAAGAGGAGACCCAAGAGGAGACCCACCGAAGAGGAGACCCCACCGAAGAGGAGACCCCACCGAAGAGGAGACCCCACCGAAGAGGAGACCCAAGAGGAGACCCCACCGAAGAGGAGACACCACCGAAGAGGAGACCCCACCGAAGAGGAAACCCCACCGAAGAGGAGACCCACCGAAGAGGAGACCCAAGAGGAGACCCCACCCAAGAGGAGACCCCACCCAAGAGGAGACCCCACCCAAGAGGAGACCCACCCAAGAGGAGACCCCACCCAAGAGGAGACCCCACCGAAGAGGAGACCCCACCGAAGAGGAGATCCACCGAAGAGGAGACCCCACCAAAGAGGAGACCCCACCGAAGAGGAGACCCAAGAGGAGACCCCACCGAAGAGGAGACCCACCGAAGAGGAGACCCCACCGAAGAGGAGACCCCACCGAAGAGGAGACCCCACCGAAGAGGAGACCCACCGAAGAGGAGACCCAAGAGGAGACCCCACCGAAGAGGAAACCCCACCGAAGAAGAGACCCCACCGAAGAGGAGAACCACCGAAGAGGAGACCCCACCGAAGAGGAGACCCCACCGAAGAGGAGACCCAGGAGGAGACCCCACCGAAGAGGAGACCCCACCGAAGAGAAGACCCCACCGAAGAGGAGACCCACCGAAGAGGAGACCCCACCGAAGAGGAGACCCAAGAGGAGACCCCACCGAAGAGGAGACCCAAGAGGAGACCCCACCGAAGAGGAGACCCACCGAAGAGGAGACCCCACCGAAGAGGAGACCCAAGAGGAGACCCCACCGAAGAGGAGACCCCACCGAAGAGGAGACCCAAGAGGAGACCCACCAAAGAGGAGACCCAAAGAGGAGACCCCACCGAAGAGGAGACCCCACCGAAGAGGAGACCCAAGAGGAGACCCCACCGAAGAGGAGACCCAAAAGGAGACCCCACCGAAGAGGATACCCACCGAAGAGGAGACCCACCGAAGAGGAGACCCCACCGAAGAGGAGACCCACCGAAGAGGAAGCCCCACCGAAGAGGAGACCCAAGAGGAGACCCCACCGAAGAGGAGACCCCACCGAAGAGGAGACCCACCGAAGAGGAGACCCCACCAAAGAGGAGACCCAAGAGGAGACCCCACCGAAGAGGAGACCCACCGAACAGGAGACCCAAGAGGAGACCCACCGAAGAGGAGACCCCACCGAAGAGGAGACCCAAGAGGAGACCTCAACAAAGAGGAGACCCCACCGAAGAGGAGACCCCACCGAAGAGGAGACCCACCGAAGAGGAGACACCACCGAAGAGGAGACCCCACCGAAGAGGAGACCCAAGAGGAGACCCACCGAAGAGGAGACCCCACCGAAGAGGAGACCCAAGAGGAGACCCACCGAAGAGGAGACCCCACCGAAGAGGAGACCCACCGAAGAGGAGACCCCACCAAAGAGGAGACCCCACCGAAGAGGAGACCCCACCGAAGAGGAGACCCAAGAGGAGACCCACCGAAGGGGAGACCCCACCGAAGAGGAGACCCCACCGAAGTGGAGACCCAAGAGGAGGCCCACCAAAGAGGATACCCAAGAGGAGACCCACTGAAGAGGAGACCCAAGAGGAGACCCACCGAAGAGGAGACCCCACCGAAGAGGAGACCCACCGAAGAGGAGACCCACCGAAGAGGAAACCCAAGAGGAGACCCACCGAAGAGGAGACCCAAGAGGAGACCCACCAAAGAGGATACCAAAGAGGAGACCCACCAAAGAGGAGACCCAAGAGGAGACCCACCGAAGAGGAGACCACACCGAAGAGGAGATCCCACCAAAGAGGAGACCCACCGAAGAGGAGACCCAAGAGGAGACCCACCGAAGAGGAGACCCCACCGAAGAGGAGACCCCACCGAAGAGGAGACCCACCGAAGAGGAGACCCCACCGAAGAGGAGACCCACCGAAGAGGAGACCCCACCGAAGAGGAGACCCACCGAAGAGGAGACCCAAGAGGAGACCCACCGAAGGGGAGACCCCACCGAAGAGGAGACCCCACCGAAGAGGAGACCCACCGAAGAGGAGACCCCACCGAAGAGGAGACCCCACCGAAGAGGAGACCCACCGAACAGGAGACCCACCGAAGAGGAGACCCACGAAGGAGACCGAAGAGGAGGCCCACCGAAGAGGAGACCCACCGAAGAGGAGACCCACCGAAGAGGAGACCCACCGAAGAGGAGACCCACCGAAGAGGTGACCCACCGAAGAGGAGACCTACCGAAGAGGAGACCCACCGAAGAGGAGACCCACCGAAGAGGAAACCCAAGAGGAGCCCCACCGAAGAGGAGAACCACCGAAGAGGAGAACCACCGAAGAGGAGACCGAAGGGGAGACCCACCGAAGAGGAAACCTAAGAGGAGACCGAAGAGGACAGACCTGCACCTTAAGATCCCTAGGGGGAAAGGGATGGCCCAAGGCCAGAAAAGACATCAATCGATCCTACAACAAAAAGGAAGAAGCAGAACCAGAACAAAGTCCGCCATTACATCAACCGGTATTTGAGAGGAAAGAGGAACATCATGTGGACCATCCTGCTGGGACCTCTCTGCCGATAACATCATACGGCAATACCGGCTGGTAAGTATAAATCCAACAAAGTAATAATAGCAGGATTGTAGGAATATAGTGGCAGTATGTCAGTATTAGTGTAATTTGAGTAATAATACTAGTGATAATAGTAAGAAAGTAATAAAATAACAGTAGTAATAGTAGTAGGTAGAATAGCAGTGTGATCCAGGGTTCTAGGACTGATCGCCTTTTCTCGGGGTCAAGAAGGAATTTTTCCGCTGTGACACAAATTGGCTGAAGGTGTCCTGAGGTTTTTGCCTTCTTTTGGATCAACACTCTAGGTATAGGGTAGTATTAGTAGCAATAGGAAAGAAGAATAATACCGTAATAAGATAGCACAATGTTAATAATAACCATATCAAATAGTTAGATTTATACAAACAAATTAAAATAACTCCAGTAATACAATAATTAGTGTAATATTTAACTTGTAATAACATTATTAGGTTTGATCCAGGGTCCTAGGACTGATCGCCTTTTCCCGGGGTCAAGAAGGAATTTTTCCCGTGACACAAATTGGCGTTAGGTGTCCTGGGGTTTTTGCCTTCTTCTGGATCAACAGCTTTAGGCATAGGGATTTTAGTAATACCATTATTAGAATCACAAGATTAATAAAAAAATTAGAATTTATTTTTTTTAATTAGTTTTATAACAGTTATAATTAATTGGATTAATGCAAAAATAATAAATAGTAAAAATGGTGGTAATAATAAAAAAAAATAGTCCCAGTTACTAAGTTAGTGTAGTGTTAGTGTAGGGACCCATCTGAAGAGGTCGCCTTGACGTTGGCAGATGGGCTCGCACAATTTGCTCAAAATGTGCGCTAAGAACCTCATATTTCTATGTACAGGAGATCTAGCAGTAATTCCATTCAGGAGATAGATATCTGTGTACACACACACTTTGTTATATACTTTTGTGCAGCACACAGGGCAGGCATACAGGTACAGGGCGAGAGGAGACCCACCGAAGAGGAGACCCCACCGAAGAGGAGACCCCACCGAAGAGGAGACCCCACCGAAGAGGAGACCCCACCGAAGAGGAGACTCCACCGAAGAGGAGACCCACCGAAGAGGAGACCCCACCGAAGAGGAGACCCACCGAAGAGGAGACCCAAGAGGAGACCTACCGAAGAGGAGACCCTCCGAAGAGGAGACCCTCCGAAGAGGAGACCCACCAAAGAGGAGACCCACCGAAGAGGAGAACCACCGAAGAGGAGACCCACTGAAGAGGAAACCGAAGAGGAGACCGAAGAGGACAGAACTGCACCTTAAGATCCCTAGGGGGAAAGGGATGGCCAAAGGCCAGAAAAGACAACAATCGATCCTACAACAAAAAGGAAGAAGCAGAACCAGAACAAAGTCCGCCATTACATCAACCGGTATTTGAGAGGAAAGAGGAACATCATGTGGACCATCCTGCTGGGACCTCTCTGCCGATAACATCATACGGCAATACCGGCTGGTAAGTATAAATCCACCAAAGTAATAATAGCAGGATAGTAGTAATATAGTGGCAGTATATCAGTATTAGTGTAATTTGAGTAATAATACTAGTGATAATAGTAAGAAAGTAATAAAATAACAGTAGTAATAGTAGTAGGTAGAATAGCAGTGTGATCCAGGGTTCTAGGACTGATCGCCTTTTCTCGGGGTCAAGAAGGAATTTTTCCGCTGTGACACAAATTGGCTGAAGGTGTCCTGAGGTTTTTGCCTTCTTTTGGATCAACACTCTAGGTATAGGGTAGTATTAGTAGCAATAGGAAAGAATAATAATACCGTAATAAGATAGCAGGTTATTATTGAGCTCCTAGATTGGGCAGAGGAGCTCAGTCTTCAGCAGGAGCTGGCCGAGGAGAGCAGAGCAACTTGCATGGGGCTGCTGCACAAGAAGTAACTCAAAAGGTGGAGATTAACCCGGAGATGTGGTGCCCGGGCTGTGATCTGCTGTGCAGGCTGCATAGACGATGCCTCCTAGGACCCGAACTTCACCCCTAACAGGCACAGCAGAGCTCGGACGGCTGCAAGTGAATGGAGAGCGGCTGATTAGTAACTGCTGCGTCTCCTGCAGCTCAGATAAGAGCCGTACAGAGCGGGGGCTCAGTAATGATGAATACGGGAAGTGTCCGCCCCTCACATGTCCTATATGCGGCCTCCAGAGGTAAAGTCTCCCCTGTAACCAGCGCCTTCTCCCACCTTCTCTGCTGGCATGCTCCATTGCTTAAAGGGGATTTCTGAAGAAAACAAGTTATCACTTATCCACAGGCTCGGTAATCACTTACTGATTGTGGGGTCTGACCGCTGCGAACCATTGTCTGATCGGGAAGGAGTGGAAAGTCAGGGATCAACTGCAGCTCCATTCATTCTCTATGGGGCTCCAGAAAAGCTGAGCTCAGGGCTTGAATGCCACATAGGGAAGGAATGGAGCAGATCCTGGAGTAATAACATGTCCTCCTCTCCTCAGCTTTCTGTCTGTGTAAGTGGCTCAGCCCTTGTCTCCCTTTCTCACCGGCTTCTGTACTGGTCCCTGTGGACTTTCTCCTATGAGGAAGAGGAAACCCCTCTGCCCTTCTGTTCTCAGTCCTCTGCGGCTTTTCCCCATCGCTCAGTGCAGCCATTATATGTAATAAGGATCATTCTTGTCCGGCTTTCATTCCGCCCAGCTGACAAGATAATAAACATGTGAGGTGGAAGGTTCACAATTATTAGATGTGTTGTGAAAAGTCTCCACAGCAAATTCAGAGAAAACTGCAGGGTGACCGCTTGTGAAACCAGCACAAAATCCAGCGGACAGCGCCTCCCTGCCCCCCGCCGGTCTCTGTATCCTGGCATTCAGCTATTCCATTTGGTGCTTATTCAGGGAGGAAAACAAAAATGTGATGTTCTTACACAGACGCCTGAAGACGCGACGTTCGCTGCTGTGACGCCCAGCTGAGCTTGGTATCACAGATCCTAGAAGTGTGCATTGATGGATTCCTCCACAAGACGCCCTCATAAGCATTCACACACCTCCACCTTCCACCTCAGACCACCAGAGGGAGCCCGCTAGGGATATATAAAGGGAAGGTGGAGCCAGGCAGCCCAGAAAGTGATTCAGCAGTTTCCTGCTCAGACACAGAAGGACTCAGTGCAGTCGAGCCAGAGCCTAGCAGTTCCTGCAGAAAGAGTTCAGTACAGTCTGTAGAGTGATTCCAGACTAGAACTCAGCTCAGGATAGAGAGCTAGGAGTGTGCCGACGCTCTGAGAGCGGCGAAGAAGAGCAGTGTCCCGGCTGCAGTGTGTGTTGCCTAGTGAGGGCCCGAGCGGGACCAAAGGTGAGTGGAGAGTGAGTACATAGGGGGCAGAGGAGCTTAATTAGCTCACCCCGAAGAATTTACCGGACACCAGGTCCGAAGCTTAGCGGGATCTCTACGACCTAGTAAGGCATAACCGGAATCCCTGGAGAACTACAGGTCCCAGGATCGCTAGAGTGCTGATACGTAACAGAGCCGGGAGACACATAGGCCCCGCAAGCTGAGGAGCGTGTACTCCAAGAAAAGGCCCTACCACAAGGTCAGCCAGCGCAAGACAGAGACAAAGTTAGGCCTAGCTCCAGGCAGGTCAGAAACTTACTACGCAGAGGCAAGAAACAGGAAGCCCTACACCCGCTCATGGGGGAGGATCCTGATATGCACCCTTCACCCTACAGTGCTCCGGGATGTGCCTGACTTTCCATCAGTAAAAGGTACTGAAGTGACTACAGTGTCCGTCCCCGTTCTTGCTCTGACCCGGCTGGGTCTCGCCTGTCCTGCATTCCCCTTGCATACGCTGCCCTGAGGCCTAGCTCCGCCTGTGGGGAGCTATACCATCGAGCAACCTTATCACCGGCCTCAGTGGACTGCTGCAGCGCTGGTGATTATCATCAGAAACCACAGGTGGCGTCACGAACGTTCATAAAATTAACAAACAACCACCCTTTTAAAGAGTGACCCCAGGGTACGGGCCTGGGAGCCGACCACCGCGACATCCCCAAGGCCAGGCAAAGGCCCGGGTACCGAGTCATCCCCATCCCCTGGGCTGGTCACTGCTTTTCATCATCCATGTTGGGCTGTTGTACGACGTGTGGACTACTCTGCTTGTTGGATTCTTGCATTACCACAAACACTGCCTTTATTTTGTGATTTCTGTGCCGCTTCCCATTTCTATTGGCAGCGTGATATACCAGCACGTGAGGGCTGCCACAATCATGTGTCAATAGGTTATTGATGGAGGCCGTGATACAGAGACTGTCCTGGACCAGGGAGGAGTTGGTACAGAAGCACCTAGAGAGGAGGGTACAGGGGCTTCATTTCAATTTTAAAACTTAGCTGGATTGTGTTTAGCTACAAGAATGGAAAGAAAAATAGAAAAAAAAAAATGAAGAGTTTATTATTTGGCAAAATCGTCCATCAGAGGTTTGGCCACTACCAAAAAGTTTTTGATGAACTTACAGTAGCAGCTGGCAAAACCCAAAAAACTTTGTAACGCCTTTAAGTCCTGAATATTATACCAATCCAGTACCATCCGGACTTTTGCCAGATCCATGCAAAAACAGTGAATGATAAGAAATAACCCAAAAAAGGGACCTCCTGATGGAGAACATAAATTATTTGTCAAACCAGAGAAATGTATTATCTTTGAGTATCTGTAAGACCTGCCTGACATGTACCTGATGTGATACGAGGTGAATAAATTAGACTGTGGGGACCCCCAACGAAACCCCGACGCTCAGCCCCCCTACCGCCACCCCTTCCTTAACAATACAATAATGTAACTCTTACAACTGGATGGGTGAGGATCAGTCACAGCTAGTGTTGAGCGATACCTTCCGATATCGGGAAATATCGGATCGGATTGGATCGGACCGATACCGAAAAAGTATCGGATATCGCCGATTCCGATACCGGAAACCAATGCAAGTCAATGGGACAGAAATATCGGAATGAAAATAAACCCTTTCTTTCCTTGTAGGTTAATTCTACATGGAGGAAAACAACGAAGAATAATGTAGAATGTATTGGGGGAGGTGGGGGAGACAATAAAGGCATAGAGGTTTAGCCCAATCAAATGGAATAGCAGGAATTAATATTTTTTTTTAAGACGTTCTGAGTTACGGAAATATTGACTATGTTAAGTATTTTTATATTTTGTCAGATATTTATGTTTCACTACTTCCATGCTCTTCACCTTCTTTTTTACTTCTCCCACACTTTCTCCTTCATCATCCTCAGCATCTTTTTCATCCACTTCTTCTTCACCTTCTTCATTTTCTTCTTCTTCACCTTCTTCGTATTATTCTTTTTTTTTACATTCTTCATATTCTACTTCTTCATCTTCTTCATCTTCTTCTTCTTCATCATATTCTTATTTGTGGCAGGCATTCCTGTAGTTGTTATCTATAAAAGGTTGGACATTACACCTTTCGTTCTGCCCGTCACAAAAGATTTACAACAGGATTTGTCCGCGTTCAGTTTGGCCTGCAGCAGCAGGTCTTTTCCAGGGGCACCACGAGGAGGAACGGACTCACCCCCATACACTGCTTAGTCATCTTCTGCTTATAATTTAGATATTATCTTTTGCTCTGATTTTTAGTCTTATGCTTAATGTTCTTCCGCTTTTTGTTCTGCAGCTTCTTGTATTTCTGCTTCTTGGTTTTCTGTCTCTTGTTCTTCTGTATCTTGGTGCTTGTCTTCTCTTCTTTGTCCTCTTGGTCAACTTCTTCAGGGTCATCTTCTTGGTCTTCTTCGGGGTGGTCTTCAGGGTCGTCGTCTTCGGGGGTCCTCGTCTTCGGGGTCCTCGTCTTCTTCGGGTTGGTCTTCTGGGTCCTCGTCTTCGGGGTCCTCGTCTTCTTCGGGGTGGTCTTCAGGGTCCTCGTCTTCTTCGGGGTGGTCTTCAGGGTCCTCATCTTCAGGGTCGTCGTCTTCGGGGTCCTCGTCTTCTTAGGGTTCGTCTTCAGGGTCCTCGTCTTCAGGGTCCTCGTCAGGGAGATCTAGAGTGATTACCAAGAACCATTTCAAAAAGCTTGAACTTGGAAATGTAGCAGAAGGTACAAGAAAGCTGAGGAACTACCGAGGACCAGCTGACGGTACTGGAACCCGGATGGGTAGCAGAAGGTACAAGAGCCAATGGAACTGCCGAAGACCAGCTGACGGTACTGGAACTCGGTTACTAAGCAGGAGGTACCTGTGCCAGAAAGCACTACCAAGGACCAGCAGACGTTGGTGGAACTTGGATACCGAGAAGGAGTCACCTAATCCAAAGGCACTGCCGAGAACCAGCTGACGGTACTGGAACCCGGATGGGTAGCAGAAGGTACCCATGTAAAAAAAGTTCAAGGCCGCGAGCCGGCCGCAGTTACCAAAACCCACAGTCCTACAGGGGGTGCTTGTCCTATTGGCACTATGGAACCAGCCTTCATTGCCAGATCCCGCAGCCCACAAAGGAGTCACCTAAACTGCAGGCACCATAGAGTCGGCTAACCTGACCGCAACACGACAGGACAACGCATTGGAGGCAAAGTGACGTTGACACTACTCGGAAACAGCTGGCGTGCTGGAACCAGGCTGGGCAGGAGGGAGTACCCGTGCCAAAGTCACTGCCGAGAACCAGCTGACGGTACTGGAACCCGGATGGGTAGTAGAAGGTACAAGAGCAAATGGAACTACCGAGGACCAGCTGACGGTACTGGAACCCGGATGGGTAGCAGAAGGTACAAGAGCCAATGGAACTGCCGAAGACCAGCTGACGGTACTGGAACTCGGTTACTAAGCAGGAGGTACCTGTGCCAGAAAGCACTACCAAGGACCAGCAGACGTTGGTGGAACTTGGATACCGAGAAGGAGGCACCTAATCCAAAGGCACTGCCGAGAACCAGCTGACGGTACTGGAACCCGGATGGGTAGCAGAAGGTACCCATGTAAAAAAAAGTTCAAGGCCGCGAGCCGGCCGCAGTTACCAAAACCCACAGTCCTACAGGGGGTGCTTGTCCTATTGGCACTATGGAAACAGCCTTCATTGCCAGATCCCGCAGCCCACATAGGAGTCACCTAAACTGCAGGCACCATAGAGTCGGCTAACCCGACCGCAACACGACAGGACAACGCATTGGAGGCAAAGTGACGTTGACACTACCCGGAAACAGCTGGCGTGCTGGAACCAGGCTGGGCAGGAGGTAGTACCCGTGCCAAAGTCACTGCCGAGAACCAGCTGACGGTACTGGAACCCGGATGGGTAGTAGAAGGTACAAGAGCAAATGGAACTACCGAGAACCAGCTGGCGGTGCTGGAACCCAGGGTAAATACTAAAAACAGAGTGGAGCCAGAGGTGTAATTGGAGCAAGTTTTAAATCCGTAGTACAGTGGATGTGGACAAAGCAGGAGAATTTGCCGGACACACAGCTGGGGATCAGCTGACGTTACTGAACCCCAATAACACTGGAGCAAGCGTTGACTGTGCAGATGGCACTTCTGAGCAGCAACTAGCGGTATTGGAGCCCAGGGTAAATACTAAAAACAGAGGAGCCAGAGGTGTATTTGGAGGAGGTTTTAAATCCGTAGTACAGTGGATGTGGACAAAGCAGGAAAATTTGCCGGACACACAGCTGGGGATCAGCTGACGTTACTGAACCCCAATAACACTGGAGCAAGTGTTGACTGTGCAGACGGCACTTCTGAGCAGCAACTAGCGGTATTGGAGCCCAGGGTAAATACTAAAAACAGAGGAGCCAGAGGTGTATTTGGAGGAGGTTTTAAATCCGTAGTACAGTGGATGTGGACAAAGCAGGAGAATTTGCCGGACACACAGCTGGGGATCAGCTGACGTTACTGAACCCCAATAACACGGCAGCAAGTGTTGACTGTGCAGACGGCACTTCCGAGCGCCAACTGGTGGTGTTGGAGCTCAGGGATAATACTGAAAACAGAGGAGCCAGAGGTGTAATTGGAGCAACTTTAAAATCTGTAGTAGTGAGAATGTGGACAGAGCAGGAGAAATTGCCGTCCGCACAGCAGGGGAACAGCTGACGTTACTGAACCCCAATAACACGGCAGCAAGTGTTGACTGTGCAGACGGCACTTCCGAGCGCCAACTGGCGGTGTTGGAGCTCAGGGATAATACTGAAAACAGAGGAGCCAGAGGTGTAATTGGAGCAACTTTAAAATCACTAGTAGTGAGAATTTGGACAGAGCAGGAGAAATTGCCGTCCGCACAGCAGGGGAACAGCTGACGTTACTGAACCCCAATAACACGGCAGCAAGTGTTGACTGTGCAGACGGCACTTCCGAGCGCCAACTGGCGGTGTTGGAGCTCAGGGATAATACTGAAAACAGAGGAGCCAGAGGTGTAATTGGAGCAACTTTAAAATCTGTAGTAGTGAGAATGTGGACAGAGCAGGAGAAATTGCCGTCCGCACAGCAGGGGAACAGCTGACGTTACTGAACCCCAATAACACGGCAGCAAGTGTTGACTGTGCAGATGGCACTTCCGAGCGCCAACTGGCGGTGTTGGAGCTCAGGGATAATACTGAAAACAGAGGAGCCAGAGGTGTAATTGGAGCAACTTTAAAATCAGTAGTAGTGAGAATGTGGACAGAGCAGGAGAAATTGCCGTCCTCACAGCAGGGGAACAGCTGACGTTACTGAACCCCAATAACACGGCAGCAAGTGTTGACTGTGCAGACGGCACTTCCGAGCGCCAACTGGCGGTGCTGGAGCTCAGGGATAATACTGAAAACAGAGGAGTCAGAGGTGTAATTGGAGCAACTTTAAAATCTGTAGTAGTGAGAATGTGGACAGAGCAGGAGAAATTGCCGTCCGCACAGCAGGGGAACAGCTGACGTTACTGAACCCCAATAACACGGCAGCAAGTGTTGACTGTGCAGACGGCACTTCCAAGCGCCAACTGGCGGTGTTGGAGCTCAGGGATTACAGTTCAGGTGGTAGAAACATGAACACAACAGGAGACCTGGATACTGTTGCCAACCAATTATTTATTCTGGAAGAGGACTGGCAAATTCATGAGAGATCCAGGCCTTGTTCATTTTGAGAAAAGTAAGCCGGTCAACGTTATCGGAGGATAGTCGCATGCGACGGTCTGTTAGTACACCACCTGCGGCACTAAAGACGCGTTCCGATAATACACTAGCAGCAGGGCAAGCTAGCACCTCCAATGCATACTGACTAAGCTCTGGCCATGTATCCAGCTTACAGACCCAAAACTTGAAGGGAGAAGAGCCGTCTGGGAGTATACTAAGAGGGCAAGACATGTAGTCTGTCACCATCTGACGGAAACGTTGCCTCCTGCTGACTGGAGCCGTCTGTGATGGTGTAGACATTTGTGGCGGCGGGGACACAAAACTTTGCCACATTTCGGCCATACTGGTCTTGCCTTGTGCTGAGGCGCTGCTTCTGCTCCCTCTTTGTGCAGAGCTTCCTCCACTGCCTCGACGCACTGAGCTGCTTTGTAAAGCACTAGCAGCACTGCTCTCGGTTGGAATGGAGAACATGATGGAATGCACCAGTGCGTCTTGGTACTCCAGCATTTTACGCTCCCGGTTCAACGGTGTTATGAGGCTTTGTAAGTTGTCCCGGTAGCGAGGATCTAGGAGGGTGGACACCCAATAATCAGCCGTGTTGAGAATGTGGGCGATGCGGCGGTCGTTTCTCAGGCACTGCAGCATGAAATCAACCATGTGCTGCAGACTGGCAACTGGCCAAGAAACGCTGTCCCCTGCTTGAGGCGTGATCTCTGCCTGCTCTGCATCACCCCACCCTCGCTCTAGATCAGGGGTCTCAAACACGCGGCCCGCGGGCCGCATGCGGCCCCTGAGGCTGCTTTATGCAGCCCGCAGGCACAGACCCCTTGATGATCCCGACCAGGTCCAGGAGGAGCCGCCGACAGCAGCGCTGCATTGCCGCACAGAGACTGTCTCCCAGCACTGCATTTCCAATGCCAGCCGCCGGCCAATCAGAGGCCAGCAGCTGATATCTGCGTGTCGGCGCAGCGAGTATGACGTCATTGCCATATGCAGATGTCAGCTGCTGGCCTCTGATTGGCCGACGGCTGACATTGAAAATGCTGTGCTGGGAGACAGTCTCTGTGCGGCAATGCAGCGCTGCTGTCGGCGGCTCCTCCTGGACCAGGTCGGGATCGTCAAGGGGTCGGACTCTGTGGTGCCTGCGGGCCACATCTGCAGGAAGGCCGCCGAGGGAACGGAGGACAGGTGAGAATCATCTTTTTTTTTTTTTTATGTGTGTGAAGAACAGCACAGGGGGCACATAGCCACAAGAGGGGACCTGGATGGGGCACATAGCCACAGGATGGGGACCTGGATGGGGCACATAGCCACAAGAGGGGACCTGGATGGGGCACATAGCCACAGGATGGGGACCTGGATGGGGCACATAGCCACAAGAGGGGACCTGGATGGGGCACATAGCCACAAGATGGGGACCTGGATGGGGCACATAGCCACAAGATGGGGACCTGGATGGGGCACATAGCCACAGGATGGGGACCTGGATGGGGCACATTAGTACAAGATGGGGACTTGGATGGGGAACATTACTACAAGATGTTTGCCATTATTACTATATGATGCTAATTGTAAGACAATATTACTGAATGTGGCCAATTGGGGGAAACAAAATTGTAAAAATCAAAAAAATAAAAATAAAGCATGAAAAAATATTGTGCACTAAAAATGCTGTTTTATATGTAAACTAAAGTAAACACAAAAAAGTGCATGTTTATTATCGCCACATCCATAACGACCCAAGCCATAAAAAAATAAACACGGAAAAAATGTTCAAAAGGTGTATACAAAAAAAAATGGTATCACTAAAAATGTCACATTGAACAAAGAATGCGGCCCCCCAAATTCAAATTTTTTCCATGTGCGGCCCATATACCCAGCCGAGTTTGAGACCCCTGCTCTAGATACTGACTACTAGAGCATTGTGTACCTCCCTCCTCTGGACAGATGTCTTCCTCATCCATTGACTCCTCCTCATCCTCCTCACAAAGTGTCCCCTGCCTATGCCTTTGTGAGGAACCACGTTGCGCAGACTGTAGAGAAGCAGATTGCATTTGTGACTCCTCATCCTCCACCTCTTCCAAAACCTCGTCCCTTAGTGCTTGCAGTGTTTTTTCAAGCAGGCAGATAAGGGGGATAGTCATGCTGACTAGTGCATCATCTGCACTCGCCATCCGCGTGGAATAATCGAAGGCACGCAAAACGTGGCAAATGTCCTTCATAGAGGCCCACTCAGTGGTGGTGAAGTGTCACTGCGACTTGTTTGCGCCTGCTGCAGCTGGTACTCCATTACTGCTGCCTGCTGCTCACACAACCTCTCCAACATATGTAACGTTGAATTCCACCTGGTGGGTAGGTCACATATGATGCGATGTTCCGGAAGACGTAATCGGCGCTGCAGAGCTGCAATGCGTGATCTTGCATTGCTGGAACGCCGCAAGTGAGCGCACTCTATGCGGACCTTGTGAAGCAGTGCATCAAGATCCGGATAGTCCCTCAAATAACTCTGCACGACCAAGTTGAGCACATGTGCCAGACATGGGATGTGAGTGAGGTTGCCTAGGCCCAGAGCTGCCACCAGATTTCGGCCATTGTCACACACTACCATGCCTGGCTGGAGATTCGCTGGCACAAACCACACGTCGCTCTGCTGCTTGATGGCATTCCAGAGCTCCTGCGCTGTGTGGCTTCGATTTCCCAAAGAAACTAATTTTAATACGGCCTGTTGACGTTTGGCCACGGCTGTGCTCATATTGGTCACCATAACAGGTAACCGTTCACGGGTCGATGTGGAGGTAGACCGTGACGGCTCCTGCAGCGCTGATTCAGAGGAACTGGAGTATGAGGAGGAGTCAATGTGTACAGACTGGATTCCTGCAATCCTTGGAGTTGGCAGAACACGTACAGTGCCACTCTCAAGATCTGTACCCGGCTCCACAACATTTACCCAATGGGCAGTGAGGGAAAGGTATCGTCCCTGTCCATGCTTACTGGTCCACGCATCGGTGGTCAGGTGGACCTTGCTACTGACGGCGTTTTGTAGCGCATGTTTAATTTTTCCCTCCACATGATGTTGCAGGGCAGGGACGGCTTGCCTGCTGAAATAAAATCGGCTGGGCACGTTGTATTGTGGGACTGCCAATGCCATAAAGTTACGGAATGTGTCAGTCTCCACCAGCCTGAATGATAGCATTTCAAGGGCCAGTAGTTTAGCAATGCCAGCATTCAGAGCCTGTGCTCGGGGGTGGTTTGCCGAGTATGGGCGCCTTTTCTCCCATGCCTGTGCTAACGATGGCTGTAGACTGGCCTGGGAGTGTGAGGATGACTGGGAAAGTGGTGCTGTGGGTGGAATTACACTGTGTCTCTGTACAACAGTGCCAGAGATTCTTCCATGGCGATCCTGTGAGGAAGCCGAACCAGCTGTGTGTGAGCTGGAGGAAGAGGCTACAACACGAGCTGAAGAGGTGGTAGGTGGCGCTGTAGGTTGGCCTAGGTCTTCAGTGTGTTTTTGTAACTCCACCACATGCTTGGTCCGCACATGTTTCCACATATTTGTGGTATTGAGGTTGCTGACACTTTTCCCTCTTTTCACCTTCTGATTACACAGCTTGCATTTGACAAAGCAAATGTCATCTGCAACTGTGTCAAAAAAGGACCAGGCACTGCAAGTCTTGGGAGCGCCCGCTTTGGATTTTGGAAGAGCCATGCTCCTAATAGGTGCCGAAGTGGAGGCTACAGGCAACCAAGTCTGCCCCCTCCCTCTCCCTCCTTTTTGGGCTGTTCGGGGAATCTCTTCCTCAGAGCTGCTCCCACCACCTTCCTGTCCCTCACGCCATGATGGGTCAAGGACCTCATCATCTACACCACCCTCTTCAAACAACTGCTTCTCCTGGGTAGTCTCGACAGCACAGTACGCACCAGAAAGAGTCTCATCATCAGATGCGTACTGAGGTGTGCTGCTGACCATAGGCACTGGCCCACCCGCCTCTTCACATTCAGAGAGACAAAACGGTTGTGCATCACTGCATACTACCTCTTCTTCAAATTCTCGAATTCTGCTTGGCTGGCCCCCTCTTTCCAAGCCAAGAGATTCAGAGAACAGAAGTAGAGATGGCTCCTGTCCAGGGCTCTTTGACTGCCTGGGCAATTTGGCAGGTGGTGAAGAGACAGATGGGTGCTCTTCAGTGCTCAGGACCTGAGAGGATCTGGAACTAATTGAAGTCGATGCATTAGCTGCCATCCATCCGACAACGGCTTCAATTTGGTCCTCCCGCAGCAGTGGGGTACGGCTAGCTCCTACAAAGCTGCGCATAAAGGACTGTTCCCTGGTAAAACTGGGGGATGCTGAGTCACTGGTGCCTGCTGCAGGCACAGAATCCCCACGTCCTCTCCCTGCAGGCACAGAATCCTCACGTCCTCTCCCTGCAGAAACTCCACGCCCACGCCCACGATCACATGCCTTACTCCCTGCCTTCTTCATCTTGGTAGACTGATAAAAATAGGCAGAAAAGTACTAAGGGCTTAGTGTGCTTATTCCTGAACAGCTGCTAACAGGTATAAGAAACACTAATTTTATAAAGTGTGGACTAGACTTTAATATGAGCTAATGTGGCCTACACAACTGTAAAGTGGAGTGTTTGGTGAACTTTATTTAGGTTTTTTTTGTCACAAAAAGACACTGGATGTGCCTGAAGATGTAATAACGATAGTATCACAAACTTTTTGTAGCTATTACAATGTAGGAAGGTAACCTACAATGCAATAGATGAGGCTACAAAAAATAGGCTAATACTAATCTGGCTGGGGCTGCAGGGCCCAATGCTGCAGAAAGGCTCCTCTATCTACTCCTATATAGTGTGTTTGGAACCAGTTTAGCTGAATACGGATGGAACCACCACACTAATAGGAGATATCAGGAAAAATTATGAATTGGCAAAAAAGGACAATGTATGAGGCAGTGACACACACTGAGTGCACTACAACCAGACGTGGCTGAAGCACACACTACAGGGTGAGCTGCACTCACACACAGAGACCTTGCAGAAAGCGGTGAACAGCACAGAGAACTGTGCACTAGCACTGCAAGGCACAGCGATTTATAAAGTAGCTTGGGTAAAGCAGAATAGAGCTAATAGGTAGCTAAAACTGTCCCTCAGAACAACAGCGTCCTATCCCTAACTGAATTCACAGCAGCCAAAATGGCGGCGGCGGCTTTTATAGTGCATCATGACATCATTTCAGCAGCCAATCACAGCCATGCCATTAGTTAAGATGCCTACATGCCTAACAGGATGTGCCCACACTTCTTAGGATCCTCATTGGCTGAATAAAATGAAAATGGCTCATTGCATTATGGGAACTTCCGATTCTGGTATACGATATTGCAAAAGTATCGGAATTAAGTATCGGAATTCCGATACCGCGAATATCGGCCGATACCCGATATTTCAGTATCGGAATGCTCAACACTAATGACAATTGAAAAGCACTACAATGATAAATAAGTGCTACAGCTCCTAAGTCTAATAGATGAGATACAAGGGCGGCAGTAGAAGCATTTACCTCACTGCCCACTAATGAATGAAACCAAATATTGCCGAATAAGGCTCATTTGGATATGAAAAGATATCTATTGTGATCCAAATAGTTTTCTATCTATAGAAACTGGAGAGACGGCTGAACACCTTGATGACCAGTTTAGTTGTACATATAAGCAGTTTTCTCTTGCTACGTATAGCATAATCCCTTTTATCCAATTTCCTGATAAATAAGCCCTGATAATAAAGTGAGTAGTGTATAGTAGGATAATATTGAGGACTCACTATTGGTGGTGATTTATTCTGAAGAATAATATATTAGACAGATAAGCCCTCGATACACAACTGCCATAACAGAAGCACAAGCACTTTAATAGTCCTGGCTCATAGAACTCATCGCTGAATTATCAGAAACATCCAGTACTGTGTGATTTTAAGTGTGTGTTATCTTTTCCGTTATTATATCTAATAATCAAAATAAAAGTTATGTTTTATATTTAGGTCTTTATTAAGGGATCTCTATTTTCCTTTGGCAATTTGTGTGTACATGAAGTAAACCCTAAGCCGACCTTTGAACAGAGTTTTTGTGTGTCTGATCCACACAATGTTACTCCACATTATGAGCTAAAGAGGACTTAAAAATGAGCAATTGATGCCTATTTGCTTCTGTGCTGATCTGACACATGGGCCCATCAGGTAAAGTGATGGGATGAAGTTTTCTCTCCTCATGTTGAAAAATGACATTTTCTGCCACCTATTGATGAGAGAAAAAAAGTGATGAAGATTTACAAACTTCTAACATTAGTCAGTGAAAAACATACAGAACAAGGATGCAAATGGATCTTTTTTTGGCAATCCAATCATTTGAATGGGCCAGTTTTATCTGCAAATCAGATTACAATCAAACATGTCTCAAATTTCTTTTGTGAACCATCAGCATCAGAGAAGGTTCATAGACTATAATTATTATGTTTTTATAAGCAAAGAAAAGGAACACAATGCAAACTCTAAAATCAGACATTTAAATGGATGAGTTTGGTGGGCAAACAGGGTCTGACTGGAGCACCGGGACACTGGACGATTATCCGGTGGGCCAGGGTCCTTGGCAGGACCCTGAGCAGGACGTAGAGGGGGCCCACTGGTTTCAACTGAATGTGCATCCGAGGACATTTCATTAATGATCAGTATTGTAATATTCGGTCACTATGTTGTAATATCTGGTCCGGGCATGGTGTGGTATTTATCCCTGTATGTGTTATTATTTGGTCACTATGTGGTGTGGACATGGTGTGGTGGTATTTCTCCCTTGTATGTGCAATTATTTGGTCGCTATATGTTGGTAATATCTAGTCTGGTCATGGTGTGGCGATATTTCTCCCTTTTACAGTCTGAGGTATTGTTCGGTCACTATGTGGTGGTAATATGTGGTCTGGTCATGGTGTGGCTGTATTTCTCTCTTCTACGTGGGATTATTCGGTCGCTTTATGCTGGTAATATGTGGTCTGGTCACAGTGTCACCTTAGTTCTCCCTTGAATGTGGTGTTATTGGTCTTGAAAAAGTGGATTGTGTTGTGTATATCAGTGAATTGTTCTCTCTGATATTAATTAGGAGAATAATCTATATTTAGATTTGTGATTAAATACTTGGAAAAAGATGCACTTACAGGAATTCTACTGTGAAAACAAGTAATCATCTTTCCAAAGGATAAGTGATAAGGTATTGATTGGTGGGGGTCTGACTGCTGGGACCCGCACCGATTGGTAGAATGTGGAGCTTTTATCCCCACTAGACTGGAGCAGCATGTGCGACTTCACCACTGATCCATTCATTCCCTCAATGGCTGCGAGCGCTGCTCTTATTTTTTTCTGGAAGCCCCAAAGAGAATGAATGGATCTGCGGTCAGACATCCCACCTGCCGCTGCATTTTAAAATGGGGATAAAAGTGTCCTGTCAGGGATAAAACTTCCCAATTCTGATCAGTGCGGTTTCCAATGGTCGGACCCAAACGATCATTAAGTTATCACCAATCCTGAGGAGCCCAGGGATCGGTGATAACTTGTTTTCACCAAAGAAGCCCTTTAATGCAAACGACCGTAATTGTCCATCCCAGTTGTGCTGTGCGCACAGTAGATGTGCAGGAGCCGCCTGTGTTTTACAGTCGAGGTCCCACTATAACGGGGATAACGGCTATCAGGTATCTGCATCTAGCTGTAGGGTGGGCCCCAGTCTCCCCAGTCCGACGCTGTGGGCAAATATAACCTGTCTGGGCAATTGTAGCCAATTTTGCTGCAAAAAAAGAAAAGTCTTTTTACCTTTTTAACCATAACTTTCAATGTCTTGGATAAATGTGTAACCCTTTATTAAATTCTGCCTTTATTATGGGGATCTCATGGTAGTAGAGCATACCAGAGGTTGACTATATTTTATTTTTTATTTCTCTTTTACAGAAAGATCCACGTAAAGAAAAAAAAAAAAGTAAAAAAAAATGGAAACCAAAAGAAAATAAACAGACCACACCTTTTTGGTAAATTTTTATACTTTGAGCAGCCCCATGATATAAGCTGGTGCAGGTCACTAATCAGACAAATCCACATGAATGAGTGTAAGAAGTGAATGCAGCACTCACCGCTATAATAAAACATTGTATTCCATCATTAATAACCATCAGCTTCTCACAGAGGGAGGTCGGCGAGTGGTAGATACAGCGCATTGTGAAAGGATTTGGCCCCCTTGAACTTTTCCACCTTTTGCCACATTTCTGGCTTCAAACATAAAGATATAAAATTCAAATTTTTGGGAAGAATCAACAAGTGGGAATGAAATTTATTGGATATTTTAAACTTGTTAAAAAAAAATAAAAAATGAAAAGTGCAATATTATTCGGCCCCTTTACTTTCAGTGCAGCAAACTCACTCCAGAAGTTCAGTGAGGATCTCTGAATGATCCAATGTTGTCCTAAATGACTGGTAATGATAAATAGAATCCACTGATCCAATGTTGTTCTAAATGACTGGTAACGATAACTAGAATCCACCTGTGTGTAATCAAGTCTCTGTATAAATGCACCTGCTGTGTGATAGTCTCAGGGTTCTGTTTCAAGTGCAGAGAGCATCATGAAGACCAAGGAACACACCAGGCAGGTCCGAGATACTGTTGTGGCGAAATTCAAAGCCGAATTTGGATACAAAAAGATTTCCCAAGTTTTAAACATCTCAAGGAGCACTGTGCAAGCGATCATATTGAAATGGAAGGAGTATCAGACCAATGCAAATCTACCAAGACCCGGCCGTCCCTCTAAACCAGTGTTTCCCAAACTCCAGTCCTCACGGACCCCCACAGGTCGTGTTTTCAGGATTTCATTAGTATTGCATAGGTGATGGAAGTATCATCAAGGCATCAGGAATTCTCTCACCTGTGCAATACTATGTAAATCCTGAAAACATGAACTGTGGGGTCTGTGAGGACTGGAGTATGGGAAACACTGCTCTAAACTTTCATCTCCAACAAGGAGAAGACTGATCAGAGATGCAGCTAAAAGGCCCATGATCACTCTGGATGAACTGCAGAGATCTAGAGCTGAGGTGGGTTAGTCTGTCCATAGGACAACAATCAGTTATACACTGCACAAATCTGGGTTTTACGGAAGAATGGCAAGAAGAAAGCCATTTCTCAAAGATATCCATAAAAAGTCTCGTTTGAAGTTTGCCACAAGCCATCTGGGAGACACACCAAACATGTGGAATAAGGTGCTCTGGTCAGATGAAACCAAAATCAAACTTTTTGGCCACAATGCAAAACGATATGTTTGGCGTAAAAGCAACACAGCTCATTACCCTCAAAACACCATCCTCACTGTCGAACATGGTGGTGGCAGCATCATGGTTTGGGCCTGCTTTTCTTCAGCAGGGACAGAGAAGATGGTTAAAATTGATGGGAAGATGGATGGAGCCAAATACAGGACCATTCTGGAAGAAAACTTGTTGGAGTCTGCAAAAGACCTGAGACTGGGACGGAGATTTATCTTCCAACAAGACAATGATCCCAAACATAAAGCAAAATCTACAATGGAATGGGTCAAAAATAAACATATCCAGGTGTTAGAATGGCCAAGTCAAAGTCCAGACCTGAACCCAATCGAGAATCTGTGGAAAGAGCTGAAAACTGCTGTTCACAAACGCCCTCCATCCAACCTCAATGAGCTCGAGCTGTTTTGCAAGGAAGTATGGGCAAGAATTTCAGCCACTCGATGTGCAAAACTGATAGAGACATACCCCAAGCGATTGCAGCTATAATCGCAGCAAAAGGTGGCACTACAAAGTATTAACTCAAGGGGGCCGAATAATATTGCACGCCCCACTTTTCAGTTTTTAATTTGTTAAAAAAGTTTAAAATAGCAAATAAATTTCATTCCACTTCACGATTGTGTCCCACTTGTTGTTGATTCTTTCCCCAAAAAATAGAATTTTATATCTTTATGATTGAAGCCAGAAATGTGGCGAAAGGTAGAAAAGTTCAAGGGGGCCAAATCCTTTCACAATGCACTGTATAGGCGACGGTAGTACTGTGTATCTGCAGGATTCCAGGCCAGTATCTGCCACCCGCTGGATTTCCCATGGGAGAAGCTCTGGGATTTTATTACAGGGAAACTGTCATCAGGTTTTTGCTATGTAATCTAAAAGCAACAAGTCGGGGCAGAGGACCTTATGCCAGCGATGTGTCACTTGCTGGTCTGCATGATGGCATTTTGATATAATCCCTCTTTTATCTGCTGCAGATCTAGCAGTTCCCTGAATTCACAGATCATGTAGAGACCAATGCGGGAAAGTTACCCCAAATGTTCTAGAAGTCAGCATTGGATTTTCTGCTTTCAGATCACCTCACAGACCAATGTAAGTTAAGGGACAAGTTCACATGACTGTTTATCCCACTGTTTTTTGAAAGAAATTCGCCATTAAAACTCATGCATACAGTACAAAAAGAAATAGATGCCACAACCAGGGCCGCTCCAGGATTTCATGGGCCCCGGGCAAAAGTCTCAGTGGGCCCCTTTCACACCTACCACGATTCATGATGCACAGAAATATAGGTATAGTACAATGCTAAAGATTTCACTTACTTCTCACATTACATGAGTGATATCTATTGTAAAGTCTACAACAGCTCAGAAACCGGCGAATCCTTCCAGCGCACAGTTCAGACCAGACAATATAGTCCTCTATACAGTATTATGGGCCCCACGTAGTCCTCCATATACAGTATTATGGGCCCCACGTGGTCCTCCATATACAGTATTATGGGCACCACATGGTCCTCCATATACAGTATTATGGGCCCCACGTGGTCCTCCATATACAGTATTATGGGCCCCACATAGTCCTCCATATACAGTATTATGGGCACCACGTGGTCCTCCATATACAGTATTATGGGCACCACATGGTCCTCCACACAGTATTATGGGCACCACGTAGTCCTCCATATACAGTATTATGGGCCCCACGTGGTCCTCCATATACAATATTATGGGCACCACGTGGTCCTCCATATACAGTATTATGGGCCCCATGTGGTCCTCCATATACAGTATTATGGGCCCCACGTGGTCCTCCATATACAGTATTATGGGCCCCACATAGTCCTCCATATACAGTATTATGGGCACCACGTGGTCCTCCATATACAGTATTATGGGCACCACGTGGTCCTCCATATACAGTATTATGGGCACCACATGGTCCTCCATATACAGTATTATGGGCACCACATGGTCCTCCATACAGTATTATGGGCACCACATGGTCCTCCATACAGTATTATGGGCACCACATGGTCCTCTATACAGTATTATGGGCACCACGTGGCCTCCATACAGTATTATGGGCACCACGTGGTCCTCCATATACAGTATTATGGGCACCACGTGGTCCTCCATATACAGTATTATGGGCACGACGTGGTCCTCCATATACAGTATTATGGGCACCACATGGTCCTCCATATACAGTATTATGGGCACCACATGGTCCTCCACACAGTATTATGGGCACCACATGGTCCTCCATACAGTATTATGGACACCACATGGTCCTCCATACAGTATTATGGGCACCACATGGTCCTCCATACAGTATTATGGACACCACATGGTCCTCCATACAGTATTATGGACACCACATGGTCCTCCATACAGTATTATGGGCAGCACAATAGTGGGCCCAATATATTGCTCCATAAAGAATAGGCCCCATATAATGCTCCATAGATAATGGGCCCTATATAATACTCCATACATAATGGGCCCCATATATTGTTCAATAGATAATGAGCCCCATATAATACTCCATACATAATGAGTCCCATATATTGTTCAATAGATAATGAGCCCCATATAATACTCCATACATAATGAGCCCCATATATTGTTCAGTAGATAATAAGCCCCATATAATACTCCAAACATAATGAGCCCCATATATTGTTCAATAGATAATGATCCCCATATATTACTCCATACATAATGATCCCCATATATTACTCCATACATAATGGGCCCCATATATTGTTCAATAGATAATGAGCCCCATATAATACTCCATACATAATGAGCCCCATATATTGTTCAATAGATAATAAGCCCCATATAATACTCCATACATAATGAGCCCCATATATTGTTCAATAGATAATAAGCCCCATATAATACTCCATGCATAATGGGCCCCATATATTGTTCAATAGATAATGAGCCCCATATAATACTCCATACATAATGAGCCCCATATAATGTTCCATAGATAATGAGCCCCATATAATACTCCATACATGAGCCCCATATATTGTCCAATAGATAATGATCCCCATATATTACTCCATACATAATGAGCCCCATATATTGTTCAATAGATAATGAGCCCCATATAATACTCATTACATTAAAAAAAAAAAATCAAATACTCACCGCTCCTTGCTGGAAGCAGGCCTGTCTCATCAGGATCTTCCGACTCTCTGCACTGGGACTGCTTAGCAGAGGGTGCTCTGTAGTGACGTCATTGCGCCCTCTGCCCTGAGATGTCACAGAGTAAGAAGACGCAGAAGACAGAGGAGCAGCAGAGGAACAGGGAGAGGTAAGTATTGCAAACAGTTTAAAGCACTGGGGAAGGCCCAGTGCAAGTGCCCTTTCGCTGGCATCAGGCCCCGCTGACTCATGGGCCCCATAGCGCGCTGGTGTTCCAGAGGGTGAGTGGGCCCCCCTGCTCGCTCAGGGCCCAGGCACTTGCCCGGGTGGTGATGCCGGCCCTGGGTACAACACATACGGCACCCGTTTTTAACTGATCCGCTGCAATGATTATGTAGGAAACTGTATTCATTTACAATCATCCACAGCGTGAGAGAAAACAGCTACAACATTACTGAATAAACAGAAACCCTGCAAGTATAAGAAAATGATTTTATTAAAAATATTTTGCATATCAATCCAGTTTGAAAAAAAATAACTCATTAAGCATTTTTTGCAACGTAGCAGTCCACATCTGACAGACTCCTGTAACTCTGGACACAGTATAATAGTGTGGCCGCTGTTCTCTAGCAGGACCCTCTAATGATAGAAGCAGGACGGCATACTGGATCTCGCACAACGCTACCTGCATGCCATCTGATTGGCTACTGTAAGTGCTCCAGCCGTATAAAGATCACTATGTATACAATATACTCCGAAAAGATGTCAGTGATTACTGTGAAGTCAAAATATTGTGGCCCCCATTGAGCAGGAATGATTAGAGATGGACAAGCTCCAGTCTGCAGACAGTCAGTGATGGCGGAGAGCTGATCATCTTTACTCGCTGCTCATTAGGAAAGTGCTCGCTTTCTGAAACCATTTGACTCTGAACTCGGCGTCAGACGGCATTATGTAAGAGGCCAATGTCTGAGTGGTTTTTGTGTCCATTTGTCCTTCCTCTGTTCTTTCTGCCAAAAGATCCTCACCCATAACCTAAGCATTAAAATAAAGTTGAATTGTTACTAATATTTTTTTACATTTATCACATGAATTGAATTTCATAAATTAAAAGAAAACTTTCCCTCCGATGTCCACAAAACTGAGCGCCACTACATAAGCCCCAAATAGTCTCCCCTCTCTCTCCCAGTCTGTGCAGCGGACGGGAACCATTTAAATGGGTGCAGGGCCGATTTTAGATAAAGTGGGGCCCTGGGGAAAAGTTTAAGGTGGGGTCCCAAATGCTGACATACAGCACCACACAAACATTTAGCTTGTATGTACATGCGCTGAGATCAGGCCGCTAAACGAGCGCAATCCACAATACTGAAGCCGTTCGACGCTTGTTTCCCGACCTCTTTATACCAGCTGAGGAAGAATGATGGATACAGAACAATCACTAATAGATCAATCTGTCCCCATACAGCATCATGTTATCAGCAGCACATCTGCAGGTTACACCGGCCGATGTGCTGCTGAGAACAAGGATTTTTGTTCTGGTAAAAACAATCCAATTACTCGATGAATAGGCAGCATTTTGCTTGTTTAGTATAATACATGCCATAGTCCTCCATATTTTATAATGTGCCCCACAGCCCCCCATATTGTATAATGAGGCCCATAGTCCTCCATATAGTATAATACACTCCCGATAGCCCTCCATATAGTATAATGCACTCCCCATAACCCTCTATATAGTATAATATACTCCCCATAGTCCTCCATACAGCCCTCCATATTGTATAATGTGGCCCATATTCCTCCAAATAGTATAATGCACTCCCCATAGCTCTCTATATAGTATAATGCACCTCATAGTTCTCCATATAGTATAATGCACCTCATAGTCCTCCATATAGTATAATGCACCTCATAGTCCTCCATATAGTATAACGCACCTCATAGCCCTCCATATAGTATAATGCACCTCATAGTTCTCCATATAGTATAATGCACCTCATAGTCCTCCATATAGTATAACGCACCTCATAGCCCTCCATATAGTATAATGCATTCCCCATAACCCTCTATATAGTATAATATACTCCCCATAGTCCTCCATATTGTATAATGTGCCCCACAGCCCTCCATATTGTATAATGTGGCCCATATTCCTCCAAATAGTATAATACACTCCCCATAGCTCTCTATATAGTATAATGCACCTCATAGTTCTCCATATAGTATAATGCACCTCATAGACCTCTATATAGTATAAGTCACCTCATAGCCCTCCATATAGTATAATATACTCCCCATAGTCCTTCATATAGTATAATGCACTCCCCATAGGCTTTCATATTGTATAATGTGCCCCACAGCCCTCCATATTGTATAATGTGGCCCATATTCCTCCAAATAGTATAATACACTCCCCATAGCTCTCTATATAGTATAATGCATCTCATAGTTCTCCATATAGTATAAAGCTCCTCATAGTCCTCCATATAGTATAATGCACCCCATAGTCCTCCATATAGTATAATACACTCCCAATAGCCCTCCATATAGTATAATGCACTCCCCATAGCCCTCCATATAGTATAATACACTCCCTATAGTATAATGCACTCCCCAAAATCTTCAATATTGTATAATGTGCCCCACAGAGCTCCATATTGTATAATGTGACCCATATTCCTCCAAATAGTATAATACACTCCCCGTAGCCCTCCACATAGTATAATACACTCCCCATAGCCCTCCATATAGTATAATGCACTCCCCATAGCCCTCCATATAGTATAATGTGCCCCACAGCCCTCCATATTGTATAATGTGACCCATATTCCTCAATATAGTATAATACATTCCCCATAGTCCTCCATATAGTATAATACACTTCCCATAGCCCTCCATATAGTATAATGCACTCCCTATAGCCCTCCCTATAATATAATGTACTCCCCATAGTCCTCCATATTGTATAATGTGCCCCACAACGCTCAATATTGTATAATGTGGCCCATATTCCTCCAAATAGTATAATACACTCCCCATAGCCCTCCACATAGTATAATATACTACCCATAGTCCTCCATATAGTATAATGCACCTCATATTACTCCATATAGTATAATACACTCCCCATAGTCCTCCATATAGTATAATGCACCTCATAGCCCTCCATATAGTGTAATGCACTCCCCATAGCACTCCATATTAGTATAATGCACCTCATAGTCCTCCATATACTATAATACACTCCCCATAGCCCTCCATATAGTATAATGCACCTCATAGTCCTCCAAATAGTATAGTACACTACCCATAGCCCTCCATATAGTATAATACACTCCCCATAGCCCTCCATATAGTATAATACACTCTCCATAGCCCTCCATATAGTATAATGCACTTCATAGTCCTCCATATAGTATAATACACTCCCCATAGCCCTCTAAATAGTATAATGCACTCCCCAAAGTCCTCCATATAGTATAATATACTCCCCATAGTCCTCCATATAGTATAATGCACTCCCAATAGTCCTTCATATAGTATAATGTGCCCCACAACCCTCCAAATGGTATAATGTGACCCATATTCCTCAATATAGAATAATACATTCCCCATAGTCCTCCATATAGTATAATACACTTCCCATAGCCCTCCATATAGTATAATGCACTCCCTATAGCCCTCCCTATAATATAATGTACTCCCCATAGTCCTCCATACTGTATAATGTGCCCCACTGCGCTCAATATTGTATAATGTGGCCCATATTCCTCCAAATAGTATAACACACTCCCCATAGCCCTCCACATAGTATAATATACTACCCAGAGTCCTCCATATAGTATAATGCACCGCATATTCCTCCATATAGTATAATACACTCCCCATAGCCCTCCATATGGTATAATGCACCTCATAGCCCTCCATATAGTGTAATGCACTCCCCATAGCCCTCCATATTAGTATAATGCACCTCATAGTCCTCCATATAGTATAAAACACTCCCCATAGCCCTCCATATAGTATAATGCACCTCATAGTCCTCCATATAGTATAATACACTCCCCATAGCCCACCATATAGTATAATATACTCCCCATAGCCCTCCATATAGTATAATACACTCCCCATAGCCCTCCATATAGTATAATGCACCTCATTGCCCTCCATATAGTATAATGCACCTCATTGTCCTCCATATAGTATAATGCACTCACCATAGCCCTCCATATAGTATAATATACTCCCCATAGTCCTCCATATAATGGAATGCACCTCATAGTCCTCCATATAGTATAATGTACTCCCTATAATCCTCCCTATAGTATAATGCACTCCCCATAGCCCTCCCTATAGTATAATGCACTCTCCATAGTCCTTCATAGTGTATAATGCACTCCCCATAGTTCTTCATATAGTATAATGCTTTCTCCTCAGTCCTTAATAGAGTATAATGCAGCCTCCCTATAGTATAATGCAGCCAAACATACAGTACATATAATATAATGCAACCCATAGATCTCGATAAAGTATAATTGGGCCCCAACCATAGAGTATAATTCCATATGCCTATAATGAATTAAATAAACCATTTTCTGGTCTCCATGGGAATCAAACCCACAACCGCTATCATTGCCGGTAACAACTAAAGCTATGAGCAACAGCCTCTGCTGATATCACGGAGGATTTTCGATATTTGCACAATCTGAACCCACAGGCAAATGCTACTGATACATAGAGATACATCTATACATAGCAGTGTATTTTTTGTCCCTGTATTATAGAGGAAAATTAAAAGATTTTTTTCCTATAACATTACTAAAAAATAATGAAAAACAATTACAATAATGGCATTTCATTGAGCTTTTTTAGATAATAAACATCACAAATCAGCAAATACCATGGACATATGTGTTCCTGTACCTATAACGACCCGCACAACACAGCGATCAGACGATTTATGGCAGGGATGTCAAACTCAAATACACAGATGGCCAAAATTAAAAACTTAGACAAAGTCGCAGGCTAATGTTCATATTTAAAAAAATGTCTAGAATTGCAGACGTTTTTCCTTATCAAATATAATGATGATACTTTTCTTAAAGGGGTTGTGCCACGAACAAAGTACATTTTAATTAATAGATCTTAGAATAAAATAAAACACAATCACAAATAGGGCATACTGGAATAATATAATGTTATGTAAGAGCAGTAAAAAGCAAATGGCCCAATGGCCTAATTTAAATATGTAATAACAAAGGATAAAAAACTTTGACTTAATAAATAATACAGATAATAAAGTATGATGCAAACAAAAGTGCCTCCCAAACACAGTATGATACCCTCACAGTGAATTCCTCCACTGTATCATCCATACACACGGTATGATGACCCTACTGTGACGCGAACACAATATGATGCCGCAACTGTGATTTGCACAAAGTCCTCCATACAGTATAATGGGCCCCATAGAGTCCTCCATACAGAATAATGTGCCACCTCATAGTCCTCCATACAGAATAATGGGCCTCACATAGTCCTTAATACTGAATAATGGGCCCACATAGTGCTCCATACAGTTTAATGTGCCACATCATAGTCCTCCATACAGTATAATGGGCCCCACATAGTCCTCCATACTGAATAATGGGCCCACATAGTGCTCCATACAGTATAATGAGCCCCTCATAATCCTCCATACAGTATAATGGGACCCTCATAATCCTCCATACAGTATAATGGGCCTCATATAGTCACCCATACAGTATAATGGGCCCCACATAGTCCTCCACACAGTATAATGGGCCTCACATAGTCATCCACACAGTATAATGGGCCCCACATAGTCCTCCATACAAAATAATGGGCCCCACATTTTCCTCCATACAGAATAATAGGCCCCACATAGTCCTCCATACTGAATAATGGGCCCACATAGTGCTACATACAGTATAATGGGCCCCACATAGCCCTCCATACAGAATAATGAGCCAACTCATTGTCCTCCATACAGAATAATGGCCCCCACATATTCCTCCATACAGAATAATGGGCCCTAGATAGTCCTCCATACAGAATAATGGGCACCACATATTCTTTCATACAGAATAATGGGCCCTAGATAGTCCTCCATACAGAATAATGGCCCCACAAAGTCCTCCATACAGAATAATGGGTCTCACATAGTCCTCCATACAGAATAATGGCCCCACATCGTCCGCCATACAGAATAATGGCCCCACATAGTTATCCATACAATGTAATGTGCCACCTCATAGTCATCCATACAGTATAATGGGCCTCACAGTCGTCCACACAGAATAATGGGCCCCACATAGTCCTCCATACAGAATAATGGGCCCCACATATTCCTCCATACAGAATAATGGGCCCTAGATAGTCCTCCATACAGAATAATGGCCCCACATACTCCTCCATACAGAATAATGGGCCCCACATAGTCCTCCATACAGAATAATGGCCCCACATCGTCCTCCATACAGAATAATGGCCCCACATAGTTATCCATACAAAGTAATGTGCCACCTCATAGTCCTCCATACAGTATAATGGGCCTCACAGTCATCCATACAGAATAATGGGCCCCACATAGTCCTCCATCCAGAATAATGGGCACCACATGGTCCTCCATACAGAATAATGGGCCCACATAGTGTTCCATACAGTATAATATGCCACCTCATAGTCCTCCATACAGTATAATGGGCCCCACATAGTCCTAGATACAGAATAATAGTCTCCACATAGTCCTTCATACTGAATAATGGGCCCACATAGTGCTCCATACAGTATAATGGGCCCCTCATAATCCTCCATACAATTTAATGTGCCACCTCATAGTCCTCCATGCAGTATAATGGGCCTCACACAGTCATCCATACAGAATAATGGGCCCCATATAGTCCTCCATACAGTATAATGGGCCTCACATAGTCCTCCGTACAGAATAATGGGCACCACATGGTCCTCCGTACAGAATAATGGGCACCACATAGTCCACCATACAGAATAACAAGCCAACTTATTGTCCTTCATACAGTATAATGGGCCCCACATAGTCATCCACCCAGAATAATGAGCCCCTCATAGTCCTCCATACAGAATAATGGCCCCAAATAGTCCTCGATAAAATATAATGGGCTCCACATAGTCCTCCATAGAGAATAATGGCCCCACATAGTACTCCATTCAATATAATGGGCCCCTCATAATCCTCCCTACAGTATAATGGGCCTCACATAGTCACCCATTCAGTATAATGAGCCCCACATAGTCCTCCATACTGAATAATGGGCCAACATAGTGCTCCATACAATATAATGGGCCCCACATAGTCCTCCATACAGAATAATGGGCCCCACATAGTCCTCCATACAGAATAATAGGCCCCACATAGTCCTCCATACAGAATAATGGGCCAACTCAATGTCCTCCATACAGAATAATGGGCCAAACATAGTCCTCCATAAAGAATAATAGTCCCTAGATAGTCCTCCATACAGAATAATGGGCCCCGCATAGTCCTCCATACAGAATATTGGCCCCACATAGTCCTCCATACAGTATAATGGCCCTACATAGTCCTCCGTACAGGATAATAGGCCCCACATAGTCCTCCATACAGTATAATGGGCCTCACACAGTCATTCATACAGAATCATGGGCCCCACATAGTCCTCCATACAGTATAATGGGCCCCACATAGTCCTTCATACAGAATAATGGGCATCACATTGTTCTCCATACAGAATAATGGACCAACTCATTGTCCTTCTTACAAAAAATAGGCCCCACATAGTCCTCAATATGAAATAATGTGTCACCTCATAGTCCTCCATACAGTATAACGGGCCTCACATAGTCATCCATACAGTATAATGAGCCCCACAAAGTCCTCCACATAGTATAATGGGACTCACATAGTCCTCCATACAGAATAATGGCCCCACATAGTCCCCCATACAGAATAATGGCCCCACATAGTCCTCCATGCAGAATATTGTGTGCCACATCGTCCTCCATACACAATAATGGCCCCACATAGTTTTCCATACAATATAATGTGACACCTCATAGTCCTCCATACAGTATAATTGGCCTCACAGTCATCCATACAGTATAATGGGCCCCACATAGTCCTCCATACAGAATAATGGGCACCACATATTCCTGCATACAGAATAATAGGCCCACATAGTGCTCCATACAGAATAACGTGCCACCTCATAGTCCTCCATACAGTATAATGGGCCCCACATAGTCCTCCATACTGAATAATGGGCCCAAATAGTGCTCCATACAGTATAATGGGCCCCTCATAATCCTCCATACAATATAATGTGCCACCTCATAGTCCTCCATACAGTATAACGGCCCTCAGATAGTCATCCATACAGAATAATGGGCCCCACATAGTCCTCCATACAGTATAATGGGCTTCACATAGTCCTCCATACAGATTAATCGGCACCACATAGTCCTCCATACAGAATAATGGGCCAACTTCTTGTCCTTCATACATTATAATGGGCCCCACATAGTCATCCACCCAGAATAATGGGCCCCTCATAGTCCTCCATACAGAATAATGGCCCCAAATAGTCCTCAATACAATATAATGGGCCCCACATAGTCCTCCATACAGAATATTGGCCCCACATAGTCCTCCATACAATATAATGTGCCACCTCATAGTCCTCCATAGAGTATAATGGGCCTCACATAGTCATCCATACAGTATAATGGGCCCCACATAGTAGTCCATACAGAATAATAGGCCCCACATCTTCCTCCATACAGAATAATAGGCCCCACATAGTCCTCCATACTGAATAGTGGGCCCACATAGTGCTCCATACAGTATAATGAGCCCCTCATAATCCTCCATACAGTATAATGGGCCTCTCATAATCCTCCATACAGTATAATGGGCCTCATATAGTCACCCATACAGTATAATGGGCGCCACATGGTCCTCCACACAGTATAATGGGCCTCACATAATCATCCATTCAGTATAATGGGCCCCACATAGTCCTCCATACAGAATAATGGGCCCCACATCTTCCTCCATACAGAATAATAGGCCCCACATAGTACTCCATACTGAATAATGGGCCCCACATACTGCTCCATACAGTATAATGTGCCCCACATAGTCCTCCATACAGAATAATGGGCCAACTCATTGTCCTCCATACAGAATAATGGCCCTCACATATTCCTCCATACAGAATAATGGGCCCTAGATAGTCCTCCATACAGAATAATGGGCCCCACATATTCCTCCATACAGAATAATGGCCCCACATCGTCCTCCATACAGAAAAATGGCCGCACATAGTTATCCATACAATATAATGTGCCACCACATAGTCCTCCATACAGTATAATGGGCCCAGCATAGTCTTAGATACAGAATAATAGGCCCCACATAGTCCTCCATACATTATAATGGGCCCCACATAGTCCTCCATATAGAATAATGGGCCCCACATAGTCCTCCATACAGTATAATGGGCCTCACATAGTCATCCATACAGAATAATGGGCCCCACATAGTCCTTCATACATTATAATGGGCCCCACATAGTCCTCCATATAGAATAATGGGCCACACATCTTCCTCTATACAGAATAATAGGCCCCACATAGTCCTCCATACTGAATAATGGGCCCACATAGTGCACCATAGAGTAAAATGTGCCCCACATAGTCCTCCATACAGAATAATGGGCCAACTCATTGTAATCCATAAAGAATAATGGGCCCCACATATTCCTCCATACAGAATAATGGGCCCTAGATAGTCCTACAAACAGAATAATGGGCCCCACATAGTCCTCCATAAAGAATAATGGGCCCAACATAGTCCTCCATACCGAATAATAGGCCCCACATAGTCGCCTATACTGAATAATGGGCCCACATAGTGCTCCATACAGTATAATGTGCCACCTCATAGTCCTCCATACAGTATAATGGGCCCCACATAGTCCTCCATACAGAATAATAGGCCCCACATAGTCCTCCATACTGAATAATTGTCCCACATAGTGCTTAATACAGTATAATGGGCCCCTCATAATACTCCATACAGTATAATGGGCCCCTCATAATCCTCCTTACAGTATAATGGGCCTCACATAGTCACCCATACAGTATAATGGGCCCCACATAGTCCTCCACACAGTATAATGGGCCTCACATAGTCATCCATACAGTATACTGGGCCCCATATCTTCCTCCATGCAGAATAATAGGCCCCACATAGTCCTCCATTCTGAATAATGGGCCCACATAAGGCTCCATACATTATAATGTGCCCCAGATAGTCCTCCATACAGAATAATGGGCCATCTTATTGTCCTTCATACAGAATAATGGGCCCCACATATTCCTCTATACAGAATAATGGGCCCTAGATAGTCCTCCATACAGAATAATGTGCCCCACATAGTCCTCCATACATAATATTGGCCCCACATAGTCCTTCATATAGTATAATGGCCTCACATAGTCCTCCATACAGTATAATGGCCCCACATAGTCCTCCATACAGTATAATGGCCTCACATAGTCCTCCTTACAGGATAATAGGCCCCACATAGTCCTCCAGACAGTATAATGGCCCCACATAGTCCTCCAGACAGTATAGTGGCCCCATATAGTCCCCAGCGTCGCAGGTCAAACACAATCACCCTGAGAGCCAGACTTGGCCCGTGGGCCAGAATGTGACACGTGTGCTCTACATAGCGCACCTGTAGGACTGGTATCTACTACTTTATGCTCACCGTATGGTGGGAATATTGGTTTTTGTACAGCAGTTTTGTCAATGATCAGTATATAGTCAGTACTGTAGTGCTGGTGATATGCGGTTATGGCCTGTTGATACATTGTGTAGTATTAATGGTAGTATCTCTATAAATTAAAATTAAAAATTCTAAAAAAATATCTGATTCATGACGGATAATTGGCACAAGTCCATTAACCTTCATTCAGATGCACGTGGTGGATCACTGAGGCGTCACATCACTTTTTTATATACGATATGTATATCTCTTTTTTTATTTTTTTTTTCTTTAGTGCAGACACTGAGGCGTCACATCACTTTTTTATATACGATATGTATATCTCTTTTTTTATTTTTTTTTTTATTTTTTTTTTCTTTAGTGCAGACACTGAGGTGTCACATCACTTTTTTATATACGATATGTATATCTTTTTTTTTTTTTTTTTTTCTTTAGTGCAGACTACCCCTCACCTCCAATATACTCCTGCGACCTATACTGTATTTATAGTCCGTAAAATGAGAAACTTTGACTTTAGGGAGAGAAACTTTTTTTTCTGCTAATATAATGAGCCGCCCCTGCTGAACACCCTCCTGCTATAGAAAGCTTAACTACGGCGAAAATTTAGGAGATTTACCCTGAATACACGTTGCCTCTGTCCCTTTTCCCAGAAGCTCATTTGCATATGTCACTGATGGAGCTCAGTGATTGGCTGACACAGTAGCTCAGTAGTTAGTGCAGCCCTGCCCACACAGAGCTTCATTGTAGTCTTCATCCTGCCGCCATAGGCCCGGGCTGCAGACAAACAGCTTATAGTGCGACAGTTATTGTAAAACTTGTTATTCATGATGGATGTGCTCTGCTCTAGGAAACGCCCCAGACATCATCCAGCAGGGGGCAGTGTTAATGCCTTCATCAGGCTCTCTTTCCCAACAGTAAGCAGTGATGGATATCTGCTCTGTCCTAATAGAAAGGGGTTGTCTAATAACTGATGCAGATGGGAGCAGAGCGACCCCATTGATTTCTGCATGATGTGATTTTTTTCTGAGAGCGGTGTACGGACACAAGGACTTACCATTGAGCCCCCACACAGCTTATGCAGGCGCTACTGCGCACTTCAGAGTGGTCTTTTGACCAATAGGTGCTGGGATCAGGACCTTATATCCCATTGATTGGCAGCATAAACAGCACCTATAATATATACAAATGATTGATACATTTTTTAAGTATTTTTATTTTTTTAAGTGGGAAGGATAGATATCTTTATAGTCTCTAGCAACAGCTATGGCTCCAACACCAAGACCGAAGAAAAATGTTTTTTTTTCCTAATCTATAGGGGATTTGAAGATCCAATCTCCTGATCACTTAGATCAGGGCTTTTCAGTCTTCTTATCATTGGGGATCACTTTTTCTTATGGGGACTTTTATGTTCCGTCCCTAACCCTGCCCCCTTTTGGGCTCATCAGAAATTCTCACTTCTAGGTGGGGTTAAAATAAAACCCACTACACTTTTTGTCCAATGGGTGTCAGCACATGCTCCTTTGGGTGGGGTCTGCATCTCTGCTTTGTTCTTACATGAATGAAATAAACCATTTTCTGGTCTCCATGGGAATCAAACCCACAACCGCTATCATTGCCGGTAACAACTAAAGCTATGAGCAACAGCCTCTGCTGATATCACGGAGGATTTTCGATATTTGCACAATCTGAACCCACAGGCAAATGCTACTGATACATAGAGATACATCTATACATAGCAGTGTATTTTTTTGTCCCTGTATTATAGAGGGAAATTAAAAGATTTTTTTCCTATAACATTACTAAAAAATAATAAAAAACAATTACAATAATGGCATTTTCATTGAGCTTTTTAAGATAATAAACATCACAAATCAGCAAATACCATGGACATATGTGTTCCTGTACCTATAACGACCCGCACAACACAGCGATCAGACGATTTATGGCAGGGATGGCAAACTCAAATACACAGATGGCCAAAATTAAAAACTTAGACAAAGTCGCAGGCTAATGTTCATATTTAAAAAAATGTCTAGAATTGCAGACGTTTTTCCCTATCAAATATGATGATGAAACTTTTCTTAAAGGGGTTGTGCCACGAACAAAGTACATTTAATTAATAGATCTTAGAATAAAATAAAAGACAATCACAAAAAGGGCATACTGGAATAATATAATGTTATGTAAGAGCAGTAAAAAGCAAATGGCCCAATGGCCTAATTTAAATATGTAATAACAAAAGATAAAAAACTTTGACTTAATAAATAATACAGATAATAAAGTATGAAGCAAAAAAAGTGCCTCCCAAACACAGTATGATACCATCACAGTGATTTCCTCCATGGTAACCCTCCACACACACGGTATGATGACCCTACTGTGACCCCAACACAATGTGATGCCGCAACTGTGATCCCCACAAAGCTCTCCATACAGTATAATGGGCCCCATAGAGTCCTCCATACAGAATAATGGGCCTCACATAGCCCTCCATACAGAATAATAGGCCCCACATAGTCCTCAATACTGAATAATGGGCCCACATAGTGCTTCATACAGTTTAATGTGTCACCTCATAGTCCTCCATACAGTATAATGGGCCCCACATAGTCCTCCATACAGAATAATAGGCCCCACATAGTCCTCCATACAGAATAATGGCCCCACATAGTAATCCATACAGTATAATGAGCCCCTCATAATCCTCCATACTTTATAATGGGCCCCTCATAATCCTCCATACAGTATAAGGGGTCTCACATAGTCACCCATACAGTATAATGGGCCCCACATAGTACTCCACACAGCATAATGGGCCTCACATAGTCATCCATACAGTATAATGGGCTCCACATACTCCTCCATACAGAATAATAGGCCCCACATAGTCCTCCATATTCAATAATGGGCCCACATAGTCCTCCATACAGTATAATGTGCCCCACATAGTCCTCCATACAGAAAAATAGGCCAACTAATTGTCCTCCATACAGAATAATGGCCCCCACATATTCCTCCATACAAAATAATGGGCCCTAGATAGTCCTCCTTACAGAATAATGGCCCCCACATATTCCTCCATACAAAATAATGGGCCCTAGATAGTTCTCCATACAGAATAATGGCCCCACATAGTCCTCCATACAGAATAATGGGTCCCACATACTCCTCCATACAGAATAATGTGTCCGACATAGTCCTCCATACAGAATAATGTCCCCACATCGTATTTCATACAGAATAATGGCCCCACATAGTTATCCGTACAATGTAATGTGCCAACTCATAGTCCTCCATACAGTACAATGGGCCTCATAGTCATCCATACAGAATAATGGGCCCCACATAGTCCTCCATACAGAATAATGGGCACCACATAGTCCTCCATACGGAATAATGGGCCCACGTAGTGTTCCATACAGTATAATGTGCCACCTCATAGTCCTCCATACAGTAAAATTGGCCCCACATAGTCCTAGATACAGAATAATAGGCTCCATATAGTCCTCCATACTGAATAATGGGCCCACATAGTGCTCCATACAGTATAATGGGCCCCTCATAATCCTCCATACAATATAATGTGCCACCTCATAGTCCTCCATACAGTACAATGGGCCTCACATAGTCATCCATACAGAATAATGGGCCCCACATAGTCCTCCATACAGTATAATGGGCCTCACATAGTCCTCCGTACAGAATAATGGGCACCACGCAGTCCACCATACAGAATAATGGGACAACTTATTGTCCTTCATACGGTATAATGGGCCCCACATAGTCATCCACCCAGAATAATGGGCCCCTCATAGTCCTCCATACAGAATAATGGCCCCAAATAGTCCTCGATTCAATATAATGGGCCCCACATAGTCCTCCATACAGAATAATGGCCCCACATAGTCCTCCATACAATATAATGTGCCACCTCATAGTCCTCCATACAGTATAATGGGCCTCACATAGTCCTCCATGTAGAATAATGGGCCCCACATAGTCCTCCATACAGAATAATGGGCCCCACATAGTCCTCCATACAGAATAATGGGTCCCACATCTTCCTCGATACAGTATAATGTGCCACCTCATAGTCCTCCATACAGTATAATGGGCCTCACATAGTCCTCCATGTAGAATAATGGGCCCCACATAGTCCTCCATACAGAATAATGGGTCCCACATAGTCCTCCATACAGTATAATGTGCCCCACATAGTCCTCCATACAGAATAATAGGCCCCACATAGTCCTCCATACAGAATAATAGGCCCCACATAGTCCTCCATACTGAATAATGGTCCCACATAGTGCTCCATACAGTATAATGAGCCCCTCATAATCCTCCATACAGTATAATGGGCCCCTCATAATCCTCCATACAGTATAATGGGCCTCACATAGTCACCCATACAGTATAATGGGCCACACATAGTCCTCCACACAGTATAATGGGCCTCACATAGTCATCCATACAGTATAATGGGCCCACATAGTCCTCCATACAGAATAATGGGCCCCACATCTTCTTCCATACAGAATAATGGGCCCCACATAGTCCTCCGTACAGAATAATGAGCACCACATAGTCCACCATACAGAATAATGGGCCAACTTTTTGTCCTTCTTACAGTATAATGGGCCCCACATAGTCATCCACCCAGAATAATGGGCCCCTCATAGTCCTCCATACAGAATTATGGCCCCAAATAGTCCTCGATACAATATAATGGGCCCCACATAGTCCTCCATACAGAATAATGGCCCCACATAGTCCTCCATACAATATAATGTGCCACCTCATAGTCCTCCATACAGTATAATGGGCCTCACATAGTCCTCCATGTAGAATAATGGGCCCCACATAGTCCTCCATACAGAATAATGGGCCCCACATAGTCCTCCATACAGAATAATGGGTCCCACATCTTCCTCGATACAGTATAATGTGCCACCTCATAGTCCTCCATACAGTATAATGGGCCTCACATAGTCCTCCATGTAGAATAATGGGCCCCACATAGTCCTCCATACAGAATAATGGGCCCCACATAGTCCTCCATACAGAATAATGGGTCCCACATCTTCCTCGATACAGTATAATGTGCCCCACATAGTCCTCCATACAGAATAATAGGCCCCACATAGTCCTCCATACTGAATAATGGTCCCACATAGTGCTCCATACAGTATAATGAGCCCCTCATAATCCTCCATACAGTATAATGGGCCCCTCATAATCCTCCATACAGTATAATGGGCCTCACATAGTCACCCATACAGTATAATGGGCCACACATAGTCCTCCACACAGTATAATGGGCCTCACATAGTCATCCATACAGTATAATGGGCCCACATAGTCCTCCATACAGAATAATGGGCCCCACATCTTCTTCCATACAGAATAATGGGCCCCACATAGTCCTCCGTTCAGAATAATGAGCACCACATAGTCCACCATACAGAATAATGGGCCAACTTTTTGTCCTTCTTACAGTATAATGGGCCCCACATAGTCATCCACCCAGAATAATGGGCCCCTCATAGTCCTCCATACAGAATAATGGCCCCAAATAGTCCTCGATACAATATAATGGGCCCCACATAGTCCTCCATACAGAATAATGGCCCCACATAGTCCTCCATACAATATAATGTACCACCTCATAGTCCTCCATACAGTATAATGGGCCTCACACAGTCATTCATACAGAATCATGGGCCCCACATAGTCCTCCATACAGTATAATTGTCCCCACATAGTCCTCCATACAGAATAATGGGCCAACTCATTGTCCTTCTTACAATAAAATAGGCCCCACATAGTCCTCAATATTGAATAATGTGCCACCTCATAGTCCTCCATACAGAATAATTGGCCCCACATATTTTTCCATACAGAATAATGGGCCCCACATAATCCTCCATACAGAATAATGGGTCCCACATAGTCCTCCATACAGAAAAATGGCCCCACATAGTCCTCCATACAATATAACCACATTGGCCGTAACAGGTCATGCCTAGTTATAGTTGTTCATTAAAGTCAGATGCTTCCTAATGAGTCACGATCACACATGGGTCAACAGGTCAATAGCAACAATGCCATAGTGTTAAATGATTGCACACAGTCCTTATAAAACAGCATGGAGCCGGCCCCCCGAATTATCACCGAGGTATTATACACTTTACAAGTCACAAAATATAAGTCCAGCCGTAAGTGGCACAGTATAATGTGTTGGCAAGTAAAGTGACAGGCAAAGTAAGATCAAAGCTGGTGGAGATTATCGTGCAAAACATTATTGGAATTTAGAAGTTAAATTAAAGGGATTCTATCAATTCTGACATCCAAATCAAAGTAATCACAGGTCCTTGTTGGGGTTCTTGCACTTAGGCCATTAATGACATCAGTGTGCAATCAGTGTGTGATCAGTGTGTCATCAGTGTGTGATCAGTGTGCCATAGTGTGATCAGTGTGCCATCAGTGTGCCATTAATGTCATTGGTGTGTGATCAGTGTGCCATCAGTGTGTGATCAGTGTGCCATTAATGTCATTAGTGTGCCATCAGTGTGCGATCAGTGTGTCACCAGTGTCATTAGTGTGTCATAGTGTATGATCAGTGTGCCATCAGTGTGTGATCAGTGTGCCATTAATGTCATCAGTGTGTGATCAGTGTGCGACCAGTGTGTGATCAGTGTGTGATCAGTGTGCCATTAATGTCATCAGTGTGTGGTCAGTGTGTGATCAGTGTGCCATCAGTGTGTCATCAGTATCATTAGTGTGTAATCAGTGTGCCATTAATGTCATCAGTGTGTCATCACTGTGCGATCAGTGTGCCATTACTGTCATCAGTGTGCCATCAGTGTGCGATCAGTGTGCCATTACTGTCATCAGTGTGTCATCAGTGTGTTATCAGTGTGCCATTACTGTCATCAGTGTGTCATCAGTGTGTTATCAGTTTGCCATTACTGTCATCAGTGTGCCATAGTGTATGATCAGTGTGCCATCAGTGTGTCATCAGTGTGTGATCAGTGTGCCATTAATGTCATCAGTGTGTCATAGTGTGTGATCAGTGTGTCATCAGTATCATTAGAGTGTGATCAGTGTGCCATTAATGTCATCAGTGTGCCATAGTGTGTGATCAGTGTGTCATTAGTATCATTAGTGTGTAATCAGTGTGCCATTAATGTTATCAGTGTGTTTTCAGTGTGCCATTACTGTCATCAGTGTGCCATAGTGTGTGATCAGTGTGCCATCAGTGTGCCATTAATGTCATCAGTGTGCCATAGTGTGTGATCAGTGTGCCATTAATGTCATCAGTGTGTCATAGTGCGTGATCAGTGTGCCATCAGTGTGTGATCAGTGTGTCATCAGTATCATTAGTGTGTGATCACATGACCAGCGGTGGTGCATGCATGATGATTCCATATGGATTGCACTGAGTGACAGTTGGAAGTGACAGTTGGAATTGCCCAGCGACAGTGGAGGAGATGTCGTCTGACCCAAAGCAGAGCAATAATATGGATGCAAAAGAGGAGGCGATTGTGGTGAGGACAGAAGGAGTGAAGACTGGAAAACCTTCCCATGACACATCTGATGATGAGAGGAAGTCTTCAGTCAACAGGACAAAACAACCAGTCCACAAGAAAGAAGAAGTAGAGGAGAACGTGGTGAGGAGAGAAGGAGCGAAGAGACTAAGACCTTCCCATGACACATCTGATGATGAGAGGAAGTCTTCAGTCAAACAACCAGTCCAGAAGAAAGAGGAAGCAGAAGAAAAGGAGAAGGTAGAAAGTCAGATGATGGGAGCCAAGAAGAGAGGAGCCATCTTCATCTCATCGGGGGACAAAAAGGAGAAGAAAAGAAGAAGGATTACATCAGGACAGAAACCCATGGATCTAAAGCAGAAGGCTGAAGAAGCTGAAGGAAGCAGCGGTGTTCGGCCAACCGGCTCCAAAAGCACAGTCTCTGATACTGATACCATCAAGAGGAGATTATTATTCCATCATGTGCTTGGCCAGGGAAGTTTTGGGACGGTCCTGCTGGCGGAAGATTCATCTACCCGCAAACATTTTGCTGTTAAGATCATCGGCAAAAGAGCCCTGCTTGCTGAAGGTGATGAGCGTGTGATGGTGGAGCGACGGGTTTTACAGCTGGCATCTGGGAGCCCCTTCCTTGTCCACGCAGACTTTGCATTCCAGACCAAGGTACAGTATTGATTGCTCGATATTAGGAAATGTCACACGTACCACACACTGCTCTGCCTCATGGACCCCACTGATATCATCTTCTTACATCTCAATGTAGCGTGTCCCAAGGTAACCACAGAATATAAGATTAATGTGACACTTATACACATGGGATATTGTGGCCCCTACTGTTATTAATATAATTCATTGTGGGGCGCGGTACATTGGGAATCATTTATTAACAGCTTTTACTTTTCCAGGTCAGTTAAAACAATCTTAGCTGATCTCTAATTGGTTAGTATGGGTAACTAGTTTTCTAGTAGGCAGATTTATTAATGAGGCCCAATGTACCCCGCTCTATAAATGATTGAAAATATCAGATGTTATCACAGAGGTCAATGACCTGTAAAAATTCACTTCCCCCGGATTTCATGATTCTAATTGGGTGACTGGTAATATTTGTATCATTTACAGTATTAGCTGTGCACTCTATCGTTTGTAGGCATCAATGCCATGTAGTAGTCTATGGACATTTATATCCACTCTGTGATCGGGGCTGTTACAAAAGAGGCTCGATATTCTTTGTAATATTCAACCTGCTGCTGCAGAACCTCTTCCTGCCGTCATCACCTTCTTGATATGACTTATACATTGCTCTGAAGGAAATTTTTTGTATAAAGTAAAATGTGTTTATATGTTTTTTTTGGACTCTATGCCATTTCTTTGACACTATAATTTTGCATATTATTATCTTGTATAGACATGGGATTTCAGAATAGATTAAATGTATTTGTTATTTTTTGTTATTTCCTGGATGACATTGTATTTTGTGTATACCATATGGGGGACCCTGTGTACACTATATGTCAGGGCTATTGACTTTTGTGCACTTTATATACAATTTGAAAATGTGTTATTTTTGTATACAAGTATTATCTGTATCTTAATAAAGTTTTTTTAATTAATGGTGGGACAATGTTATGTACTTGGGGTCACTTTTTTTTGTATGAATATACTGTAATAAAGTACCAAATCCACTGTCTTTGAGTGAAACTTCTTCTAACTTAACCAACTAATGGAAAAAATGGTATTATATTGAGCAGGGGCGGGCTGGGCCAGGGGGCAGAGGGGCACATGCTCACTGGGCCGGCCACCAAGCAGCTGTTGAGGGCCGCCCAGCCATCTGCTGCTTTAGAGAACGCAGGGCGGCCCTGTATATGTAAATGTGTACATGTGCCGGCCGGGCGTCTGCAGCGCAGCACAGCAGGCACTGCTCACATTCTTCTGCCTGCCGGAGAGAAGCTTCAGCCGCTGAGCAGTACCGGAGAGCAGACATCTTTGATTCTTATAAGTCTGAGCTCCGGATAGTGGTCAGGACAGGAGATTTATACTTTTTGTAGAGTGTGGAAGTGTCAGGATGCTGCTCACCTCCTGACAAGTCCAGGGCCGGATCCTGAATGTTATCTATGGTCGCTCTGCTGAGGATCAGAAAGATTTATTGTAGCAGATGGACCCTTCAAGCAGGTTGGGGTCGTGCTGTCAGTGTGAGATCATCGGCTCTCGATCTGTATGAATGTTCAAATCACATCGGACCCGAGATAGAGACACTGCAGACCTGACTATAAAGACCCCTGCCCCAGACTGATCCTGCACCGACTACAGGACAACACAGATTATATCTATACTGCCATCTCTACAATGTGATGTCTTGTAGTCGGTGCAGGATCAGTCCAGGGCATATATGATCTAATGTCAGTGCACAATATAGAAATATGAATATCAAAAGACTGACCGTCACTTCCAAACAGAAAACAGGTGTGTACAGGCATACCTCCCAACTTTGGAAGAAGAGAAAGAAGTACAGATCGGCAAATTTGGCCATGCCCCTGGCCACACCCATTTACCATTTCTTATTCCCAGGGCTGGCTCCAGGTTTTCGCAGGTCCCGGGCCAAAGAGTCTCAGTGGGCTCCTTTAACACATACCATGATACGTGACACACAGATATGGCAGAGAAATCCCTGTGCAAGCCCCCAAATGACCCTTTTCCTGTGCAAGCCCCCAACATTACATCCTACCCTGTGCAAGTCTCTCAACATGACCCCCTTCCCTTTGAAAGCCCCCAACATGACCTCCTACCCTGTGCAAGCCCCCAAATGCTGAGACTTGTAATCCTTATTCCTCACTAAGACTATGTTAATACTAATGATGACAAAAAGTACAAAAAAGTAATAGTACTTGTAGTGCCATACCCTTTCCTACTTCAATTTGCCTGATGACAGAGCTGCTGGGACTTGTAGTGCCCGATCCTACCCAGTAAATAACAGCACATTATAGCCCCTCTCTATATACTAACCCCTTCCTACTGTACTTGCATGATGACAGAGCTGCCTGCATGCTGGGACTTGTAGCTTCGCTCTCCACCCCGTACACAATGCTAATCTTCACCACACCCCTATGTAATAACAATATTACACTTCTGTCTCCCACATCTCCCTGTCAAGTACGAAACTGTATTTCCCGGCAGCCACATAAAACCACATCTAGGGAAACAGGAAGTTCAAGGATGCAGTGTATGCTAGGAAACGTAGTCCTAGTCCAATCTATATACACCCACTATGCACTTAGCATGCGGTTAGAGTCAGCCATCTTCTCAGTGCACAGTGACAATGCGCTCTCTCACCAGCTCTGGTCAGAAGTAATGAGACGGTAACAGAGTGCACTGTCATTACACATTGTAAATAAAAAAGTAGACCAGTGTCGCCCCCACAAGTGATGTCAGATAAGAGATTCAGCAGCCAGGTATCAATTAACTGAATGCTGGACCAGAGTCCCACATATCGATCCGCTCACCTCTGGTTATGTCCTTTCTTTGTAGTAGACCTAGATACATTTAAAAATGTGGTGCAAATTTTGTTTAAGGTCATGTGCAAATGTTGCATGTTTGATGCATTTTTTTCAGCACAAATTTGGCACTGAAAATATGCAACGTTTTTCTGTCCCAGCAAAGTGAATGCAGACATCGCTTATTTTTTTCCTAGCAGATTTGCATCAGATTCAAATCTGAAGCATGTCAATTCTTGCAGCTTTTTTCACCCATGCTAATGAGTGGGGAAAAATACACAACAAAAATGCAAGTAAAAAACGAGGCAAAAACAGGTGTATTTTATGAAGAATTTTCCCTGCCAAGACATCAGGATTTGCAACAGAATTTTCTGCTGCAAATCCTGAATGTTTGCACAGAACTTAAGGTTATATGCACACGTTAAGTATTTGCTGCAGATGTTTCTGCACCAAAAATGTGTCCATTGGCAGGAAAACCGCTGCATAAAATCCACACGTTTTTGCTGAAGTTTTTTATGCGTTTTTCTCCACTCATTGGAATGGGGGAAAACACTGAAAGAATGGACATGCAGCAGATATGAAACTACTTCAAATCTGCAATTAAGAAATAAGCAACGTGTGCATGAGATTTCAGATATCTCAATCACTTTGCTGCGTTTTTTGCAGCAAAAAAGTGGGGAAACCGCAGCACAAAGGCAACGTGTGCACATACCTTAAGGTGGTTGTTCTTGTTAAAATCTAAGCATTAGCTAAACGAGTGCACATTAGAAAAACCACAGAAGGAATTGAGAGGCAGCGCTCTGCAGAGCCATACACTGTACTAGTCAGTGTTACCTAGCCTTATGTATGACTAGCTTTAGGCAGCGCACACGTTTTTAGAGGTGCAGTAAAGCAAGGTACGCTGTGCTGTTCTACACCCCTGAGAAAAACGTATGCCAGGAGTAATGGTGGTCACACAAGTATAGGGGTACTACAGAGTTACCTAGAAATGTCGCTTTTTTTTGTTTGTGTTTTTTTTGCAAATCTACACACTCAAGCAAGTCACAATTGAACTCAACAACATGAAACGGGTAAAAGTATATTATATATGACTAACTTATTATGCTGTATATACCAGTATATATCAGTATTGCACATACAGTATACAGAATATATGTCTGGTATATATTATAGTATGACAACAGACATCAGATATTACACTATCACATATTATCTATATGTAATATCTAATGTCTGTGCACTTAGTATGTTGCATACAGTATACAGAGGAATATGTGACTGGTGTGTGATATACAATGTGAACAGACATCATATGTCTGTACGCAAAGTATAAGGCCTCATTCACACGTCAGTGTGTCCGGTACATGTGGTGATAGTTTTCACACGAACTGGAGACACTTACACATGTAGACCCATTAAATGAATGTGCCTGTGCACATGTCAGTGTGTTTCCACGGACCATGTGTCCGTAGGCAAAACATGCTGAAATGTCAATTTTTTGCACACCGTATGGGTCGGAAGATGTCCAACACACGCGCACACATCTGTGTGTCATAAGTATGACACGTACCAGCGCCTGGGAATCAGCGTACAGTTAGCGCTGTTACGAAGCGCCGGATGCTGGAGGCATCTCTCATCATTGTCCCCTGCTTGCGCTGAGATCAGCCAGCAGGGGACAATGTTAAGAGTAGTATTCTGCTCCTTCTGTCTCCAACAAGTGTAAAAATAAGAATAAAATAAAAAACACATTATACTCACCTGTCCGAAGTTGAAATAATCCAGTCTTCCACGATGTAATCCATCTAACCGACATTTGTTCATCAGCGTGATCAATGGCTTAAGGCGATCACACATGCTGAGGAACAGAGGAGAATGACTCGCTGCAGCGAGCGGGCCCCTGAACTGCGCTGAGTTCACTGACCAGTGTCCTGTCACTCACTAAGCTCAGAGCAGTTCAGGGGCCCGCTCGCTGCAGAGAGTCATTCTCCTCTGTTCCTCCGCGCGTGCGGTCGCCTCAAGCTACCGATCACACTGATGAAGAAATGTCGGTCAGATGGATTACAGCGTGGGACACTGGATTATTTCAACTTCGGACAGGTGAGTAGTGAGTATAATGTGTTTTTAGAGCTCGTACCTCTTCCATACAAATTATAAAATATAACTTTTAATATCTGTATTAAAATTTTGACAGCCATAAAATAACAAACCACAACATCAGTGCACAATAAGAGGAGGGGAGGGTGCCTCACCCTATTTAGGCCCTATTTCACCCTACCTTGCCGCGGAGGTTGGCACCCTATTTTCCTGTGCAATGGCGCCCACGCTCAACGATGACTCTCCCTGGGATCCCTATAACACCCTATATTGACGGCCAGTGGGGTACAGGGATTCTTAGTGGAGAACACACAGTTTCTTGTGACAAATAGAAACAATGCAAAAAATACTCAAAAAGTTTTTATGTATCTGTAGCCCTGATCAGTACAATTCGACCACAGATACAGAAGGGTGCATGAATATAATCAAAGCGCATAACATGGATCAATTTTTAAAATCTTGTTTGCTCGAAATCATGCCACATAGAAAGGGGAAACGCGTTGAGTTGTACAGGCATTGAGTCATATATGCACGATATATTTTCATTCATGACATGTAATCTTAGTTGTGCAGGCATTAAGTCATATATGTATAGATTTGGTAATATATTTTGATTCATGACAGTTAAACAGTGGCCATGAGCTACATATGAATTGCCTTGAGCTATTTGGGCATTTAATTGTGGTTACATCTACTAAGCAATATTTATTTGTATTAAATGGATCCCTGGTCCAAGACAATTTATTAACTGAGATCATGAGCTATATATAAACTGATCGGGCATTGAGTATTATCTTGAAACTAGATGGTGGCCCGATTCTAATGCATCGGGTATTTTAGAACATGTATGCGGCCGACCGGGCGCGACTAATCAGCGAAGCAGTGTTTAAATGGGTTGTGCACTACTTTAAATTAATCCCCCAATGCATCCTCCAGGGGCCCCTAATGAATTTTGTGCTAGTGAGGACCGGGGAGCGGCGCTGCCTGTGTGGGTACTTCCGCAGCGAGCAGCTGACCTCCGGCTACATCCGGTACTTCCGGCTACATCGCCGCTGACCTCCATGCGGCTACCGTAGGGAGATCATCGGCTAGGACCGCTGATCTCCCGACGGCAAGTGTGAAGGGAGGACCGGGGAGCGGCGCCGCCTTGGCCACCGGTCGGGGTACTTCTGCTGCGAGCAGCCAGGAGATGACCGGCTACCGCCGGTCATCTCCCGGCTGCATCGCCGCTGACCTCCATGCGGCAGATGAGCCGCTAACAGCCGCCATCTTGTTCTGAAATCCCGAGTCGCTGATTGGCCGTGGCCGGACCAATTAGCGACGCGGGATTTCCTGGACAGACAGACAGACAGACGGGATAAGCCGATTATATAGTAGATGGATCCTCTGTCCATGTCATGGAAATTAAGTAGTGCACTTTAAGATTTATCCTTCTATGTGGCATGATTTCGAGCAAGCAAAAAAGATTTTAAAAATTGATCCATGTTATGCGCTTTGATTATATTCATGCACCCTTCTGTATCTGTGGTCAAATTGTACTGATCAGGGCTACAGATATATAAAAACTTTTTGAGTATTTTTTGCATTGTTTCTATTTGTCACAAGAAACTGTGTGTTCTCCACTAAGAATCCCTGTACCCCACTGGCCGTCAATATAGGGTGTTATAGGGATCCCAGGGAGAGTCATCGTTGAGCGGGGGCGCCATTGCACAGGAAAATAGGGTGCCAACCTCCGCGGCAAGGTAGGGTGAGATAGGGCCTAAATAGGGTGAGGCACCCTCCCCTCCTCTTATTGTGCACTGATGTTGTGGTTTGTTATTTTCTGGCTGTCAATATTTTAAAACAGATATTAAAAGTTATATTTTAGAATTTGTCTTGAAGAGGTACGAGCTCTGTGAATTGTTAGTTTGGTTGGTACCGTAACTACACTGCTCAAAAATATAAAGGGAACACTCAAATAACACATCCTAGATCTGAATGAATGAAACATTCTCATTGAATAATTTGTTCTGTACAAAGTTGAATGTGCTGACAACAAAATCACACACATATCATCAATGGAAATCAAATTTATTAACCAATGGAGGCCTGGATTTGGAGTCACCCCCAAAATTAAAGTGGAAAAACACACTACAGACTGATCCAACTTTGATGTAATGTCCTTAAAACAAGTCAAAATGAGGCTCAGTATTGTGTGTGGCCTCCACGTGCCTGTATGACCCCCCTACAACGCCTGGGCATGCTCCTGATGAGCTTGCGGATGGTCTTCTGCTGGATCACCTCCCAGACCTGGACTAAAGCATCCGCCAACTCCTGGACAGTCTGTGGTGCAATGTGACGTTGGTGAATGAAGCGAGACATGATGTCCCAGATGTGCTCAATCGTATTCAGGTCTCGGGAAAGGGCGGGCCAGTCCATAGCTTCAATGACTTCATCGTGCAGGAACTGCTGACATACTCCAGCCACATGAGGTCTGGCATTGTCTTGCATTTGGAGGAACCCAGGGCCAACTGCACCAATATATGGTCTCACAAGGGGTCTGAGGATCTCATCTCGGTACCTAATGGCAGTCAGGCTACCTCTGGCGAGCACATGGAAGGCTGTGCGGCCCTCCAAAGAAATGCCACCTCACACCATTACTGACCCACTACCAAACCAGTCATGCTGAAGGATGTTGCAGGCAGCAGATCGCTCTCCACGGCGTCTCCAGACTCTGTCACGTCTGTCACATGTGCTCAGTGTGAACCTGCTTTCATCTGTGAAGAGCACAGGACTCCAGTGGTGACTTTGCCAATCCAGGTGTTCTGTGGCATTTCTTTGGAGGGCCGTACAGCCCTCCATGTGCTCGCCAGAGGTAGCCTGACTGCCATTAGGTACCGAGATGAGATCCTCAGACCCCTTGTGAGACCATATGCTGGTGCAGTTGGCCCTGGGTTCCTCCAAATGCAAGACAATGCCAGACCTCATGTGGCTGGAGTGTGTCAGCAGTTCCTGCACGATGAAGTCATAGAAGCTATGGACTGGCCCGCCCGTTCCTGAGACCTGAATACGATTGAGCACATCTGGGACATCATGTCTCGCTCCATCCAACAACATCACGTTGCACCACACACTGTCCAGGAGTAGGCGGATGCTTTAGTCCAGGTCTGGGAGGAGATCCCACAGGAGACCATCCGCAGCCTCATCAGGAGCATGCCCAGGCGTTGTAGAGTGGTCATACAGGTAAGTAGAGGTCACACACAATACTGACCCTCATTTTGACTTGTTTAAAGGACATTACATCAAAATTGGATCAGCCTGTAGTGTTTTTTTCCACTTTAATTTTGGGGGTGACTCCAAATCCAGGCCTCCATTGGTTAATACATTTGATTTCCATTGATGATTTTTGTGTGATTTTGTTGTCAGCACATTCAACTTTGTACAGAAAAAAAGTATTCAATGAGAATATTTCAATCATTCCGATCTAGGATGTGTTATTTGAGTGTTCGCTTTATTTTTTTTGAGCAGTGTATATAGATCGTTTACTGTGATTCTTATAATGTGTTTTTAATTTTATTCTTATTTTTACACTTGTTGTAGACAGCGGGGGCAGAATACAACTCTCAACATTGTCCCTTGCTCGCGCTGATCTCAGCGCCAGCAGGGGACAATGATGAGAGCTGCCTCCATCACCCAGCGCTTGGGAACAGCGCTAACTATACCGCTGATTCCCAGGCGCCGGTACGTGTGATCCTGCTGTGGCATATGGGCGGCACATGGTTGCCACACGTATGCCACACAGGGAGACACGGACATCTCCGGTACTGGTTTTTCCAGTACTGGAAATATCAGGACGTGTGAAAGAGGGCTAGCACATACAGAATAATATATTACTTGCATATAGTACTGTTATACAAACATCAGATGTTATACAGGATACACATTGTTGTATGTATATTCATATATCTGACAGTGTGTGTACTGTATAACATCTCATGTCTGTACACAAAGTGTAAGGGTATGTGCACACGTTTAAGCACCACTCCAGCATTTGTTTGTTCTCAGCACTGGAGTGGCGCTTTAAGTGTAAGCCCCCTGCCCCTGGTCATATACTCATCCTCCAGCATCTTCCCCGGTTTTCAACACCGCTCCGGTCCAGCGGCACCATCATGTGAGTGCAGCTTCTGAGTGTCCGGAAGTCAGAAGTTACGTCACAAGCTCTCAATACAGGTCTATGAGAGCCAGAACGAGGCTCACATAGACTTGTATTAAGTTTTGACCTCCAGCGCACTCCTTGAAATACAGGAGCTGCAAGCAGGTCACTTTTCACAGGAAACAAACGGGCGCGGTGTCGAAAACTGATGAAGGCTACAGGTGGGTATCAGATAGGGGGCAGGGGACTTACATTTAAAGCACCACTCCAGCAATGCAATAAAAAAATGCTGGAGTGGTGCTTTAAGTATTTGGTGCAGAAACTTCTGTACCCTTTCTGCATCTCTTGGCAGAAAAAATGCTGCATATAGTAGACACGTTTTTGATGTGTTTTTTTTACTTGCGTTTTTATTGCAGATTTTTCCCCACTCATTAGTATGGGTGAAATCTGCAGCAAAAATACTTAAAAAATTTACATGCTGCAGATATTTTGCCCTTCAAGTTTTGTGACGAATATGTTAAGAAAAATCTGTCATAATTTGCAATGTGTGCACAGGTCCTAACACACAGGATAATATATGACTTATACAGTATATACATTGCTGCATGTATATACAGATATATCACAATGTGTATACTGTATAACAGCTGATGTCTGTATTATTCTTTATACTATAGTGGTATACTATGTGCAAAGATATACAATGAACTATGCACTGGACTGATCATTCCTGCACCTGGCACAGGATATACTGTACAAGTGCTTCTCACAAAATTAGAATATCATCAAAAATTTAATTTATTTCAGCTCTTCAATACAAAAAGTGAAACTCCTATATTATATAGAGTTATTACAAACAGAGTGATCTATTGCAAGTGTTTATTTCTGTTAATGTTGATGATTATGGCTTACAGCCGATGAAAACACAAAAGTCATTATCTCAGTTAATTAGAATACTATATAACACCAGCTTGAAATTTTTTTTAATGTTTTTAAAATCCGAAATATTGGTCTACTGAAATGTATGTTCAGTAAATGCCCTCAATACTTGGTCGAGGCTCCTTTGGCATCAATTACTGCATCAATGCGGCAATGTGGCATGGAGGCGATCAGCCTGTGACACTGCTGAGGTGTTATGGACGCCCAGGTGGCTTTGATAGAAGCCTTCAGCTCGTCTGCATTGTTGGGTCTGGTGTCTCATCTTCCTCTTGACAATACCCCATAGATTCTCTATAATAGATTCTCTATGGGGTTAAGGTCAAGCGAGTTTGCTGCCAATCAAGCACAGTGATACTGTTGTGTGTAAACCAGGTATTGGTACTTTTGGCCGTGTGGACAGGGGCCAAGTCCTGCTGGAGAATGACATTTCTATCTCCAAAAAGCAGAGGGAAGCATGAAGTGCTCTAAAATTTCCTGGTAGACGGCTGTGCTGACTTTGGTCTTGATAAAACACAGTGGACCTACACCAGAAGATGACATGGCTCCCCAAACCATCACCGATTGTGGAAACTTCACACTAGACCTCAAGCAGCTTGGATTATGTGCCTCTCCACTCTTCCTCCAGACTCTGGGACCTTGATTTCCAAAAGAAATGCAAAATTTGCTTTAATCTGAAAACAACACCTTGGACCACTGAGCAACAGTCCAGGTGTTTTTCTCCTTGGCCCAGGTAAGACGCTTCTGGCGTTGTCTATTGGTCATGATTGGCTTGACACAAGGAATGTGACACTTGTAGCCCATGTCCTGGATACGTCTGTGTGTGGTGGCTCTTGAAGCAATGACTCCAGCAGTCCACTCCTTGTGAATCTCACCCAAATTTTTGAATGGCCTTTTTTAACAATCCTTTCAAGGCTGTGGTTATCCCGGTTGTTTGTGCACCTTTTTCTACCACACTTTTTCCTTCCACTCAACTTTCCATTAATATGCTTGGATACAGCACTCTGTGAACAGCCAGCTTCTTTAGCAATGACCTTTTGTGGCTTACCCTCCTTGTGAAGTGTGTCAATGACTGCCTTCTGGACATCTGTCAAGTCTGCAGTCTTCCGCATGATTGTGGAGCCTACTGAAACAGACTAAGGGATCATTTTAAAGGCTTAGGAAGCCTTTGCAGGTGTTTTTTCGTTAATTATTCTAATTTACTGAGATAATGACTTTTGTGTTTTCATTGGCTGTAATCCATAATCATCAACATTAACAGAAATAAACACTTGAAATAGATCACTCTGTTTGTAATGACTCTATTTAATATACGAGTTTCACTTTTTGCATTGAAAAACTGAAATAAATTCCATTTTTGATGATATTTTAATTTTGTGAGAAGCACCTGTATATAACATGTGATGTCCAGTGTCCATACTCAGGGTTGATCAGTCCAGTGCATGATTCTGTATTGTGTCTCTGGTCACTCTGAGGTATAGGGACAGAGATTTATTGCAGCAGACTGAACTTTCCTGTGGATCTGATGACGCTGGAGCCGATGAGCTGGCACTGACAGAGCGACTCTGAGGGTTCAGACTCCTGCAATAAATCTCAGGGGAAATCATCAGAGCGGCCACAGACACAATCCAGGACCCCACACAATACAGGTCCCGGCCCTGTATTTATCAGCAGGTGAGCAGCGTCCTGCCATCTCCTCACCACACAGAGAGCTGAAGTTCCTACTCTCAGATGCCTTCTGTCTGTCCCGCCCACATGCTCCTCTGCGTCAGTAAGAAGATGCAGCCACGCTCCCTCTACTTCAGCAGACGGACGACGCACACACCATTCAGTGGGCGTGTTTGCTCCACTGTGATGCGACCGGCCTGCACTTACTGTATACAACAGCATCAACCCACCAGTGGCCTTAATCAGCTGCTTAATGACCGGCCCAGGGGGCATATGCCCCTCTACCCCCTGACCCAGCCCTCCCCTGCTCACATATGAGTGAAGTGACTGTGTGATGACTGCTGGAACCTGCAAGCAGAGCTGAATCCTGACAGTGAGTATATTACACACTGTTTGGATTGGCATGCTACAGGGCTTCATTTTATAATTAAAGGGTTTGTTCAGGTTTGAGATGAAAGTCTGCAGTCACAGCACATGCAGTACACACTTTTAGGAGCCTCCCTTGCACAAGTATGCGATTTGTATACTTCTGGCCACATTCTGACTAGACGTATCCAGCCTCACTCAATTCATTTTCATTGAGTTAGGCCACACATGTCTAGTCGGCATGTGACCGCATGTATGAAAATCGCCGGCACAAGAAAATCCTGACAGTGTGCAGTGCACTGTTAGAATTCAGAAGCCTGCAGTCACATAGAGTGACTGCTGACTCACCACAAACTTGGACAATCCTTTTAATGCTTCTAACATAAATAAAAATATGAGAATCAGTACTGAGTTAGTATCACAAATAACATTTACATCCAGGTACCTTATAGATGTTGTTGTTTCTAGTCGTTCTCTTTCTTTTCTTCTTCATCTTGTCCAGACTCCATGATGAGTTTTCTCATCCAAAGCTCGTCTCTGCAGACTTCTATCTTCTCTGATCTTCTGCAGCACATCCCACACGATGCCCTTAAAGATAACAATGGCATTATAATGCTCCTGAATAAAAATATGTGTCCTATGCTGAACCCCTGAATAAATAATTGCCCCTCACTATATTCCCGGCATGAATTATCACCCCCACACTGTCCCTCCTATGGTACATGCTCTGTACACTGCACTCTCCTTTCCATACTGGGTCCCTTCTTCACAGTGTCCTCTCACACTGTGTCCCCCTTATAGGGCCCAGTGTCTATACTATGCTCCTGCACCATACTCTCCCCCTCCTTGGCTTACTATCTCTTCCTGGCTATGTCCTTACACTGTTCCCCAATGCTTACCCCCAACTACTCAATCTCTATTCTGTGCCTTCTCATCACACTGCTCATCCCCTCCTTGGTATACTGTCCCCTCCTGGCTGTGCTCTTACACTGTCCCCCTATGGTACCCCCTACACTACTCAGTCTCTATTCTGTGCCCACTCACACTTTTATCCCCCCCTTACTGTCTCCTCGCACTATTCCCCTCAATATCTCCTCACACATTACCGGCTTCCTCCTCGTACATTTACCCTCTCACTAAAAAATACTGCCTCCTTACACATCTCCTCAACTCCCCAAACTGTGTCTGAACCCATCCCATCACCCTCACTGTCACGCCAGGTGTGGGAAAGACTAGTGCAACACAAAGGGAAAAGGGAAAGGGAGTCCAGACTCTAGGGAAAAGGGGGAAGGGGAGACCTCCTAGTCTCGTCTAGTGTCACCCTGTCTCAACTACCCTCCCTATATTGGCTCTTCATCAATTGCTACACGGGTGCCTCACCCTGACTTTCCCTGGCGTATGGCTAAGGCTAGGGATGGGAGGAGATGAGCACTAGTAGATATCCACTAAACTCTATAGACAACAAGGGTAGTCAAACAGGGGGATATTGCTTAGCTTTTGACGACTCCAGACAAATGCACACATGGCCTCAAGCTCCAGAGAGGACGAAGTACTGCTCTTGCTAAAGCCTCAAAAGTCGTAATGAATATCGCTGGCACCTCCCTCTCAGACACACCAGGTATTTATACACCCAGCCCAGGGAGCTAATTAGCCAGAGGGAGGTAGTCGCTGGGTCCTAGAGACAGTCAGCCTCTAACAAGATGTCTGTAATGCCAAACGTAGAGATCTCCTGCAACCAACTGCAGGGTGACTGTCTGTCACCTCTGACACACCCGTGACAGTACCCCCCCCTCTACGAGTGGCCTCCTGACACTCAGGAACGAGTTTCTCAGGAAAAGAGGTGTGAAATGAGCGAACCAATCTGGGAGCGTTCACCTCTGATGCTGAAACCCACATCCTCTCCTCTGGACCATAGCCTTTCCAGTGCACCAAGTATTGTAGAGAATGATGTTGGAGACGAGAATCTACAATCCTCGAAATCCGGAACTCCAGATTAACATCAACCATTACTGGGGGCGGTAGTAGAGGCGAGGGTTCAAGAAGTTCCACATGTTTTTTAAGTAAGGACCTATGAAACACGTTGTGGACTTTAAGGGCCTGAGGAAGTACAAGACGAAATGCTGCTAGGTTAATGACGGCGGTTATTTTATAGGGACCAATAAACCTAGGTCCCAGCTTCCAAGAAGGAACTTTCAATCTTATATTCCTGGTAGGCAACCACACAAAGTCATTCACATTCAGGTCCGGACCTTGCAAGCTTTTTCTGTTAGCCATACGTTTATACCTGTCTCCCATGATCTTTAAATTACTCAGCACACCCTGCCATACCGAGGAGAGCGATGAAGCAAACCGTTCCTCCTCAGGAACTCCTGAAGCTTCTACCCCACTAAAGGTATCAAACTGTGGGTGATAACCGTATGCACCTGTGATGAACCTGTAGCCGCCATCTTGGTAATGATAAATCATATCCAGGGATGGCCACACTTCAGCAGCCCCCACCCTTGGGACCTTCTGTTAAAACGTCAACTAGATAGTTTCCCCCCATCCAGGCTCCTGTAAGATAAGAAGCCTACTTAACACTTGAATGCTAGGAGCTTCAAAGACTTCGAGAGGAAACACAGCCAGCAGGGGGGGGTGCTTCGTCTATCTGTACCTACCATTTGTCCCATAGGACTAGTTTCTTTGTCTGTCACAAGCATGGAGGCATAAGATATAGAAACATGAATAGTACACGCATGTTGCGTGGGATGGGCCAATAAAAAAATATCACGGCGTCCCGGAGCCATTGCGCACACAAGCCTCCGCGGTAGACGTTTGTACGTGCTCTGGAAGCCAAGATATAGCGCGGAGCCATTCCTGAGGACCGTATGGTATCATAATTGATATCAAAAGGTCGGTTACGGCGGCCCGAATCCATGGGAACCCCTGGGGGTATCATGAGACCATCCCAGAAGAAGTTATTGGGTTCCATAGAATTTGGGCTTCTGATCGAAGTTAGACCTGAGGGTGGAGACTGAGCCAGCTGACCTCACCAGCAGTGGGCGGGACGGGGCAGGTAAGATAGCAGGACAGACAAGAGATAAGTCAGTCTTGACCCAAGAGTGGTGTGCTGAACATCTGAGCACCAGCTGAGGCCACCAAGGGGAGGAGCAGTTTGACCATGCGGTGGTAGGCCTCAGCCTGTAACAAAGAACCGTGCCTGCGATCGCAGAATCCTCTCCCTGCGTCACAAGAAAATCAAGAAACCGGTAACTGATATGCTGTGGTGATTCTGTGTGTTGTATTCCATTGTTGTATAGTTTAGCCTGACCTTATACCTGTGTATATTTAGTTGTATATCGTGTATCTAGTGTATTATTATAATCAATTACCTCAAGTAATTGTGGGCCTGCCTTTTATTCTGCATAACGAACGCACGTCCGTGTGAGCTCGGCTCAAGCCAAAAACGCTACCCAGGGTTGGTTCCTGACCCGATATAGGCCCATTCACGGACTGGGCGTATATCTAAAATAGGGACTGGTGGCAGCATACCAACTGGGGATTGGGGAAGGCTGGTAGTGACGGTCGGAGGTTCAGATATATATATTCCTGGCGCGGCCAAGGAAGATATATATACCGCCCTCACTACAGAGGGCCCCGATACCCAGTAGGTTACAGGACAGTCTCCCTGGCGACCGCTTATCCTAGGTGCAGTTCCTTGACTGACCTGAGGCTAAGAGGGCGCTAGCGAGTTGTGCTGTGTAGTGACGTTACGGTTTAGTGACGTTGAAGGGATAACACACTACCGTGTTCCCTGCGCTGGTTGCAGCTTCCTGGCACTACTTTCTCTAGGTGCAGTACCTTGACTGACCTGAGAGGTAAGGGGGCGCCAGAGAGCTGCACCCACCGGCCGGCTTTCATCACATTGGTGGCAGAGCGGTGGGATTGCAGAATAATAGTGTTGTGGGACCCCTACTCCCAGGCACTAAAGACTGCCAGTGGTAACTTCCACTGCTGGAGTCTTAAGGTCAGCCCAACGTTAGACGGTCAGGCTAAAAGTATAACAAGGTGTGTGCAAACTCAGGGTTGCAGCGGTGTCGGTTACCAAGATGGCAGACGGCACCAGGAGCAAGACCCTGCAGGAGTCTAATGCTACGGTCCGTGTGGCAGGAGGGGAGGACATTGTTACTCATGGCGAGGAGGAGTCCAGCCCGGGCACCTCAGGGAGCCAGTCCCCAGTATACGGTCCCGCAGTGGGCTGCCCACCACCTACCCAGCCCAGCCTGTCCAGATCACAAGCCCTTTTACAAGCGGCTATGGCAAGTCTCCAGTCTCATGGCGATGCCGTCTACAAAACCCTCCTGGCAGCATCAGAGAAGGCAGCGGAGGAGGAGCGTGCAGAGCGGGCTGCGGAGCGGGCTGCGGAGCGGGCTGCGGAGCGTGAAGCTGCAGAGCGCCGGGAGGCTGCGGAGCGTGCAGAGCGAGCTGCGGAGCGCCAGCACCAACTGGACCTGGCCCAGCGGGGGCTTCCGCTAGAGCAACCAACCCATCAGAAGACCAAGTCGTCCAAAGTCCGAGCTGAGGACTTCCCTCTACTGGAGAAGGATGGGGACCTGGACTCCTTTCTGGTGGCATTTGAACGGACCTGTCTTCAACACCATCTGGCCCGGGATCAGTGGGCCAGACACCTGACCCCCCGTTTGAGGGGTAAGTCCCTGGATGCCTTGGGGGACTTACCTGCCGGGGAGGTACAGAACTACGACTGCATCAAGCGGGCCCTGATCCGGCAGTACAACCTCACTCCCGAGTCGTACCGCCAGAAGTTCCGGAGCCTGCTGCGTGGCCCCAAGGACACCTGGACCGATCATATGCGGGCGCTGTTGAGAGCCGCAGAGCACTGGACCTCGGGTCTAGCGCTTACTACCCGCCAGGAGGTCCAGGAACTGTTCGTCACGGAGCAGTTTTTGTGGAACTGCCCAGAGGACCTCCGACAGTTCCTCCGTGACCGAAAACCAACAGGGGCTTCTGCTACAGCCGCCCTGGCAGACGAGTATGCCAATAACAGGGCGCCTGAGCTGAAGAAGTCTGCCAGCAGCACCTGGAGAGGGGGTAAGCCCAGTCATGCCCCTGTTTCCCCGGCCCCTAGAACACAAGGGGTGTATCCCCCTGTTGCCCTCTCCAGGCAAGGACCAGACGTAAGACGTTGTCATCTATGCAACAAACCAGGACACTTTAGGGCTGAGTGTCCCCAGCGCCAAAAGACCCCATCCCAGTCCCAGAGAGCGCCCAATGTTTTGTGTGTGGGAGGGGGTGGTGGTAGGTCCCTGGACAACATCCAACCCGTCACCATAGGCCGTTCTGCGGTCATGGGACTGCGGGACACGGGCGCTGAACGAACACTGGTACGGCCTGAGGTGGTGTCCCCCCAGGACTTGGTACCAGGAAAGACTCTTTCCGTCTCCGGGGTTGGAGGCGTGGAGCCGGCACTTCCCGTTGCCATGGTGTATTTGGACTGGGGTGCCGGAAGGGGGATGCGGGAGGTGGGAGTAACGCCAAATATTCCCGCAAATGTTTTATTAGGGACCGACTTGGGGCGTCTAGTATCGCAGTATGTACCCTCTGAACCCCCAAGTTCGGCCCCCCAAGAGTGTATTGATTTGTCTGCTGCTAATGCCAACCATGTTGTATGTAGTGTGTGTCCTGCTGAGGAGGAGGGAGTGAAACCTGAGGGTAACACCTGCACAGACACAACACAAACAGGGTTAGTGAAAGCAGGTGGGGAGTGTGGGGATGCCCGCAGAGGTGCTCAGCCGGCGTGCCGTGACCTCTTGTCCTCCGGTGAGGGAGGGGGCGGGCAGGATTCTGTAGAGGGAAGCTCAGGGATGGAGAGGGGGGCAGCTACCGGCAGTGTAGGGCTCCCAGGGGTATCCAGGCTGCTGAGTATAGGCCCACTGCAGGGGGAGGAACAGGCCATGGGAGGTGGGGGTGTCCCAAGAGAGGAGCCGCCAGGTAAGACCCCAGGGCAGGAGTTCCCCACATCCGAGATGTCCAAAGGCCTAGGAAGCCTGCCTGATCGGGCGGCTTGGTCAGAAACAGAGGGGAAGCAGGCACTACCCACGGTCACAGCGGTCATAGCCGCTGTCACCAGGAGTGGGAGCGCCGGAGCCCAAGGAGCCTTGCAGAGGTCCGACGGCTTCCCCACTTCTGACCAAGTGTCTGCCGGGTCAGACAGCGGCCAGGTGACATGCCCGGAGGGGCTGACAGAGGATGTGGCAGTTTCGTCGATTCTGGCCACATCAAGTCAGGAATTTCAGGCTGCGTTGGAAGCAGACGACAGCCTGAAAGCTCTCAAGGAACAGGCGGCACAGCCTCCCATGGAGTCAGACTGCGAGCGTGTGGTCTGGGACCAGGGACGGCTGTACCGGGTAACGGTCCAGCAGGGTTCACCGGAGGCGTGGCCCAGGGACCGACAGTTAGTGGTACCCTATCCGTTCAGGGCGGAATTGTTGCGGATCGCACACGAGATTCCGATGGCCGGACACCTAGGGATCGCTAAAACCAAGGCCAGGATAGCTCAGCATTTCTACTGGCCTGGGATGGGAGCCGCGGTGGGTGCCTACTGCCGTTCGTGTGACACCTGTCAGAGGGTGGGGAAGGCGGGGCCGCGCCCCAAAGCCCCACTGGTAACTCTGCCAATCATCGAAGAGCCTTTCTCGAGGGTCGCTGTGGATCTTATTGGACCTCTGTCCACTCCCAGCCACTCCGGGAAATGCTTCATACTCACGGTAGTGGACTATGCCACCCGGTACCCGGAAGCGGTAGCTTTGTCGTCCATTCGGGCCGACAAGGTGGCTACCGCCTTACTGGAGATCTTCTCCAGAGTGGGTTTCCCCCAGGAAATGCTCACCGACCGAGGGACCCAGTTCATGTCGCGGCTGATGGAGTCCCTCTGTAAGCAAATGCAGGTGCAACATCTGGTGGCCAGCCCGTATCACCCACAGACTAATGGCCTGTGTGAGCGGTTCAATGGCACCTTAAAGCAGATGCTTAAGATGTTGGTCGACTCCCACGGGAGAGACTGGGAGCGTTACCTCCCACACCTCCTATTTGCTTACCGTGAGGTTCCGCAGGCCTCAACGGGGTTCTCCCCCTTTGAGCTCCTGTACGGGCGACGGGTACGGGGCCCCCTGGCTCTGGTGAAGGAAGCATGGGAAGGGGATTTGGCCACCCCCGAGGTGTCGGTCATCGAGTATGTCGTGCGCCACCGGGACAGGATGATGGCCTTGGCAAAGCTGGTGCAGGACAATATGGCCCAGGCCGACCAGAAGCGGTGGTACGACCAGAATGCTTGTGAGAGGACCTACCAGGTGGGTCAAAAGGTGTGGGTACTGGTCCCCGTACCACAGAACAAGCTTCAGGCAGCCTGGGAAGGTCCCTACTTCGTGCACCAGAAACTCAATGCCGTCACCTATCTGGTCACCCTGGATCACGCCCGTGGAAGGAGGAAGGCCTTCCACGTGAACATGATGAAGGCTCATCATGAGCGGGAAGCGACTGCCCACCCAGTGTGCAACCTTCCCGAGGAAGGAGAGGTAGAAACCCTCCTGGATCTGCTCACCCAAGCCAAGGCGGGTGGGTCCATCGAGGATGTGGGGGTTGGCCACCAGCTCACGGAGGACCAACGGTCCCAGCTGGGGACCACCCTGCACCCCTTCCGGGGGCTGTTCAGCAGCCTGCCCGGAAGGACTGAGATGGCTGTCCACGACGTGGACACTGGCGATCACCCGCCGATCCGGCGTTCAGCATATCGGGTCTCTTTCGAGGTGCAGGGAAACATGCGCCAAGAGATAGACGAGATGCTGAAGCTGGGGGTGATCCAGGCATCCAGCAGCGCGTGGGCCTCGCCTGTAGTCCTCGTACCAAAGAAGGACCGAACTACACGGTTCTGCGTGGACTACCGGGGGCTCAACGCTGTAACGGCCACCGATGCGTTCCCCATACCACGCATCGATGACCTGCTCGATCGGATGGCCGGGGCTAAGTACCTGACCATCATGGATCTGAGCCGGGGGTACTGGCAGATTCCTCTGACCCCCGCGGCAAGGGAACGCTCTGCCTTTATCACCCCTTTTGGACTGTACGAGTCCACAGTGATGCCATTCGGCATGAAGAATGCCCCTGCCACTTTTCAGCGGATGGTCAATACGCTGCTTGAGGGACTTGAAGGGTACGCGGCTGCGTACTTGGACGATATTGCAGTCTTCAGTCCCACTTGGGAGGATCACCTAGAGCACCTGCGGCAGGTGCTCGGTCGGATCCACCGGGCAGGCTTGACCATCAAGCCGGAAAAGTGCCAGCTGGGCATGAGTGAGGTCCTCTACCTGGGTCACCGGGTAGGCGGGGGGGTTCTGAAGCCAGAACCGGGGAAAGTGGATGCCATCGCATCCTGGCCCACTCCTAGGACCAAAAAGCAGGTGATGTCCTTCTTGGGGACCGCCGGGTACTATAGGAGGTTCGTCCCACACTATAGCACCCTGGCCAAGCCCCTGACGGACCTCACCAAGAAGAAGCTGCCCGTCGCAGTCGACTGGACAGTCGCCTGCGAGACAGCTTTCGGGGCACTCAAGGCCGCCCTAAGTAGCTCCCCTGTACTGCAAGCTGCCGACTTCGACCGGCCGTTTGTGGTACAGACCGACGCCAGTGACTTTGGCCTCGGTGCTGTGCTAAGTCAGGTCAACACGACAGGCCAGGAACATCCTGTCTTGTACCTGAGCAGGAAGCTACTGCCCCGGGAGGTGGCTTACTCCACGGTGGAAAAAGAATGCCTGGCAATTGTATGGGCCCTGCAGCGTCTGCAGCCCTACTTGTACGGGAGCCATTTCACCGTGGAGACGGACCACAACCCCCTCAGCTGGTTACACACGGTCTCTGGGTCGAATGGCAGGTTGCTACGCTGGAGCCTCGCTCTCCAGCAGTACCACTTCTCCATTCGCCACAGAAGAGGCCGTGACCACGGTAACGCTGACGGGTTATCCCGGCAAGGGGAGGGTGCAGAAGGACGCACGGGGGAACACAGGAATGTGCTACCCCCTCGCGCCCTCGTATAGGGGGAGGTGTGATGAACCTGTAGCCGCCATCTTGGTAATGATAAATCATATCCAGGGATGGCCACACTTCAGCAGCCCCCACCCTTGGGACCTTCTGTTAAAACGTCAACTAGATAGTTTCCCCCCATCCAGGCTCCTGTAAGATAAGAAGCCTACTTAACACTTGAATGCTAGGAGCTTCAAAGACTTCGAGAGGAAACACAGCCAGCAGGGGGGGGTGCTTCGTCTATCTGTACCTACCATTTGTCCCATAGGACTAGTTTCTTTGTCTGTCACAAGCATGGAGGCATAAGATATAGAAACATGAATAGTACACGCATGTTGCGTGGGATGGGCCAATAAAAAAATATCACGGCGTCCCGGAGCCATTGCGCACACAAGCCTCCGCGGTAGACGTTTGTACGTGCTCTGGAAGCCAAGATATAGCGCGGAGCCATTCCTGAGGACCGTATGGTATCATAATTGATATCAAAAGGTCGGTTACGGCGGCCCGAATCCATGGGAACCCCTGGGGGTATCATGAGACCATCCCAGAAGAAGTTATTGGGTTCCATAGAATTTGGGCTTCTGATCGAAGTTAGACCTGAGGGTGGAGACTGAGCCAGCTGACCTCACCAGCAGTGGGCGGGACGGGGCAGGTAAGATAGCAGGACAGACAAGAGATAAGTCAGTCTTGACCCAAGAGTGGTGTGCTGAACATCTGAGCACCAGCTGAGGCCACCAAGGGGAGGAGCAGTTTGACCATGCGGTGGTAGGCCTCAGCCTGTAACAAAGAACCGTGCCTGCGATCGCAGAATCCTCTCCCTGCGTCACAAGAAAATCAAGAAACCGGTAACTGATATGCTGTGGTGATTCTGTGTGTTGTATTCCATTGTTGTATAGTTTAGCCTGACCTTATACCTGTGTATATTTAGTTGTATATCGTGTATCTAGTGTATTATTATAATCAATTACCTCAAGTAATTGTGGGCCTGCCTTTTATTCTGCATAACGAACGCACGTCCGTGTGAGCTCGGCTCAAGCCAAAAACGCTACCCAGGGTTGGTTCCTGACCCGATATAGGCCCATTCACGGACTGGGCGTATATCTAAAATAGGGACTGGTGGCAGCATACCAACTGGGGATTGGGGAAGGCTGGTAGTGACGGTCGGAGGTTCAGATATATATATTCCTGGCGCGGCCAAGGAAGATATATATACCGCCCTCACTACAGAGGGCCCCGATACCCAGTAGGTTACAGGACAGTCTCCCTGGCGACCGCTTATCCTAGGTGCAGTTCCTTGACTGACCTGAGGCTAAGAGGGCGCTAGCGAGTTGTGCTGTGTAGTGACGTTACGGTTTAGTGACGTTGAAGGGATAACACACTACCGTGTTCCCTGCGCTGGTTGCAGCTTCCTGGCACTACTTTCTCTAGGTGCAGTACCTTGACTGACCTGAGAGGTAAGGGGGCGCCAGAGAGCTGCACCCACCGGCCGGCTTTCATCACAGCACCGAAGAACAGTGACATGCCAGTGGATTCTTGACGATGATTATTAATGGAAAATTCTGCCAGCGGTAGGTAGGATGCCCAATCCTCCTGATTTTCGGAAACGAAACACCTGAGGTAGGTCTCCAAATTCTGATTGACACGCTCGGTCTGTCCATTCGACTAAGGGTGGAAGGCAGAGGAAAAGGACAGCTGCACCACCAGTCGAGAACAGAATGCCCTCCAGAACATGGAAACAAACTGGGTCCCCCGATCTGACACCACATGGGAGGAAACCCCGTGAAGCTTCACAATCTCATTTATGAACACCTGAACAAGTGTCTTGTCATTTGGAAGTGCAGGCAATGCGACAAAATAAACCATTTTACTGAACCTATCTACTACCACCAAATCCACCGTTTTGCCTGCAGAAACCAGTAGGTCAGTAATAAAATCCATGGACAATTGTGTCCATGGCCTACTAGGGATAGGTAGCGGAAGAAGAGTACCAGACGGATGGGTATGCGAAACCTTAGAACGCGTGCAAATACTACAAGCAGCTACGTGTTCAATTACATCCTGATGCAACCCCGGCCATCAAAAACGACTAGCGAGGAGGTCTACCGTTGCCTTACCACCTAGATGCCCAGAAAGCACAGAGTTATGATGTTCCTTAATTACTTTGCAGCGCAGATTGGATGGTACAAATAACTTTCCTGAAGGGCAGGAGGCAGGGGCGTCCCCCTGTGCCTCCAGCAACTCACCCTCCAGTTCAGGATAAAGTGCCGAAATGAATTCACCTTTCTGTAATATCGCAGCAGGGTTCTCATGGTCACCACCACCAGTGAAACTCTGGGACAAAGCATCAGCCTTGACATTTTTGACCTCTGGATGAAAAGTGACAACAAAATTGAACATGGACCATCTGGCTTGCCTACGGTTGAGACGTTTAGCTGACTGGATATATGACACGTTCTTATGGTCAGTAATAACAGTAATAGGATGGACAGCCCCCTCCATCCAATGTCGCTATTCTTAGAATGCCAACTTGATCACCAAAAGTTCCCTATTACCCACGTCATAATTTCTCTCAGCCGAAGACATTTTTTTGTAGAAAAGAAGGCGCATGGACGCCATTTACCAGGGGACGAATCCTGAGACAACACAGCCCCAACCCCGACATCAGACACATCAATAAAGAGTTGAGAAACATCGGGTTGACTGAGTATAGGTGCAGTGGCAAAATGATTCTTTAAGGAAGAAAAAGCCTGGATGGAAGAATCCGACCATTTGGAAAAATCAGACCCCTTCTTAGTCATGTCAGTAAGGGGTTTCACAGTAACAGAGTGATTCTGGATGAATTTCCGGTAAAAATTAGTAAAGCCCAGAAAACCTTGTAGAGCCTTCAGGTTCTCGGGACGTTCCCAGTCAAGGACTGCACGGATCTTCTCCGGATCCATCCAAAAACCCGAAGATGACAACAAGTACCCCAAAAACTGCACCTCCTGAACAGTGAAAACACATTTTTCTAGTCCGGTCCGGCTTAAAGTTTGCTATCCCTTAATATCTGGAGTACCTGCTTAACATGCCCCTGATGAGTCTCAAAATCAGTGGAGTAAAGCAAAATATCGTCCAGATAGACCACCACAAACCTCCCTATCAATTGATGGAAAATATCATTTATGAAGTTCTGGAATACCGCAGGTGCATTGGCCAAACCAAAAGGCATAACTAGACTCTCGAAATGTCCTTCCGGGGTATTGAACGTTGTTTTCCATTCGTCCCCTTCTCTGATTCTAACCAGGTTGTAGGCTCCCCTTAAATACAACTTGGAGAATACCTTAGCTCCCACAACCTGGCTGAACAAATCAGGAATCAGAGGAAGAGGGTATGGATCATGGATGGTAATTTGATTTAATTCCTGGAAATCTAAACAGGGACGTAGACCGCCATCTTTTTTCTTCACAAAGAAACCTGTAGCCACGGGCTAAGATGAGGGTCTGATATGTCCCTTCTCCAGACTTTCCGCAATGAAATCCTTCATGGCTTGTCTCTCAGGGCCAGAAAGATTATACAGTCTGGACTTCAGTAGTTTAGCTCCGGAGGTCAGGTTAATAGGACAGTCATAAGCACGATGAGTGGGCAAATCCTGACATCCCCTCTCAGAAAAAACATCCTCAAAACCAGACAGAAAAGCAGGTAATATTTCCGTAGAGACAGTAGCAAGGGAAATATCTAGACAGTTCTCATGGCAGTAATCTCCCCATTCAATAATCTCCCCAGTTTGCCAATCAACCAACGGATTATGTTTAACAAGCCAAGGGATACCCAAGACAATCAGTGTGGGAAGATTGTCCAGAACATAGCAAGGGATGATTTCACAATGAACTGACCCCACCCTCACTTTTACATTATGTACAATCTGAGTAAATGCTCTCTCTGCAAGGGTCGCCGAGTTGATGGCGAAAATGGAAATAGGTTTATCTAAAGTACAGCAAACAAGACCATGAGTTTTCACAAACTCAGCATCCAAAATGATGACTCCGGCTCCACTGTCAGCAAACACAGAAATTTTTTCCCCACAAAAAAAGCATGCCTTTTTTCTTGTGAATCTCCGGGGAGATGTATGATGCAGATACACCCCCTTACTGCATGGGTTCTTCCACCTCCCCCAATACTGGTTCACCCCCAGACCGCTCCCCTGGCAGAGATACACAACCCCAACAAGAAGGCCCCGGAGAAGGTGGTCTCACCTGTCAATCCCGAAGGCGTCTATCAAGACGTATGGCCAAAGACATGGCAGCCTCCAAGGACTTAGGGGTTTCATATACTGCCAAGGCATCTTTCAACCTTTCAGTAAGCTCCTTACAAAATTGACTTCTAAGGGCTGAGTCATTCCATTTGGAATCCGTTGCCCATCTGCGGAATTCCGAACTGTATGTTTCCACTGACCGATTTCCCTGCTTAAGGCGACGTAGCCTAGACTCAGCCAAGGCGACTCGGTCAAGGTCATCATAAATGAGGGCCAGAGCCTCGAAAAAACACTCCACAGACTGGAGACAAACAGAGTCCTGCGGTAAAGAAAACGCCCATGACTGAGGATCTCCCTGTAATAGAGAGATCACAATACCAATCCGTAGCTCCTCATTACTAGAGGAGTAAGGATGAAGTTTAAAGTATAATTTGCATGCCTCCTTAAATACTAAAAAACATATCCCTACCTCCTGAAAACCTGTCCAGGAGGACAACCTTGGGTTCAGGCTGGACCTGCCTACCTGCAGAGACCCTCAGATTGGCGACCTGTAACCGCTGATGCTGCTGCTAAACCTCACAGCGGAAGTCATTCACCTCCAGTGACAGACTGTGAAACTGCTCTGCGAGCTCTGCAACTGAACCTGTACGAAGGGAGAAAGGAAAAAAAAGGTCCACGCCAAAAAACACACAGAGAAAGAAAAAAAAAAGGCAGATTTTTTTTTTCCTTTTCAAAACGTGCTCGGCCGGTGATAATGTCGTGCCAGGTGTGGGAAAGACTAGTGCAACACAAAAGGAAAAGTGAAAGGGAGCCCAGATTCTTAGCTTTAGACGACTCCAGACAAATGAACACACGGCCTCAAGCTCCAGAGAGGACGAAGTACTGCTCTTGCTAAAGCCTCACAAGTAGTAATGAATATCGGCACCTCCCTCTCAGACACAGCAGTTAATTATACACCCAGACGAGGGAGATAATTAGCCAGAGGGAGGTAGCCGCTGGGTCCTAGAGACAGCCAGCCTCTAGCAAGATGTCTGTAATGCCAAATGTAGAGATCTCCTGCAACCAACTGCAGGGCGACTGTCTGTCACCTCTGACACACCCATGACACTCGCTCCCAATACTGTGTCCGCATAAATTTTCCCCTTGCTCCTCATACTATGTCCACACTCATCCCCCCACTAACCATACTGTGTCTGCACCAACCCCACACACAGTAAATGCACTCACACACACAGTAAATGCCCTCACACACACAGCAAATACCCCCCCTACAAGCAGTAAATACACCCCCCAGGCAGTAAATATCCCCCTGCAGTAAAACCCCTCTGAGGCAGTAAACCTCTGACTGGCACCATGCTTGACCCGAGCCTCAGTAATAACAGGGCACCCCCTGTAAATGTCTGAAATAAAATTACATTGAATATTAATTGAACAAAATGTACAGCAGTCCTTTAAATCTCCGTATGCCACTCTAAAGAAAATCATTATACATAACCGCATATTTAAATAACCCTCCACAGGAGCATCATTATGATCCCTAAGGTGTCATTTGTCATTAGAGGTGCCTCATATGGTCGTCAGCTAGAACATTGAAAAAATGTTGGGACATCTGAAATGTAATCCCTCTTAAATGGGAAATGTATACTATCAACCTTCCATTTATCCTGTTGCCTATAGTCATACTGACCTATTCTGTAGTATGTGTGTAGATATTGTAATCTTTTGGCAACTTTACCTGCATATAAATATACTTATACGTTTTTCTGTGCTACAGCGCTATGTGCTGCTTGGTCTGGAATACGTGAGCTGCGGGGACTTTAACACCTTCCTTCTGGAGAAGGGGCGGCTTGACATCCCCAGCGCAAGGTACATTTTATATTACCTACAATCCTGATCATAACTGTACATAAATGTCTAGGGTTGGTTCTGTTCACTTTGGTGCTGTATTATATGCCTTTGGGTTCTGGTGCTTTTTATATCAAAAATATTGTAGACTGCAGCGACAGAAACCTGAGGGGCTCCATTATTCATCAGTGGGATCTGGCAGGATTTGTTGTATGTTCTGCATATGGTCATCTTGTTCTGGTCGATCATGTACATAATATTGGCTGGATCTTGGTGTTTCTTGTTTCTCCTCGGGAAGCTACACTCATTCATGTCTTTCTGTCAGATTCTATGCCGCTGAACTGGTCTGTGGAATCCAGTACCTCCACTCCAAGGGCGTCATCCACAGAGACCTCAAGCCCGAGAACATCCTGGTGGCTGAAACGGGCCATATTAAGATCACAGATTTCGGTCTCGGAATTGACAACATGCATGGAGACCGAACAGCCACCGAATACGCTGGAACACCGGGCTACATGGCTCCTGAGGTGGGATAATAGTGCTTTCCTATTTAATTTTCACAAAAATTACAGTCCATGGGAATGTTAACATTTTGACCTTTCTGTTCTCTCTTCCATGATAGATTTTTGCTGGCGAGGAGTATAACGCCGGAGTAGACTGGTATTCTCTCGGTGTCATCTTAAAAGATATGGTTACCAGTGAGTGTACGTTCCATCTGACACTCGATGAGGCATCCTCCGGCATTGATGACATCATTAAACAGGTCAGTATAACTCCAAGTTATTAGTACTAGGAGTTGTATATTATTTATTTAAATGGTGAAGTTGTGAGAATGTTTTATTGCCTCTACCGCTTACCTTCATGGGTTTTACATTATTGTTTTTAGCTCCTTCAGAAAGATCCAGCCAGACGCTTAGGAGTCCATGGTAACATCCGAGAGCAGGTGTTTTTCCAGTGTATTGATTGGGTCTCTGTGGAAGCCCTGAAAGTGCCTCCACCACACATCCCTGTAGTAAGTATATGTCCAGATCACATTGCACCATCATCTCTGCATAGGGGAAACAATGATGGGTAGAGAACACTTATTGAAAGCTGATAGTTGTTTCTATCATTTTTTGGTGTTGACTTTCTGTTGAGTATTATTTACCGCTGACACTAACATTGTTAAATCAACATCATCCAGAGCTGCTGGTCCTGGTCTGATGGTTCAGATCATTTCACTTTTCACTTTCAAGTTAATGTGGACATCATCCTTCTCCAGAAGGATTAAGATTTTGGTAATTTCAGTGCAGTTTAAAACCAGGAATGTGATAAAAAGTCATATTCTTAATGTTATGATTCTTTTTTTGTTTTATAGCCAACTAAAGCTCATCACCGTTCTCGACCACACCATCTGGAGAAATTAGAAGCAGCGGAGGCCAAAAAGTCACCTCTATCAGCAAAGGACCAGGCCATGTTCAAGGGATTTTCTTTTGTCAACATGGAAACCCTTGACAAGACACCAGCTCCATAGTCACCAGAGCGAGCTGTCTTCCTCAGCCTCCAGAAGACCTTGAAGAACCGAAGAGTGAACATCACTGATCATCTGGAAAAACTGCTGGAATGAAGATAACCATGGACACAACACTGAGGGACCCCAAAAACAGACTCTAAAGATGGAGAAGCCAGATATTGTAATCATATGCTGGCGGTAAGTATAAGCACCACAACACCTGCGCTTCACTATAATCATAGACATGTGCAGAACTTTTTACACTAACCGGTAATTGGGTTTCTTCTTGCTCATGACAGCTCCATCTTTCGGTGCTGTCTTGGGCTAAGAAGAAATAACATGGTGTGCGATGGCCGGCTATTAAGGGGAGGAAGGAGGCCGGATTTTTTTTTTTAAACAAACATCATTGCACATGTCTATGATCATTTTTACCATTACCGGTAGTAAGATTTCCTCACACTCATGAAAAAGCTGTCATGGGTGTTGGGAAGAGGTGTGTGATGGCCGGCTATTAAGGGGAGGAAGGAGGCCGGATTTTTTTTTTTTTTTTTTTTTTTTTACAGGTGAGCATAAAGATGACAGTGGATCCCAGTGGAAGAAAGAGATGCCAGCAGATCTACTCATATGCTGGCGGTAAGTATAAGCGCCACAACACCTGCGCTTCACTATAATCATTGACATGTGCAGAACTTTTTACAATAACCGGTAATTGGATTTTCCTCTTGCTCATGACAGCTCCAACTTTCGGTGCTGTCTTGGGCTGAGAAGAAATAACATGGTGTGCGATGGCCGACTATTAAGGGGAGGAGGAGGCCGGATTTTTTTTTTAAACAAACATCATTGCACATGTCTATGATCATTTTTACCATTACCGGTAGTAAGATTTCCTCACTCTCATGAAAAAGCTGTCATGGGTGTTGGGAAAAGGTGTGTGATGGCCGGCTATCAAGGGGAGGAAGGAGGCCGGATTTTTTTTTATGCAGCTGAGCATAAAGTTGACAGCGGATCCCAATGGAAGACATCGAAGATAAAGGAGTCAGCAGATCTACTCATAAACTGGCGGTAAGTATATGCACCACAATATCTGCACTCCATTATAATCATAGCTATACGCAGAACATTTTACACTGTCAGTCAGTGCCGGTGCGCGGTTAGAGCAGCCGATTACTATGTACTGAGCAGTGACTGAAGCCGCGTCGGCTTTATTAAGATCTGGGCCCCAGTCACTCACAGCCGCAGCTACTTACACTGTATGGCCGCAGCAGAGTGGGCTGGCCTCATCTGACATCAGTGACATCAGACACTGCCGACCCGCTCTTTGGTCCCAAGCTGCCGGCGAACCCTGGTTCTTGCGGCACAATAGGAGTTGAAGGCCTCAAAGTGATGAGGTGCACGCGCACACCCACTCGTAAAAAGAGGGTGCAGCTATGCCAACTGGTGCAGTAACAGAAGAATCTGCGGAAACACGGTCCAGTACCATGTCACCAAAGAGTCCTTCTCACAAAATGCTCCCTCCCACTGTTTTTATGGAGATGGAAGAAGAGCCAATGCCTTCATGTTCATGTTCCATTTTAGAACATGTATATGAAGGACAATCTTGCGGCCAAAGTGCAGATGTAATGCAGTTGCCGGAATGCAACGCACAGAGACACAAGGCAGGGACAGTCAGAGATGATTATAAACAGTTTATGTATATATAAAACAGGTATTTTGAACAAGGGGATAGCAACAAGGGTATTGAACGGTAATTTGAAATATTAGCAAAATACGAAGTCTCTCAAAGTAATGTGGTGCACCCAGTCAGGGGAGTCACCACGTCAGTTCTTTATCTCTATATATGGCTCTAGCGAGGGTCACCGGTTATTCCCGCTAGGCCGCAAGTCTTTTCCGGACAAAATCAATTAAAGCAAGTTTAGCTTCTTCCGCCCCAACTATTCCCCTCCCAACCTGAGTACCTAAACCCAACTGGCCCCAGTACCGTGAGTGAACAGAAGAAGTGACGGCCCTGTTCACGTATGCAGCTCTTCTGCTTTCACTGGCGTGACTTTCCTGGCTCAGCAGTCTCTCAACTCCTCTCTTCCTGGCCGTTGGAGGCAGTCTCTCAAGCCGGGAATAGGGGGGTCCAGACCTCGTCTGTCGGCGGGCGACGTCGGGTTCCGCGAACTCACTCAGCACCACAAGCAGGTTCCGACTCTCCTCAGTAGGTACAGCACTCGGGTCACATCTGTGAGGGATCTGGAGCTCATCCACCGGCGTCCAGCTATGTCACCTGGCAGGCCTCCGGCTTAGGCTTGCCACGCGGGGCTTCTCAGCATGCAGGGAGCACGTCTGCTCCTCTCTGCTGCTTGGCGCCAAAAACTCCTCAGGCTTGGTGCTCTGGCCTCTTATCTCCAGGAACTCCTTCCTGGAAGTCACCTGACCGGATCCTGCATCTAAATCTGCTCTCTCTTCTACTTCCCTTGTATATCTTGGCTCCGCTTGACTGTGTCTGGCCTGCAGATGGCAGTCTCTTTCCATCTTTGAAGCATCATGTCAGAGTTCTCTTAAAGGCTCTCTTGCCTCTACTAGATTCCTCCCTCCTTTTTGTTCGCCAGTCCTCGGGCAAGTGGATTTCTTGCAGGATTGACGTCTCTTTCTAGACAATGCAAGCTCAGACAGGAGTTGGGCACACTCCTGCGTTTTCTGTTGGATCTGAGACCAGATAAACTCTTCTTGAGCATACCGATTAGGAGGAATTCCGGCATTAGCCCGCTCAGTTCTGCGGGGCTCCTCCTGCGGAGGTGACTCTGGGATATCCGATCAATCAACCTCTGGGGATTGCAAGTCACTTCTTGATTCATTCTGGGTCCTACTCGGGGTTTGCATCGACGGTTCTGACAGGCCCAACTTCATTGTGGCCCATCCTTCTTCATCCCCCAAGGTTCCGGTATGCGAAACCTCAGCCAATTTGTTTGAAGGCCCAACTTCGTTACAGGCCTCTGCTTCAGAAGAGCAAGGTCGCAGCATATTACGGTGCAACACCCTGGGTGTCGCAGCGTCATCCCCTTCGGGCCTGACCTCGTAGACTGGGTTGTCGGGGTGAATCTTCTTCACCACCCAATATGGTATCGCCTCCCAACGATGGTCCAGTTTACTCCCAAATCGTTTGGCCCTGACCAGCACACGGTCTCCTGGCTGGAGTGATCCACCTGAGGTCGGGGGCCGATCTGCATCCTCTACTTCCTGAAACTTCTGAGAGACCAATCTTCTCACCGTATGAAGCCGGCGCTTGTGCTCTCGAATCCAGGTACTCGGGCTACTGCCCGTGCTGGAGTCTTCTGAGTCTAGCTCTAGTTCAGTAATTTCTCATCCACTCCTTCCAAACAGCAACATGTAAGGGGTGTAGCCAGTAGTCGCATGAATTCGATTATTATACACCCACACCAGTTCGGACACAAATTCGGGCCACTTCATCTTTTGTCCGCTTCCAGCGTTCGCAACATTTGCAACAGGGTTCGGTTGAAGCGCTCGCATGTTCCGTTCCCTTGAGGGTGGTAAGACGTTGTTCGGGATCGGTCGATCCCATAGATACGGTATAGTTCATCCATCACTCGTCCTTGGAAGCAGGCCCCTTGGTCAGAATGTATTTGCTTCGGACACCCATAAATCCGGATGAAATCCAGACAGATGGCCTTAGCTGCGGCTTCTGCTGTCTGGTCTTTGGTAGGCTTCACTACTGCGAACTTGGTAAAGTGATCAGTCATTACCAGTGTCCGTAACCATTGTATGAAGTTCCGATCATCAGATAGTCAATCATCAGGACTTCCAAGGGTGCAGAAGTTCGGATGGCCTGAATGGGAGCCCTTTGTTCCGGGGGTTTGCTCAACTCACACTGGCAACATGTTCAGCTGACCCCTTCAACTTCTTGCCGCAGTTGAGGCCAATACACCAGCCATTGCAACCACTGAAAGGTCTTCTCCACACAGAAGTGAGCACCTCTTCTATGAGCCTCCTGGGCTAGCTGTGTTACCAGCGCCTCTGGAACTACTACCTGCCAGGTAACATCAAACTCTCGAGGTAGCTGGATTCTTCAGCATAGCAAGCCATCCTTCAGGAAGAGCCTCTCCCACTGGCCTAGGATTTGTAGGGTAGTTGGTAGGGAAGCGGCCTTGGCCTCCTGGTCGGGTCTTTGACCAAGGGCGACCCATTCTCTCAGCTTTGCCAGCTCTGGGTCGGATTGTTGCAGATGTATCCACTCGTCTCTTGAGCGGCCCAGGATTTGAGTGGGCCTCGGCTCCTCTCTGGTCTCCTGGGCGTCGACCACAGCAGCAGCAAACTGGCTGAAATCCGGAATCTCGTCACGTTCTAACTCCTCATCTCTATCCCTCTTCGTGCCCGTCTGAGTAACCCAGGACAGGGCATCTGCATGAGTGTTCAGAGCCTTGGACCGATAGGCGATCTTATACTGGTATTTGGACATCCTTCAACCCACCGCTACTCTAGCGCGCCCAGCTTGGCGTTCTCCAAGTGGGCCAAAGGGTGGTTATCTGTCCGCACTTGCACTTCTGACCCCCACAAGTACTCAGCAAATTTCTCGGTCATGGCCCACACCAGTGTGAGTAGCTCCAGCTTGAACGAACTGTAGTTGTCCGGATTCTTCTCCGTATCGCGGAGCGACCTGCTGGCACACGCAATCACCCGCTCTTTTCCTCCTTGCACTTGAGCCAGCACTGCTCCCAGTCCATGCAAGCTTCCATCAGTGTACAATACGAAAGGCTGCGAAAAGTCAGCATAGGCCAGAATTGGGGCATCCGTTAGCGCCATTTTCAATGCTCGGATTGCCTCTTCTTGTCGTGGGCCCCACTGAATGGGCTGCCGCTTGGCTCCCCCAGCCATTCCTCTCAGCAATTCATTGAGCGGGATCGCAATCTTAGCGAAGTCTTTAATGAATCTGCGGTAGTATCCAGCGAGCCCCAGGAATGCCCTCAGTTCTCTTAGATTGGCGGGTGTGGGCCACTTCTGCACGGCAGCTACTTTCTCCGCAGTGGGGTGCACTCCCTCACTGGACACAGTGTGCCCCAGATATTCAATTTCCTGCTTGAAGAGACGACACTTACGAGGCTTAATTTTCAGGCCGTGCCTCCGAAGCCGTTCTAACACTTGTTCCAGTCGTCAGAGATGATCTTCAAACGGTAGCGGAATAGATAATGATATCGTCCAGATATATTAAAGTGGCTTCAAAGTTGAGGTCTCCCAAGCATCTCTCCATCAGTCTTTGGAAGGTTCCCGGCGCATTTGTTAGCCCGAACGGCATCCGATTGAACTCAAACAGGCCCATAGGGAGAACAAAAGCTGTCTTCGGACGATCCTTCTCAGCTACTGGGACCTGCCAATAGCCACTGGCCAGGTTGAGGGAAGAGAAGAACTTGGGGCATCCTAGAGCAGATAGAGACTCTTCAATTCGGGGGAGTGGATAGGAGTCCCATACTGTACAGGCATTCAGCTTCCGATAGTCTACACAGAATCTCAGGGTACCATCCTTCTTCCGGACCAGCACGATAGGAGCCGCCCAAGGACTCTGACTTTCGCGGATTACGCCGTTCCGCAACATGTGGGCCAACAGCTCTTTCACCTCCTGGTACATTTGAGGCGGGATCTGCCAATATCTCTCTCGAATGGGAGCAGTATTTCCGGTGGGTATTTCGTGTTGAATGTCCCGAGTGCACCTGAAATCGTCTTCATGTTGTGCAAACACTCCATCATATCTCTGTAGAAGTTGTTCGATCTGCCTTACTTGTCCAGCAGAAAACTCAGTAAGATTAGCCTCCATTTTCTCCAAGAGGTGGCGCCCAGCCAACGGTTCTCTTCCATTCTCTTGGCTGTTGAGGGACACCTCCAGGGTCCATGGCTCTCCTTCCACAGGTGCCAGCCCTATAGTGTCAGCTCTGGTAAGGGCCTCTGGCATTATACAGACTCACGCCACCTCTTGTCGGGGCAAAAACTGTAAACTCATGCCACTTAGATTGATGCAACGCACGGGCACTCGACCCTGCCGCACGGTGGCCAGGGTCCGAGCAACTTGGAGTCCTGAGGGCGCTTCCTCTCCCTCCACTGGTTCAATTTGAATGTCCATGCCCACTAAGGACACATGTGCCGGCACCCGTAAAGTGAGTACAGTCTGTCCCACTGGCAGTGTCATTGTGGCTTCAGGTGGTATCGATACCTTACCAAGGTACTGAGAGGTAGCGGGCAATTTTTGAATTCGACTGACCCACACGAGATGCTGGAATACTCTCTTGTTAGCTGGGTCACGAGTGGCGCGGTCCAGTTGTTTTTGTTACAGCCCTCGGCCAGGAACTGTCCGACCTCCTTCAGCACATTCATGCCCAGGGTTACAATGGGCCCCTCGCCTTCGGGCCCTGTGGTCAGTACTAACCCCTTCTGACTGAGGTCCTTTCCACATGCTTGGACAGACATCCATACTACTCCCGCTACTGGGATAGGTAGTTGATTAGCAGCCACCAGCTTGACAGTGGGATCCTGCCAGGAACAAGCAACTTCAGGAAAGTGGCTTTGGAAATACGCCTCAGGCATAGTGGTCACCTGAGACCCAGTGTCCATTAGGCAGTGGATCCGCTGCCATTAAATTCAGCCCAGATAATGGGCCTCTCAGAGAAAATGTCTTCAGAGCTCCCTCTTCCACTCTCTGAAGCTCGAGACCCCACAGTATGCTCCACAACCGTGGGGCATCTTAGTTTAACGGCTGCCCCCGCCTCCTCCTTTCTCGGTTTGGACAGTCTTTGGAGATATGCCCCCTACCATTGCAGGTCCAACACTCTGGTCCTCATTCTACCGATAGGTCGGGTACATGATGTGTTGGGGCCTGGTAGGAACATCTTTCTCGCTCTGGTCTCCACCCATGTGGGGCAGTAGGATGCATCAGCAAGGAGGCAGTAGGGGCCTTTCTAATAGTGTTCAGCTCACCCCGAATATCTCGAATTTCCTGACGTATCTCCCGTACCCAGTCAGGCTCCTTGTTGGTGAATCCAGGGGTAATTGCTTCATGACTTCTAACTGTGGCTTTGAGAACAGGAACTTCTTTCTCCAGGACTCTAGCTTCAGCCCCTACCTCCAGGAAGCCCAGATCAGGGCTCAAACGCAGCCGCTCCTTCAAGATCTGCCTCAGGAAAGGGTCTTTCAAGCCAGCAATCATTTGGTCACGCAACACTTCATCCAATGGTCCCAGTCCTTGGTTCCCATCTCGAGCCTTCTTAGTGATATGGGCCGTCACTTCCTGTAATGCATTAACATATTGATTTATGGTCTAATTTTCCCCTTGGACCCGCTGAAACAACCGTAGGCGCAAGTGTCCCAGATCTGTGGTGTCACCGTGCATGTCCTCTAGGATTTTTATCACTTTGTCCACGGTGTCATGGTCCCCAGGTGGGCGGTACATCGCAGTTTGCCGGGCCTCCCCATCAAGGGTTAGGAGGGCCAGTTCCGCCTGGGCTGGGGGATCAAGGGGATACATACGTAGCATACTTCTCAGTCTTTCTACCCAGTCCCACAGTGACATGCCATCCTCCGTGAATTTGGGAAGATGATTGAGCATAGCCCCCAGGGGTATATGGTTCCGGCCAGACCCAGCCCCAGACTGATCTGCCATCTCTGCGTCTGAATGTTGCATCCTGCCGACTACGCCAAATGTAATGCAGGTGCCGGAATGCAACACACAGAGACACAAGGCAGGGAAAGTCAGAGATGATTATAAACAGTTTATGTATATATAAAACAGGTATTTTGAGCAAGGGGATAACAACAAGGGTATTGAACAGTATTTTGATATATTAGCAAAATATGAAGTCTCTCAAAGTAATGTGGTGCACCCAGTCAGGGGAGTCACCACGTCAGTTCTTTATCTCTGTATATGGCTCTAGTGGGGGTCACCGGTTATTCCACATAGGCCGCAAGTCTTTTCCGGACAAAATCAATTAAAGCAAGTTTAGCTTCTTCCGCCCCAACTGTTCCCCTCCCAACCTGAGTACCTAAACCCAACTGGCCCCGGTACCATGAGTGAACAGAAGAAGTGACGGCCCTGTTCACGTATGCAGCTCTTCTGCTTTCACTGGCGTGACTTTCCTGGCCCAGCAGTCTCTCAACTCCTCTCTTCCTGGCTGTTGGAGGCAGTCTCTCAAACCAGGGATAGGGGGGTCCAGACCTCGTCTGTCGGCGGGCGACGTCGGGTTCCGCGAACTCACTCAGCACCGCAAGCAGGTTCCGACTCTCCTCAGTAGGTACAGCACTCGGGTCACAACTGTGAGGGATCCGGAGCTCATCCACCGCTGTCCGGCTATGGCACCTCGCAGGCCTCCGGCTTAGGCCTGCCACGCAGGGCTTCTCAGCATGCAGGAAGCACGTCTGCTCCTCTCTGCTGCTTGGCGCCAAAAACTCCTCAGGCTTGGCGCGCTGGCCTCTTATCTCTAGGAACTCCTTCCTGGAAGTCACCTGACCGGGTCCAGCATCTAAATCTGCTCTCTCTTCAACTTCTCTTGTATGTCTTGGTTCCGCTTGACTGTGTCTGGACAGCAGATGGCAGTCTCTCTCCATCTTTGAAGCATCATGTAAGAGTTCTCTTAAAGGCTCTCTTGCCTCTACTACACAGAGTCGTTTTCTTCAGAGGAGTGCACTCATGTAACATTACAAGGAGAAGAAATCGATTGGAAAGACCCAGCAATGTGGCCAGATGTCATCATGGACAAGGAAAGGGAGAAGATTGTATTTTCAGGGCTTTCTAATAACGAAGTATTGAAGCAGATAGTACAATCTCTGCCTAAGGATGTTGATGACCGTTCTTTTAGTGACTTTCTCCTATATGCCAAGTCATCTAATGGGCGTGAACATTTTTTCTTGGATTGGCTAACATGGAGCCCAAGTAAGAAAGCAATGTATTGTGTAGCGTGCATGGCATTTTCTGTTGATCAGAGAATCAAGACTGGGAGCAGACTTTATCGGAAAGAAGGTTTTAATCCTTTGGTTTTCATATGGCATCGCCTGTACCTCAAGCTACCAGAGCATGAACATATTGCACAGAACAGGAAGCACCACTCGAGTTGGAGAACACTCCAAAATGTCCTAGGTGGCCATGCTGTTGACTTTGAGATGCAATGAAGTTTAGCGAAGGAAGCGGAGAAGCTCGTGACTCTTCTAGAAAGACTTTTGGATGCGACACTGAAATTAGGTTAATGCAACATGGCTTTCAGGGGAATATTGCAGAGAATTTGAGATCTAAATAACGGCAATTTTCTTGGAACTTTGGAAATCCTGTCACAATATGACAGTGTACTAAAAGAGCATCTAGAAAATTCAAGGTTAGTCAAGAAAAGCAAAAAAATTCCAGCTCATTATCTATCTTGGACAATACAAAATACATTTATAAATATTTATAGAAAACATGTCCTGGATGCCATATTTTCAGATAGGAAAGAAGCTATTTATTTTTATTTGTGATGCTACTTCAGATGTCTCACGCACTGAACAGAACGTTGTACTTTTCAGGTATGCCTCCAGAGAGACATACATTTTTTTTTCAGAAGACACGAGAAGAAATTGAGGACATGGTTATATCAAGACTGAATGAGCATGCCATTGACCTAAAAACTGCAGAGGCCAGGTATATGATAAAGGAGCAAACATGTCTGGTAGGATTAAAGGTGTAAGGGCCAAAATTCTAGTGAAATTTCCAAGGGTTCTCTTTAGTCTGTATACTGCCCATTCTATAAACTTTGTGGGTGTTCATGCTGTTGCAAGCTGTCCTGAAATGAAGACTTTTTTGGAAGCCTAAACCGGCTATACATTCTGTTTAGCAATGGTCTTCCAACTTGATGCAGTTGGAAGGCCTTTACATGGTCTAAGTGACACCCGGTGGAGCTCAAGAATAGAGGCTGCCAAGCATTTTGAAGTTTTTTGATGAAGTTCTTTCTTACGGAAAACTTACAAATGATGCACATTCAGAAGCTGAAGATGTCTAAGACTATTTTTTGTCTTTCAGGGCAGTGATTTTAGCAACATTTTGGGTAAAAGTTCTTACGACTTTTGAGGAGAGAAAAAAAATACTACAATCTAGATCTGTCTCTTTTGGAAGTTGGAGCTGCCAACATTAAACCTCTCTCTGAAGAAACGATATTACTCGGGAAAAGTGTCCCACTCTGCTTTCTGAAGCTGGTTTGGTAGCAGATTCCAGATGGCAAAGGACCTATTGAATGCTCAACAATAGTGCCAAAGAAAGTCAAAGCATCATGAAGCTGCAAATCCTGAAAAGCACTTCAAAGCTAATGGCCTTCTTGTGGCAATGGACACTATAATTTCTCATTTTCACCAGCGCCTCAGATCAATGGAATATGTCTGCAAGTTGTTTGCTCCAGTTCTTAAGGTGAGGACAATTAGTGAAAAACAATCTGGTGGCATCCACTGAAGAATTGATCTCTGCATACCCTAAGGATCTAAACATCATCGTTACTTTCTGAGCTGCAACATCTTTGGAAAGTTTATGAAGGTACATTTACAGAAAATATGGGTCCACTGGATTTACTAAACGCCATCTACAAATTCGAGCTTCAAGGAATATATGGAGAGGTGTGTATTGCACTCAGAATTTTTAGCATCCTACCACTTTCAGTAGCAGAAGTACAGATAGCATTTAGCAATCTCTCATTGGTAAAGAACTATCTGCGTCCTACAATGACAGAATAACGATTGAACAGCCTAGCCCTTCTGTCAATTGAGCATGAGCTCTCCAGACACCTGAATATTAAAGACCTGATTAATGATTTTGCTAACCAGAAGGTAAGACGACTGCCTGTTCCATACATGTAAATTTGCACTTCACATCTTCTACATTGCAGCCAGTTTTACATTAGTGTATTTATGCCATGAATGTTCCCCTGTATTATGGATGAGTATCCTAGCCTGACTGCGGGATTACTGACCCAAAGTCCTAGCATTAGACAGATGTAACAGATCGGATAGTAATGTTTCAGTTCTGAGACCTGCACCTGACTGACCCAGCGATGCACTATCAGTACCCCAGATGGGAATACCCATTTATTATTAGGGCTCAGTTCTAAGGATAGAGCGCACTATTGTCTGTTGTTCTTAGACTTATGGAAATACATCTTTATTATTATGGTTCAGTTCCTTAGATCGTGTGCAATACTGTTTCTTGTTTTTATATTGCATTTTCCTGACCTCACAAAATGACCTTATTTTCATTGTATTAATTGGTTATACATGTTGTCATTGTTTTGTTTTCTGTTTGTTTTGTTACTGACACTATAATTTGCACTTTACATAATTGACCAAAGGATTTAACTAAATGACTCTCATGAAAAAGAGCGAAATGTTTAGTGGGAATGTGTTACGAAGCTTCTATGTTAAGGGCATTGACCACTCTCTGGTTATTGTTAACCAATGTGTTTGTAAGAGGAATAAAAGGCACTTAGTGACAAAATTCAATATAGACTATATTTCTATTTCCCATATCTCATATTTAGTGCCAAAATTCAAGAAAGGCCATATTAGTAAGTGCCTTATCATCCTCTCAAACACATTGGTCAACAATAACCAGAAAATGGCCAATCCTTTTAATCATAGCTTAAAGTTTTGGAAGAATTTACTTTAAAGTTTGTCATCCCTTATATCACAAAATAATAAATATTCAGAAACTGCTTTTCTAATAGACTGACACATCCAGAAGAGATCCCTTTTCATCAGTCACCTCATTATTATAACAAGCAGGATTACAATGAGAGATAACAGAATCCACCATTCACATTAGGTCGTGTCACAGCTCACCTCTTCCCCTTTCCTGCACAATGACATCTGCATGTCACTAAATATAAGAACATGTAAAGAAAACTGTCCCAAGGAAATACATAGAGTCCCCTATAATGTCTAATGCCCATGTCTCCAAATAGGCAAGAGAGCAGCTTCCATAAATGTACAGAAAACAGAATACAATAATCTGCAATCAGAAATACAGATTATAAAAAATGATCACAATCTGATTTCAATTAGTTTAAAAATGTATGTGACACATTCCCTTAAAGAAAAATAAAGAAAAATATCACTAAACAGAGAATTGGATATTTTAAGAAATGTTTAATAGGTTAGAGTAGAGTAGGGCCCTGCCAAAGGAGTCTACCTTGTCGTGGTGGCAGGCTTAAAAAATCTTTTGGCCAAAACAAAAGCTGCTGGCTGTGTATGTGATATAGTGTTTGATGGGAACTGTTAATGTGTGATTGGTAAGGACGTGGTGCAGAAGTGGAGTTTTTCCAAGATTGGGTGGTGGGAGTGTGGAAGATTCAAGAGATGGAGGCGAAGCTGGGGTGGAGTTTCAAGGGGGCTCGAAAATTTTGCCAGAATGGGGTGCTGAAATTCCTGATGACAGCCCTGCTTCTTTATATATCAAAAATCACAGTCTCCTACTCTCCATAGGCTGGTGTTCAAAGGAGTACTGTCATGACAAGCACTGGCGTGTTCAGCAGACCCAAGGCTGTCATGGCAACTCTACGTGTCATCTATTTTGGGAAGAAGAGGTTAAATATAGGGGGAGAATCTCCCCTATTTGTATCTCAATCCGCCTGTTGGTAGACCCAAAATGACATAAAAGGGATTTTGTATCATAAAATATAAATTTTATTGAATGATATTTAAAGTTATACAAAGACAATAAATAAGGAAAGGAGGGGAGGGGTTGGGGATAGGAGAGGACAGCTATAGAGGCAGGATGAGATGGTAAAGATCCTGCAAGGAGACTAACATCCCTAAACCAGCATAGATTGTATCACAAATGTGAGTGTAAGCTGCCGGCCAGGTAATATAATGGTAAAAAACCCAGCATAGATCGTATCAAAAGGTACCTTCACATAAGGAGCATTGATAGCAAAGGTAGGTATAACATGTGGCTTTCAAGGTAATAACCTTATAAAGTAAGTCAGTGACAATAGTAGGTATAACATGTAACAAGAAAAGGTAATAATAGACAATAGATTCAGAGGTTACATTATAAAAGATATCACCATTGTCAAAGATTTCCATTACCTTGTGCCATAAAGATAAGATCTAAGGCAGCGTGCACTAAGATGCTGGGGGGGTGTAGCAGCCGCAGGTGCAGCTTCCCTCCATTCGCAACTGTTAGAAGCAGATGATAGCTGAATAACACAGCCGTCATCTGCCAGCTCAGTTCCCAAGTCCACATCAAAGAACAGGGATGTATGTTATTTTTTTTTATAAACATTTTATTTTATTGTTTTACTTTTTTTATTTTAGTCTCTATACAGAACGTGAACCTGGTTGAGCTTTATTGCACGATGCTGCGCGGCATGATTTACAATTACAGCTGTGGGGGCCATTGTGTGAGTTGGTTGACTAAAAGAGCCCCTAACTTTATTTGACAACCTAGATGCCACTGATACTATAGGTTGCGGCATCAAAGAGGTAAATTAAAGAAAACAGTTAGGATCAAAGACATTGACTGCTCAGTTCCTGCGGGAGCCCCTCAGTGATCCAGCTGGAATGGCGCCACCACCGGAGGTGAGTATAGCTGCTATTGCTTTACTTCGTGGAAACAGTAATTGAGAAGGGTTGGTCCTAGTAGTGGACAACCCTTATATAGATAATCTCCTGCTGATAAATTAATAAAATTCAGTGAAACACATGTGGTGTCAACATGTGCACTATACCTCTAAATTCATTGAAGGGTACAGTTTTTTTTTAAATGTGGTCACTTTGGGGGTTTCTGCTTTTCTGGTACATCAGGTGTTCTGCTGATGTGACATGGCACCCCAAACCATTCTGGCCACATACTAGAGATTTGTATTTTCAGGAGAAAATTGTATTATGATTTATAGGGTCCAATTTTTCTTGTCATCCTTGCAAAACGTTGGGGCTAAACCAACATTTTGGTTGAAAAAATGTCATCCTTCAATTTCACCTCCAAGTGTTTAGTGACTTGTCACCCGGTTTAAGATGCTCACTACACCCAGAAATGAATTCCTTGTGGGATACAGTTTCCAAAATGGGTTAAATTATGGGAGTTTTTGTGGGTTTCTCACCTTATGGGCTCTTGAAATGTGACATGTCATCTGCAATCTATTCCAGTTAAAATTGTGAGCCAAAAGTTTTATAGCGCTTCTTCCCTTCTGAGCCCAAAGAGTAGTCTCCGACCACATATGGAGTATTGATGTACTCAACGTTACCCTTGTAAAAATGAAAATTTGTGGCTTCTTCAACATCTTAGTGGAAAAAAACTTTTTTTTTCTTTTTCACGGCCTAGTGTTATAAAAGTCTCTGAAATGCCTGTGGGTTCAAGATGCTCACCCCACCCCTAAATGAATTCATAGTGGGTGTAGTTTTTATAATTTGGGTAATTGTGGGAGGTTTTGGATTTTAGCACTTCAGGAGCTCCGCAAATGTAACATGATGTTTATAGCCTATCTCTTCCAAAATAGCTTAACAAAGGCCAAATAGCGCTCCTTTCCTTCTGAACCCAGCTATGGGCCCCAAAAATAGGTTTCAGCCTCTTATGGGATTTCAGTGTACTGAGACATTTGGGGCTAAAGTAACATTTTCATAGAAAATATTTTTCTTGTTCCAATGTTATAAACTTTTGTGAAGCATCTTTGGATCTAAAATGGCCAGCATAGCCTTAGTTGAATTCCTTGAGGAATGCAGTAACTAACATGGGGCTTTTTCTAGGGGCTTTCCGTTCTTTGGGCACCTCAGGAGCTCTGCAAATGTGACATGGCATATGGAATCTACTCCAGCCAAAATTGTGCTCCAATGTAAAATTTTGCTCCTTGCCTTTCAAGCCGTGCCGTTTGTCCAAAAAGTATCTTCCAGCCACATGTGGGGTGTTGGCCCAAAATTAATTGTCTATTTTCTTCTGCTCCGTTACTGAAATGACAAAATTGGGAGCTAAAGTAACATTTTTGTGCATAAAAAGTAATTTTTCATTTAACAGTATGAAGCCCTGTGGGGTATACAAAATTTCTCAATACAGTTTTGAATATCTTGAGGGGTACACGTGACATAGGCCCCTCAAAATCACTTCAAATGTGTAAAGGGCCCCTAAAAAAAGAGAGTTTGGAAATCTCATTGAGAAAAAGAAAAATTACTGCTAAACTTTTAACCCTTATAAAAAATCCTAACAAAAAAATATCAATTAAAAATAGAGCTTATTTAAAGTAGACATATGGTAAATGTTATTTATTTTAAAAAATTCTGCAGTATGGCAGTTTTTAGGGACTTAAAAATTTCAACGTTCAAAAATGGATATTTTTTCAAACTATATGCATCAAATTTCTATTTCTTTAATATAAATGCCAATCATATTAACCTAAATCTACCACTAACATAAAATACAACGTGTCAAGAAAAAAATTATTACCACATAAAATAGCACATTGGTTTAAAAAATTTGGCCTGGTAAGGTAGGTGAAAACTACCTTAGACGGGAAAGGGTTATTCCCAATATATGTGATAACTCTGAAGTGGAGCAGACTCCACCATACAAGCTGTTCACATTATTAAATAGATTTCTTAGACCCGATGAGGCTTGTTTAGTTACGTTGAAAATCCACTTGCTTCTGAGCTGAAGCATTTCCACCTGTTCACACGGGCCAATAAATACACCATTTTCTATGTAATTTTCTATAAAGTGCTACCCTCTTTTTTGCTTACTTATGTGCCATAGCTTGGTGGTTTGCAGTCTGTGTGCTGGAGCCTTTATTTAGGCTTTTCCAGCTCCTTTTTTTGTTAATCTATCTATCATCTACATTTTGTATTAGTAACCATCCTCCAAATCCCCTTGTCCGGCCACTTTCTGAATAGTTTGGATATTCTATTTGGACACATCACGGCTCATGGAAGAAATAAATCACACAATGACAGCACATCCATATAAAAAACATTCTGTTTCATTATGAAGCTTACAACAGAGTGGCAAGTGACAAGACATAAATACCAGAGATATTATAAAAATCCAAGTTAAAAACAACATCACTAAATATGCAGGGAATCTATTGTACGAGCCAAGAGACTGTATTTTTATTTGCTCAAAATAGGAGAAGGGGAGCAAAAAATGTAAAACATAATTCACACTTAGTTTTGGGTGATGAGTATAAATTCCAGTGAAGTGGTAATGACGCACCCCTGGGCCTACTTGGTGTAGCGTTGCGCACGCGGGGACTACCCGGAGCCGGGCCTGTTGGGGGTAGTAGTCTCGTGGCGGAGACCCGGTCCATGCCCAGGGAGTCAGACTAAGTGGCGGTATATTAGCAGTAGATGTAGGACGACTACGCCACCCGTTGAATGCAGCTATGGAGCTGCCGCTGCAGGGCAGACCGCTGAGGCCGGTGGTAGGATAGTGCAGCGTAGATGGTATAACCCCCAACGGGAGGGGTATGGCCTCAGGGCAGCCGACGTGGATGATGGGGGTAGCAGGAACCACTCAGAGACGATGCGGTGTAGTTCAGGGTCTTTACTGGTGACAAAGATAGACTCTCCCGGAGTACTGGCTAGCGGTCGGGGCCTGGTCAGTCCTTGAGCAGATGGGATCCCCCTTGGCCAGGCGGAGTTGTAGGCCTCCCCAACTAATCGTACTCTTCTGGCTACCTTGCTAGAGGCGGGTAAAAGTAGCCCACGTCCCTGAGTGTACCGTGTGGTGCTCACCCGTATGGCCGGTGACTCGGGGCCTTCTAGTGGCTTCCGCTCCACGACGGCGGTGCTGGTCCCACGCGTGTGACCGTGCCTTCGGGTTTCTTGGCCAGAGGACCTGAAATCCCCTGCCGGGCGGTTTCTGCTGCTGGGTCTGGGTTAATCCCCACAGCCTCGGACTCCGGGTCCGGTAGTAACTCTTCAATCAGGGCGAGCTCTTCAGCTGCCAGCCCCTGATTCCTTTTAGCCTGCTCCCACAGAGCTCCTGATCTTTCTTTCCTATGCTGCTTCTCTTCTTCTCAACTCTTCTCTTCTCTTCTAACCCTGCCTCAGCCCCAGTTTTATATAGGGGAAGTTCTTCCCCTCCCAGGACTGGGCAGGAGGTGTGGCATGCATAGGATTCCTGACCAAGAGACCTCCCACCTGCTCTCAGACATAACATTGCTATTACTGTGGAGACCAGACCCCTGGGGTGCCACATTCCCCCCTAGTGAAATTTAGTACTCCGGGACTAAACATACTTTTGTAACATAACAAGTTATAAACAAAAACAGCATAACAAAGAAAAACACATTATGATGGTCACGGCGTGTCCGCAACCGGGTGCAGTCTTTGAAGAAAACAAAGGTGTCCATTTCACCAAGAGACCGGGAGCCGTAACCAGGTAGGGGTCTGCCCTACCCCGAGTCCTTAACAGTCTTTAGTCCATTCCTGGTTACGCTCCAACATATGTACACAAAGGATTCCCGGTAAATCCACCAAAGACTCCTATAAATAACTAGAAACACATAATTATATACAAGCAACAATAAGCAGGGAAACATTAATAAAATAGCTTGAACATTTTAGATCCTCCACCGTATGGGCAGCTGGCCTCTAGTGACCCTAGTGGACCTACGGAGCTGGCTCACTGGTCCTGAGCTACAGGGTATAGGAGCTGTCAAGGGTAAACTGGGCAGCCGTCTACGGACTCTTTGGCTCACTAGGGGTATGGCAGGCTCACTATAAGCAGAGGGTTGATTCTCCGGGTCTGCTTGTGTAGGGTCTTCTGCCTCCTGGACCGGCTGTTCTTCCAGTTCTACCTGTGTCTCCGTAGGCACTTGGGATGCTGGTTGGAGGAACGTGAGGACGGGTACCACAACAGCACCATTGACTTGAGTCCAAGACCGAGGGAAGTCTCCGAGCACAGTACTAACCATATCTTCCCTTTCCTCTACGGGTCGAGGGTCCTCTTGTTCCTCTTCAGGGTTCCGTAGCTGTTCAGGACACTTCTTTAGGTGATCCCGGGATACAATGGCTGTGGTTTCCCCTCCGTCTTTACTGATTGTACAGATCTTTGGGTTGTCGTGGCTTGAGGGCAGTACGGTGTACGGGTCCTTCTCCCACTGGTCGTCCAACTTGTGGAGCCGTCTTTTCCTCTTCAAGACCTGCTCTCCAGGCACCAGGGGAACAGCGGGAGCATACTGGTTGTAAGTTTTCTCTTGTCTTTCCCTAGCTTGACAGAGACTTCGCTCCACGCTCTCCTGTACTTTCCGGTACTGCTGCTGCCTCTCTGTGTCCCAGTCTGCTTCTGGTGAAGTGTCCTCGGGTGTCAGGACTCCCATCTCCAGATCAACAGGAAGCTTACCAGGTCTTGCCCTCATTAGGTAAGCCGGGGTACAGTTGGTGGAACCTACAGGGATGTGGTTGTATAGGTCCACCAGGTCGGGCAGCTTTTCAGGCCACAGACTGCGTTCCTCCAGGGGCAATGTTTTCAGGAGATCTATCACCACCTGGTTCATTTTCTCACAAAGTCCATTAGTTTGCGGGTGATAGGGTGTTGTTCTAATCTTCCGGCATCCATACAGGGTGCAGAACTCCTGGAAGACCTCCGCTTCAAAGGCAGGCCCCTGGTCCGTCAGCACCTGCTCCGGGTATCCATGCGGACGGCAGAAGTGCTGCTGGAAGGCTCTAGCTGCTGTGTGAGCCGTTAAATCCTTGACGGGGACGACAACCAAGAACCGGGAGTAGTGATCCACGATGGTTAATGCGTAGACGTAGCCACTTCTGCTTGGGGTCAGCTTTACATGATCCAAGGCTACCAGTTCCAACGGCTGTCTGGTGATGATGGACCGCAGGGGAGTCTTCTGGCTGGCACGGTCCCTCCTTCTTAAGTTGCATGGGCCACAGTCTCTGCACCACCTCTCGATGGTCCCTCTCATGCCTACCCAATGGAACCGCCCGCGCAGCAGAAACTCCAGCTTCTTCCATCCGAAGTGCCCAGCTCCGTCGTGGTATGCCTCCATCACCATAGCTGCGTCTCTTCTTGGCACCACTACTTGCCAGATTAGTTCATGCATCCGGGAGTTAACCATTCTGCGGCACAACTTCCCCTTGTAAAGGAACAGTCGACTCTTCTCAGCCCACAGTTGCTTGGCTTCCTCCGGAGCGTCTGGGTCAAGGCGTGCATCTGGCCGAGTCAGCATCTCCTTTACCAGTCGGACGGCAGGGTCACTGTCTTGCGTCTCCGCCCAGTTGTAATGAGGTAACGGGTTGAACGTAGCGGATTGCTTACTCCTTACACGGTGGGAATACTGGATAGTCCCATGACGGTGGAACGCGGGGAGTTCAACTTCTTCCAGTTCCTCTGAATCTTCCCCTACGTCTGGTAGGTTCGGCATCCTGGACAGGGCGTCCGCGTTGGTATTGGAGCGTCCTGCCCGGTATTTGATTGTAAACTCATAGTTGGACAAGCGGGCCATCCATCTCTGCTCTAGGGCACCGAGTCTTGCAGTGTCCAGGTGTGTCAACGGGTTGTGATCCGTGTACACGGTGAACCGGGAAGCAGCAAGGTAGTGCTTAAAGCGTTCGGTGACTGCCCACACCACTGTCAGGAACTCTAGCTTAAATGAGCTGTAATTCTCAGGGTTTCTTTCGGTGGGTCGCAGTTTTCGGCTGGCGTAAGCAATTACCCGTTCTTTCCCCTGCTGGATCTGGGACAGTACGGCTCCTAGCCCGATGTTACTGGCGTCGGTGTAGAGGATAAAGGGCTGGCTGTAATCCGGGTACGCCAGGATTTCATCCCCCGTGAGGGCCATCTTCAGCTGGCGGAAGGACTCTTCTTCCAGCTTCTCCCATCTGAAGGGTGGCTTCTGGTTCTTGGCCTTCCTGGACTGGCCTATCAGGAGGTCCTGCATAGGAGCTGCCTTCTTGGTGAAACCGGGTATGAACCTTCGGTAGTAGCCTACCAACCCGAGGAACTGCCTCACTTCCTTTACGCTGGAGGGGCTTGGCCATTCCTTAATTGCGGTGATCTTATCAGGGTCGGGAGCCACTCCGTCAGCACTCACCACGTGTCCCAGGTACTGCACCTTTGGCTTCAGGAGGTGACACTTGGAGGGTTTCACCTTTAGGCCGTAACTTGCCAGAGCTTCGAACACTTCCGCCAGGTGTTTCAGGTGGTCCTCGTAGGTCTTGGAGTAGACGATAACATCGTCCAGGTATAACAGGACCGTCTCAAAGTTCCGGTGTCCCAGACAGCACTCCATCAGTCGCTGGAAGGTTCCTGGTGCGTTGCAGAGTCCAAACGGCATGCAGGTAAACTCGCTAAGTCCCATCGGGGTGGTGAATGCGGTCTTCTCCCGGTCCGCCTCTGCTACAGGAACCTGCCAGTACCCGCTAGTGAGATCCAAGGTGGAGAAGAAGTTAGCAGATTTTAAAGCAGCCAAAGACTCCTCTATTCTTGGTAAGGGGTACGCATCTTTGTGTGTGATACGGTTAATTTTCCGGTAATCTACACACATTCTCATGGTGTTGTCTTTCTTTTTGACTAAGACTAGTGGAGCTGCCCAGGGGCTACAGCTATCCCTGATTACCCCAGCCTCCTTCATGTCTCTAAGCATCCCCTTGGAGTGTTGGTAGTGTGCAGGGGGTACGGGTCGATACCTCTCTTTTATGGGAGGATGGTCTCCCGTGGGGATGTGGTGTTCTACCCCCTTGACTCGCCCGAAGTCTAACGGGTGTTTACTAAACACTCTCTCGTACTCTTGAACCACCCGGTAGACTCCCTGTTTCTGGTGGGAGGGAGTGGAGTCAGTACCCAAATGTAGTTGCTGACACCAATCCTCCATTATTTTCGTAGAGCCGTTACCTTCCTCCGGGTGAGATGGAGGCAAGGGTTCCACAGACTGTATAGAATTTTGGTTGATAGTACATAATTTGGCTAGCGTAGCATACCGGGGCAGGTATACTTCCCTTTTCCCGATATTTATTATGCGAACGGGTACCCTCCCATGGCGTACATCAACTACCCCCCGGGCTGTCAAAATGGTGGGCCTACTGTCTGAGTAGACTGACTCTACCATTGCCTGGTAATCTCTACCTCTCAGACCAATAGCTGCCCGGCACCAAATCATCATTTCACTTTTCGGGGGTATGGCAATAGGGAAAGGGTCACACATTCTTACGCTACCAATCTCACCGCCGGAGAGTTCCACTTGTTGCCGTCGCATCAGTGCCCGGATCTCTTTCTGGAGCACTCGCTGCTGGCCGGAGCTGGCGTTCTTGGCAACCTGCTGTAAAATGAAAATCACCTCTGCAAGACAATTTTCAATCACATTAGTTCCTAGAGTTATCTTTGGGTGACTCTCGCGCTTGTCAATGTCTACAATGATCAGTCCCTGTGCTGCCAGTTCGACTCTACCGATTTTAATGGTCATTTCTTTAAATCCGATCTGTGGCACGGGCTGACCATTACTGGCGATGATACTCAAGTCGTCGTCTGGATAGCGGGTTATATCCGAGTCATTCCAGTACTGCTTGAAGAGCACGTACGGGATGGTGGTGACCTGTGACCCGGTGTCCAGTAGGGCACTCATAGGGATGCCATCCAGTACCACAGGCAAGACTGGACGTCCTCCCACATATTTGTCGTGCCAGCTCGATGGGCCTGGTGATCTTTTTCCTGGGGGTTGGCCCTCTACCCCAGGTTGTGCCAGTTTAAAGGACAGTACCTTGCCATATGTCCGGGTTGATTGCAGCGGCGGCAGATGGGTTGTCCGTCCTCGTTGTATCGGTCGCTGGGTCTTCCTCTGGCCGGTGGGGTCCTCCTTGGTCGACGCCACGGGATGTCCTCCGGTCCGGATGCCAGCTGGATCTTCCCTGGAGTGGAAACCTGTAAAGACTGCACAGTTCGGGTTAGCGCAGCAACGCTTTTAGCTAGCTCTTGGACCTGATGGTGCAGGTCTGGAGCCGGGTCATTGTTCAAAGCCTGCGCATCAGCCCCCACAGGCCCTGCCGACAAGGGTGCCGCCTCCTGGTGGTAAGTGATAGCTGGGCGCCTGTGGGTCACAACGCCACCCGGTGCCGGTTCTCGGAGCACCCGGATGGCTCTGTCCTTGAACTGTGCAAAGTCCAGATGAGGATCCTGTAAGGCCATTGCCCGCAACTGGGTTCGGTGGGCATTGCAATATAGTCCCTCTATAAATTGTTCGGTCAACAGCCTGTCCTCGTTTCCCACGCCGTCAGGGTCGGTCTGCTTAATGGCTCTCAGGGCCTCTTGTAGGTTTAGTGCATAGTCCCTTATACTCTCATGTGCTCGCTGCTTGCACCCATAGAATCTAAGCTTAATCTCGGCTGAGGTGCGGGTATCAAAGGTGTCCCTCAGCCGGGTTAGTATCCCCGCGACAGTCTTCCTCCCAGGTGGCCAGGACTTTACCTCCCTTTGGGCTGCCCCGGTTAGTTGGGCCACCAGGATGCTCACTTTTTGCTCCTCTGTGAGGGGGTACACCTGGAAGAGGCTATCCAGCTTTTCTTTAAAGTCATTCAGGGTATGTGACTCCCCTGAGTACTGGGGTAGCCAGGCTGCTCCCGGGATATAGGGCATGGTGAAAGGCATGACTGCAGCAGCGGTGGCGCTGGCGGGGGTTGAGGCAGTGAAGCTCTCCTCCGTATCCGACATCTTTCTCCCCCCTAGTGGACCGTGGTCTACCTTGCGATGATCCTCTTCCGTAGGCCGCGGCTCCGCAGTGGATCGTCAGGGTTGAGGACCTTCCGTCGCGCTCCTGTGACGTCAGCGTCTGCTGGGCTCCTTCCAGGACCTTACGCGACGTCTGGACGTGAGGCGGGGCTTCAGTTCTCGCGCGCTTTTGGAGTCCACGCCCCTCTTCTTCCCGCGCGGCGTCTTCAAGATGGCGTCCAACGGCGGGAAAACTCCACGGAAGGCGGGAAGAAGGCTGAAAATGGCGCCGGATGGCGGGAATCTTCACCGATGGCGGGAAGAAGGCTGAAGATGGCGCCGGATGGCGGGAATCTTCACCGATGGCGGGAAGAAGGCTGAAGATGGCGCCGGATGGCGGGAATCTTCACCACTGGTAAGTTTGAACAGTCTTTTTCAGGCACGCAGTACCCGGTGGTTGCGGGCACGAAATCCTGCCGACTACGCCAAAAGCTGACGCACCCCTGGGCCTACTTGGTGTAGCGTTGCGCACGCGGGGACTACCCAGAGCCGGGCCTGTTGGGGGTAGTAGTCTCGTGGCGGAGACCCGGTCCGTGCCCAGGGAGTCAGACTAAGTGGCGGTATATTAGCAGTAGATGTAGGACGACTACGCCACCCGTTGAATGCAGCTATGGAGCTGCCGCTGCAGGGCAGACCGCTGAGGCCGGTGGTAGGATAGTGCAGCGTAGATGGTATAACCCCCAACGGGAGGGGTATGGCCTCAGGGCAGCCGACGTGGATGATGGGGGTAGCAGGAACCACTCAGAGACGATGCGGTGTAGTTCAGGGTCTTTACTGGTGACAAAGATAGACCCTCCCGGAGTACTGGCTAGCGGTCGGGGCCTGGTCAGTCCTTGAGCAGATGGGATCCCCCTTGGCCAGGCAGAGTTGTAGGCCTCCCCAACTAATCGTACTCTTCTGGCTACCTTGCTAGAGGCGGGTAAAAGTAGCCCACGTCCCTGAGTGTACCGTGTGGTGCTCACCCGTATGGCCGGTGACTCGGGGCCTTCTAGTGGCTTCCGCTCCACGACGGCGGTGCTGGTCCCACGCGTGTGACCGTGCCTTCGGGTTTCTTGGCCAGAGGACCTGAAATCCCCTGCCGGGCGGTTTCTGCTGCTGGGTCTGGGTTAATCCCCACAGCCTCGGACTCCGGGTCCGGTAGTAGCTCTTCAATCAGGGCGAGCTCTTCAGCTGCCAGCCCCTGATTCCTTTTAGCCTGCTCCCACAGAGCTCCTGATCTTTCTTTCCTATGCTGCTTCTCTTCTTCTCAACTCTTCTCTTCTCTTCTAACCCTGCCTCAGCCCCAGTTTTATATAGGGGCAGGACTGGGCAGGAGGTGTGGCATGCATAGGATTCCTGACCAAGAGACCTCCCACCTGCTCTCAGACATAACATTGCTATTACTGTGGAGACCAGACCCCTGGGGTGCCACAGTAACTTATAATAAGGAACATACACTGGTAACACAATGACGTTCCTGTAAGTATAACATGTTGTAATGATGGGACATTCATTCCATGCTATGAGAAACTAGCGTAACTCTCTCAGCAGTAATGTCATCTTCCACCTCTTCACATCGTCTGCACTGACTTGTGGTATTTGCCAATTACGGAAACAGCGAGTGACGGCAAAAACCAGTGCGTCGTTTTACCGTGATATACAAAATGGGTTACATCTATATAAATGTCACCAATTCCTTATAACCCCATGCACTGCTCTCACTGAGATCACTTGGTTGCACATTAACTTTACATACAAATTATTAAATATATACATACAGCAAAATCCCTTTAATCGGGCATCCGATAGTCCAGAAGTTCTGATTATCTGGCATCTGACCTGTACATTGGACTTTCTTCCTAGAGATTCTCTAGGTAGAGTTCATCCGCAACATATACATGACAGTCCAATAATCTAGTGTATTAGTTCATCTGTCACCTCTCAGGTCCCATCAAAGCTGAATTAAAGACATTTTATTGTATATATACATACAACACTCAAGCACCCAGATTTCTAGGTGTTTGTCCTGGTTCTTAGACCCCATGTGGGGTGCAGCTTGAGAAAGGGCAACGTCACATATAAATATGGGAGAGACATGTCACATTAGATTTATCTTCTATACTTTCCCATTTGCGTTCACTCGAGGATGACAGAAAATGAGACATATTCAGCATCTTCTTCATTCTTGCAACCTAAAGAGGCAAGTCTAATAATACAAGTGCAGCCACCGACCTCATGGCAACACCGATAATCCACACAATTGTCGCCTCCAACACAAGAAGCTATTTTGAGTAGAATCTTAACCAGTTTGTCTACAAATATGATTATTAATGCTTATTTTTGGGCTTTGTTATACATTTTTTCTATAACATGTTGGACATCAATACAGTATATACTTATATTGCGGTTTTTGATTTAAACATTTGCGCACCATGCAATTAAAAATATAGCCATTCGTATAACATGTCTTTTACAATTTGTACCACTAGAGGTCTCTGTTGTACTCTATCCAGTGGCTTCAAATACGCTGCACGCAGTACCAAACGTCACCACTAGAGTGAAATTCAGAAATCTCAGCTGCTTGTAAACAAGGGACGCCTTGGCTTTCACAATCATTGTCTTTCTTCATTGCTTCTTATTATTTCATTACTTGGAAAGATAATGTAAACTAATCCAAAGCCCTATCTTAAAATACATTTACGATCCCTTGTAATGCATACTTAACTATTGTAAAGTATTGTCCAATTAGAATTCCATTTCTACTGAATCTAAAGAAATATTCAATGTGGTCACTTATTTCTCACCAACCATTTGCATCTTTATTTTACTTTTAGCATAAATCTATAATTCTTCCTCCATTACTAGAATGATAATCGTTTTTTTTTTATTTTTAATTTGCATCCTGTCTCTTTAAAATAAATGTAACCGTACTTCCTAAATGATAAAGTTTATTTTTAAGTTATTTTATTGCATTTTCTATTATTATAATAGTCCTATTAACCTCCTGTCTCAGGTGACGCCCGGAGAAGGGCGTTCTTACCCTACAAGCTTCGTCTGGCCGGTCCGATCACCAATGTAGTTAGGGCCAACTTGTAACTACTATGTTTCTGCAGGAATCAAAAATTAAAAAAAGGCACAAATTATCGTTAAACGCCATACTTTTCTCTCTTAGGGAACACATTCGTAAAGTACAGTGAAAAGCAAAGCGTTTCATCACATTGTATGAACAGTACTTTGCCCATGAACGTTTCCAGTCACAGTCAGAGATCCAAACCCATATAGTATGTCTCAGAAGGTAACAGAAAGGACAAGAAAGGGTTACTCAGCTGCACAGAGATTTCAGAAAATCCAAGATAAAAGACGTAATAAAAAAGGAAAGAAAAAACAACCATAAAATTATAAAGCTTGTAAACAGACAATTGGAAATACTCTTTATTCAGGAAAAATATCATAAAAAAGTACCACTCTGAAGTAAAACTGCCGGAGTTTCCTTCATGCGCAGTTTCGAGGAGGAACACTTGAGCGCAACGTGGAGTCCACCGATATTCACGTGGGTGAGAGCTAGAAAAGTCACCAGGGCGTCCTTGGTAGGTGAACGGCTGTTGTGCTTGTCGCGTTTGAGGCAAATTTTAGATCATTTGGCACCAAAAGTATTTTGGCCTTGGAGGGAAGAAAAGTCCATGATTCTAGGACTTCTGATGTGGGCTGTGACACATCCATTGTTCTCATTTGGATTGTAGAGATTTCTTAATTTCATTGACATCCATCTGGAATAAAAATGGATAGAGAATGTTTAGAGCAACAACTGTTTCTTGTACAAAGAAAAGAAGAACCCCCTGGACCTTCAAGATACTCCTGGACCCACCTCTGAGGCCCACCATCAAGATCCAATGGGACCACTACCTCCACCTGAGGTAAAAAGAGAGGAACTCACCGTGGGAAGCAAAAGCCCAGCGCTGACAGGAATCACTGAAGAGCAGCAGTGAATAAACTCCCTCTACCCCGGAGCAGCACCGCACGCCTCACTAATGACACGGAGCGCCGTGCCAGCAATAGAGCGGGCAGCGCCAATGTCATTCAGAAGCCGGGCTACTTACCAGCTCAGGAGAAGTCCCTGCACTTGGGGAATCCCTCTTGACAGACACTAGCAACGCGCCGCAATCACGCTGTTTAATAGCAGAGTTTCTGGATACTGAGCATACAGCGCAGCGCCAAGATAAATGATGACAGGCAAAGATGAGGAACTGTCTGATAATATTATTACATATACTTCCCGTACTGCCCCTATTAATATGGACACATCGTTCACATTAGGTGGATCTCATACAAGGAATAAAAGAAAGAAGCAGGCAAGTGGCATAAAGGGTAACAATGATAATAGAAAGGACTTACACTCATCTGAAACAGATGATGGTTCAGAGGACATATCTCCCAATTTGACCCCCTCTAAACATAGACCTAAAAGGGACCATACAACTTCTCCTGATATGTCTCCTATTCTGATACCCATTAATAGATATAGTGACAACGCAAACACAATTTTAATAAAAGAGAAACCTGTTAATCTTTCTCCATCAGAAAAATACTTGCTAGACCTCCATTCATCTTTCATTCAACAACTGAACATAATTATGGTCAATGGATTCCAAAGCCTAAATACAATACTGAAAAGATATTAATCAGAAAATCAATGACACAAATAAAAAAGTAAAATCCCCATATCTGGCACACAATACGCTTTGGAAAAGGATCATTGTTTACTTAAAAGCGAAGTTAAAACATTAAAAGTAAAACTTACAGATTTAGAGGACCGCAACAGGCGGAACAATCTAAAATTTAGGGGAATACTTGAGAATGTTTCCCCGTCAGAAATGGCTCCATATATTAAAGACTTAATATATAAAACACTACCATCGGTTCCTAATGCAGAACTGACAACAGACAGAGCCCATAGGCTACCAAAACCTCGTTTTCTGTCAGGAGACACTTCAAGAGAAGCGATTGCGAGAATACATTTCTTCCAGACTAAGGACCGGTCGCCTTCTGGACTATCTAAAGAAAAATTAATATCTACCTCCTCCTTACCAGTCAATAAAAATATTTCTGGACTTCTCAAAAGAGATATGCTAGGAAAATCCTTTGCTGGCATAACTAGCATCTTAAGAGCGAATAACATTTCGTATAGTGGTGTTTTTCTGCTAGACTCATAGTCTTCTTCAATGGAAAAGCCAACCTTATTCAAGACGCAAAGGACGGACGGAATATGTCCGAGAATGGTCATAATCCAGAACAAGGAAGAGAAGTAGACCCCTCAGAGTAAATTCATTTTAAAGGTCTAACCATAAGTGGTTACATAATTATTTTATTCCGCAAATACTAGTATTTGAGATGTCCATCAGGCAGTACTTAGAGGGATCCTTATCCAACTCAATGCACAACACAAAAGGAAAACAAAAGAAAATATATTAAAAAAATCACCCAAAAGATTAGCAAGGCAGTGGCAAAACAACAACAAAATCCGACGGAAAAAACCTCACTTAGCCATAATAAGTCTTAGAGCTGAACTTAAATCCAAGATGGAATCAACTACATACACCCGCAAGCTATAGTGGAACAATTTGCTACATTTTATTCTTCCCTATACAATCTGAAAGACGATAAAGAAACTACCCAATTAAATATTAAATGAATAAATAATTTCCTTTCAGAAGAACTCCCGCAATTAAACTCAGAGCAAATTAAATTATTAAATTCCCCTTTCTCTACTAACAAAACTGTTATTTCCATCAAGAAATTGCAGGAAAATAAATCCCCCAGACTTGATGAATACCCACCGAATATTATAAATTATTTAGACATCATCTCTCTAACCCCCTAACTTCTGTTATATCAAGCGACCAACAATGGCCTATTCTCAAATGAATCCCTAATAGCCACCATTGTTGTTATACCTAAACAAAATAGTAATTCTGAGGAGATGTCGAACCAAAGGCCGATATCTCTTCTAAATACAGACATTGAAAATATACGCTAAGCTAATATCTGAAAGATTAATTACAATTATGCCTATACTAATTCATTCTGATAAAGTAGGGTTTTATTAAGGGAAGACAAGCCTCAGATAACACAAGAAGACTTTTAAATTTACTTATATATGTGGAAAAACAAAAATTGTCTTCCATACTACTATCTTTAGAAGCCGAAAAGGCATTTGTTCGCATCAACTGGGATTTCATGGTCGCCACTTTAAACGAATTTGGATTTCAAGAACAAATTCTTAAAACTATTACTGCTCTTTATTCATGCCCTTCAGTAAAGATCCAAATTAACAATTTACTCTCTAAAACCTTTACTATTACTAATGGTAAACGTCAGGGAAGTCCATTATCTCCACCCTTATTTGATCTCATAATGGAACCCTTTGCTGAAATTACCAGAACCAGCGACCTCATAAAGGGAATCCCACTTAATTTTAGACAACATAAAATTAGTTTATTTGCGGTTGACACGTTCATTTCCATTACTGACCCTATCAACTCACTAAGAGTTATTACCCAAAATATCAAAGAAATTTCAGCGGTTTCCAATTATAAAATAAATGCCAAAAAAAACAAAAATGTTAATTTTTTTCTTAGATTATCAATTTACAAAATTAATGGAAAAATCCCATAATCGCTATTTTGGAATCAAATTCACTAACCTTTTACATAAAATCCTAGATGAGAACTTAAACATATTGCAAAAGCAAATCCAAATAAGCATTGGTAACTTTGATAAATCTAACACTTCGTGGATGAGTAGGATTACTATCTACAAAATGATTATACTACCTAAATTACAGTATATTTTCAGAACAATTCCTATCCTTGTCCCAGAAATATGGATTAAATCTCTTCATAAACAACTGTCAAATTATAGATGGCAAAAAAATTTTCAGAGAATTGCAAGAATGTTACTATTCAAAAATAAAAGGGGGAATTGCCCTACCAAATATCCAGGCTTCTTCTGAAGCTAATATTATTATTCAAAGCAGAAAATAGCAGAAAACGAATCAATTATAAACTTCCTCTCTCTAAAAACTTTTCATAATCTTCCAGAAGAGGAATTGTACAGCCAGACTAAAGAAAGCCTTTGTGGACTACTCTGATTCATGTTGGAGATACTGTGGACAAAAAGATAACTTACCGTATTTTCCGGACTATAAAAAGCCCTTTTTCCCTCCAAAATTTTGGAGGAAAACGGGGGGTGCGTCTTATAGTCCGAATGTTGGAGGGGGTGTGTGTATATATATGTGGGGTGTGGGGGGAGCAGTAGCAGTGAAGGAGCGGGGAACAGGAGGCAGCAGCCGCCCGCTGCAGCCTACATTGTCCCCGCTGCTAAAGAAAATGAATATTCAGTGCTCCCCACGCTCCTTAATAGCAGCACACAGTGTAGCCGCGCTGCGGCTCCTGCTGTTGCCGGAATCGCCTGTGCCCGCTGTTAAAGGGCATGAATATTCAACCTCTCTCCACGCCCATGGGCATGGAGAGGGGGTGAATATTCATGCCCTTTAATAAGCGGGCACACGCGGTAGCCCGGCAGCAGCAGGAGCCGCAGCGCGGCTACGCTATGTGTCGGCTATGAAGAAGCATGAAGTCACTGCTCCCCGTGCACACAGTACCGGCGTGGGGAGCAGTGACTTCCGGCAGCTGATCTCTCCTTGCGCATGGTAGTGACGCCATGCGCGGCTCACATGGAGAGATCAGTGTGGGCAGGCAGGACGAAGCGCTGGAGGAGAGAAGAAAGGTGAGTAGGAGTGGGTTTTTTTTAATGTGCAGCATGATAGGGATTAGGGGGACCATGCATACTAGGATAAGGATGAGGGGGCCATACATACCAGGGTAAGGATGAGGGGACCATACATAACAGGGTAAGGATGAGGGGGCCATACATACCAGGGTAAGGATGAGGGGGCCATACATACCAGGGTAATGCTGAGGGGGGCATACATAACAGGATAAAGATGATGGGGCCATACATAACAAGATAAAGATGAGGGGGCCATACATACCACGATAAGGATGAGGGGTGCCATGCATACCAGGATAGGGATTAGGGGTGCCATGCATACCAGGATAGGGATTAGGGGTATCATGCATACCAGGATGGGGATTGCTGTGCCATGCATACCAGGATGGGGATTGCTGTGCCATTCATACCAGGATAGGGATTAGGGGTGCCATGCATACCAGGATAGGGATTAGGGGTGCCATGCATACCAGGATAGGGATGAGGGGTGCCATGCATACCAGGATAGGGATTAGGGGTGCCATGCATACCAGGATAGGGATTAGGGGTGCCATGCATACCAGGATAGGGATTAGGGGTGCCATGCATACCAGGATAGGGATGAGGGGTGCCATGCATACCAGGATAGGGATGACGGGTGCCATGCATACCAGGATAGGGATTAGGGGTGCCATGCATACCAGGACAGGGATGAGGGGTGCCATGCATACCAGGATAGGGATGAGGGGTGCCATGCATACCAGGATAGGGATGAGGGGTGCCATGCATACCAGGATAGGGATTAGGGGTGCCATGCATACCGGGATAGGGATGAGGGGTGCCATGCATACCAGGACAGGGATGAGGGGTGCCATGCATACCAGAATAGGGATGAGGGGTGCCATGCACACCAGGATGGAGGGATGCCAGGCATACCAGGATGGGGATGGGGACCACGTATAAAAGGAAGGGGAGAGACATATATACCAGGATGGGGGATATTGTCAGAATTGGGGAACATTACCCCTATACCAGTGTCAGCAGAAGACCCCCTCCCCCTTAAAAGTGCATCATGAACACATTTTTTGCTTACATTTTTTTTTTTTTTTCCTCCTCTAAAACCTAGGTGCGTCTTATGGTCCGGTGCGTCTTATAGTTCGAAAAATACGGTATTTCATATCTTTTGGACATGTTCTAAAGCTGCATTAATATGGAAAGAGATCTTTAAATTGTTGAATAAAATCAACAACTCTACAGTTAAAATTTCACCACAACTAGCCCTTCTATCTCTTGACTCAAATTTACTCCCACAGAAGATAAAACATATTTCCATTCATATATTGGCTATAACAAAGCTACTTATTGAATCTAAATGGAAGTCAGTTAATGTTCCTACTATCTCAGAAATTATAGATAAAATGTTAGTTCACAATTCTTTAGAACATTCCTATGCATTAAGAAACAGCTCTCTTAAGAAATACTATTCTATATGGTCTTTCTGGATCTGGATACTGGATACTTTTCCCTGAATAAGAATACCTCTCCAAACAAATAACATCTTTTAGCCAGAAAGTATACAAATCATTTATTATTTTAACATAATTAAACTGAAATCCTGTGATGCCATAACAAGGATTTATACTATAGATGATCTATTTTGTTTTCACCTCCCTTTCCCCTGTTTTCCTCATTCATCCTTCCCTTTTTCCCCATCCCATTCCTCTCTCCCTTTCCTTCCTTTCTTTCCTTTCTTCCTTTCTTTCCTTTCTTCCTCTCCGGCTATCCTTTTCCAGATTTTTCCTCCAAGTTAAAAGTTTTGTTAGGATGATGTAACTGTTGTAATACTACTATATTGTCTTTATATCATATTTTATTTTCCCTTTCCCTTCTTTTGTAAAACATCCCTTAATAAAAAGTATATTATTGAAAAAAGACAACTGGATTTTCTTTACACCATTTTAATGAGTAAGCCTATGATTGATGATGTACTAACAGGACTCTGAGAATTTCAGACTTTTATCACTGGAACCTGTTGTCAGAGCACAACTACAGCATACATTTCCAAACTACTATTTCGGAAGGGCTTCAAGTCAAATATTGTGTACCTGTAATCGAAGACGAATCTTCTTTTCTTCATCCAGTAATTGTTTTATTTCTTTTCTAAAATAAAAATACAAGAACGATGGAATTAATTTTCTGGGGTAACCTCGAGTATACTAAACTATACTTTAAAAGGCGGCAAAGGGAAGAACAAGGACAATGAAACATGTGGAGAATCCGAATAACCAAATAGTTTGAGTAGGAATCTGACTCCTGAAACTCTGCTTGGGGTAAGCTGTGCTGAGATCTGAGATGATATGTGCTCCACAGATTATCTATTTCACAGTCTTCTTTGCATATACTGAATAATACATAGGGTGAAGCATCTTATTTTCAGATAATTATCATCTAATATATCACCCTGTGCTTATATTGGACACAGACAAATGTTCACCAGAAAAGCAACAAATGTTCAGATGACAAATGCTCATTTGCAAAAAAAACAAATATATATAAAAAAAACAGTCAGCTGATGTGGACACATCATCCAGGGTTCCACATCGAGCCTCTTAATAATCCTAGGCCTACATATGTTTAAGCATAGAGCCCATGAATTTACTGCTTACGCATGGACTAATGTTTCAAGCCTAGTCTGGACAGGATCTGAATAATTCTGATGCTGAAGCCTCAAATTCATAGTTGAGCTCTCACCCCATTGCAAGATACCAGTGGTACAACCTATACCTACCACCTAAAAAAACCCTTCATCTTTGGGTTGTAGTTTGGTTTGTTTGGCTTGCAAGATCTCTGAGGCTGGAAATACCCAAGGGGGCAGGTTCTGAGGAGACATGGCAGTGACAGTCCACAAAAGGATTACCCACTATGGTGATTGTACTGGATCCCTAAGAGGAGATGCGACACAGTATTCATCTCCAGGAGAGACTCAGGCAACCAATTGAGAATCAACTGAACCAATCAGTTATGTATTTATGTGCGTCCACTATAATCACACCTAGGTCAATCCCTGCTGTGCCATAGTTACATGTGCTACCCTATCATCTCCTCTACTCTGCCAGATACACCAGGCTCCTTATTGCTGACCTGGTGATATGCTCAGTGACTATACGACCTGCTTCAGACACTACATCACATTAGCCAAGACACTCCACTGTCTTATATTTCAATTCACTCCATCCTTCTCGCATTTTTAATATGGCACTAAATATAAAGACGTTTTTGTTCCACTGACCATCCATTTAAATTATTGAAATTAATTACTTTGGTGCTACCTATCGTTGGCAAATAGAACTCACAGATTGTATAGATTATAATATATCATGCATCCCAGAATTTCACTACCAAGAAAGAACTAGTCTGTCCCAAATGCTCCGCCATAGTGATGTCTACAGTCACTACCATCAAGAAATCTACCCCCCTTTGCACTCAGGCCTGAGTTATTCTAGATCAGTGATCCCCAACATTTCTTACCTTGGGAATCGCATTCAGCTCTGAGAGAGGGTCATGAGCAACATCCAGAGCCCCCCGACTAGTGACATCCAGATCCCGCTCCCTATCCCACAGTAGTTACACCCAGAGCCCCATTACTGGTATAATAACAGCCAGAACTTCCCCATAGAAATAAAACCAAGGCAGTGTGCTTACATACAGGGGTTCTCACCGCACTCATATTCGGTATTCTCGCAGCAGGCACTCCCACCACATTATTGCATCCAACTTCAAGCAACCCTTTAACTAGCAGTACCATCTTATCTCCAGTCTCATCTCCAGACTTCATTTATCTCTCCAACTCTTAAAGGGGTTGTCCAGTACTAGGACTAGGACACCAGTATTGATATGGTGCAGGGCTCACGTGACATAACCGCACGAGAGCCCCAGAACGTGAGTGCCGACACCACTGGAACTGCGCCAGCACGGGAGGTGAGGACAGGTGTTGTTATTTTAACGAGGGCAAACATTCAGAGTGATAAAGGGTTGTCCTAGTAGTGGACAACCTCTTATATATGTGCATCTAGATCTACTCTTCTGTATGGGGTTATTCACAAACATCAGGAACTAGAGACCTGCTCTTCATATCTGTTGTTAGACATGGTGCTAAGGCAACAAGCTGACACACAGCCACGAGCCACACATTATAGGTCTGCGAGCCACAGGTTGGGGAGCCCTTTTCTACACCTTGTACTGTACAAGATCTATTTTTTTCTTTTTCTCCTCTTAGAGCACTGTCCCAATGTTTTAGATTCCCAGTGGATCTCACTATATACAAGCAGAAGAAAGATAGGTACATTCACGGAACTTGCAAACTGTGATGTACTAAATGTAAAAAAGTATGAAAAACTATAGCAAAAATATAGTCATATAGTCACACAGTCTGAGGTTTTATTCCGCCCTGTCAAAAACAGCATCCCAACTAATTTCTTTTAATGCGGGAAGCTAATAGTAAATGGACCTAAGTATATGGCTGTACATTTGCTCACTGCACCTTTAGATCCATCTAGAGAAAAGGTCCATTTTCTGAACGTATAGCAAAATTGTCTGCTTCCAATGTGCTGAATGAAGTCTTATAACATCCATTACAGGCTGTTATTAGATGAGTGTGAATAGTTTGTGTTAATTACTTCCTATTCTTTGCTAAATTGATATTTTGGAACATAATTGCAGATTTGTTTTTGGTCTTTTGCACATTCTTCTTTTAGCCAGATGGAAATCACTGACTGTGACAATTATAGTGTCTCTTAGCACCGATCTGATGAAAATAAGCTCCGACTGAATTCACGCTCAGAGAAAAAATGGTATGGATTAATTATTAAGGCGATGAAATAAACAAATACTCCATAAATAATACAATGTATCATGACATTTTAAGAGTTTCTTTCATCAGGAAAACCTGTTAGAGAGGACCACCTCCAGGGAACCTCTTTTTTGAGCCCCGACAAGCAGTGGCTCTCCATCTTGTGGACTCGGGCTATCTATGTATGACATGATAGCCATTCATTTGGTTTGCACATTATAAAAAAGTCATCCATGACATTTTTGAAACTTTACACAAAAATATTAAATCAGAACAAGTCCTTTAATTCCCGGCTGCCGACATCTGGTATAATAAAGCTTACTTTTGCTGGTCCTTCATTGTCTCAATGATGCTTCGAAGCTCCTTGACTTGTGCCTGCAGCTCTTCTAGTGATGACTGGCCATGCTCAACTTTGTGTCTTGCATCGGAGCTACCAAAGGACGGAGAGTTTGACCTGTGACTACTTGAGGTGACAATGTGAAATGCTGATGGGGCTCCAGGAGCGCCGTGTGAGAAACTAACACTTGAAATCAAGCCTCCTGGTTTGGGGGGCAATGCAGCTCTGTTCTCTGGTACCTACAAGACAGGAATAAACTGAATATGTACAGAAAACTATTATTATTAAAAGGACACATGTAGTAATCATAAATGAATATTTCCCATATGCTGGTAAATCATTGCCTAAATACAGCGGTATTATATGTGCTATTAGGTGGTCTTCATTATTGAAAGATATTAAGAAAATGCAGGCACAACTACAGCCACAATTACAGCTCAGTCATAGGCAATGCTCTGATTAAAGAGAAAAAAACACAAAAAACACTTTCATTTAATATTCTAATGTATACAGTGACCCCCATAGATGGTACAGAGCTGACTTGGCTAATGCAGCATAAGCTATCTATTAGATAGGGGATAAATGTAAGATTACTGGGGGTCTGTTCGCTGGGACCTCCACCAGTCATGAGAACAGGGGTCTTATTTCTGCAATATGGAGCAGCAGTGCACCACAGTGTGTGACCACAGCTCCATTCACTTCTATGGTTTTGTGGAACAGCAGTATGTGTGACCACCTGTGCCATAGGCAGTCAACAGAGCGGCGGTCATGCATATGCCCTAATGCTCCATTCACATGTGAAATACAGTCCTCAGGATTGGTGGGACTCCCAGCAGTTGGACCCTGCATCATCATATAATCACCTGTTGTTTGTAGCACTGGTGTATACAGACAGAAAAGGGCCCGGGTACAAGAACAACATATGGGCCCTTTGCAGTCCAAGAGCTCATAAGAATGCAAAATTGCACCTGCTTTGGAGGTAGAAATGGGCCCCCTTATCTCTTGGGCCCCTGTGCGGCCCCATAGGTTGCACCAATGATATGTCTGCACCTCGTTTGTAGGATAATTCCTTTGAAGGAGTTGTCCCAAGTAGCAAGTTACCACCTATGTACAGGATTTGAGTGATGGCTGTGCATGTGCACTGCTGCTCCATTCAATTTCTATGGCCGGCCAGAGTTCCACAGACAATGAATGGAGTGGTGCTGTGCTCATATTTTGAGACTGTGGTAATCACAGCAGTGGGATCTCAAGCAATCTGCAATAGAGATGATCAAAAAGATTTGCGGGATCCTTGTTCAACGACTACTTCAGTAGTCAATGGCTGCCGGAGCAGAGCTCTGTGAACCTCCTTTTAACTGCCAGGATCCCTGGTGCTTGTTCTGATCGGCAGGCCGGGCTAAGCGTCATGTGTGCGTTGTACCAGAACAATGACAGTGAGCCAGGTCTACGGATCAGAAGAGACACTGGGAACACCAGCAGGTAGGAGGAGGTTCACAGGGCTCTGCTCTGGCAGCCATGGACTACCAATATGGCAGCTGGACTAGGGTCCTACAAATCTTTTTGATAATTTCTAATCAACAAATTATCACCATTCTATGTATGGGTAATAACTTAGTCAAGTTGGACAATACCTTAAAGGATGCAATCTATGATAAACTGGTAAAAATCTACTTCTAGAAAAAGGTTTTCCCACAATTACTTAGCTTTTATAAGGGAAGAGAGTACACCCGTGACATTAGGGACCATCAGCGCAACAGGAAATAGAGCAGCTACAGTAGGCAGCTATATTGCTATACTCCCCGATAAGCATGGATCATCTACACCTTTCCTCCATGGTAAGATTAGAGATTGACTTTTAACCCTCCCAGTCCTAATTGTATTGATCCACAACAGAGAGCACGCTCCCCTTACTTACCTGTGATGTAAGACTACGTGGGGCTTTCTTGGATGAGTCTATAGGTCTCTGTGACAGGTGATTGATATCATCCTTGTCATCTTCTGGACTTGGAGAGTCAAAGAAATCAGGACTGGAAAGGGAGGACTACAAAAGATCGTAGTGAATAAAAGTCTACTGAATGTAACAATATTTCCTACATGACAAGAAGATGCGTAATAAGCCAGCCATCTCCATTCTTACCAGCACAGCTATAAAGAGACTCTTGACCGTGTACGGCCAACCCGGGTTCCATTGTTCACATTCCCCCTCCCCTTTTCACCCATACCAAATAAAACACTGCAACCGAAAAAAGGGGTGGGTGGGTGTGACTTTTCCAATGCTTTCTTCTCTGAACTGACCGTTTCTCACCCCACCCTTTCTACTTTATCTACCCCCCCCTCAAATGCCCGCCCTTCAACCTATATCCAATCCCTATCCTTTTAAGTTCAAATTACACCCTCCTGTCCCCTCCCGGTCATGTGGGGCTTCCATCTAGGTTCCTTGCCTCCAGCCCCCTTCTTGACCGTGTACGGCCAACCCGGGTTCCATTGTTCACATTCCTCCTCCCCTTTTCACCCATACCAAATAAAACACTGCACCTGTAATTTTCTCTTTGGATAAATTTGGCCACAGTGGCCGTTTTATTAACAAACAACAATATTAAACATATAAACATTATAATAACAAGGGTAAGGGTTCTTGGAGTTAAAAAATTGATCTGGCATAAACCAAACAGTACTTGAACCACCATGTTACCCTCAGCCGTACCACACCAGCTCAAGGGCACCAAAAGCTCCCAGGGTAAAACCCCGTCCAGAGCCCCCAAAACCAAAATGGCAGATCACCCCACTTAATAAAGCCAATGCCTGTAACTTGATAATCTCCTTTTTTACCGACACTTCCGTGCCAACTCCAAGAACCCCAACCCCCCCCCCGCCACAAATGAACAGCCCTGATCACCTCAGGCTCGTGAGCGCCCCAACACCGCCAAAGCCCTTTCAATCCCCCCTGTATGGGCAGTGCCCATAAATCGATGCCTATATCATTCAAATGCACGCCATCCTTTGCCCAAAATTCTCCAACTCTCGCTTCCAGATCAAGATGCCGTACGCTTACTCCCCCATTCCTGTTAACAAAAGCTGATATGACTCTATTCAACTTTATACGTGCCCTATTAATTCACTTCAATGATCTGGCCTCCCTCCATGTTTTTCTGGGCACCACCTCAGACCAAACAGTCAACACCTCAGGAAACGATGTCCATAGCCTTAAAAGATCAATTTTAATGTCCCTCATCAATTCCCTGACCGGTCGAGCCCCCAAATCATTCCATCCCATGTGCAGCACTAAAATATCCGGTGCCCGATCCAAACGAGCTGCTTTATGGAACTCTGGCAGTACTCTTCTCCACACCATCCCTCGGAAACCCAACCACCGAACCACGGCTTGCTCTCGGCTGAAGCCCAATTGCCTACCGTCGGGCCTCACGTCCGCCCGCAGCGCCCCCCAGTGGACAAAAGAGTGCCCCATAATCCACACTAACAACGGGACTCCACCTGCAACAAGACAACCAAAATTATTTAAATCCAAAAGATAATTACATTAGACCGAATGCCTAATTCCTTACATAAGACAGGTATCGATCGGAACTCCATCCCACAATGCGTTTTATGACTTCCTTGCCTAACCCCAAACCATCTGCTTCCGACGACGCGCCAATTCTGAAGGAATGTGACCCATATACCCCAGGGCTAAGGCCCAACTCAGCAATACCCTTCTTAAACACTGCTATAAACTGGAAACGCGATAAAAATTCACCACTTTCATGACAAAATAATGGACCCTTCCTCCCTGACCAAACCTGCCAGTAAGCCATTAAACATGTCCTAGGACAAACCAAAGATCCCTTAACCTCACCTAAGACCACACGTTTTCCTCTGCCCAATAGATCTGTCTTCCCCCGTCTTATGCAAAATTTAATGCCCCCATCTCGACCGCTCATATCCTCAGCAAACAAACCCCCAACCTTATTCCTGCTTGGTGCCACCAATTCACCTACCCTTAGTGCACCAAAAAATGCCAATGCAAAAGCCAATCTAAACAATGTGGCCTCAAAAAATGAACAACAAATCCTATGCATTACCAAACCCAAACGTTCCAAGATACTAAAGGTTACCGGCCTACGTTTATCCAACACTTTACCTCCTCTCCTAAAGCCCTTCAAAGCTTGCTTCACCAAAAAGGCCTTCGTAACATCCTTCGTACCCAGCAATTTAAAACCAAATGCTAATCCTGCCACAAACTTGCCAACTTTTGAAACCGACCATCCGCTCTCCGCCGCCCTTCCCAGCAGAAGCAACACAGCCGTCTCTCTATCTACCTCACTCTCATCTCCACCCCACTCCCGAATCCAACTTTGCCATACTCGCCACGATGCCTCGTATGATGCCCAGGTCTGCCTTGTGATAGACTCTTGTATTAACCGTCCCGCTCCTCCATAACCATCTGCCACAACCGCGAAGGGCATTCTTGACCCACGTCCTCTGCCTCTGGTGCTAGTGCCCGAAAACGATCCCACTGAAAATGAGACAAGGCATCTGCTATGGAATTTTTTACACCTGGCACATGGACTGCTGTAATCCAAGCGTTCAACTTAAGACAACAAAGTACAAGTTCCCTCAGCAACCTAATCACAGGCGGCGACGAGGCCGACAAAGTGTTGATGACCGATACCACTCCCATGTTATCGCAGTGAAACCGAATTCTCCTATTGGCAAAACACTCCCCCCTAATATTCACCGCCACAACAATAGGAAACAACTCCAAAAATGCCAAGTTCCTCGTAAGACCCCTCTCTTTCCACATATTCGGCCACTCACCTACACTCCACCGTCCTTTCCAGTATGCCCCATAACCAGCACCTCCTGCAGCATCCGTAAATATCTCACAATCATAACTGTTCAAAAACTCCTCCTGTATTAACGATCTTCCGTTATAATTTTGCAGAAACAACTTCCAAACTTTCAGATCCTCCTTGTGTTCTTTATTTAAGCGAATAAAATGATGCGGAGCCCGCACTCCTGCTGTCGCTCCAGCCAACCTGCGACAAAATATTCTGCCCATTGCCATAATCCTGCCCGCAAAATTCAAACGCCCTAACAGTGACTGTAACTCCTTCAGTGTCACCTTGCGCAATCTCCCTATCCTATCGACCTACTGTTTAAGCAAGATCAATTTATCATCTGGTAACCGACACTCCATTCTTTCAGTATCAATTACAATGTCCAGGAAACTTAGGGTTGTGCAAGGGCCTTCCGTCTTTTCTACTGCCAAAGGTACGCCAAAATGCTCTGCCACCCACTCCATAGTACCTAACAAATTCATACATAACAAGGATTGCGGGGGACCTATAAACAAGAAGTCGTCCAAATAATGAATGACCGACTTCACAGAAGCCAGGTCCTTCACTACCCATTCCAAAAAACTACTGAAAGTTTCAAACAAAGAACACGAAATTGAACAACCCATTGGCAAACATCTATCAACATAATACTCCCCTTCCCAAAAACATCCCAACAACGGGATGCTATCCGGGTGAACTGGCAACAACCTAAAAGCAGACTCAATATCAGTCTTAGCTAGCAACGAGCCTGGCCCATACCTCCGTACCCATTGTGCCGCCGCATCAAAAGATGTATATTGGACCGAACACAACTCCTGCGCAATGCCATCATTCACTGAAAGACCTTTAGGGTATGACAAATGCTGAATCAAGCGAAACTTATTCACCTCTTTCTTGGGCACAACTCCTAACGGTGAAATAATCACCTTGTTGCTAGGCAATCCCTGAAACGGTTCCGCCATCCTGCCCAATTCAACCTCTTTAGCTAACTTCGTCTTAACCACCTCTGGATAACGGTGAGCCGACATAAAATTTTTAACCAAAAAAGGGACTACATGATCAGGAGCTGGTATTCTAAAACCATCCAAAAACCCATCCTCAATAACTTTAGCCTTCAACTGATCCGGATACCTATTTAGAAAGGGGGCCATCGCGTGAACCCTCACCGGAGTAACCCCCTTGACCGGTAACCACCGACGGCTTTCCTTTTCCTCCCTTAAAGCATTTTGATGCTCTATGTGAACTTCCATTACAATGGGAGCACACATGCTTGAATTTACAGGAGTTCCCGTACTTGCATTGGCCATTATTAAATTGCCAGCAAGTTTCCGCTTCCTTTTTAATGTTTTGCGCCCCCTGACTACCTCCCCCATGTCCCGCTGATTGATTCCCGCTACTGTTGTTCCCGTGAAAGGACTGCCCATACCTCAATGGAGCCATAACCCTCAACCACAACCCAATGTCTTTCTGATCCCATCTGATCTGCGGTCGGACTGCTTTTCTCTGCCAAAATTGCTCATCATATCTTAACCACGCCTGACCCCCGTAAGTCCTCTGGGCCTCCCCGATAGCATCAAGTTAGCAGAATAAGCCTGAGCAATTATCAGGAGCTTTCTCCCCAATAACACTAGCCAATATTGCGAAAGCCTGTAACCAATTTACAAACGTCTGAGGAATCAACCTCCACCTACGCTTCTCCTCCTCCTCTTTTCTACTCTCATCCCTTTTTCCCTTATCCAGGTTAAACTTTTCCAATGGAAGAAGGGAAAAAATCTCTACGTACTCATCCCGCCAAATTTTTTCCTTTACCTCTTATTTTAGGTGTGCCCCCAACGGCCCCTCAAAGCACACATAAACTTCCCCTTTTGCCCTATCGTCCAGTCTTACATTATCCGCCTTGTCCTTCTCTGTCTGCACACAAACCGATACCCCAGAAGGTATAATGTCTGCACTGACCCCCGACCTGCCCATCTCGCTTCCCACCTGCAAAGACACCGGTTGACTAGGCACCCACGTCGCTGCCGCGGGTGCCAATCCTCCCTGATTAACTCCCCCCACTATCTATTCTAGCCAAAAATTGCGACATATTAAACAAAATGTCTCTAAGACCCATTATATCTGACCCGCAACCTCCCCTAATATTTTGTCCGCTGGGCCCCGCCGACTGCCTATCAACTCCCTCATACAGTAATGACCCAGCGGGCGATAAACAAGAGATAGAAGCAAACTCACCCAGCTGCGCAGGTGCTGTGTCCCTGCCAGCCGAAATTCCTGTGTCCTGCCGACGCCTGGATTCACCTCTATCCTCCCCACTCTCCGATCCGTCCGACTCCTGCAGCAGCGCAAGGCCCGCACCCCTGGCCTCCTCGTCACCAGGGGGGACCCGAGTACTCGCCGTCTCTGCTGCTCGTCCTCAGTCAATCCTGGCTCTGGTCCTTCCTGCCGTCCGTGACCTTCCTTGATTTCCAGACCCTGACTCTCGTGTCCGACCTGTCGTGTTCCAAGTTTGACTGCCAGGCATCCCAGTGCTAATGCCCGCCGCTCCACCGCCTTGAATGTGTTGCATCGAGCCAGGCAGCAGATCTTCAAATTGCCGCTGCCTGCCCGTGAAATTCCGCTGCTGCATCCCTGTCCCGTTGTTTCTAGCAGGCACCCCGACTGGAGCATCGCCAGGTGTACCTGCCATGAAAATGGTCCTTCTGCTGCTCCCCCCCGCTCCGCGTCCTCTGTGGTCACGGCGCTTTGAATTGGCGCCTTTTCTTGAACTGGGGGGCGTGTGCATATCTCCGTCGAAGATGCCGGTTCCGGAAGATACGTTGCTAGCACTTCCGGTGATGTCCCGCCCACCGGGAGCTGACGTGGCTGTATCGTGGGCATTGCTTCCGGCGCGGCCCGGGCCCTGGTATTGCGGCGTGACACCGGAGCAGGCCGCAATACAGCCGACCGGGTTCTTTCAGTTGAGGACTGCGATACACTGCAGATGGAACCCGCAGGGCGGCTAGGCGGATTCCTGCCGCGGCGGGCACGCTGACGGGGAGTTCCGACAACACGCTCACCGGACGCAGGGTCCCCTGAGGGGCTCCGCGGCCTGCACCTGCTGCCCGCAGTAACCGTGTCCGGAGAAATCCTAACGGGGGGCCTCGTCCTCCTGCTGGCCCTTCCAGATCTCGATGGAGGTGCTTTTGCCCCATCACTCCCCAGCAATCCAGACAGCTGGGACTCCAGCCACCCTCCACTTCTGGATCTTGCAGCCTCCCTCAGTCTGGCGATCAAGGAATCTACAGTTTCCATATTCTGGGTAAGTGTCTTCACACAAAAGGACTTTCTCCAATGTTCTTGTCTTTGGGACTTTTCCAATGCTTTCTTCTCTGAACTGACCGTTTCTCACCCCACCCTTTCTACTTTATCTACCCCCCCCTCAAATGCCCGCCCTTCAACCTATATCCAATCCCTATCCTTTTAAGTTCAAATTACACCCTCCTGTCCCCTCCCGGTCATGTGGGGCTTCCATCTAGGTTCCTTGCCTCCAGCCCCCTTCTTGACCGTGTACGGCCAACCCGGGTTCCATTGTTCACATTCCCCCTCCCCTTTTCACCCATACCAAATAAAACACTGCACCTGTAATTTTCTCTTTGGATAAATTTGGCCACAGTGGCCGTTTTATTAACAAACAACAATATTAAACATATAAACATTATAATAACAAGGGTAAGGGTTCTTGGAGTTAAAAAATTGATCTGGCATAAACCAAACAGTACTTGAACCACCATGTTACCCTCAGCCGTACCACACCAGCTCAAGGGCACCAAAAGCTCCCAGGGTAAAACCCCGTCCAGAGCCCCCAAAACCAAAATGGCAGATCACCCCACTTAATAAAGCCAATGCCTGTAACTTGATAATCTCCTTTTTTACCGACACTTCCGTGCCAACTCCAAGAACCCCAACCCCCCCCCCGCCACAAATGAACAGCCCTGATCACCTCAGGCTCGTGAGCGCCCCAACACCGCCAAAGCCCTTTCAATCCCCCCTGTATGGGCAGTGCCCATAAATCGATGCCTATATCATTCAAATGCACGCCATCCTTTGCCCAAAATTCTCCAACTCTCGCTTCCAGATCAAGATGCCGTACGCTTACTCCCCCATTCCTGTTAACAAAAGCTGATATGACTCTATTCAACTTTATACGTGCCCTATTAATTCACTTCAATGATCTGGCCTCCCTCCATGTTTTTCTGGGCACCACCTCAGACCAAACAGTCAACACCTCAGGAAACGATGTCCATAGCCTTAAAAGATCAATTTTAATGTCCCTCATCAATTCCCTGACCGGTCGAGCCCCCAAATCATTCCATCCCATGTGCAGCACTAAAATATCCGGTGCCCGATCCAAACGAGCTGCTTTATGGAACTCTGGCAGTACTCTTCTCCACACCATCCCTCGGAAACCCAACCACCGAACCACGGCTTGCTCTCGGCTGAAGCCCAATTGCCTACCGTCGGGCCTCACGTCCGCCCGCAGCGCCCCCCAGTGGACAAAAGAGTGCCCCATAATCCACACTAACAACGGGACTCCACCTGCAACAAGACAACCAAAATTATTTAAATCCAAAAGATAATTACATTAGACCGAATGCCTAATTCCTTACATAAGACAGGTATCGATCGGAACTCCATCCCACAATGCGTTTTATGACTTCCTTGCCTAACCCCAAACCATCTGCTTCCGACGACGCGCCAATTCTGAAGGAATGTGACCCATATACCCCAGGGCTAAGGCCCAACTCAGCAATACCCTTCTTAAACACTGCTATAAACTGGAAACGCGATAAAAATTCACCACTTTCATGACAAAATAATGGACCCTTCCTCCCTGACCAAACCTGCCAGTAAGCCATTAAACATGTCCTAGGACAAACCAAAGATCCCTTAACCTCACCTAAGACCACACGTTTTCCTCTGCCCAATAGATCTGTCTTCCCCCGTCTTATGCAAAATTTAATGCCCCCATCTCGACCGCTCATATCCTCAGCAAACAAACCCCCAACCTTATTCCTGCTTGGTGCCACCAATTCACCTACCCTTAGTGCACCAAAAAATGCCAATGCAAAAGCCAATCTAAACAATGTGGCCTCAAAAAATGAACAACAAATCCTATGCATTACCAAACCCAAACGTTCCAAGATACTAAAGGTTACCGGCCTACGTTTATCCAACACTTTACCTCCTCTCCTAAAGCCCTTCAAAGCTTGCTTCACCAAAAAGGCCTTCGTAACATCCTTCGTACCCAGCAATTTAAAACCAAATGCTAATCCTGCCACAAACTTGCCAACTTTTGAAACCGACCATCCGCTCTCCGCCGCCCTTCCCAGCAGAAGCAACACAGCCGTCTCTCTATCTACCTCACTCTCATCTCCACCCCACTCCCGAATCCAACTTTGCCATACTCGCCACGATGCCTCGTATGATGCCCAGGTCTGCCTTGTGATAGACTCTTGTATTAACCGTCCCGCTCCTCCATAACCATCTGCCACAACCACGAAGGGCATTCTTGACCCACGTCCTCTGCCTCTGGTGCTAGTGCCCGAAAACGATCCCACTGAAAATGAGACAAGGCATCTGCTATGGAATTTTTTACACCTGGCACATGGACTGCTGTAATCCAAGCGTTCAACTTAAGACAACAAAGTACAAGTTCCCTCAGCAACCTAATCACAGGCGGCGACGAGGCCGACAAAGTGTTGATGACCGATACCACTCCCATGTTATCGCAGTGAAACCGAATTCTCCTATTGGCAAAACACTCCCCCCTAATATTCACCGCCACAACAATAGGAAACAACTCCAAAAATGCCAAGTTCCTCGTAAGACCCCTCTCTTTCCACATATTCGGCCACTCACCTACACTCCACCGTCCTTTCCAGTATGCCCCATAACCAGCACCTCCTGCAGCATCCGTAAATATCTCACAATCATAACTGTTCAAAAACTCCTCCTGTATTAACGATCTTCCGTTATAATTTTGCAGAAACAACTTCCAAACTTTCAGATCCTCCTTGTGTTCTTTATTTAAGCGAATAAAATGATGCGGAGCCCGCACTCCTGCTGTCGCTCCAGCCAACCTGCGACAAAATATTCTGCCCATTGCCATAATCCTGCCCGCAAAATTCAAACGCCCTAACAGTGACTGTAACTCCTTCAGTGTCACCTTGCGCAATCTCCCTATCCTATCGACCTACTGTTTAAGCAAGATCAATTTATCATCTGGTAACCGACACTCCATTCTTTCAGTATCAATTACAATGTCCAGGAAACTTAGGGTTGTGCAAGGGCCTTCCGTCTTTTCTACTGCCAAAGGTACGCCAAAATGCTCTGCCACCCACTCCATAGTACCTAACAAATTCATACATAACAAGGATTGCGGGGGACCTATAAACAAGAAGTCGTCCAAATAATGAATGACCGACTTCACAGAAGCCAGGTCCTTCACTACCCATTCCAAAAAACTACTGAAAGTTTCAAACAAAGAACACGAAATTGAACAACCCATTGGCAAACATCTATCAACATAATACTCCCCTTCCCAAAAACATCCCAACAACGGGATGCTATCCGGGTGAACTGGCAACAACCTAAAAGCAGACTCAATATCAGTCTTAGCTAGCAACGAGCCTGGCCCATACCTCCGTACCCATTGTGCCGCCGCATCAAAAGATGTATATTGGACCGAACACAACTCCTGCGCAATGCCATCATTCACTGAAAGACCTTTAGGGTATGACAAATGCTGAATCAAGCGAAACTTATTCACCTCTTTCTTGGGCACAACTCCTAACGGTGAAATAATCACCTTGTTGCTAGGCAATCCCTGAAACGGTTCCGCCATCCTGCCCAATTCAACCTCTTTAGCTAACTTCGTCTTAACCACCTCTGGATAACGGTGAGCCGACATAAAATTTTTAACCAAAAAAGGGACTACATGATCAGGAGCTGGTATTCTAAAACCATCCAAAAACCCATCCTCAATAACTTTAGCCTTCAACTGATCCGGATACCTATTTAGAAAGGGGGCCATCGCGTGAACCCTCACCGGAGTAACCCCCTTGACCGGTAACCACCGACGGCTTTCCTTTTCCTCCCTTAAAGCATTTTGATGCTCTATGTGAACTTCCATTACAATGGGAGCACACATGCTTGAATTTACAGGAGTTCCCGTACTTGCATTGGCCATTATTAAATTGCCAGCAAGTTTCCGCTTCCTTTTTAATGTTTTGCGCCCCCTGACTACCTCCCCCATGTCCCGCTGATTGATTCCCGCTACTGTTGTTCCCGTGAAAGGACTGCCCATACCTCAATGGAGCCATAACCCTCAACCACAACCCAATGTCTTTCTGATCCCATCTGATCTGCGGTCGGACTGCTTTTCTCTGCCAAAATTGCTCATCATATCTTAACCACGCCTGACCCCCGTAAGTCCTCTGGGCCTCCCCGATAGCATCAAGTTAGCAGAATAAGCCTGAGCAATTATCAGGAGCTTTCTCCCCAATAACACTAGCCAATATTGCGAAAGCCTGTAACCAATTTACAAACGTCTGAGGAATCAACCTCCACCTACGCTTCTCCTCCTCCTCTTTTCTACTCTCATCCCTTTTTCCCTTATCCAGGTTAAACTTTTCCAATGGAAGAAGGGAAAAAATCTCTACGTACTCATCCCGCCAAATTTTTTCCTTTACCTCTTATTTTAGGTGTGCCCCCAACGGCCCCTCAAAGCACACATAAACTTCCCCTTTTGCCCTATCGTCCAGTCTTACATTATCCGCCTTGTCCTTCTCTGTCTGCACACAAACCGATACCCCAGAAGGTATAATGTCTGCACTGACCCCCGACCTGCCCATCTCGCTTCCCACCTGCAAAGACACCGGTTGACTAGGCACCCACGTCGCTGCCGCGGGTGCCAATCCTCCCTGATTAACTCCCCCCACTATCTATTCTAGCCAAAAATTGCGACATATTAAACAAAATGTCTCTAAGACCCATTATATCTGACCCGCAACCTCCCCTAATATTTTGTCCGCTGGGCCCCGCCGACTGCCTATCAACTCCCTCATACAGTAATGACCCAGCGGGCGATAAACAAGAGATAGAAGCAAACTCACCCAGCTGCGCAGGTGCTGTGTCCCTGCCAGCCGAAATTCCTGTGTCCTGCCGACGCCTGGATTCACCTCTATCCTCCCCACTCTCCGATCCGTCCGACTCCTGCAGCAGCGCAAGGCCCGCACCCCTGGCCTCCTCGTCACCAGGGGGGACCCGAGTACTCGCCGTCTCTGCTGCTCGTCCTCAGTCAATCCTGGCTCTGGTCCTTCCTGCCGTCCGTGACCTTCCTTGATTTCCAGACCCTGACTCTCGTGTCCGACCTGTCGTGTTCCAAGTTTGACTGCCAGGCATCCCAGTGCTAATGCCCGCCGCTCCACCGCCTTGAATGTGTTGCATCGAGCCAGGCAGCAGATCTTCAAATTGCCGCTGCCTGCCCGTGAAATTCCGCTGCTGCATCCCTGTCCCGTTGTTTCTAGCAGGCACCCCGACTGGAGCATCGCCAGGTGTACCTGCCATGAAAATGGTCCTTCTGCTGCTCCCCCCCGCTCCGCGTCCTCTGTGGTCACGGCGCTTTGAATTGGCGCCTTTTCTTGAACTGGGGGGCGTGTGCATATCTCCGTCGAAGATGCCGGTTCCGGAAGATACGTTGCTAGCACTTCCGGTGATGTCCCGCCCACCGGGAGCTGACGTGGCTGTATCGTGGGCATTGCTTCCGGCGCGGCCCGGGCCCTGGTATTGCGGCGTGACACCGGAGCAGGCCGCAATACAGCCGACCGGGTTCTTTCAGTTGAGGACTGCGATACACTGCAGATGGAACCCGCAGGGCGGCTAGGCGGATTCCTGCCGCGGCGGGCACGCTGACGGGGAGTTCCGACAACACGCTCACCGGACGCAGGGTCCCCTGAGGGGCTCCGCGGCCTGCACCTGCTGCCCGCAGTAACCGTGTCCGGAGAAATCCTAACGGGGGGCCTCGTCCTCCTGCTGGCCCTTCCAGATCTCGATGGAGGTGCTTTTGCCCCATCACTCCCCAGCAATCCAGACAGCTGGGACTCCAGCCACCCTCCACTTCTGGATCTTGCAGCCTCCCTCAGTCTGGCGATCAAGGAATCTACAGTTTCCATATTCTGGGTAAGTGTCTTCACACAAAAGGACTTTCTCCAATGTTCTTGTCTTTGGGACTTTTCCAATGCTTTCTTCTCTGAACTGACCGTTTCTCACCCCACCCTTTCTGCTTTATCTACACCCCCCCGCCTCAAATGCCCGCCCTTCAACCTATATCCAATCCCTATCCTTTTAAGTTCAAATTACACCCTCCTGTCCCCTCCCGGTCATGTGGGGCTTCCATCTAGGTTCCTTGCCTCCAGCCCCCTTCTTTAGTGAAAATGAATTGACTAGAGAACAACACTAATATGGTAGCTAAGTGCTGTCTTGCGCTTTTTATTATAGTCTACCCTTTGGGACCATTTGAGTTTCCTCCATCCCCAGCTTCCTTCTTATTTTCACAGCATTAAAGTGAAGGTGCCGCAGTTGTTGTTTTTTTGTATTCATTTTTTGTTACATCTGGTCTTATCCTTCAGTCACCTCCAGAACTGCACTCACTATTCTGCTGTTACATCTTGTCTTATCCTCCAGAGATGCGGTCACTATTCTGCTGTTACATCTGGTCTTAACCTCCAGTCACCTCCAGAGCTGCGGTCACTATTCTGCTGTTACATCTGGTTTTATCTGCCAGAGCTGCGGTCACTATTCTACTGTTACATCTGGTTTTATCCTCCAGAGCTGCACTCCCTATTCTGCTGTTACATCTGGTCTTATCCTCCAGTCACCTCCAGGGATGCGCTCACTATTCTGTGTCATCATGTAACAGAATAGTGAATTCTGATCTGGAGGTGACTGAACAATAAGACAGCACGTCTTATCCTCCAGTCACCTCCAGAGCTGCAGTCACTATTCTGCTGTTACATCTGGTCTTAACCTCCAGTCACCTCCAGAGCTGCGGTCACTATTCTGCTGTTACATCTGGTTTTATCTGCCAGAGCTGCGGTCACTATTCTGCTGTTACATCTGGTCTTATCCTCCAGTCACCTCCAGGGATGCGCTCACTATTCTACTGTTACTTGTCACTGGTACCTAATCCATAACATGAGAGGTCACATGACCGGCGACCCTTTATATTTGCATTAATAATGAAAATACAAATTACTAAATAAAACTGAAACATTTATATACATTATATACAAAATAAATAGTAAGAACACAAGGACAATATTCAGTCCAGGCCTGGGCCGCAGAGCTGACGCTCTAATATCAGACCTCAGTGACCGCTCTGTACTATATACTCCTGTATATCCAGGTCTGGGCCGCAGAGCTGACGCTCTAATATCAGACCTCAGTGACCGCTCTGTACTATATACTCCTGTATATCCAGGCCTGGGCCGCAGAGCTGACGCTCTAATATCAGACCTCAGTGACCGCTCTGTACTATATACTCCTGTATATCCAGGCCTGGGCCGCAGAGCTGACGCTCTAATATCAGACCTCAGTGACCGCTCTGTACTATATACTCCTGTATATCCAGGCCTGGGCCGCAGAGCTGACGCTCTAATATCAGACCTCAGTGACCGCTCTGTACTATATACTCCTGTATATCCAGGCCTGGGCCGCAGAGCTGACGCTCTAATATCAGACCTCAGTGACCGCTCTGTACTATATACTCCTGTATATCCAGGCCTGGGCCGCAGAGCTGACGCTCTAATATCAGACCTCAGTGACCGCTCTGTACTATATACTCCTGTATATCCAGGCCTGGGCCGCAGAGCTGACGCTCTAATATCAGACCTCAGTGACCGCTCTGAACTATATACTCCTGTATATCCAGGCCTGGGTCGCAGAGCTGACGCTCTAATATCAGACCTCAGTGACCGCTCTGTACTATATACTCCTGTATATCCAGGCCTGGGCCGCAGAGCTGACGCTCTAATATCAGACCTCAGTGACCGCTCTGTACTATATACTCCTGTATATCCAGGCCTGGGCCGCAGAGCTGACGCTCTAATATCAGACCTTGCTGCATAAGGATCTGCATGTAGTTGTGTGTTGGTATCACTATGTGTCTACGGCTGTGTGCCCACATAGTGTTTAAGAGTTTTTTCCGCGTAAATTACGCAGCGCAAACACTGAAAAACACTAGTATATATGCCCCCCATGGTCCCCTATGTGAGAACGCAAGTCATGAGCACATGCTGCGTATTATCGCTGCGTAAAAACACGTAGCATGCCCATTAATTTTGCTGGTTGCGCGGCGTAATCACCGCCTTATGCGTATGTCCATGCCCACCATGTGTATATTGTGCGCTTCAATATGTGTATGGTACCCGGGTCTGGAGGAGAGGAGACTCACCTCCAGGCCCAGGTACCATAAAACCTATTGTAAAAAAATAATGAAAATAATAAATATCAATATACTTACCCTCTGTCAGCCCACAATCTCCTCACCGCCGCTGCCTCCGAACCCAGAGATGCATTGCGGCAATGGCCTGCGATGACGCTGCGGTCATGTGACCGTGAGGTCCTCACAGGTCCTGCCGCTCTGTATCTATGGGAACAAAGCTAGCGGGGAGTAGCGGTGAGGAGACTTATTATTTTTTACATGCATATGCAGCATCAATAGTAAAAAGTTGGTCACACTTGTCAAGCACTATGCAGTGTGACCAACCTGTCAAGCACTTTTCCAAGTGATGCTAATATCGCTTGGAAAGCTCTTGACAATGTGCATGCTAAAATGCATGCAAAAACGCTTGATTTGCGCTTGTGTTTTGCGGGAAAACGCATGTGAATTAGGCTTGCGCTTTCCCACAGCAGGGGGATGCTGAAATGATGCAGAAATTTCTGCTTAATTGACGCAAAGTGGGCACATAGCCTAATATCAGACCTTGCTGCATAAGGATCTGCATGTAGTTGTGTGTTGGTATCACTTTGTGTCTACAACAAAATGGCTCCTCACTGTGAGAGATCCTAATTCCTAAACTTCATTGTCTCTTATCCATTTGTAAACACCCAGAAAGGGAGGGGGGAGGAGGAGACATCAGACATGGAGCAAATCCAGCCCAGATTTTCAGCAGTCGTAATGCATGCCAGCTCTACACAAGGTTTTCATGCCTAATTTCAGTAGCTGCTCCCCCTAGTGTTTCAAAGTGGAACATGTCAAACTTTTTAAATTATTTTTCATATTTAGCTCCATTAAAAAAATATGATAATATTGGAGAAACGAATCAAAACAATAATACTTTACGTTTTCGCAAATGTTGAAAAAAGTTTTCTTTTGATGGCACCTTCCCTTTAAGGCATCTGTACTCATGAGAAGTCTTTACACTCCTTGAAAATTGCACGTGTCTATACATTTACCAGCTGGGTTCAGGAGAGTGACGACTTATAACCAGGACAAACAGAATAATGAGAAGAATGTGTAAGGCTGGGTCTGTCAGTGGTGTAAAGTGATCCCTGCCGCTCAGGTCTCCTATTCTGTAGGACACTTCTGTAGATTGCATTATAGGCCGTCCCTTAGTCATGAGCAGCATTTAGTTGTGTGGAGCATGAATTGCGGCACATACATACGACGTCAGAGACTGGGAAGGTGGACGTCTCCCGCTGGATTTAGGCCTTGAAGCAGTAGGAGGACTAAGTTTCTCTCCAGTTGACACAAGGGAATCAAAGCCTTCAACATCTAAAAGATAAAATACAGATATGGCAACAAATGTATCAACTAAGTGACATCTCTTTCTCTTCAAGTTGGATACGGTCAAACAGCTTCTCTGTCTTATACACGGCCATTTATTCTTTTCATCAGTATTATAAGTACTCAGTCGACTTCCCCAGAAATATAAAGAACCAGGAGGAACTTCTGTTCTATGATGAGATCGGCCTCGTGTTATAGATTTACTCCATTCAGGAGCAGAGGTTTCCCACAACGTAGTGATCTACTGCCATGAAGCTTCTACACTATTCTAATCATTGTATCCTGGGTTTTTATATGTATTGCTTGTATAAATAGGATTTCTAGTTGTAATGATGTACGTTAATCTATAACTGCTGGGCTACCGATGACCAACACAGACTAAAATACATCACATGCCCAAATTTCAACTTATGATCTGTCCCATCTACCCAGTTCTTTGCACAAAAGAACACAGCCAATAAATGGCCAAGGATGGTAAAAAAGGCAGAATTTTACATTTGGCCAACAGTTTCTGATGGCCAATTTCAGTGGGCTAAAAAACACAAAGCACTTTTATAAGACGTGATTTACTGTCATTCATAAGAATTTGCAAATAAAATGGTGAGCAAAAACAGATTGAAACTGAATGAGAGCGGCACTCACCACTAGTACATGAAAGTACAGCACTTTATTGTGGTTGTCACATGAGGAGACATAAAGACATAAATAAGCGACAGCTGTTTCACGTAAACGACGCTTTTTTCGGCTGAGCCTGAAGAAGTGTAGTTTATGCGAAACAGCTGTCACTTACATTCCTCTTTATTCAGGCTCGGACTGGCCCATAGGGCAGCAGGGAAATCCTCTGGTGGGCCCCAACTCCACTATATGGGCAGTACTTGGCATAATTCACTTGGAACAGAAAAAAAGCAGCATACCATCATTCATTCACCAAAATACCCAGTTTATTATTATATAGAGGTATAGGTAAATTTGTGAACAAGGGTAGTGTAATATTTGCATGCAGTTGAAAAGTGGGTCCCCCAAAGTCAATGTTACTGGTGGGCCTTTGGCACCCCAGTCCGACACTGTCTTTATGTCTCCTCATATGACGACCACAATACAGTGCTGTATTTTCACGTATCAATTGTGAGTGCCGCTCTCATTCAGTTTTTCATGCTGTTTTTGCTCATAATTTTGTACTGTTTTATCTCAAGATGAGCACCACTATATCTGGCAATCCGCTAGTTATGCTTGCCCTAATGCATTCCTGGAGGGTGTGTTAGCAGCACCCGAAATTCTGCTAATCTGTTATTTATTGGACAAATAAAATGGTGCACAACATAAATTGAATTAAAGGGCTTGTCCCGTGATTTATTTTCAGGAGCGCACCGCTCTCCAGGCTCACAGCTACCTACTTGCTAAGAAGCAGTGCGCTCCTGCTTGATTGACAGTTCAGGCCAGATGTGAATCTAGCGCTCCCTGATGTTATATGAGGCAGCATTAAAGAAGTGCAGTGGTACTGAAGCTGGCCAGAATCGGAACTAATAGCAAGTTCCAAAGATCCTGTCCAGTTTCAGTGCAGTGTTTGCAAGCTCACTATGTAAGAGCTTGTAAGTGCATCTTTAGCCACTGCTACTGTCTAGGCTATGAACAGTAAACAATAAAAAAATGCACTTTTAATTATCAGGGGGCAGATATTAAAGGGAATCTGTCAGCCCAATCTGACATTATAAAACAAAACCCTGTAGGGGATATAGTCACTCGAAAAATTACACCTATAGTTCCAAATCCTGCCTCTATTCTGCAGTAATTGAAGTTTAATCAAATAAGCAAATTAAGGAGCTTGATGCATCCTTAGTGTGACCAAGAGGCTCTGCAAACCGATCTCCCACTGATTTTGCACCCTCACTGGTGACTGTCAGCCTGAGCTTTTTCTGCAGACAGTTCTAGCTCCAGGCAAGGCAGCGCTGTCGATCACTAATGAGGGAGGCGGGGCATGCAAAACCAGTGTACGGAACGGTGCACTGAGCCTCTAGACCACTCTAAGGGTGCACAGTGAACTATAATAAGCATATATGATTACAGAGAATCTATCAGCAGGTTTTTGCTATGTAATGTGACAGCCGCATGATGTAGGGACAGAGACCCTGATTCCAGCAATGTATAACTTAGTTACTGGGTCCAGCACTTATGATAGAGTCACAATTTTCTCTGCTGAAGGTCTAGCAGACCTTGAAATGTTGAGCCCTATGTAATCCAGCCCATACCACTGATTGTACACAGAAAGCTGCCAATGTATATTGACAAAAAGCTGCCATTCAATGTTGGGGTGTGTGGATGGCCTAGGAGGCATGCGGGCAGCTTGTCCTATAGTGATAATCTCCTGCTGATAAAACTCTGATTGTACTGAAACAGCAAAACACAGTCCAATAAGTGACACATCGTTGGAATCAGGCTCTCAGCCCCTACAACATACTGCTCTCAAATTACAGAGCAAAAACAGGTGACAGATTCCCTTTAAACTTCAGTTTCTCAAGAAAAGATGCAGTGATTTGTACCACTAAATATATCTACCCGTCTATGTGCTAAGTTTATATTGTCAGTTTGAGCCGCATTAAATAAATAGTAAATTAGAAAGTTGCTTGTTTTTACAAGCGCTTTCCAATTATACCTGACTTTGAAGATGGGAATAACCCTTAAAATAGATAGAAGTTAATACTTGTGGTTGATGCTATATTTTAAAACATTTTTAAAGGGTTCATTATTGCATGAATGTAGGATTTTGTATGTTCTCCCAGTGACGCCTCTTCGCGGAAGCCCTTTTCTTTACCCTGGGAGATGGGGGACTCGGAGTCGGGTCCTAAGATGGAGAGATGGGGTGCAACCGTGGCCCGGACCCGCTCCGTGCTCAGGGCCGTCACAATTTAAAAGGGATGGTATGGGCTTATCCGGGTTGAGTGGCTGATTACAACTACGCCACCTGTGGCACCTGGTGAAGGCCACCAGCGCTGCCGCAGTCCGCTGAGGCCTGGTGTTAGGGCAGCTGGCGTTGTTACTATTCCCCACAGGCGGAGCAAGGCCTCAGGGCAGAGAGACAGGACGGAGGCGGGGTAGTAGTCTAGAAAGTCTGTGTCGTGCGGTGTAGCGCCGATTAAAGAAAGTCCGGAGGCCATAGGGGTGAACTTCCAAGGCTTTACTCACATAAAAGAGATGGCAGAAGGAAGGCGACTCCCTGCTCCTCGCGGAGTTCTGCGGCCACCAGGGACGAGGGTCCGACAACCTCCGAGCAAGTCCAGTGTTAAATCAGGATCCTGCACCAGAGTTTTCCTAGACTTCAGACCGGGTCCTTTCCCGTCTGTGTGTGTGTGGATAGGCTGGGTCTCCCTCTGAGCTCCTCTCAGAAAAAGGGTACGGGTGGCAGCTCCGCTCCTTCCGATACCCGGTGGGATCCTCAGGGCCTACCGGACTTACCGACCAAGACGTGGAGTAGCAAGGTCGGGTGTCGGCTGCCGGTACCCCTCTTGCAGCCGGACTCCCTCTGAATATATCAGGTGGGCGAGGACAGGTGGCGTCTATCGCTCCGTGTGCGTCCTCCCTGGGATCCATTTGCTATAGAGCTACACTCTTAAGCTCCGGGCCTTCTTGGTCATGGTCCTTGACCGGGCTGAGACGTTCATCATCTCCAGCCAGCCCCGGGATTGGTCTGGAGGTTTCACCCCCCCCTTTTGAATGAGGCAGCCTTGGGGATTGGATAATGGGAAGTTGGGGGGTGGGTAGTGGGAGAGGCGCATATGTAGGGAAAAGTGTGGGAAAACCGCCATTCCCTGAGGAGCAGCAGAGTGATTTACCCAGAAATGGCATCCGTCAAATCCCTGGTGGGCCAGCTCAGAGACGTCGCCATGACAACAGGGAGGCAAGCATCTGCAGGCAGGCAGCAGTCCAGGGAACCACTGGTGCCTGGTTCACATGGACGACGCGGAAGGGAAGGAGCGGCAGGTAGCGACACCGCGCTGCCTGGCAGCGTCCAGGCCTGTGCGTCTGGGTCTGGTTGCCGGAGGAGCCCAAGGGCTGCATCCAGGAGTGCAAGACGGTCTGGCGGGAGGTGATCGTCGGGGAGAAGCCAGTCTGCAGCATCCGTGACCATTCAGGTACCCCCTGGTGACGCGGAGGCCAGGGGCGCGGGCCTTGAGTGGCGAATGGACACAGAAGGAACCGATTCCAGCAGTGACCGTGACGGAAGAGGTGATCATCAGGACTCAGGAATTCCGGCTGGCGGGGACACAGCACCTGCGCAACTGCGTGAGTATGATTCTATATCTTGTTTGTCGCCCGCAGGGGCTGTTTTGCTAAGGGGAGGTAGTGGTCAGTTTGTAGGGCCAGGGGGGAGGAGTTTAGGTGGTCAAGGGGGTGCAGAGGTATCGGGGATTAGGGATATCTTGCATAGCATGTCACAGATTTTGCTTAGAATGGAGAGCGGTGCAGCGGGTGGGGCAGGGCCATCCCCCATAGGAGCTTGGTTACCAGGCCAGGAGGTGTTGCTGCAACCCAGTTGCGTTAGGGTAGGGTCTGCGGCGGGCACAGAGGCAGCATCTACGGGCGTTTCAGTATCGGTTCAGACGGAAAAGGACAAGGGCGATACGGTGAAGCTGGATGATAGGGCAAAGGGTGAGGTGTATGTGTGCTTCGAGGGGCCACTGGGGGCACATTTAAAAAAAGAGGTGAAGGAGAAAATTTGGGGTGATTAATATGTCAAAATTTTCTCCCTCCTTCCCTTGGAGAAGTTTAATTTAGACAAGGGGAGGAAGGATAATAGCAAAGAGGAGGAGAAGCGCAGGTGGCGCTTGATCCCTCAGACTTTTGCAAATTGGCTTCAAGCATTCGCTATATTGGCCGGTGTCATTGGGGAAAAGTTTCCTGAAAATTGCTCGGGTCTATTCTGTTACTTAGACGCGATTGGGGAAGTGCATCATACTTACGGGGGACAAACATGACTGAGGTACGACGAGCAATTCAGGCAGAGGAAGGCGGTGCGGCCTGAGATTAAGTGGGACCAGAAAGATATTGGCCTTTGGTTAAAAGTGATGGCCCCTGCTAGATACGGGCAGTCCTTTCACCGGAGCAGGGGAAGCGGGAGTCAATCGTCGGGACAGGGGGGAGGTAGTCAGGGAGCACAGGGAGGAAAAGAGAAGTCGGGAAGGTGCTGGCAATTTAATGATGGCCAGTGCAAATAAGGGAACGGCTGTAAGTTCAAGCACGTTTGTTCCCATTGCAACTGGAGCTCCCATGGGGCTGCAAAATGCTTCAAAAAAAGGAAAAGGAAGGATGTCGTGGGTACCGGTGAAGGGGGTGACTCCAGTGAATCTCCTAGGGATGGCCCCCTTTCTCAGTAGATATCCCGATCAATCGAAGGCCAGGATTATTAATGATGGTTTTTTGGAGGGTTTCAGGATCCCGCCTCCTGACCATACGGTTCTGTGACACCCCAGGGGTCTGGTTGCCACAGTAATAGAGATATTATGCCTGAGAGCAAGTGGGAGGTTTCTCTGGTCAGGATCCCTAAGCATGCAACACGGTCCGCCCAGACCTGGGAGGGGAGGAATCTGCCCTTATAAACTGGGTCTGGGGCGGGATTAGAGCAGTCAGAGTCAGAGTGGAGCTGCAGACAGTTCCAGACACAGGGAAAGCAAGAACAGGAGCTCTGTAGGAGCAGTAGCAGAAGTCCAGGGGCTGGAGCTGAGCAGAGTTCGCCCTGGACGAAAATACTAAAGCCGGACACAGGAGTCCGAGGCTGTGGGGACTGATATACACCCAGCAGCAGAAACCAGCCGGCAGGGGATTCCAGGTCCTCTGGCCATAGAAGCCCGGAGGCTCAGTCACAAAGAAGGGACCAGCGCCGCCATCCAGGAGCGGAGGCTAACAGGAGGCCCCAAGTCACCAGCCATACGGGTGAGCACCACACGGTATACTCAGGGACGTGGGCTACTTGTAACCGCTGACAGCAAGGTAGCCAGGAAGAGTGCAGATTAACGGGGAGGCCTACAACTCCACCTGGCCAGGGGAACACCTGCTTGCTCGCAGACTGACCAGGCCCCTTACACTAGCCAGTACTCCCGGGAGGGTCTGCCTTGTACCATCAGTAAAGACCCTGAACCGCACCACACGTCTCTGTGATTCCTTGCCGCACCAGCACCATTAGCACTGGGACCCTCACACCATTACTCCCATCATCTTCCACATTAGCTGCCCTGAGGCAATACTTCTCCCGTGGGGAGTCATCCCATACTCAGCTGCGCAAACAACATCAGCCTCAGCGGTCTGCAGCGCAGCGGCGGTCCCCACTGACCGCAATCCACGGGTGGCGCAGTCGGACACTTATTACAATACAAATAGACTGCCACTGGTTTGACCACCCTGGGCACGGACCGGGTCACCGCCACACGGAGACTACAACCCCCAGCATCTCAGCGATCCGGCTCCGGGTATTCCCCTGCACAGCACAGGCCCAGGGGGCGCGTCAACTTTGGCGTGGTCGGCAGGATTTCGTGCCCGCAACCACCGGGTACTGCGTGCCTGAAAAAGACTTTTTGAACTTACCTGTGGTGAAGTTTCCCGCCGTCCGGAGTCGTTTCCCGCCATCCGGAGCTGATTCCCGCCATCAGACGCCATCTTGGACCGTTTCACGCTGTCTTCTGCCTTCTTCCCGCCATCCGCAGCTGCTTCCCGCCTTCGGACGCCATCTTCGGGACGCCGCACGGGAAGAAGAGGGGCGTGGACGCCGAAAGCGCGCGAGATCCGAAGCTCCGCCCCACGCTCTGACGCTGCGCAAGGTCCTGGAAGGGAGGAAGAGCGACGCTGACGTCATCGGAGCGCGACGCCAGGTCCTCAACCCCGACGATCGACTGCGGAGCCGCTTCCTATGGAAGAAGAGCATCGCAAGGTAGGCCACGGTCCACTAGGGGAGAGGAGGATGCCGGATACCGAGGGGAGCTCCACTGCCACAGCCACCGCCAGCGCAACCGCTGCAGCAGTCATGCCATTCACCATGCCCTATATCCCGGGGGCAACCTGGCTACCCCAGTACTCAGGGGAGTCACATACTCTAAATGACTTTAGAGAAAGACTGGATAGCCTCTTCCAGGTGTACCCCCTCACAGAAGAGCAAAAAGTGAGCATCCTGGTGGCCCAATTAATCGGGGCAGCCCAAAGGGAGGTAAAGTCCTGGCCACCTGGGAGGAAGAGGACTGTCAGAGACATACTAACCCGGCTGAAAGACACATTTGACACCCGCACCTCAGCCGAAATAAAACTAAGATTTTATGGGTGCAAACAACGGGCACATGAGAGTATAAGAGACTATGCTTTAAACCTACAAGAGGCCCTGAGAGCCATTAAGCAGGCAGACCCTGACAGCGTGGGAAATGAAGATAAGCTGTTGACTGAACAATTTATTGAGGGTCTACTGTGCAATGCCCACTGAACCCAGTTGCGGGCAATGGCCTTACAGGACCCTGACCTGGACTTTGCACAGTTCAAGGACAGAGCCATCCGGGTGCTCCGAGAACCGGCACCAGGTGGCGCTGTGACCCACAGGCGCCCTGCTATCACTTACCACCAGGAGACGGCGCCCTTGTCTGCAGGGCCTGTGGGAGCTGATGCGCAGGCTTTAAACAGTGACCCGGCTACAGACCTGCACCATCAGGTCCAAGAGCTGACTAAGAGCGTTGCCGCGCTAACCAGAACTGTGCAGTCTTTACAGGTCTCTTCTCCAGGAAAGATCCAGCTGGCCTCCGGACCGGAGGACGTCCCGTGGCGCCGACTGAGGAGGACCCCACCGGCCAGAGGAAGACCCAGCGACAGATACAACGAGGACGGACGACCCATCTGCCGCTGCTGCAATCAACCCGGACATGTGGCAAGGTACTGTCATTTAAACGGGCACAACCTGGGGTAGAGGGCCAACCCCCAGGCATAAGACCATCAGGCTCATCCAACTGGCGTGATAAATACGTAGGGGGACGTCCAATCTTGCCTGTGGTACTGGATGGCATTCCTATGAGTGCCCTACTAGACACTGGGTCACAGGTGACCACCATCCCGTACGTGCTCTTTAAACAGTACTGGAATGACTCGGACATAACCCGCTACCCAGATGACGACCTGAGTATCATCGCCAGCAATGGTCAGCCCGTGCCGCAGGTGGGATTCAAAGAGGTGACCATTAAGATCGATAAAGTCGAACTGGCGGCACAAGGACTGATTATAGTGGACATAGACCGTCATGAGAGTCACCCTAGAATAACCTTGGGAACTAATGTGATTGAAAATTGTCTTGCAGAGGTGATTCTCATTTTGCAGCAGGTTGCCAAGAACGCCAGTTCCGGCCAGCAGCGTGTGCTCCAAAAAGAGATCCGGGCACTGATGAAGCGGCAACAGGTGGAACTATCTGGTGGTGAGATAGGTAGCGTGAGAATGTGTGACCCGTTCCCTATTGCCATGCCCCCAAAAAGTGAGATGATGATTTGGTGCCGGGCAGCTATTGCTCTAAGAGGTAGAGACTACCAAGCAATGGTAGAACCCGTCTACTCAGACAGTAGGCCCACCATTTTGACAGCACGGGGGGTGGTCGATGTACGCCATGGGAGGGTGCCCGTTCGCATCATAAATATTGGGGAGAGAGAAGTACACCTGCCCCGGTATGCCACGCTAGCCAAATTGTTCACCATCAACCAGAACTCTGTACAGGCCGTGGAACCCTTGCCTCCATCTCAACCAGAGGAAGGTAACGGCTCTAAGAAACCAATGGAGGACTGGTGTCAGCAACTGCATTTGGGTACTGACTCCACTCCCTCACACCAAAAACAGGGAGTCTATCGGGTGGTTCAAGAGTACGAGAGAGTGTTTAGTAAACACCCGCTAGACTTCGGGCGAGTAAAGGGGGTAGAACACCACATCCCCACTGGAGACCATCCTCCCATAAAGGAGAGATACCGACCCGTACCCCCGGCACACTACCAACACGCCAAGGGGATGCTTAGAGACATGAAGGAGGCTGGGGTAATCAGGGACAGCTGTAGCCCCTGGGCAGCTCCACTAGTCTTAGTGAAAAAGAAAGACAACACCATGAGAATGTGTGTAGACTACAGGAAGGTCAACCGTATCACACACAAAGATGCGTACCCGTTACCAAGGATAGAAGAGTCCTTAGCTGCATTAAAATCTGCTAACTTCTTCTCTACTTTGGATCTCACTAGCGGGTACTGGCAGGTTCCTGTAGCAGAGGCGGACCGGGAGAAGACCGCATTCACCACCCCGATGGGTCTCAGCGAATTTAACTATATGCCGTTCTGGCTCTGCAACGCACCAGGAACCTTCCAATGGTTGATGGAATGCTGTCTGGGACACCGGAACTTCGAGACGGTCCTGTTATACCTGGACGATGTTATCGTCTATTCCAAGACCTACGAGGACCACCTGAAACACCTGGCAGAAGTGTTCGAAGCTCTGGCGAATTACGGCCTAAAGGTGAATCCCTCCAAGTGTCACCTCCTGAAACCAAAGGTGCAATACCTGGAACACGTGGTGAGTGCTGACGGAGTGGCTCCCGACCCTGATAAGATCACTTTGATTAAGGACTGGCCAAGACCCTCCAGCATAAAGGAAGTGCGGCAGTTCCTCGGGTTGGTAGGCTACTACCGAAGATTCATTCCCGGTTTCACCAAAATGGCAGCCCCTATGCAGGACCTCCTGATAGGTCAATCTCGGAAAGCCAAAAACCAGAAGCCGCCCTTCAGGTGGGAAAAGCTGGAAGAGGAGTCCTTTTGCCAGCTGAAGATGGCCCTCACGGGGGATGAAATCCTGGCATATCCAGACTACAGCCAGCCCTTTATCCTCCACACGGACGCAAGCAACATCGGGCTAGGAGCCGTACTGTCCCAGATCCAACAAGGGAAAGAACGGGTAATCGCTTACGCCAGCCGAAAGCTACGGCCCACGGAGAGGAACCCTGAGAATTATAGCTCATTCAAGCTGGAGTTCCTGGCAGTAGTGTGGGCAGTGACCGAACGTTTCAAGCATTACCTTGCCTCCTCCAAATTCACCGTGTACACGGATAACAACCCATTGACACACCTGGACACTGCAAGGCTCGGTGCCCTGGAACAGAGATGGATGGCCCGCCTGTCCAACTTTGAATTCACCATCAAATACCGGGCAGGACGCTCAAATGCCAACGCGGATGCCCTGTCTAGAATGCCGAACTTACCGGACGTAGGGGAAGATCCAGAAGATCTGGAAGAAGTTGAGCTCCCTGCGTTCCACCGTCATGGGATTACCCTGTATTCCCACCGTGTGAAGGACAGGCGCTCCGTGACGTTCAATTCCTTGCCCCACTACAACTGGGCGGAGACGCAAGACAGTGATCCCGCAGTCCATTTGGTGAAGGAAATGCTGACCCAGGCCGATGCCCATCTTGACCCAGATGCTCCGGAGGAGACCAAGCAACTGTGGAAGGAGAAAAGTAAGCTGTTCCTCTACAGGGAGAAGCTGTGCCGGAGAATGGTTAACTCTCGAACGCATGAGTTGACCTGGCAGGTAGTGGTCCCAAGACGAGACGCGGCTATGGTTCTGGAGGCATACCACAACGGAGCAGGGCATTTCGGATGGAAGAAGCTGGAGTTCTTGTTGCGTGAACGGTTCTACTGGGTAGGCATGAGAGGAGCCATCGAGAGGTGGTGCAGAGACTGTGGCCCGTGCCACCTGAGAAGAAAAGACCGAGCCAGCCAGAAGACTCCCCTGCAGCCCATCATCACCAGACAGCCACTGGAACTGGTAGCCCTGGACCATGTGAAACTGGCTCCAAGCAGATCTGGGTATGTCTACGCCCTCACAATCGTAGATCATTACTCCCGGTTCCTGGTGGTGGTCCCGGTCAAGGACTTAACGGCTCAAACAGCAGCTAGAGCCTTCCAGCAGCACTTCTGCCGTCCACACGGGTACCCGGACCAAGTGTTGACAGACCAAGGACCAGCCTTTGAAGCGGAGGTCTTCCAGGAGTTCTGCAACCTGTATGGCTACAAGAAGATAAGAACAACGCCCTATCACCCTCAAACCAATGGACTCTGCGAGAAGGTGAACCAGGTGGTGATAGATCTGCTAAAAACACTGCCCCTGGAAGAACGCAGTCTGTGGCCTGAGAAACTGCCCGATCTGGTGGACCTGTATAACCACATCCCTGTAGGTTCCACCAACTGTACCCCGGCTTACCTAATGAGAGCAAGACCTGGTAAGCTGCCTATTGACCTGGATATGGGAGTCCTGACGCCTGAGGACACCTCGCCAGAGGCAGACTGGGATACAGAACGGCAGCAGCAGTATCGGAAAGTACAGGAAAGCGTCGAGCGAAGTCTGTCTCAAGCTAGAGAAAGGCAAGAGAAGGCTTATAATCAGTATGCTCCCGCTGTTCCCCTGGTACCTGGAGAGCAGGTCTTGAAGAGGAAGAGGTGGCTCCACAAGTTGGACGACCAGTGGGAGAAGGACCCGTACACCGTACTGCCATCAAGCCATGAGAACCCAAAAATCTGCGTAATCAGTAAGGATGGAGGAGAAACCACAGCCATTGTCTCCAGAGACCACCTGAAGAAGTGTCCCGAGCAGCTGCAAAGCCCTGAAGAAGATCAAGAAAACCCTCAACCCGCAGAGGAAAGGGAAGAAATGATCAGTACCGTACTCGGAGACTTCCCCCGGTCTTGGACACTAGTAAACGGCGCTGTCGTGGTACCCATCCTCACCTTTCTCCAGCCAGCCCCGCAAGTGCCTACAGAGGAACCGGTAGAGCTGGAAGAGCAGCCGGCCCAAGAGGCAGAAGGGTCCACACCAGCAGTACAGGAGAATCAACCCTCTGCTAGTAGTGAGCCTGCCGTGCCCCTAGTGAGCCAAAGAGTGCGCAGAAAGCTGCCCAGCTTGCCCATAACACCTCCTACACCCTGTAGTGCAGGACCAGTTAGTGAGCTCCGTAGGTCCACTAGAGTCACTAGAGGTCAGATGCCCGCTCGCTGGAGAATCTAAACCAATGCACTGTAAAGTTGACTTTATTGAAAAATGTTTATGGTTTATGTTTGTTGCCTGTTACTAATTATGTTTCTCAGTTACCCTGCAGATTTATTTGGACTAACAGGTTATGGACACTGGATAACCGGAACAGTTTTGTAGATAGTTGCACCTTGGTGCCTCTTGCGAAGACGGCCGCGGAAGAGAAAACCTGTCTGGCGTGGCCTCCTTGCGGCCCAAAGTAGTTAGTCTACCCTTGCAGCCACGCCCAAGGACAACGCAAGGGGTTTGCTTTGGACAGGTCCCCTATTCTGTGCCAAGACTTCGCCTTGTTGGGTGACATGGACACCCCCTTTGTTTCATAAACTTCACCTTTGGTGATATGGACACCCGGTTGCGGACACGCCGTGACCTTTAAAGAACTAAAGCTTCTTGTAAATATGTTATTGTATTATTGTTATACCCTGTATTTATGTTTCTTTAAAAAATGTGTTTAGTCCCGGAGTACTAAAATTTACTAGGGGGGAATGTGACACCCCAGGGGTCTGGTTGCCACAGTAATAGAGATATTATGTCTGAGAGCAAGTGGGAGGTTTCTCTGGTCAGGATCCCTAAGCATGCAACACGGTCCGCCCAGACCTGGGAGGGGAGGAATCTGCCTTTATAAACTGGGTCTGGGGCGAGATTAGAGCAGTCAGAGTCAGAGTGGAGCTGCAGACAGTTCCAGACACAGGGAAAGCAAGAACAGGAGCTCTGTAGGAGCAGTAGCAGAAGTCCAGGGGCTGGAACTGAGCAGAGTTCGCCCTGGACGAAAATACTAAAGCCGGACACAGGAGTCCGAGGCTGTGGGGACTGATATACACCCAGCAGCAGAAACCAGCCGGCAGGGGATTCCAGGTCCTCTGGCCATAGAAGCCCGGAGGCTCAGTCACAAAGAAGGGACCAGCGCCGCCATCCAGGAGCGGAGGCTAACAGGAGGCCCCAAGTCACCAGCCATACGGGTGAGCACCACACGGTATACTCAGGGACGTGGACTACTTGTAACCGCTGACAGCAAGGTAGCCAGGAAGAGTGCAGATTAACGGGGAGGCCTACAACTCCACCTGGCCAGGGGAACTCCTGCTTGCTCGCAGACTGACCAGGCCCCTTACACTAGCCAGTACTCCCGGGAGGGTCTGCCTTGTACCATCAGTAAAGACCCTGAACCGCACCACACGTCTCTGTGATTCCTTGCCGCACCAGCACCATTAGCACTGGGACCCTCACACCATCACTCCCATCATCTTCCACATTAGCTGCCCTGAGGCAATACTTCTCCCGTGGGGAGTCATCCCATACTCAGCTGCGCAAACAACATCAGCCTCAGCGGTCTGCAGCGCAGCGGCGGTCCCCACTGACCGCAATCCACGGGTGGCGTAGTCGGACACTTATTACAATACAAATAGACTGCCACTGGTTTGACCACCCTGGGCACGGACTGGGTCACCGCCACATGGAGACTACAACCCCCAGCATCTCAGCGATCCGGCTCCGGGTATTCCCCTGCACAGCACAGGCCCAGGGGGCGCGTCAGTTCCTTTTTCTGTTAAGAATTTGAGGTCTGCTTTGTTGCATCCAGAGGCTGTCGGTGTTAAGTTGGTAAAGGAAGTGGAGTTAGGTCGTATGGCGGGGCCTTTTGATAGTCTACCGGTTGAAGGCGTGATCATTTCTCCTTTGGGGGTAGTGCCTAAGAAGGAGCCAAATAAATTTCGCCTGATTCGGCATTTGTCGTACCCAAAAGGTTGTTCGGTCAATGACGGTATAGCGCCGGAATTATGTTCGGTTGAATACACATCATTTGATGCGGCTGTGTCATGGGTTCGTAGGTACGGGCCTGGGTCACTGTTAGCGAAAACTGACATTGAATCAGCTTTTAGGCTACTTCCGGTTCACCCGGCTAGCATTCCGCTATTGGGTTGTTTTTGGAACAAAGGTTATTACCTAGATAGGTGTTTGCCTATGGGTTGTTCTATTTCATGTTCATTGTTTGAAACTTTCAGTACTTTTCTGGAATGGGTGGTCAGGGATGTTGCAGGTGTGCAGTCCGTTATTCATTACCTGGATGATTTTTTGTTCATAGGTCCCCCAGATTCGTTTGTCTGTGGTAATTTGGGTGTCGCATTGGGGGGCGATAGAGAGTGACGAGGATAGGACGTTGGCAGTCTTGTTTTTGGTTGGTAAGGCTGCGGACTTAGGGTGGTCGGCATCTAGAATTAGTAAATTTGTTGCTGGGCTCGCATTCGGTTTCAAGTTACAGGGTTTGACTAATGTTACTAAATCCTTTTTGGTCAAGCAGGCACTTAGAGGTTTTCGAAAAGGTAGCAAGAGTTTGGATAAGCGTAGGCCAGTCACGTTTAGTATGTTGGAAAGGTTAGGTCTGGTTTTGGAAAGGATTTGTTGTTCTACTTTTGAGGCGGCCCTGTTTACGTTAGCCTTTTCCTTAGCTTCGGGGCGATGAGAGTAGGCGAGTTGGTCGCCCCCAGCAGGAATAGGGCGGGAGGTTTATTAGCCGAAGACACGAGTTGCTGGGCCTGGTGTATCGATTTTTGGATTAGACGCGCAAAAACTGATCAGTTGGGTAGAGGTAAGCGCGTCGTTTGAGGAAGAGTGGACGGGGCTCTGTTGTGTCCAAGAAGGTGCTTGGAGGTTTATTGGCAAGTGTGGTCGTGTAGATCCGGCCTACTGTTACGTCATTGCAACGGGTCATATCTTTCCCGTTTCCAGTTTATAGTGGTCCTAAAAAAGGGGGTGCAGGAGTTGGGCTTAGCCCGGGTGTTTATGGTTCACATTCCTTTAGGATTGGCGCAGAGTATGAGACTTATAGGCGCGGTTTGGGGGCGGAGGTGATAAAGCGGATTGGAAGGTGGAGTTCGGACCGTTATTTGACGTATGTTCGCCGTTAAATAACGCAGGACTTTGTTCATTTGTGAGTTGTTGAATATGCTTGTTTATTATGCTTTTAGGTGGCTTTCCCGTGTTAGCTTGGATTTTCGGACATTCGTACGTGCATTGGGGGGCGCTGCATGCTGACGTAAGGCGTGACTGTAGGCAATTGGGCTTTCTGAAGGTACAAGTGGTTATAAGGTGGCTAGGTTTTAGAGGGATGGTATGGAGCCGGTTTTTGTCGGAGTTTCATAAAGCGGCAAGATTGGACAGAACACCGGATATTCTGGTTGTGCATTTGGGAGGGAACGATTTGGGGGCAAGGCCCGTGAGAGAGTTAATTCGGGATATCCATTTTGATTTTTTGAGATTGTGGACTTCGTTCCCAGGGGTTCTGACGGTTTGGTCAGATATAGAGCCCAGGAAGAAATGACGGGTGGTCAGATCAGAAAAAGGTATAACTAGAGCAAGAGTGAAATTAAATAGGGCCGTGTCTAGCTTTGTGTCAAGGAATGGTGGGATAAGTGTTAGGCACTTTGCGGTGGAATAGGGGGTTGGTAATTTTTGGTTGAAGGACGGTGTTCATCTCAATGATATCGGTATCGATCTTTGGGCCCTTGCAATACAAGAGGGGATTGAAGGGCGTTGGTAGCTTTGGGGCACTCACGAGCCTAAGGTTTCAGGGCTGTTTGTGGTTGGCGGGGGTGGGGTTCTTGGAGTTGGTACCGAATTGTCGGTGGAAAGAATTGGGAAAATTCCAGGTCGTTTAAATTGAGTGGGGGGTGATCTGGCAGTCGGTTCTGGGCTCTGGACGGGGTTTTACCTCGGGAGCATTTAGTTGGTTCGTCTTTCACGGAATGTGGAAGTTTTTGGTGACCTTGAGCTGGTGCTGAACGGCTGAGGGTAACATGGCGGTTGATTTTTTAAGTTAATTTAAAGCCAGATCTATTAGCTCCAAGAACCCTCCCTATATATATATATCATTGTTATTTTGTTTGTTATTTGTTGTTTGCTAATAAACAGCCGCTGTGGCCAAATTTATTTAACGAATAACAGGTTGCAGCGTCTTTATTTCAGGGACGGGATCATGGGATCCCTTGGTATGTTGGGAAGAGGGAAGCCATCAAGTAGGAAACCACATTGGCCGTATCAGGTCATGCGTAGTTATAGTTGTTCATTAAAGTCAGATGCTTCCTAATGAGTCACGATTAGTGTTGAGCGAGCACTAAAATGCTCGGGTGCTCGAAGCTCGGGCCGAGCTCGCCGTGATACTCGGGTGCTCGACCCGAGCAACGAGCCCAATGTTAGTCTATGGGAGACTCGAGCATTTTTGCGGCGGCTCCCCCGGCAGTCTTTTAAAAGCCTAACAAGTGGCCAAAACGATAGTGACAGTGCTCAAATGACATGGGGACAGCATGGGGATCACCCCAGGAAGCATTTCTGACCCCCAGGTCACTGCTGTCAACAACGTGGTCAGAGGTATTAATACACTTTTACAGGCTCAAAATAAAACGTTCAAAAACGAAAGTGAAAGTGCTTTCCTGTGAAATATGTTAAGGATAGTGTTGAGCGATACCTTCCGATATCAGGAAATATCGTATCAGACTGGATCGGACCGATACCCAAAAAGTATGGGATATCGCCGATTCCGATACAGGAAACCAATGCAAGTCAATGGGACACAAATATCGGAATGAAAATAAACCCTTTCTTTCCTTGTAGGTTAATTCTACATGAAGTAAAACAACTAAGAATAATGTAGAATGTATTACGCGAAAAGCCGGCAATTCATCAGCGCATACACCGGTACCCGACAATTTACAACAGAAAGAATAGAGCTTCACACATAGATTAGATAGATAGAAACATGTCAGTCACATATATATGAAGTACAGTGACAGTGTTGCTTACTGTACTTGTCATTTAGTGTAAAGGATTTATTTAAAAAAATAATTGTGTTTTCATGCACCGTCTCTTTAAAAAAGCCGGCCGGCAATTCAGCATCTGTACCCGACAATTTAGAACAGAAAGAATAGAGCATCACACATAGATTAGATAGATAGAAACATGTCGGTCACATATATATGAAGTACAGTGACAGTGTTGATTACTGTACTTGTCATTTAGTGTTAAAATAAAGGATTTATTTAAAAAAAAATTGGCGTGGGGTTCCCCTTAATTTTAGTCTCTAGCGGAGGTTAAGCAGACGGCTGGGGCAGATGTTTGAAGCCTGGGAAGGGGGTAATACCCACGGAGCTTCCCAGGCTACTAATATCAGCCCCCAGCTGAATACCTAGCCTTTACTAGCTATTAAAATGGGGGACCTCCTCAAAAAAATGACGTGGGGTCCCCCCTAATTTAATAGCTAGCAAAGGCTAGGCAGACAGCTGGGGGCTGATATTAATAGCCCAGGAAGGGTGCCATGAATATTGGCCCCCTCCCAGGCTAGAAACACCAGCCGTCAGCCGCCCCAGAAATGGCGCATCCATAGGATGTAAAAGTATCGGAATTAAGTATCGGAATTCCGATACCGCGAATATCGGCCGATACCCGATATTTCAGTATCGGAATGCTCAACACTAATTACAATCAAATCTGAGAAAAAGAGGGGGGGTAACAAATAAGCCGACACTCAGCACATGAAAATATCTCATATAAATGAATACAAAGCGGTGATTCATTCCAGAGTTAACCACTAAAGGGGAAAAATAAAAAATATACACGATTTAGTTATGGATTGTAACACATATATGCTTCAAGTGTAAAACAGCCTCCTTCAAAAGAGTAAAAAGGGGGGACATACTATGAGGTCAGACGTATCACAGGTATCAAAAGAGCCAAATCGTAATGGCCCAATATACGCCCTACAGTATATGCCCCTCATCCTTCTATATGCCCCATCCTGGTATATGGAATATGGTCCCCATCCTGGGTAGGTGTATATTCCCCTCCATCCATCCTGGGTAGGTGTATATGCCCCTCCAACCATCCATCCATCCTGGGTAGGTGTAGATGCCCCTTCATCCATCCATCCTGGGTAGGTGTATATGCCCCTTCATCCATCCATCCTGGGTAGGTGTATATGCCCCTCCATCCATCCATCCTGGGTAGGTGTATATGCCCCTCCATTCATCCATCCTGGGTAGGTGTATATTCCCCTCCATCCATCCTGGGTAGGTGAATATGCCTCTCCATCCATCCATCCTGGGTAGGTGTATATGCCCCTCCATCCATCCATCCTGGGTAGGTGTATATGCCCCTCCATCCATCCATCCTGGGTAGGTGAATATGCCTCTCCATCCATCCATCCTGGGTAGGTGAATATGCCTCTCCATCCATCAATCCTGGGTAGGTGTATATGCCCCTCCATCCATCCATCCTGGGTAGGTGTATATGCCCCTCCATCCATCCATCCTGGGTAGGTGAATATGCCTCTCCATCCATCAATCCTGGGTAGGTGTATATGCCCCTCCATCCATCCATCCTGGGTAGGTGAATATGCCTCTCCATCCATCAATCCTGGGTAGGTGTATATGCCCCTCCATCCATCCATCCTGGGTAGGTGTATATACCCTTCCATCCTTCCTGAGTAGGTGTATATGCCCCTCCATCCATCCATCCTGTGTAGCAGTATATGTCCCTCCCTCCATCTATCCATCCTGGGTAGGTGTATATGCCCCTCCATCCATCCATCCTGGGTAGGTGTATATGCCTCTCCATCCATCAATCCTGGGTAGGTGTATATGCCTCTCCATCCATCAATTCTGGGTAGTTGTAGATGCCCCTCCATCCATCAATCCATCCTGGGTAGGTGTTTCGGCCCCTCCATCCATCATGGGTAGGTGTATTTGACCGTCCATCCATCCTGGTAAGGTGTATGTACCCCTCCATCCATCCTGGGTAGCAGTATATGTCCCTTCCTCCATCCATCCATCCATCCTGGGTAGGTGTATATGCCCCTCCATCCATCCTGGGTAGGTGTATATGCCTCTCCATCCATCCATCCTGGGTAGGTGTATATGCCTCTCCATCCATCAATTCTGGGTAGGCGTATATGACCCTCCATCCATCCATTCTGGGTAGGCGTAGATGACCCTCCATCCATCCATTCTGGGTAGGCGTAGATGACCCTCCATCCATCCATCCTGGGTAGTCTATTCTAGTATGTGTTTATGCCCCTCCACCCATCCTGGTTAGGTGTAGATGACCCTCCATCCATCCATGCTGGGTAGGAGTATATGCCCCTCCATCCATCCATTCTGGGTAGGCGTAGATGACCCTCCATCCATCCATTCTGGGTAGGCGTAGATGACCCTCCATCCATCCATCCTGGGTAGTCTATTCTAGTATGTGTTTATGCCCCTCCATCCATCCTGGTTAGGTGTAGATGATCCTCCATCCATCCATGCAGGGTAGGAGTATATGCCCCTCCATCCATCCTTGGTAGGAGTATATGCCCCTCCATCCATCCATTCTGGGTAGGAGAATATGCCCCTCCATCCATCCATCCTGGGTAGGTGTATATACCCCTCCATCTATCCACCCTGGGTAGGTGTATATGCCCCTCCATCCATCCATCCTGGGTAGGTGTATATGCGCATCCATCCATCCATCCTGGGTAGGTGTATATGCCCCTCCATCCATCCATCCTGGGTAGGTGTATATGCCCCTCCATCCATCCATTCTGGGTAGGCGTAGATACCCCTCCATTCATCCATTCTGGGTAGGTGTAGATGTCCCTCGATCGATCAATCCATCCTTGGTAGGTGTAGTTGCCCCTCCATCCATCCATGGTGGGTGTGGATACCCCTCCATCCATCCTTCCATCCATTCTGGGTAGGTGTATGTCCCCCTCCATCCATCCTTCCTGGGTAGGAGTATTTGCCCCTCCATCCATCCTGGGCAGGTGTATATGCCCCTCCATCCATCCATCCTGGGTAGGTGTATTTCCCCCTCCATCCATCCATCCATCCAGGGTAGGTGTATATCCCCCTCCATCCATCCATCCTGGGTAGGTGTATATCCCCCTCCATCCATCCATCCTGGGTAGGTGTATATGCCCCTCCATCCATCCTGGGTAGGTGTATATGCCCCTCCATCCATCCATCCTGGGTAGGTGTATATGCCCCTCCATCCATCCATCCTGGGTAGGTGTATATGCCCCTTCATTCATCCATCCATTCTGGGTAGCTGTATATGCCCCTTCATCCATCCATCCTGGGTAGCTGTATATACCCCTCCATCCATCCTGGGTAGGTGTATATGCCCCTTCATCCATCCATCCTGGGTAGTCTATTGTGGTAGCTGTATATGCCCCTCCATCCACCCTGGGTAGGTGTAGATGCCCCTTCATCCATCCATCCTGGGTAGGTGTATATGCCCCTCCATCCATCCATCCTGGGTAGGTGTATATGCATCTCCATCCATCCATCCTGGGTAGGTGTATATGCCCCTCCATCCATCCATCCTGGGTAGGTGTAGATGCCCCTCCATCCATAAATCCATCCTGTTTAGGTGTATCAGCCCCTCCATCTATCCTGGGTAGGTGTATATGCCCCTCCATCCATCCTGGGTAGGTGTATATGCCCCTCCATCCATCCTGGGTAGGTGTATATGCCCCTCCATCCATCCTGAGTAGGTGTATATGCCGCTCCATCCATCCTGGGTAGGTGTATATGCCCCTCCATCCATCCTGAGTAGGTGTATATGCCGCTCCATCCATCCTGGGTAGGTGTATATGTCCCTCCATCCATCCTGGGTAAGTATATATGCTCCATCATCTATCCATCCTGGTTAGGTGTAGATGCCCCTTTATCAATCCATCCATCCTGGGTAGGAGTATATGCCCCTCCTTCCATCCTTGGTAGGAGAATATGCCCCTCCATCCATCCTTGGTAGGAGAATATGCCCCTCCATCCATCCATCCTGGGTAGGTGTATATGCCCCTCCATCCATCCATCCTGGGGAGGTGTATATGCCCCTCCATCCATCCATCCATCGTGGGTAGGTGTATATGCCCCTCCATCCATCCATCCTGGGTAGGTGTATATGCCCCTCCATCCATCCATCTTGGGTAGGTGTATATACCCCTCCATCCATCTATCCTGGGTAGGTGTATATCCCCCTCCATCCATCCATCCTGGGAAGGTGTATATGCCCCTCCATCCATCCTGGGTAGGTGTATATGCCCCCTCCCTCTATTCCGGTGAGTATATGCCACCTCTCCATCCTGGTGGGTATATGCCACCTCTCCATCCTGGTGGGTATATGCCCCCCCTCCATCCTGGTGGGTATATGCCCCCCTCCATCCATCCTGTTGGGTATATGCCCCCCTCCATCCATCCTGGTGGGTATATGCCCCCCTCTATCCATCCTGGTGGGTATATGCCCCCCTCCATCCATCCTGGTGGGTATATGCCCCCCCTCCATCCATCCTGGTGGGTATATGCCCCCCCTCCATCCATCCTGGTGGGTATATGCCCCCCCTCCATCCATCCTGATGGGTATATGCCCCCCTCCATCCATCCTGATGGGTATATGCCCCCTCCATCCATCCTGATGGGTATATGCCCCCTCCATCCTTGTCGGTATATGCCCCACCTTCATCCTTGTGGATATATGCCCCCCCTCCATCCTTGTGGGTGTATGCCCCCCCTCCATTCATCCTGGTGGATATATGCCCCCTTCATCCATCCTGGTGGGTAAATGCCCCCCTTCATTGGTGGGTATATGCACACTCCCTACATCCTGGTGGATATATGCCCCTTCCATCCATCCTGGTGGGTATATACCCCCCCCTCCATCCTGGTGGGTATATGCCTCCTCCTCCATCCTGGTGGGTTTATGCCCCCTCCTCCATCCTGGTGGGTTTATGCCCCCATATATTCAATGCAAAGGGAAAAAAACAAACAAAACAAACGCTTCTACTCACCTTCCACGTTCCCATGCAGCGCTGTGTCTGTGTTGCCTGAAGATGTTGGCAGTGATAACAGCAGAGAAGCTGAGATCACCGCACGGCGCCGCCACAGATACTCACTCGGGGCCTCCACTCCCAGGCACTTCCTCCCCGGCAGCTCCTGTCATGGCACGCTCTGACTGAGCAGTGCGTGCGACGACAGGGGGAATGTACCGCTTACACTGCAGGCTCCACAAAGATGGCTGCAATCTCCTCCCACGGCTGCGACCTGAACAGCCAAGGGGGCGTGCCCAGGTCACAGCTAGAGGCAGGAGGAGCGGCCTCTAATGTTAGAGATTGGGTCGGTGACAGACTACTGTCTCTTATGGCCAGGGCTGCCGTAAATGAGGTGTGTAAGAGCGCTTCTTACACACCCCCCAAATAAAAATGGCAGCCCCCAGTGGCCACTGTCAACATAAATAAATAAAAAACTAATAAAGTGGGACATTTAATTTTGTATTAAAAATAATTGATTACATAATTATTAATACAAAACATAAAATGGTGGCCCCTTCCCTGTAAGAATAGCACATGGCTCTTTTCACGTCTGGTTATTTCTCTAACAGGTAGAATATGCTCCGTTATAGACCGGGGACAGGTTTACAGCTCTATTTTTTGTGGACGATTGATCTGTAAATCAGAACTGAGACCGGTCCGATTTTCATCCGATTTGTAGATAAAGATCATCTATTGAAGTCAATGAGTCTGTCAGAAAAATGGCCAGAACCAACCATGTTGCCTGTACTGCTTGTTTTCCAGTGTCTATAGGCCGGGCAAGCGAGGCTAGGAAACCTTTAGCTTTTTACTTTACATATAAAAAATATGCCCCACTGAGGAGAAAAACTGACACACTGACCAAAATCAGATGAAAATGAGAAAAAAACACTGATTAAAACCTGACATGTGAACGGGGCCTTAGGCCTTAATCAGATGTCAGCAGGGTCGGACTGGGGTGTCTGGGGCCCACAGGGGACATTGACTCTAGGGGCCACCTACAGCAATATGCAGATCTCTTTTCTCTGCTCTCCCTGTTATAGTGGAGCAGTGACCGGCGGCTCCTCACATCTACTGTGCACAGACTAGAACAGGGATGGACAATTTCTGGAGTTTGCATGAAAGAGCTTCTTTGGTTAAAACAAGTGATCACAGATTCATGGGCTACACAGGATAGGTGATCACTTATTGATTGGAAGAATGGGGAAGTTTTATCCCTGACAGGACACTTATCCCCATTTTAAAATGCAGCGACAGGTGGGACGTCTGACCACAGCCTCATTCGTTCTCTTGGGGGCTTCCAAAAAAGAGCAGCGCTCGCAGCCTCTGAGGGAATGAATGGATCAGTGGTCGAGTCGCACATGAGCTCCAGTCTAATGGGGAGAAAAGCTCCACATTCTGCCGATCGGTGCAGGTCCCAGTAGTCAGACCCCCACCAATCAATAAGTTATCACTGATCCTGTGGAGAGGTGATTACTTGTTTTCACCGGAGAACCCCTGTAAGTGCATCTCTGACGCTCTGCTCCAAGTATTTCATCTCTAAGGCCACAGCCACACTATCAGTATTCAGTCAGGATTATTCTCAGGAGTGGGAGCCAAAACCAGGTGAGGAACAATCAGAGAAAGAGAATAATAGAAACAAGTCACCAATTCTGGATTTATCACCCACTCCTGCTTTTGCCTCTCACTACTGAGAAACAATACTGACCAAATACTGATAGTGAAGCCGTGGCTTCATGGAAAAAAATCTTTTCCTAGTTAATCTCAGCGAGAACAAATGACCGCCATACACAACATAATCCACTGTAACAACACCAATAATACCACATACAAAAGGGACAAATATCGCCACACCATGACCAGACCACATATTACCACCACATAGTGACCAAATAATACAATACTGATCAGGAATACAAACCACAATACTAACAACACTGTCACTATACATATGAGCTCTGTATATAGTGTCAGTGTACAGGTAATACAGTGATCCCCAGTGACATTATAAACAGGATCTCTGTATATAGTGTCAGTGTACAGGTAATACAGTGATCACCGGTGACATTATACACAGGAGCTCTGTATATAGTGTATAGGTAATACACTAGTCACCAGTGACATACACAGGAGCTCTGAATATACTATATAGTGTAAGTGTACAGTAATACACTGACTCACCAGTGATGTCTCTAGGTGAAGTTCTTCATCTTCGCTTTTCTTCATCTGGCACAGTCCGCCATCACTTCTTCCAGCCAGGAATCATCTCTGCAGAAAATAACACACAGTTATCAATAACTGATCTCTTTTAGAGCACATTCCCACTTTTCCCCAGGCTTCTACACTACACCAGTTGAAGAAATAAAGCGACATAGTGGCGCCCTGCACAGTAACAGGACCCCCCTTTTGTCCCCTCTTATGGAAAACAGTTTCCTAAAAAGTAAATTATATTACAGAAGTAATAATGTCCCTAATTGGACTCTAAAGTAATAATGTTCCCCACTCGCCATCATAAACGAATAAAGTTCCTCAATCTGGCCCCTAAACAGTAATAAAGTCCCTTGTCCAGCGTGGCCACCCATCTATCCATCCTGACCCCCCCCCATATATCCATTCTGGTCCCCATGTGTCCAGCCTGCCCCTCCCATATATCCATCCGGGCCTCCATGTGTCCAGCCCGCCCCCCTTCATATATCCATCCTGTCCCCCTCATATATGTATCGAACCCCACCCCATATATCTATCCAGGTCCCCATGTGTCCAGCTTGCCGCCCTTCACCTCCATGTGTCCATCCAGGTCTCCAACTTGGCCACCTTCACCACCATGTGTCCCCCCATGCGTCCAGCCAGCCCCCCCTTCAGCCCCGTGCCTCCATCCATAAGTCCCCCCATGCATCCAGCCAGCCCCCCCCTTCAGCCCCATGCCTCAATCCATGTCCCCCCATGCGTCCAGCGAGCCCCCCTTCAGCCCCATGCCTCCATCCATATGTCTCCCCATGCGTCCAGCAAGCCCCCCCCTTCAGCCCCATGTGCCTATGGGTCCAGCCAGCCCCCCCTTCCACCCCATGTCCCCCTCCATGTCCTCATGGGTCCAGCCAGCCCCCCCTTCCGCCCCATGTCCCCCTCCATGTCCTCATGGGTCCAGCCAGCCCCCCCTTCCGCCCCATGTCCCCCTACATGTCCCCATGTGTCCAGCCAGCCCCCCCTTCAGTCCCATGTCCCCCTCCATGTCCCCCCTTCAGCCGCATGTCCCCCTCCATGTCCCCATGGGTCCAGTCAGCCCCCCCTTCCGCCCCATGTCCCCCTCCATGTCCTCATGGGTCCAGCCAGCCCCCCCTTCCGCCCCATGTCCCCCTCCATGTCCTCATGGGTCCAGCCAGCCCCCCCCTTCCGCCCCATGTCCCCCTCCATGTCCCCATGTGTCCAGCCAGCCCCCCCTTCAGTCCCATGTCCCCCTCCATGTCCCCCCTTCAGCCGCATGTCCCCCTCCATGTCCCCATGGGTCCAGTCAGCCCCCGCTTTAGCCCCATGTCCCCCTCCATGTCTCATGGGTCCAGCCAGCCCCCCCTTCAGCTCCATGTCCCCCTTCATGTCCCCAGCCAGCCCCCCCTTCAGCCCCATGTCCCCCTCCATGTCCCCAGCCAGCACCCCCCTTCAGCCGCATGTCCCCAGCCAGCCCCCTCTTCAGCCCCATGTCCCCCTCCATGTCCCCATGGGTCCAGCCAGCCCCCCCTTCAGCCCCATGTCCCCCTCCATGTCCCCATAGGTCCATCCAGCCCCCCCCTTCAGCCCCATGTCCCCCTCCATGTCCCCATGGGTCCAGCCAGCCCCCCCTTCAGCTCCATGTCCCTATGGGTCCATCCAGCCCCCTCTTCAGCCCCATGTCCCCCTCCATGTCGCCATGGGTCCAGCCAGCCCCCCCTTCAGCCCCATATCCCCCTCCATGTCCCCACGGGTCCAGCCAGCCCCCCCTTCAGCTCCATGTCCCCCTCCATGTCCCCAGCCAGCCCCCCCTTCAGCCCCATGTCCCCCTCCATGTCCTCATGGGTCAAGCCAGCCCCCCCTTCAGCCCCATGTCCCCATCCATGTCCCCATGGGTCCATCCAGCCCCCCCTTCAGCCCCATGTCCCTATCCATGTCCCCATGGGTCCAGCCAGCCCCTCCTTCAGCCCCATGTATCCATGGGTCCAGCCAGCCCCTCCTTCAGCCCCATGTCCCCACGGGTCCAGCCAGCCCCCCCTTCAGCCTCATGTCCCCATCCATGTCCCCATGGGTCCATCCAGCCCCCCCTTCAGCCCCATGTCCCCATCCATGTCCCCATGGGTCCAGCCAGCCCCTCCTTCAGCTCCATGTCCCCATCCATGTCCCCATGGGTCCATCCAGCCCCCCCTTCAGCCCCATGTCCCCATCCATGTCCCCATGGGTCCAGCCAGCCCCCCCTTCCGCCCCATGCCCCCTCCATGTCCCCATGGGTCCAACCAGCCCCCCCTTCAGCCCCATGTCCCCCTCAATGTCCCCCCCTTCAGCCCCATGTCCCCCTCCATGTCCCCATGGGTCCAGTCAGCCCCCGCTTTAGCCCCATGTCCCCCTCCATGTCTCATGGGTCCAGCCAGCCCCCCTTCCAGCTCCATGTCCCCCTTCATGTCCCCAGCCAGCCCCCTTTCAGCCCCATGTCCCCCTCCATGTCCCCAGCCAGCCCCCCCCCTTCAGCCCCATGTCCCTAGCCAGCCCCCTCTTCAGCCCCATGTCCCCCTCCATGTCCCCATGGGTCCACCCAGCCACCCTTCAGCCCCATGTCCCCCTCCATGTCCCCATAGGTCCATCCAGCCCCCCCTTCAGCCCCATGTCCCCCTCCATGTCCCCATGGGTCCAGCCAGCCCCCCCTTCAGCTCCATGTCCCTATGGGTCCAGCCAGCCCCCTCTTCAGCCCCATGTCCCCCTCCATGTCCCCATGGGTCCAGCCAGCCCCCCTTCAGCCCCATATCCCCCTCCATGTCCCCATGGGTCCAGCCACCCCCCCTTCAGCTCCATGTCCCCCTCCATGTCCCCAGCCAGCCCCCCCTTCAGCCCCATGTCCCCATCCATGTCCCCGTGGGTCCATCCAGCCCCCCCTTCAGCCCCATGTCCCCATCCATGTCACCATGGGTCCAGCCAGCCCCCCCTTCAGCCCCATGTCCCCATCGATGTCCCCATGGGTCCAGCCAGCCCCCCCTTCAGCCCCATGTCCCCATCGATGTCCCCATGGGTCCAGCCAGCCCCTCCTTCAGCCCCATGTCCCCACGGGTCCAGCCAGCCACCCCTTCAGCCCCATGTCTCCATCCATGTCCCCATGGGTCCAGCCAGCCCCCCCTTCAGCCCCATGTCCCCATCCATGTCCCCATGGGTCCAGCCAGCCCCCCCTTCAGCCCCATGTCCCCATCCATGTCCCCATGGGTCCATCCAGCCCCTCCTTCAGCCCCATGTCCCAATCCATGTCCCCATGGATCCAGCCAGCCCCCCCTTCAGCCCCATGTCCCCATCCATGTCCCCATGGGTCCAGCCAGCCCCCCCTTCAGCCCCATGTCCCCATCCATGTCCCCATGGGTCCATCCAATCCCTCCTTCAGCCCCATGTCCCAATCCATGTCCCCATGGGTCCATCCAGCCCCCCCTTCAGCCCCATGTCCCCATCCATGTCCCCATGGGTCCAGCCAGCCCCCCCTTCAGCCCCATGTCTCCATCCATGTCCCCACGGGTCCAGCCAGCCCCCCCTTCAGCCCCATGTCTCCATCCATGTCCCCACGGGTCCAACCAGCCCCCCCTTCAGCCCCATGTCTCCATCCATGTCCCCACAGGTCCAGCCAGCCCCCCCTTCAGCCCCATGTCTCCTTCCATGTCCCCACGGGTCCATCCAACCCCCCTTCAGCCCCATGTCTCCATTTATGTACCCACGGGTCCATCCAGCCCCCCCTTCAGCCCCATGTCTCTATCCATGTCCCATGGGTCCAGCCAGCCCCCCCTTCAGCCCCATGTCTCCATCCATGTCCTCATGGGTCCAACCAGCCCCCCCTTCAGCCCCATGTCTCCATCCATGTCCCCACGGGTCCATCCAGCCCCCCCTTCAGCCCCATGTCTCCATCCATGTCCCCACGGGTCCATCCAGCCCCCCCTTCAGCCCCATGTCTCCATCCATGTCCCCACTGGTCCAGCCAGCCCCCCCTTCAGCCCCATGTCTCCATCCATGTCCCCACGGGTCCAGCCAGCCCCCCCTTCAACCCCATGTTTCCATCCATGTCCCCACGGGTCCAACCAGCCCCCCCTTCAGCCCCATGTCTCCATCCATGTCCCCATGGGTCCACCCAGCCCCCCTTTCAGCCCCATGTCTCCATCCATGTCACCACGGGTCCAGCCAGCCCCCCCTTCAGCCCCATGTCTCCATCCATGTCACCATGGGTCCAGCCAGCCCCCCCTTCAGCCCCATGCCCCCATTCATGTCCCCATGGGTCCAGCCAGCCCCCCCTTCAGCACCATGTCTCCATCCATGTCCCCATGTGACCAGCCTGCGACCCCTCCATATATGGATGATGACCAATGCTGGGAACACTCACCCAGAAAAACGTGGATATTGCACTTGACTTGAAGTTGAAGCAGGGAGAGCTGTAGCCAGGCCTGCAGCCTTGTTTCCAGGGTGATGGTGAGAGAGCAGAGTGCAGGTCACCGTATACTCAGCCCAGGAGCCGGCTTAAAAGGCCAAGAGAGCAGGAGAGAAGAGGGCGGTGCGCGGTGCTACCTACTCGGACGGGAGCCGGTGTTACAAGGCCAATTCCAAGGGAGCAGGAGCCGGGACTGGAGAGCAGAGCGCGGCGTCGGCGTATCAAAAGCCGGCAGGGGAGCAGAGAGAGGAGAGCGTGACGTCAGCGTGTCACCTGACACCACACACCTGCCAGCCACCAGCGGGAAAGCAGAGCGCGGTGCGTGTCACCGCCCACCAAGAACACGTCCTCCTGTCATGTGACTATGCGCGTCACCCGCTGTCACCACTGAATAGTAGGAGCGCCGCACGCGACGCTACATTTCCTTCGGCTGCGCTTTTAAAGGGCCCGCACTTTTTAAGAGCCCCCGCTACCAATTCTCTCACTCTCTCATCGGGGCCCACCGGGAATTTTTCGCGCTATCACACCAGGCCAGTCCAACCCTGCATGGGCCCATCAGGTAAAGTGATGGAATGAAGTTTTCTCTCCTGTTGAAAAATGACATTTTCTGCCACCTATTGATGAGAGAAAAAAAGTGATGAAGATTTACAAACTTCTAACATTAGTCAGTGAAAAACATACAGAACAAGGATGCAAATGGATCTTTTTTTGGCAATCCAATCATTTGAATGGCCAGTTTTATCTGCAAATCAGATTACAATCAAACATGTCTCAAATTTCTTTTGTGAACCATCAGCATCAGAAAAGGTCCATAGACTATAATTATTATGTTTTTATAAGCAAAGAAAAGGAACACAATGCAAACTCTAAAATCAGACATTTAAATGGATGAGTTTGGTGGGCAAACAGGGTCTGACTGGAGCACCGGGACACTGGACGATTATCCGGTGGGCCAGGGTCCTTGGCAGGACCCTGAGCAGGACGTAGAGGGGGCCCACTGGTTTCAACTGAATGTGCGCCGGAGGACATTTCATTAATGATCAGTACTGTAATATTAGGTCACTATGTTGTAATATCTGGTCCGGTCATGGTGTGGTATTTATCCCTGTATGTGTTATTATTTGGTCACTATGTGGTGTGGACATGATGTGGTGGTATTTCTCCCTTGTATGTGGAATTATTTGGTCGCTATATGTTGGTAATATCTGGTCTGGTCATGGTGTGGCGATATTTCTCCCTTTTACAGTATGAGGTATTGTTCGGTCACTATGTGGTGGTAATATGTGGTCTGGTCACGGTGTGGCTGTATTTCTCCCTTCTACGTGGGATTATTCGGTCGCTTTATGCTGGTAATATGTGGTCTGGTCACAGTGTCACCTTAGTTCTCCCTTGAATGTCGTGTTATTGGTCTTGAAAAAGTGGATTGTGTTGTGTATATCAGTGAATTGTTCTCTCTGATATTAATTAGGAGAATAATCTTTATTTAGATTTGTGATTAAATACTTGGAACAAGATGCACTTACAGGAATTCTACTGTGAAAACAAGTAATCACCTTTCCAAAGGATAAGTGATAAGGTATTGATTGGTGGGGGTCTGACTGCCGGGACCCGCACCGATTGGTAGAATGTGGAGCTTTTATCCCCACTAGACTGGAGCTCATGTGCGACTTCACCACTGATCCATTCATTCCCTCAATGGCTGCGAGCGCTGCTCTTGTTTTTTTCTGGAAGCCCCAAAGAGAATGAATGGATCTGCGGTCAGACATCCCACCTGACGCTGCATTTTAAAATGGGGATAAAAGTGTCCTGTCAGGGATAAAACTTCCCAATTCTGATCAGTGCGGTTTCCAATGGTCGGACCCAAACGATCATTAAGTTATCACCAATCCTGAGGAGCCCATGGATCGGTGATAACTTGTTTTCACCAAAGAAGCCCTTTAATGCAAACTACCGTAATTGTCCATCCCAGTTGTGCTGTGCGCACAGTAGATGTGCAGGAGCCGCCTGTGTTTTACAGTCGAGGTCCCACTATAACGGGGATAAAGGCTAACAGGTATCTGCATCTAGCTGTAGGGTGGGCCCCAGTCTCCCCACTCCGACGCTGTGGGCAAATATAACCTGTCTGGGCAATTGTAGCCAATTTTGCTGCAAAAAAAGAAAAGTCTTTTTACCTTTTTAACCATAACTTTCAATGTCTTGGATAAATGTGTAACCCTTTATTAAATTCTGCCTTTATTATGGGGATCTCATGGTAGTAGAGCATACCAGAGGTTGACTATATTTTATTTTTTATTTCTCTTTTACAGAAAGATCCACGTAAAGAAAAAAAAAAAGTAAAAAAAAATGGAAACCGAAAGAAAATAAACAGACCACACCTTTTTTGTAAATGTTTATACTTTGAGCAGCCCCATGATATAAGCTGGTGCAGGTCACTAATCAGACAAATCCACATGAATGAGTGTAAGAAGTGAATGCAGCACTCACCGCTATAATAAAACATTGTATTCCATCATTAATAACCATCAGCTTCTCACAGAGGGAGGTCAGCGAGTGGTAGATACACTGCATTGTGAAAGGATTTGGCCCCCTTGAACTTTTCTACCTTTTGCCACATTTCTGGCTTCAAACATAAAGATATTAAATTCACATTTTTGGGAAGAATCAACAAGTGGGAATGAAATTTATTGGATATTTTAAACTTGTTAAAAAAAAATAAAAAATGAAAAGTGCAATATTATTCGGCCCCTTTACTTTCAGTGCAGCAAACTCCAGAAGTTCAGTGAGGATCTCTGAATGATCCAATGTTGTGCTAAATGACTGGTAACGATAACTAGAATCCACCTGTGTGTAATCAAGTCTCTGTATAAATGCACCTGCTGTGTGATAGTCTCAGGGTTCTGTTTCAAGTGCAGAGAGCACCATGAAGACCAAGGAACACACCAGGCAGGTCCGAGATACTGTTGTGGCGAAATTCAAAGCCGAATTTGGATACAAAAAGATTTCCCAAGTTTTAAACATCTCAAGGAGCACTGTGCAAGCGATCATATTGAAATGGAAGGAGTATCAGACCAATGCAAATCTACCAAGACCCGGCCGTCCCTCTAAACCAGTGTTTCCCAAACTCCAGTCCTCACGGACCCCCACAGGTCGTGTTTTCAGGATTTCCTTAGTGTTGCATAGGTGATGGAAGTATCATCAAGGCATCAGGAATTCTCTCACCTGTGCAATACTATGTAAATCCTTAAAACATGACCTGTAGGGTCTGTGAGGACTGGAGTATGGGAAACACTGCTCTAAACTTTCATCTCGAACAAGGAGAAGACTGATCAGAGATGCAGCTAAAAGGCCCATGATCACTCTGGATGAACTGCCGAGATCTAGAGCTGATGTGGGTTAGTTTGTCCATAGGACAACAATCAGTTGTACACTGCACAAATCTGGGTTTTACGGAAGAATGGCAAGAAGAAAGCCATTTCTCAAAGATATCCATAAAAAGTCTCGTTTGAAGTTTGCCACAAGCCATCTGGGAGACAGACCAAACATGTGGAATAAGGTGCTCTGGTCAGATGAAACCAAAATCGAACTTTTTGGCCACAATGCAAAACGATATGTTTGGCGTAAAAGCAACACAGCTCATCACCCTCAAAACACCATCCCCACTGTCGAACATGGTGGTGGCAGCATCATGGTTTGGGCCTGCTTTTCTTCAGCAGGGACAGAGAAGATGGTTAAAATTGATGGGAAGATGGATGGAGCCAAATACAGGACCATTCTGGAAGAAAACCTGTTGGAGTCTGCAAAAGACCTGAGACTGGGACGGAGATTTATCTTCCAACAAGACAATGATCCCAAACATAAAGCAAAATCTACAATGGAGTGGTTCAAAAATAAACATATGCAGGTGTTAGAATGGCCAAGTCAAAGTCCAGACCTGAATCCAAACGAGAATCTTGGAAAGAGCTGAAAACTGCTGTTCACAAACGCCCTCCATCCAACCTCAATGAGCTCGAGCTGTTTTGCAAGGAAGTATGGGCAAGAATTTCAGCCACTCGATGTGCAAAACTGATAGAGACATACCCCAAGCGATTGCAGCTATAATCGCAGCAAAAGGTGGCGCTACAAAGTATTAACTCAAGGGGGCCGAATAATATTGCACGCCCCACTTTTCAGTTTTTAATTTGTTAAAAAAGTTTAAAATAGCAAATAAATTTCATTCCACTTCACGATTGTGTCCCACTTGTTGTTGATTCTTTCCCCAAAAAATAGAATTTTATATCTTTATGATTGAAGCCAGAAATGTGGCGAAAGGTAGAAAAGTTCAAGGGGGCCAAATCCTTTCACAATGCAGTGTATAGGCGACGGCAGTGCTGTGTATCTGCAGGATTCCAGGCCAGTATCTGCCACCCGCTGGATTTCCCATGGGAGAAGCTCTGGGATTTTATTACAGGGAAACTGTCATCAGGTTTTTGCTATGTAATCTAAAAGCAACAAGTCGGGGCAGAGGACCTTATGCCAGCGATGTGTCACTTGCTGGTCTGCATGATGGCATTTTGATATAATCCCTCTTTTATCTGCTGCAGATCTAGCAGTTCCCTGAATTCACAGATCATGTAGAGACCAATGCGGGAAAGTTACCCCAAATGTTCTAGAAGTCAGCATTGGATTTTCTGCTTTCAGATCACCTCACAGACCAATGTAAGTTAAGGGACAAGTTCAGATCACTGTTTATCCCAATGTTTTTTGAAAGAAATTCGCCATTAAAACTCATGCATCCAGTACAAAAAGAAATAGATGCCACAACCAGGGCCGGCTCCAGGATTTCATGGGCCCCGGGCAAAAGTCTCAGTGGGCCCCTTTCACACCTACCACGATTCATGATGCACAGAAATATAGGTATAGTACAATGCTAAAGATCTCACTTACTTCTCACATTACATGAGTGATATCTATTGTAAAGTCTACAACAGCTCAGAAACCGGCGAATCCTTCCAGCGCACAGTTCAGACCAGACAATATAGTCCTCTATACAGTATTATGGGCCCCACGTAGTCCTCCATATACAGTATTATGGGCCCCACGTGGTCCTCCATATACAGTATTATGGGCACCACATGGTCCTCCATATACAGTATTATGGGCCCCACGTGGTCCTCCATATACAGTATTATGGGCCCCACATAGTCCTCCATATACAGTATTATGGGCACCACGTGGTCCTCCATATACAGTATTATGGGCACCACATGGTCCTCCACACAGTATTATGGGCACCACGTAGTCCTCCATATACAGTATTATGGGCCCCACGTGGTCCTCCATATACAATATTATGGGCACCACGTGGTCCTCCATATACAGTATTATGGGCCCCATGTGGTCCTCCATATACAGTATTATGGGCCCCACGTGGTCCTCCATATACAGTATTATGGGCCCCACATAGTCCTCCATATACAGTATTATGGGCACCACGTGGTCCTCCATATACAGTATTATGGGCACCACGTGGTCCTCCATATACAGTATTATGGGCACCACATGGTCCTCCATATACAGTATTATGGGCACCACATGGTCCTCCATACAGTATTATGGGCACCACATGGTCCTCCATACAGTATTATGGGCACCACATGGTCCTCTATACAGTATTATGGGCACCACGTGGCCTCCATACAGTATTATGGGCACCACGTGGTCCTCCATATACAGTATTATGGGCACCACGTGGTCCTCCATATACAGTATTATGGGCACGACGTGGTCCTCCATATACAGTATTATGGGCACCACATGGTCCTCCATATACAGTATTATGGGCACCACATGGTCCTCCACACAGTATTATGGGCACCACATGGTCCTCCATACAGTATTATGGACACCACATGGTCCTCCATACAGTATTATGGGCACCACATGGTCCTCCATACAGTATTATGGACACCACATGGTCCTCCATACAGTATTATGGACACCACATGGTCCTCCATACAGTATTATGGGCAGCACAATAGTGGGCCCAATATATTGCTCCATAAAGAATAGGCCCCATATAATGCTCCATAGATAATGGGCCCTATATAATACTCCATACATAATGGGCCCCATATATTGTTCAATAGATAATGAGCCCCATATAATACTCCATACATAATGAGTCCCATATATTGTTCAATAGATAATGAGCCCCATATAATACTCCATACATAATGAGCCCCATATATTGTTCAGTAGATAATAAGCCCCATATAATACTCCAAACATAATGAGCCCCATATATTGTTCAATAGATAATGATCCCCATATATTACTCCATACATAATGATCCCCATATATTACTCCATACATAATGGGCCCCATATATTGTTCAATAGATAATGAGCCCCATATAATACTCCATACATAATGAGCCCCATATATTGTTCAATAGATAATAAGCCCCATATAATACTCCATACATAATGAGCCCCATATATTGTTCAATAGATAATAAGCCCCATATAATACTCCATGCATAATGGGCCCCATATATTGTTCAATAGATAATGAGCCCCATATAATACTCATTACATTAAAAAAAAAAAATCAAATACTCACCGCTCCTTGCTGGAAGCAGGCCTGTCTCATCAGGATCTTCCGACTCTCTGCACTGGGACTGCTTAGCAGAGGGTGCTCTGTAGTGACGTCATTGCGCCCTCTGCCCTGAGATGTCACAGAGTAAGAAGACGCAGAAGACAGAGGAGCAGCAGAGGAACAGGGAGAGGTAAGTATTGCAAACAGTTTAAAGCACTGGGGAAGGCCCAGTGCAAGTGCCCTTTCGCTGGCATCAGGCCCCGCTGACTCATGGGCCCCATAGCGCGCTGGTGTTCCAGAGGGTGAGTGGGCCCCCCTGCTCGCTCAGGGCCCAGGCACTTGCCCGGGTGGTGATGCCGGCCCTGGGTACAACACATACGGCACCCGTTTTTAACTGATCCGCTGCAATGATTATGTAGGAAACTGTATTCATTTACAATCATCCACAGCGTGAGAGAAAACAGCTACAACATTACTGAATAAACAGAAACCCTGCAAGTATAAGAAAATGATTTTATTAAAAATATTTTGCATATCAATCCAGTTTGAAAAAAAATAACTCATTAAGCATTTTTTGCAACGTAGCAGTCCACATCTGACAGACTCCTGTAACTCTGGACACAGTATAATAGTGTGGCCGCTGTTCTCTAGCAGGACCCTCTAATGATAGAAGCAGGACGGCATACTGGATCTCGCACAACGCTACCTGCACGCCATCTGATTGGCTACTGTAAGTGCTCCAGCCGTATAAATATCACTATGTGTACAATATACTCCGAAAAGATGTCAGTGATTACTGTGAAGTCAAAATATTGTGGCCCCCATTGAGCAGGAATGATTAGGGATGGACAAGCTCCAGTTGGCAGACAGTCAGTGATGGCGGAGAGCTGATCATCTTTACTCGCTGCTCATTAGGAAAGTGGTCGCTTTCTGAAACCATTTGACTCTGAACTCGGCGTCAGACGGCATTATGTAAGAGGCCAATGTCTGAGTGGTTTTTGTGTCCATTTGTCCTTCCTCTGTTCTTTCTGCCAAAAGATCCTCACCCATAACCTAAGCATTAAAATAAAGTTGAATTGTTACTAATATTTTTGTAAATTTAGGACATGAATTGAATTTCATAAATTAAAAGAAAACTTTCCCTCCGATGTCCACAAAACTGAGCGCCACTACATAAGCCACAAATAGTCTCCCCTCTCTCTCCCAGTCTGTGCAGCGGACGGGAACCATTTAAATGGGTGCAGGGCCGATTTTAGATAAAGTGGGGCCCTGGGGAAAAGTTTAAAGTGGGGTCCCAAATGCTGACATACAGCACCACACAAACATTTAGCTTGCATGTACATGCGCTGAGATCAGGCCGCTAAACGAGCGAAATCCACAATACTGAAGCCGTTCGACGCTTGTTTCCCGACCTCTTTATACCAGCTGAGGAAGAATGATGGATACAGAACAATCACTAATAGATCAATCTGTCCCCATACAGCATCATGTTATCAGCAGCACATCTGCAGGTTACACCGGCCGATGTGCTGCTGAGAACAAGGATTTTTGTTCTGGTAAAAACAATCCAATTACTCGATGAATAGGCAGCATTTTGCTTGTTTAGTATAATACATGCCATAGTCCTCCATATTTTATAATGTGCCCCACAGCCCCCCATATTGTATAATGAGGCCCATAGTCCTCCATATAGTATAATACACTCCCGATAGCCCTCCATATAGTATAATGCACTCCCCATAACCCTCTATATAGTATAATATACTCCCCATAGTCCTCCATACAGCCCTCCATATTGTATAATGTGGCCCATATTCCTCCAAATAGTATAATGCACTCCCCATAGCTCTCTATATAGTATAATGCACCTCATAGTTCTCCATATAGTATAATGCACCTCATAGTCCTCCATATAGTATAATGCACCTCATAGTCCTCCATATAGTATAACGCACCTCATAGCCCTCCATATAGTATAATGCACCTCATAGTTCTCCATATAGTATAATGCACCTCATAGTCCTCCATATAGTATAACGCACCTCATAGCCCTCCATATAGTATAATGCATTCCCCATAACCCTCTATATAGTATAATATACTCCCCATAGTCCTCCATATTGTATAATGTGCCCCACAGCCCTCCATATTGTATAATGTGGCCCATATTCCTCCAAATAGCATAATACACTCCCCATAGCTCTCTATATAGTATAATGCACCTCATAGTTCTCCATATAGTATAATGCACCTCATAGACCTCTATATAGTATAAGTCACCTCATAGCCCTCCATATAGTATAATATACTCCCCATAGTCCTTCATATAGTATAAAGCACTCCCCATAGGCTTTCATATTGTATAATGTGCCCCACAGCCCTCCATATTGTATAATGTGGCCCATATTCCTCCAAATAGTATAATACACTCCCCATAGCTCTCTATATAGTATAATGCATCTCATAGTTCTCCATATAGTATAAAGCTCCTCATAGTCCTCCATATAGTATAATGCACCCCATAGTCCTCCATATAGTATAATACACTCCCAATAGCCCTCCATATAGTATAATGCACTCCCCATAGCCCTCCATATAGTATAATACACTCCCTATAGTATAATGCACTCCCCAAAATCTTCAATATTGTATAATGTGCCCCACAGAGCTCCATATTGTATAATGTGACCCATATTCCTCCAAATAGTATAATACACTCCCCGTAGCCCTCCACATAGTATAATACACTCCCCATAGCCCTCCATATAGTATAATGCACTCCCCATAGCCCTCCATATAGTATAATGTGCCCCACAGCCCTCCATATTGTATAATGTGACCCATATTCCTCAATATAGTATAATACATTCCCCATAGTCCTCCATATAGTATAATACACTTCCCATAGCCCTCCATATAGTATAATGCACTCCCTATAGCCCTCCCTATAATATAATGTACTCCCCATAGTCCTCCATATTGTATAATGTGCCCCACAACGCTCAATATTGTATAATGTGGCCCATATTCCTCCAAATAGTATAATACACTCCCCATAGCCCTCCACATAGTATAATATACTACCCATAGTCCTCCATATAGTATAATGCACCTCATATTACTCCATATAGTATAATACACTCCCCATAGTCCTCCATATAGTATAATGCACCTCATAGCCCTCCATATAGTGTAATGCACTCCCCATAGCACTCCATATTAGTATAATGCACCTCATAGTCCTCCATATACTATAATACACTCCCCATAGCCCTCCATATAGTATAATGCACCTCATAGTCCTCCAAATAGTATAGTACACTACCCATAGCCCTCCATATAGTATAATACACTCCCCATAGCCCTCCATATAGTATAATACACTCTCCATAGCCCTCCATATAGTATAATGCACTTCATAGTCCTCCATATAGTATAATACACTCCCCATAGCCCTCTAAATAGTATAATGCACTCCCCAAAGTCCTCCATATAGTATAATATACTCCCCATAGTCCTCCATATAGTATAATGCACTCCCAATAGTCCTTCATATAGTATAATGTGCCCCACAACCCTCCAAATGGTATAATGTGACCCATATTCCTCAATATAGAATAATACATTCCCCATAGTCCTCCATATAGTATAATACACTTCCCATAGCCCTCCATATAGTATAATGCACTCCCTATAGCCCTCCCTATAATATAATGTACTCCCCATAGTCCTCCATACTGTATAATGTGCCCCACTGCGCTCAATATTGTATAATGTGGCCCATATTCCTCCAAATAGTATAACACACTCCCCATAGCCCTCCACATAGTATAATATACTACCCAGAGTCCTCCATATAGTATAATGCACCGCATATTCCTCCATATAGTATAATACACTCCCCATAGCCCTCCATATGGTATAATGCACCTCATAGCCCTCCATATAGTGTAATGCACTCCCCATAGCCCTCCATATTAGTATAATGCACCTCATAGTCCTCCATATAGTATAAAACACTCCCCATAGCCCTCCATATAGTATAATGCACCTCATAGTCCTCCATATAGTATAATACACTCCCCATAGCCCACCATATAGTATAATATACTCCCCATAGCCCTCCATATAGTATAATACACTCCCCATAGCCCTCCATATAGTATAATGCACCTCATTGCCCTCCATATAGTATAATGCACCTCATTGTCCTCCATATAGTATAATGCACTCACCATAGCCCTCCATATAGTATAATATACTCCCCATAGTCCTCCATATAATGGAATGCACCTCATAGTCCTCCATATAGTATAATGTACTCCCTATAATCCTCCCTATAGTATAATGCACTCCCCATAGCCCTCCCTATAGTATAATGCACTCTCCATAGTCCTTCATAGTGTATAATGCACTCCCCATAGTTCTTCATATAGTATAATGCTTTCTCCTCAGTCCTTAATAGAGTATAATGCAGCCTCCCTATAGTATAATGCAGCCAAACATACAGTACATATAATATAATGCAACCCATAGATCTCGATAAAGTATAATTGGGCCCCAACCATAGAGTATAATTCCATATGCCTATAATGAATTAAATAAACCATTTTCTGGTCTCCATGGGAATCAAACCCACAACCGCTATCATTGCCGGTAACAACTAAAGCTATGAGCAACAGCCTCTGCTGATATCACGGAGGATTTTCGATATTTGCACAATCTGAACCCACAGGCAAATGCTACTGATACATAGAGATACATCTATACATAGCAGTGTATTTTTTGTCCCTGTATTATAGAGGAAAATTAAAAGATTTTTTTCCTATAACATTACTAAAAAATAATGAAAAACAATTACAATAATGGCATTTCATTGAGCTTTTTTAGATAATAAACATCACAAATCAGCAAATACCATGGACATATGTGTTCCTGTACCTATAACGACCCGCACAACACAGCGATCAGACGATTTATGGCAGGGATGTCAAACTCAAATACACAGATGGCCAAAATTAAAAACTTAGACAAAGTCGCAGGCTAATGTTCATATTTAAAAAAATGTCTAGAATTGCAGACGTTTTTCCTTATCAAATATAATGATGATACTTTTCTTAAAGGGGTTGTGCCACGAACAAAGTACATTTTAATTAATAGATCTTAGAATAAAATAAAACACAATCACAAATAGGGCATACTGGAATAATATAATGTTATGTAAGAGCAGTAAAAAGCAAATGGCCCAATGGCCTAATTTAAATATGTAATAACAAAGGATAAAAAACTTTGACTTAATAAATAATACAGATAATAAAGTATGATGCAAACAAAAGTGCCTCCCAAACACAGTATGATACCCTCACAGTGAATTCCTCCACTGTATCATCCATACACACGGTATGATGACCCTACTGTGACGCGAACACAATATGATGCCGCAACTGTGATTTGCACAAAGTCCTCCATACAGTATAATGGGCCCCATAGAGTCCTCCATACAGAATAATGTGCCACCTCATAGTCCTCCATACAGAATAATGGGCCTCACATAGTCCTCAATACTGAATAATGGGCCCACATAGTGCTCCATACAGTTTAATGTGCCACCTCATAGTCCTCCATACAGTATAATGGGCCCCACATAGTCCTCCATACTGAATAATGGGCCCACATAGTGCTCCATACAGTATAATGAGCCCCTCATAATCCTCCATACAGTATAATGGGACCCTCATAATCCTCCATACAGTATAATGGGCCTCATATAGTCACCCATACAGTATAATGGGCCCCACATAGTCCTCCACACAGTATAATGGGCCTCACATAGTCATCCACACAGTATAATGGGCCCCACATAGTCCTCCATACAAAATAATGGGCCCCACATTTTCCTCCATACAGAATAATAGGCCCCACATAGTCCTCCATACTGAATAATGGGCCCACATAGTGCTACATACAGTATAATGTGCCCCACATAGCCCTCCATACAGAATAATGAGCCAACTCATTGTCCTCCATACAGAATAATGGCCCCCACATATTCCTCCATACAGAATAATGGGCCCTAGATAGTCCTCCATACAGAATAATGGGCACCACATATTCTTTCATACAGAATAATGGGCCCTAGATAGTCCTCCATACAGAATAATGGCCCCACAAAGTCCTCCATACAGAATAATGGGTCTCACATAGTCCTCCATACAGAATAATGGCCCCACATCGTCCGCCATACAGAATAATGGCCCCACATAGTTATCCATACAATGTAATGTGCCACCTCATAGTCATCCATACATTATAATGGGCCTCACAGTCGTCCATACAGAATAATGGGCCCCACATAGTCCTCCATACAGAATAATGGGCCCCACATATTCCTCCATACAGAATAATGGGCCCTAGATAGTCCTCCATACAGAATAATGGCCCCACATACTCCTCCATACAGAATAATGGGCCCCACATAGTCCTCCATACAGAATAATGGCCCCACATTGTCCTCCATACAGAATAATGGCCCCACATAGTTATCCATACAAAGTAATGTGCCACCTCATAGTCCTCCATACAGTATAATGGGCCTCACAGTCATCCATACAGAATAATGGGCCCCACATAGTCCTCCATCCAGAATAATGGGCACCACATGGTCCTCCATACAGAATAATGGGCCCACATAGTGTTCCATACAGTATAATATGCCACCTCATAGTCCTCCATACAGTATAATGGGCCCCACATAGTCCTAGATACAGAATAATAGTCTCCACATAGTCCTTCATACTGAATAATGGGCCCACATAGTGCTCCATACAGTATAATGGGCCCCTCATAATCCTCCATACAATTTAATGTGCCACCTCATAGTCCTCCATGCAGTATAATGGGCCTCACACAGTCATCCATACAGAATAATGGGCCCCATATAGTCCTCCATACAGTATAATGGGCCTCACATAGTCCTCCGTACAGAATAATGGGCACCACATGGTCCTCCGTACAGAATAATGGGCACCACATAGTCCACCATACAGAATAACAAGCCAACTTATTGTCCTTCATACAGTATAATGGGCCCCACATAGTCATCCACCCAGAATAATGAGCCCCTCATAGTCCTCCATACAGAATAATGGCCCCAAATAGTCCTCGATAAAATATAATGGGCTCCACATAGTCCTCCATAGAGAATAATGGCCCCACATAGTACTCCATTCAATATAATGGGCCCCTCATAATCCTCCCTACAGTATAATGGGCCTCACATAGTCACCCATTCAGTATAATGAGCCCCACATAGTCCTCCATACTGAATAATGGGCCAACATAGTGCTCCATACAATATAATGGGCCCCACATAGTCCTCCATACAGAATAATGGGCCCCACATAGTCCTCCATACAGAATAATAGGCCCCACATAGTCCTCCATACAGAATAATGGGCCAACTCATTGTCCTCCATACAGAATAATGGGCCAAACATAGTCCTCCATAAAGAATAATAGTCCCTAGATAGTCCTCCATACAGAATAATGGGCCCCGCATAGTCCTCCATACAGAATATTGGCCCCACATAGTCCTCCATACAGTATAATGGCCCTACATAGTCCTCCGTACAGGATAATAGGCCCCACATAGTCCTCCATACAGTATAATGGGCCTCACACAGTCATTCATACAGAATCATGGGCCCCACATAGTCCTCCATACAGTATAATGGGCCCCACATAGTCCTTCATACAGAATAATGGGCATCACATTGTTCTCCATACAGAATAATGGACCAACTCATTGTCCTTCTTACAAAAAATAGGCCCCACATAGTCCTCAATATGAAATAATGTGTCACCTCATAGTCCTCCATACAGTATAACGGGCCTCACATAGTCATCCATACAGTATAATGAGCCCCACAAAGTCCTCCACATAGTATAATGGGACTCACATAGTCCTCCATACAGAATAATGGCCCCACATAGTCCCCCATACAGAATAATGGCCCCACATAGTCCTCCATGCAGAATATTGTGTGCCACATCGTCCTCCATACACAATAATGGCCCCACATAGTTTTCCATACAATATAATGTGACACCTCATAGTCCTCCATACAGTATAATTGGCCTCACAGTCATCCATACAGTATAATGGGCCCCACATAGTCCTCCATACAGAATAATGGGCACCACATATTCCTGCATACAGAATAATAGGCCCACATAGTGCTCCATACAGAATAACGTGCCACCTCATAGTCCTCCATACAGTATAATGGGCCCCACATAGTCCTCCATACTGAATAATGGGCCCAAATAGTGCTCCATACAGTATAATGGGCCCCTCATAATCCTCCATACAATATAATGTGCCACCTCATAGTCCTCCATACAGTATAACGGCCCTCAGATAGTCATCCATACAGAATAATGGGCCCCACATAGTCCTCCATACAGTATAATGGGCTTCACATAGTCCTCCATACAGATTAATCGGCACCACATAGTCCTCCATACAGAATAATGGCCCCACATAGTCCCCCATACAGAATAATGGGCCAACTTCTTGTCCTTCATACATTATAATGGGCCCCACATAGTCATCCACCCAGAATAATGGGCCCCTCATAGTCCTCCATACAGAATAATGGCCCCAAATAGTCCTCAATACAATATAATGGGCCCCACATAGTCCTCCATACAGAATATTGGCCCCACATAGTCCTCCATACAATATAATGTGCCACCTCATAGTCCTCCATAGAGTATAATGGGCCTCACATAGTCATCCATACAGTATAATGGGCCCCACATAGTAGTCCATACAGAATAATAGGCCCCACATCTTCCTCCATACAGAATAATAGGCCCCACATAGTCCTCCATACTGAATAGTGGGCCCACATAGTGCTCCATACAGTATAATGAGCCCCTCATAATCCTCCATACAGTATAATGGGCCTCTCATAATCCTCCATACAGTATAATGGGCCTCATATAGTCACCCATACAGTATAATGGGCGCCACATGGTCCTCCACACAGTATAATGGGCCTCACATAATCATCCATTCAGTATAATGGGCCCCACATAGTCCTCCATACAGAATAATGGGCCCCACATCTTCCTCCATACAGAATAATAGGCCCCACATAGTACTCCATACTGAATAATGGGCCCCACATACTGCTCCATACAGTATAATGTGCCCCACATAGTCCTCCATACAGAATAATGGGCCAACTCATTGTCCTCCATACAGAATAATGGCCCTCACATATTCCTCCATACAGAATAATGGGCCCTAGATAGTCCTCCATACAGAATAATGGGCCCCACATATTCCTCCATACAGAATAATGGCCCCACATCGTCCTCCATACAGAAAAATGGCCGCACATAGTTATCCATACAATATAATGTGCCACCACATAGTCCTCCATACAGTATAATGGGCCCAGCATAGTCTTAGATACAGAATAATAGGCCCCACATAGTCCTCCATACATTATAATGGGCCCCACATAGTCCTCCATATAGAATAATGGGCCCCACATAGTCCTCCATACAGTATAATGGGCCTCACATAATCATCCATACAGAATAATGGGCCCCACATAGTCCTTCATACATTATAATGGGCCCCACATAGTTCTCCATATAGAATAATGGGCCACACATCTTCCTCCATACAGAATAATAGGCCCCACATAGTCCTCCATACTGAATAATGGGCCCACATAGTGCACCATAGAGTAAAATGTGCCCCACATAGTCCTCCATACAGAATAATGGGCCAACTCATTGTAATCCATAAAGAATAATGGGCCCCACATATTCCTCCATACAGAATAATGGGCCCTAGATAGTCCTACAAACAGAATAATGGGCCCCACATAGTCCTCCATAAAGAATAATGGGCCCAACATAGTCCTCCATACCGAATAATAGGCCCCACATAGTCGCCTATACTGAATAATGGGCCCACATAGTGCTCCATACAGTATAATGTGCCACCTCATAGTCCTCCATACAGTATAATGGGCCCCACATAGTCCTCCATACAGAATAATAGGCCCCACATAGTCCTCCATACTGAATAATTGTCCCACATAGTGCTTAATACAGTATAATGGGCCCCTCATAATACTCCATACAGTATAATGGGCCCCTCATAATCCTCCTTACAGTATAATGGGCCTCACATAGTCACCCATACAGTATAATGGGCCCCACATAGTCCTCCACACAGTATAATGGGCCTCACATAGTCATCCATACAGTATACTGGGCCCCATATCTTCCTCCATGCAGAATAATAGGCCCCACATAGTCCTCCATTCTGAATAATGGGCCCACATAAGGCTCCATACATTATAATGTGCCCCAGATAGTCCTCCATACAGAATAATGGGCCATCTTATTGTCCTTCATACAGAATAATGGGCCCCACATATTCCTCTATACAGAATAATGGGCCCTAGATAGTCCTCCATACAGAATAATGTGCCCCACATAGTCCTCCATACATAATATTGGCCCCACATAGTCCTTCATATAGTATAATGGCCTCACATAGTCCTCCATACAGTATAATGGCCCCACATAGTCCTCCATACAGTATAATGGCCTCACATAGTCCTCCTTACAGGATAATAGGCCCCACATAGTCCTCCAGACAGTATAATGGCCCCACATAGTCCTCCAGACAGTATAGTGGCCCCATATAGTCCCCAGCGTCGCAGGTCAAACACAATCACCCTGAGAGCCAGACTTGGCCCGTGGGCCAGAATGTGACACGTGTGCTCTACATAGCGCACCTGTAGGACTGGTATCTACTACTTTATGCTCACCGTATGGTGGGAATATTGGTTTTTGTACAGCAGTTTTGTCAATGATCAGTATATAGTCAGTACTGTAGTGCTGGTGATATGCGGTTATGGCCTGTTGATACATTGTGTAGTATTAATGGTAGTATCTCTATAAATTAAAATTAAAAATTCTAAAAAAATATCTGATTCATGACGGATAATTGGCACAAGTCCATTAACCTTCATTCAGATGCACGTGGTGGATCACTGAGGCGTCACATCACTTTTTTATATACGATATGTATATCTCTTTTTTTATTTTTTTTTTCTTTAGTGCAGACACTGAGGCGTCACATCACTTTTTTATATACGATATGTATATCTCTTTTTTTATTTTTTTTTTTATTTTTTTTTTCTTTAGTGCAGACACTGAGGTGTCACATCACTTTTTTATATACGATATGTATATCTTTTTTTTTTTTTTTTTTTCTTTAGTGCAGACTACCCCTCACCTCCAATATACTCCTGCGACCTATACTGTATTTATAGTCCGTAAAATGAGAAACTTTGACTTTAGGGAGAGAAACTTTTTTTTCTGCTAATATAATGAGCCGCCCCTGCTGAACACCCTCCTGCTATAGAAAGCTTAACTACGGCGAAAATTTAGGAGATTTACCCTGAATACACGTTGCCTCTGTCCCTTTTCCCAGAAGCTCATTTGCATATGTCACTGATGGAGCTCAGTGATTGGCTGACACAGTAGCTCAGTAGTTAGTGCAGCCCTGCCCACACAGAGCTTCATTGTAGTCTTCATCCTGCCGCCATAGGCCCGGGCTGCAGACAAACGGCTTATAGTGCGACAGTTATTGTAAAACTTGTTATTCATGATGGATGTGCTCTGCTCTAGGAAACGCCCCAGACATCATCCAGCAGGGGGCAGTGTTAATGCCTTCATCAGGCTCTCTTTCCCAACAGTAAGCAGTGATGGATATCTGCTCTGTCCTAATAGAAAGGGGTTGTCTAATAACTGATGCAGATGGGAGCAGAGCGACCCCATTGATTTCTGCATGATGTGATTTTTTTCTGAGAGCGGTGTACGGACACAAGGACTTACCATTGAGCCCCCACACAGCTTATGCAGGCGCTGCGCACTTCAGAGTGGTCTTTTGACCAATAGGTGCTGGGATCAGGACTTTATATCCCATTGATTGGCAGCATAAACAGCACCTAAAATATATACAAATGATTGATACATTTTTTAAGTATTTTTATTTTTTTAAGTGGGAAGGATAGATATCTTTATAGTCTCTAGCAACAGCTATGGCTTCAACACCAAGACCGAAGAAAAATGTTTTTTTTTCCCAGTCCATAGGGGATTTGAAGATCCAATCTCCTGATCACTTAGATCAGGGCTTTTCAGTCTTCTTATCATTGGGGATCACTTTTTCTTATGGGGACTTTTATGTTCTGTCCCTAACCCTGCCCCCTTTTGGGCTCATCAGAAATTCTCACTTCTAGGTGGGGTTAAAATAAAACCCACTACACTTTTTGTCCAATGGGTGTCAGCACATGCTCCTTTGGGTGGGGTCTGCATCTCTGCTTTGTTCTTACATGAATGAAATAAACCATTTTCTGGTCTCCATGGGAATCAAACCCACAACCGCTATCATTGCCGGTAACAACTAAAGCTATGAGCAACAGCCTCTGCTGATATCACTGGGAGGATTTTCGATATTTGCACAATCTGAACCCACAGGCAAATGCTACTGATACATAGAGATACATCTATACATAGCAGTGTATTTTTTTGTCCCTGTATTATAGAGGGAAATTAAAAGATTTTTTTCCTATAACATTACTAAAAAATAATGAAAAACAATTACAATAATGGCATTTTCATTGAGCTTTTTAAGATAATAAACATCACAAATCAGCAAATACCATGGACATATGTGTTCCTGTACCTATAACGACCCGCACAACACAGCGATCAGACGATTTATGGCAGGGATGGCAAACTCAAATACACAGATGGCCAAAATTAAAAACTTAGACAAAGTCGCAGGCTAATGTTCATATTTAAAAAAATGTCTAGAATTGCAGACGTTTTTCCCTATCAAATATGATGATGAAACTTTTGTTAAAGGGGTTGTGCCACGAACAAAGTACATTTAATTAATAGATCTTAGAATAAAATAAAAGACAATCACAAAAAGGGCATACTGGAATAATATAATGTTATGTAAGAGCAGTAAAAAGCAAATGGCCCAATGGCCTAATTTAAATATGTAATAACAAAAGATAAAAAACTTTGACTTAATAAATAATACAGATAATAAAGTATGAAGCAAAAAAAGTGCCTCCCAAACACAGTATGATACCATCACAGTGATTTCCTCCATGGTAACCCTCCACACACACGGTATGATGACCCTACTGTGACCCCAACACAATGTGATGCCGCAACTGTGATCCCCACAAAGCTCTCCATACAGTATAATGGGCCCCATAGAGTCCTCCATACAGAATAATGGGCCTCACATAGCCCTCCATACAGAATAATAGGTCCCACATAGTCCTCAATACTGAATAATGGGCCCACATAGTGCTTCATACAGTTTAATGTGTCACCTCATAGTCCTCCATACAGTATAATGGGCCCCACATAGTCCTCCATACAGAATAATAGGCCCCACATAGTCCTCCATACAGAATAATGGCCCCACATAGTAATCCATACAGTATAATGAGCCCCTCATAATCCTCCATACTTTATAATGGGCCCCTCATAATCCTCCATACAGTATAAGGGGTCTCACATAGTCACCCATACAGTATAATGGGCCCCACATAGTACTCCACACAGCATAATGGGCCTCACATAGTCATCCATACAGTATAATGGGCTCCACATACTCCTCCATACAGAATAATAGGCCCCACATAGTCCTCCATATTCAATAATGGGCCCACATAGTCCTCCATACAGTATAATGTGCCCCACATAGTCCTCCATACAGAAAAATAGGCCAACTAATTGTCCTCCATACAGAATAATGGCCCCCACATATTCCTCCATACAAAATAATGGGCCCTAGATAGTCCTCCTTACAGAATAATGGCCCCCACATATTCCTCCATACAAAATAATGGGCCCTAGATAGTTCTCCATACAGAATAATGGCCCCACATAGTCCTCCATACAGAATAATGGGTCCCACATACTCCTCCATACAGAATAATGTGTCCGACATAGTCCTCCATACAGAATAATGTCCCCACATCGTATTTCATACAGAATAATGGCCCCACATAGTTATCCGTACAATGTAATGTGCCAACTCATAGTCCTCCATACAGTACAATGGGCCTCATAGTCATCCATACAGAATAATGGGCCCCACATAGTCCTCCATACAGAATAATGGGCACCACATAGTCCTCCATACGGAATAATGGGCCCACGTAGTGTTCCATACAGTATAATGTGCCACCTCATAGTCCTCCATACAGTAAAATTGGCCCCACATAGTCCTAGATACAGAATAATAGGCTCCATATAGTCCTCCATACTGAATAATGGGCCCACATAGTGCTCCATACAGTATAATGGGCCCCTCATAATCCTCCATACAATATAATGTGCCACCTCATAGTCCTCCATACAGTACAATGGGCCTCACATAGTCATCCATACAGAATAATGGGCCCCACATAGTCCTCCATACAGTATAATGGGCCTCACATAGTCCTCCGTACAGAATAATGGGCACCACGCAGTCCACCATACAGAATAATGGGACAACTTATTGTCCTTCATACGGTATAATGGGCCCCACATAGTCATCCACCCAGAATAATGGGCCCCTCATAGTCCTCCATACAGAATAATGGCCCCAAATAGTCCTCGATTCAATATAATGGGCCCCACATAGTCCTCCATACAGAATAATGGCCCCACATAGTCCTCCATACAATATAATGTGCCACCTCATAGTCCTCCATACAGTATAATGGGCCTCACATAGTCCTCCATGTAGAATAATGGGCCCCACATAGTCCTCCATACAGAATAATGGGCCCCACATAGTCCTCCATACAGAATAATGGGTCCCACATCTTCCTCGATACAGTATAATGTGCCACCTCATAGTCCTCCATACAGTATAATGGGCCTCACATAGTCCTCCATGTAGAATAATGGGCCCCACATAGTCCTCCATACAGAATAATGGGTCCCACATAGTCCTCCATACAGTATAATGTGCCCCACATAGTCCTCCATACAGAATAATAGGCCCCACATAGTCCTCCATACAGAATAATAGGCCCCACATAGTCCTCCATACTGAATAATGGTCCCACATAGTGCTCCATACAGTATAATGAGCCCCTCATAATCCTCCATACAGTATAATGGGCCCCTCATAATCCTCCATACAGTATAATGGGCCTCACATAGTCACCCATACAGTATAATGGGCCACACATAGTCCTCCACACAGTATAATGGGCCTCACATAGTCATCCATACAGTATAATGGGCCCACATAGTCCTCCATACAGAATAATGGGCCCCACATCTTCTTCCATACAGAATAATGGGCCCCACATAGTCCTCCGTACAGAATAATGAGCACCACATAGTCCACCATACAGAATAATGGGCCAACTTTTTGTCCTTCTTACAGTATAATGGGCCCCACATAGTCATCCACCCAGAATAATGGGCCCCTCATAGTCCTCCATACAGAATTATGGCCCCAAATAGTCCTCGATACAATATAATGGGCCCCACATAGTCCTCCATACAGAATAATGGCCCCACATAGTCCTCCATACAATATAATGTGCCACCTCATAGTCCTCCATACAGTATAATGGGCCTCACATAGTCCTCCATGTAGAATAATGGGCCCCACATAGTCCTCCATACAGAATAATGGGCCCCACATAGTCCTCCATACAGAATAATGGGTCCCACATCTTCCTCGATACAGTATTATGTGCCACCTCATAGTCCTCCATACAGTATAATGGGCCTCACATAGTCCTCCATGTAGAATAATGGGCCCCACATAGTCCTCCATACAGAATAATGGGTCCCACATAGTCCTCCATACAGTATAATGTGCCCCACATAGTCCTCCATACAGAATAATAGGCCCCACATAGTCCTCCATACAGAATAATAGGCCCCACATAGTCCTCCATACTGAATAATGGTCCCACATAGTGCTCCATACAGTATAATGAGCCCCTCATAATCCTCCATACAGTATAATGGGCCCCTCATAATCCTCCATACAGTATAATGGGCCTCACATAGTCACCCATACAGTATAATGGGCCACACATAGTCCTCCACACAGTATAATGGGCCTCACATAGTCATCCATACAGTATAATGGGCCCACATAGTCCTCCATACAGAATAATGGGCCCCACATCTTCTTCCATACAGAATAATGGGCCCCACATAGTCCTCCGTACAGAATAATGAGCACCACATAGTCCACCATACAGAATAATGGGCCAACTTTTTGTCCTTCTTACAGTATAATGGGCCCCACATAGTCATCCACCCAGAATAATGGGCCCCTCATAGTCCTCCATACAGAATTATGGCCCCAAATAGTCCTCGATACAATATAATGGGCCCCACATAGTCCTCCATACAGAATAATGGCCCCACATAGTCCTCCATACAATATAATGTGCCACCTCATAGTCCTCCATACAGTATAATGGGCCTCACATAGTCCTCCATGTAGAATAATGGGCCCCACATAGTCCTCCATACAGAATAATGGGCCCCACATAGTCCTCCATACAGAATAATGGGTCCCACATCTTCCTCGATACAGTATAATGTGCCACCTCATAGTCCTCCATACAGTATAATGGGCCTCACATAGTCCTCCATGTAGAATAATGGGCCCCACATAGTCCTCCATACAGAATAATGGGCCCCACATAGTCCTCCATACAGAATAATGGGTCCCACATCTTCCTCGATACAGTATAATGTGCCCCACATAGTCCTCCATACAGAATAATAGGCCCCACATAGTCCTCCATACTGAATAATGGTCCCACATAGTGCTCCATACAGTATAATGAGCCCCTCATAATCCTCCATACAGTATAATGGGCCCCTCATAATCCTCCATACAGTATAATGGGCCTCACATAGTCACCCATACAGTATAATGGGCCACACATAGTCCTCCACACAGTATAATGGGCCTCACATAGTCATCCATACAGTATAATGGGCCCACATAGTCCTCCATACAGAATAATGGGCCCCACATCTTCTTCCATACAGAATAATGGGCCCCACATAGTCCTCCGTTCAGAATAATGAGCACCACATAGTCCACCATACAGAATAATGGGCCAACTTTTTGTCCTTCTTACAGTATAATGGGCCCCACATAGTCATCCACCCAGAATAATGGGCCCCTCATAGTCCTCCATACAGAATAATGGCCCCAAATAGTCCTCGATACAATATAATGGGCCCCACATAGTCCTCCATACAGAATAATGGCCCCACATAGTCCTCCATACAATATAATGTACCACCTCATAGTCCTCCATACAGTATAATGGGCCTCACACAGTCATTCATACAGAATCATGGGCCCCACATAGTCCTCCATACAGTATAATTGTCCCCACATAGTCCTCCATACAGAATAATGGGCCAACTCATTGTCCTTCTTACAATAAAATAGGCCCCACATAGTCCTCAATATTGAATAATGTGCCACCTCATAGTCCTCCATACAGAATAATTGGCCCCACATATTTTTCCATACAGAATAATGGGCCCCACATAATCCTCCATACAGAATAATGGGTCCCACATAGTCCTCCATACAGAAAAATGGCCCCACATAGTCCTCCATACAATATAACCACATTGGCCGTAACAGGTCATGCCTAGTTATAGTTGTTCATTAAAGTCAGATGCTTCCTAATGAGTCACGATCACACATGGGTCAACAGGTCAATAGCAACAATGCCATAGTGTTAAATGATTGCACACAGTCCTTATAAAACAGCATGGAGCCGGCCCCCCGAATTATCACCGAGGTATTATACACTTTACAAGTCACAAAATATAAGTCCAGCCGTAAGTGGCACAGTATAATGTGTTGGCAAGTAAAGTGACAGGCAAAGTAAGATCAAAGCTGGTGGAGATTATCGTGCAAAACATTATTGGAATTTAGAAGTTAAATTAAAGGGATTCTATCAATTCTGACATCCAAATCAAAGTAATCACAGGTCCTTGTTGGGGTTCTTGCACTTAGGCCATTAATGACATCAGTGTGCAATCAGTGTGTGATCAGTGTGTCATCAGTGTGTGATCAGTGTGCCATAGTGTGATCAGTGTGCCATCAGTGTGCCATTAATGTCATTGGTGTGTGATCAGTGTGCCATCAGTGTGTGATCAGTGTGCCATTAATGTCATTAGTGTGCCATCAGTGTGCGATCAGTGTGTCACCAGTGTCATTAGTGTGTCATAGTGTATGATCAGTGTGCCATCAGTGTGTGATCAGTGTGCCATTAATGTCATCAGTGTGTGATCAGTGTGCGACCAGTGTGTGATCAGTGTGTGATCAGTGTGCCATTAATGTCATCAGTGTGTGGTCAGTGTGTGATCAGTGTGCCATCAGTGTGTCATCAGTATCATTAGTGTGTAATCAGTGTGCCATTAATGTCATCAGTGTGTCATCACTGTGCGATCAGTGTGCCATTACTGTCATCAGTGTGCCATCAGTGTGCGATCAGTGTGCCATTACTGTCATCAGTGTGTCATCAGTGTGTTATCAGTGTGCCATTACTGTCATCAGTGTGTCATCAGTGTGTTATCAGTTTGCCATTACTGTCATCAGTGTGCCATAGTGTATGATCAGTGTGCCATCAGTGTGTCATCAGTGTGTGATCAGTGTGCCATTAATGTCATCAGTGTGTCATAGTGTGTGATCAGTGTGTCATCAGTATCATTAGAGTGTGATCAGTGTGCCATTAATGTCATCAGTGTGCCATAGTGTGTGATCAGTGTGTCATTAGTATCATTAGTGTGTAATCAGTGTGCCATTAATGTTATCAGTGTGTTTTCAGTGTGCCATTACTGTCATCAGTGTGCCATAGTGTGTGATCAGTGTGCCATCAGTGTGCCATTAATGTCATCAGTGTGCCATAGTGTGTGATCAGTGTGCCATTAATGTCATCAGTGTGTCATAGTGCGTGATCAGTGTGCCATCAGTGTGTGATCAGTGTGTCATCAGTATCATTAGTGTGTGATCACATGACCAGCGGTGGTGCATGCATGATGATTCCATATGGATTGCACTGAGTGACAGTTGGAAGTGACAGTTGGAATTGCCCAGCGACAGTGGAGGAGATGTCGTCTGACCCAAAGCAGAGCAATAATATGGATGCAAAAGAGGAGGCGATTGTGGTGAGGACAGAAGGAGTGAAGACTGGAAAACCTTCCCATGACACATCTGATGATGAGAGGAAGTCTTCAGTCAACAGGACAAAACAACCAGTCCACAAGAAAGAAGAAGTAGAGGAGAACGTGGTGAGGAGAGAAGGAGCGAAGAGACTAAGACCTTCCCATGACACATCTGATGATGAGAGGAAGTCTTCAGTCAAACAACCAGTCCAGAAGAAAGAGGAAGCAGAAGAAAAGGAGAAGGTAGAAAGTCAGATGATGGGAGCCAAGAAGAGAGGAGCCATCTTCATCTCATCGGGGGACAAAAAGGAGAAGAAAAGAAGAAGGATTACATCAGGACAGAAACCCATGGATCTAAAGCAGAAGGCTGAAGAAGCTGAAGGAAGCAGCGGTGTTCGGCCAACCGGCTCCAAAAGCACAGTCTCTGATACTGATACCATCAAGAGGAGATTATTATTCCATCATGTGCTTGGCCAGGGAAGTTTTGGGACGGTCCTGCTGGCGGAAGATTCATCTACCCGCAAACATTTTGCTGTTAAGATCATCGGCAAAAGAGCCCTGCTTGCTGAAGGTGATGAGCGTGTGATGGTGGAGCGACGGGTTTTACAGCTGGCATCTGGGAGCCCCTTCCTTGTCCACGCAGACTTTGCATTCCAGACCAAGGTACAGTATTGATTGCTCGATATTAGGAAATGTCACACGTACCACACACTGCTCTGCCTCATGGACCCCACTGATATCATCTTCTTACATCTCAATGTAGCGTGTCCCAAGGTAACCACAGAATATAAGATTAATGTGACACTTATACACATGGGATATTGTGGCCCCTACTGTTATTAATATAATTCATTGTGGGGCGCGGTACATTGGGAATCATTTATTAACAGCTTTTACTTTTCCAGGTCAGTTAAAACAATCTTAGCTGATCTCTAATTGGTTAGTATGGGTAACTAGTTTTCTAGTAGGCAGATTTATTAATGAGGCCCAATGTACCCCGCTCTATAAATGATTGAAAATATCAGATGTCATCATAGAGGTCAATGAACTGTAAAAATTCACTTCCCCCGGATTTCATGATTCTAATTGGGTGACTGGTAATATTTGTATCATTTACAGTATTAGCTGTGCACTCTATCGTTTGTAGGCATCAATGCCATGTAGTAGTCTATGGACATTTATATCCACTCTGTGATCGGGGCTGTTACAAAAGAGGCTCGATATTCTTTGTAATATTCAACCTGCTGCTGCAGAACCTCTTCCTGCCGTCATCACCTTCTTGATATGACTTATACATTGCTCTGAAGGAAATTTTTTGTATAAAGTAAAATGTGTTTATATGTTTTTTTTGGACTCTATGCCATTTCTTTGACACTATAATTTTGCATATTATTATCTTGCATAGACATGGGATTTCAGAATAGATTAAATGTATTTGTTATTTTTTGTTATTTCCTGGATGACATTGTATTTTGTGTATACCATATGGGGGACCCTGTGTACACTATATGTCAGGGCTATTGACTTTTGTGCACTTTATATACAATTTGAAAATGTGTTATTTTTGTATACAAGTATTATCTGTATCTTAATAAAGTTTTTTTAATTAATGGTGGGACAATGTTATGTACTTGGGGTCACTTTTTTTTGTATGAATATACTGTAATAAAGTACCAAATCCACTGTCTTTGAGTGAAACTTCTTCTAACTTAACCAACTAATGGAAAAAATGGTATTATATTGAGCAGGGGCGGGCTGGGCCAGGGGGCAGAGGGGCACATGCTCACTGGGCCGGCCACCAAGCAGCTGTTGAGGGCCGCCCAGCCATCTGCTGCTTTAGAGAACGCAGGGCGGCCCTGTATATGTAAATGTGTACATGTGCCGGCCGGGCGTCTGCAGCGCAGCACAGCAGACACTGCTCACATTCTTCTGCCTGCCGGAGAGAAGCTTCAGCCGCTGAGCAGTACCGGAGAGCAGACATCTTTGATTCTTATAAGTCTGAGCTCCGGATAGTGGTCAGGACAGGAGATTTATACTTTTTGTAGAGTGTGGAAGTGGCAGGATGCTGCTCACCTCCTGACAAGTCCAGGGCCAGATCCTGAATGTTATCTATGGTCGCTCTGCTGATGATCAGAAAGATTTATTGTAGCAGATGGACCCTTCATGCAGGTTGGGGTCGTGCTGTCAGTGTGAGATCATCGGCTCTCGATCTGTATGAATGTTCAAATCACATCGGACCTGAGATAGAGACACTTCAGACCTGACTATAAAGACCCCTGCCCAAGACTGATCCTGCACCGACTACAGGACAACACAGATTATATCTATACTGCCATCTCTACAATGTGATGTCTTGTAGTCGGTGCAGGATCAGTCCAGGGCATATATGATCTAATGTCAGTGCACAATATAGAAATATGAATATCAAAAGACTGACCGTCACTTCCAAACAGAAAACAGGTGTGTACAGGCATACCTCCCAACTTTGGAAGAAGAGAAAGAAGTACAGATCGGCAAATTTGGCCATGCCCCTGGCCACACCCATTTACCATTTCTTATTCCCAGGGCTGGCTCCAGGTTTTCGCAGGTCCCGGGCCAAAGAGTCTCAGTGGGCTCCTTTAACACATACCATGATACGTGACACACAGATATGGCAGAGAAATCCCTGTGCAAGCCCCCAAATGACCCTTTTCCTGTGCAAGCCCCCAACATTACATCCTACCCTGTGCAAGTCTCTCAACATGACCCCCTTCCCTTTGAAAGCCCCCAACATGACCTCCTACCCTGTGCAAGCCCCCAAATGCTGAGACTTGTAATCCTTATTCCTCACTAAGACTATGTTAATACTAATGATGACAAAAAGTACAAAAAAGTAATAGTACTTGTAGTGCCATACCCTTTCCTACTTCAATTTGCCTGATGACAGAGCTGCTGGGACTTGTAGTGCCCGATCCTACCCAGTAAATAACAGCACATTATAGCCCCTCTCTATATACTAACCCCTTCCTACTGTACTTGCATGATGACAGAGCTGCCTGCATGCTGGGACTTGTAGCTTCGCTCTCCACCCCGTACACAATGCTAATCTTCACCACACCCCTATGTAATAACAATATTACACTTCTGTCTCCCACATCTCCCTGTCAAGTACGAAACTGTATTTCCCGGCAGCCACATAAAACCACATCTAGGGAAACAGGAAGTTCAAGGATGCAGTGTATGCTAGGAAACGTAGTCCTAGTCCAATCTATATACACCCACTATGCACTTAGCATGCGGTTAGAGTCAGCCATCTTCTCAGTGCACAGTGACAATGCGCTCTCTCACCAGCTCTGGTCAGAAGTAATGAGACGGTAACAGAGTGCACTGTCATTACACATTGTAAATAAAAAAGTAGACCAGTGTCGCCCCCACAAGTGATGTCAGATAAGAGATTCAGCAGCCAGGTATCAATTAACTGAATGCTGGACCAGAGTCCCACATATCGATCCGCTCACCTCTGGTTATGTCCTTTCTTTGTAGTAGACCTAGATACATTTAAAAATGTGGTGCAAATTTTGTTTAAGGTCATGTGCAAATGTTGCATGTTTGATGCATTTTTTTCAGCACAAATTTGGCACTGAAAATATGCAACGTTTTTCTGTCCCAGCAAAGTGAATGCAGACATCGCTTATTTTTTTCCTAGCAGATTTGCATCAGATTCAAATCTGAAGCATGTCAATTCTTGTAGCTTTTTTCACCCATGCTAATGAGTGGGGAAAAATACGCAACAAAAATGCAAGTAAAAAACGAGGCAAAAACAGGTGTATTTTATGAAGAGTTTTCTCTGCCAAGACATCAGGATTTGCAACAGAATTTTCTGCTGCAAATCCTGAATGTTTGCACAGAACTTAAGGTTATATGCACACGTTAAGTATTTGCTGCAGATGTTTCTGCACCAAAAATGTGTCCATTGGCAGGAAAACCGCTGCATAAAATCCACACGTTTTTGCTGAAGTTTTTTATGCGTTTTTCTCCACTCATTGGAATGGGGGAAAACACTGAAAGAATGGACATGCAGCAGATATGAAACTACTTCAAATCTGCAATTAAGAAATAAGCAACGTGTGCATGAGATTTCAGATATCTCAATCACTTTGCTGCGTTTTTTGCAGCAAAAAAGTTGGGAAACCGCAGCACAAAGGCAATGTGTGCACATACCTTAAGGTGGTTGTTCTTGTTAAAATCTAAGCATTAGCTAAACGAGTGCACATTAGAAAAACCACAGAAGGAATTGAGAGGCAGCGCTCTGCAGAGCCATACACTGTACAGTCATGGCCAAAAGTATTGAGAATGAGACAAATAGTAATTTAATTTTTTACTGCTTCATTTTTTGTAATGGCAATTTGCATATACTCCCGAATGTCAAAGAGTGATCAGCTTAACAGCAATTACTGTACTTGCAAAGTCAATATTTGCCCAGAAAATGAACTTTAACCCCCAAAACACATTTCAACATCATTGCAGTCCTGCCTTAAAAGGAGCAGCTAACATCGTTTTAGTGATTGATCCATTAACACAGGTGTGGGTGTTGATGAGGACAGGGCTGGCGATCAATCAGTCATGATTAAGTAAGAATGACATCACTGGACACTTTAAAAGGAGGCTGGTTCTTGGTATCATTGTTTCTCTTCAGTTAACCATGGTTATCTCTAAAGAAACACGTGCAGCCATCATTGCACTGCACAAAAATGGCCTAACAGGGAAGAGTATCGCATCTACAAAGATTGCACCTCCGTCAACAATCTATCGCATCATCAAGAACTTCAAGGAGAGAGCTTCCATTGTTGTCAAAAAGGCTCCAGGGCGCCCAAGAAAGACCAGCAAGCGCCAGGACCGTATCTTAAAACTGTTTCAGCTGCGGGATCAGACTACCAGCAGTGCCGAGCTTGCTCAGGAATGGCAGCAGGCTGGTGTGAGTGCTTCTGCACGCACTGTGAGGCGGAGACTCTTTGAGCAAGGGCTGGTTTCAAGGAGGGCAGCAAAGAAGCCACTTCTCTCCAGAAAAAACATCAGGGACCGACTGATATTCTGCAAAAGGTACAGGGAGTGGACTGCTGAGGACTGGGGCAAAGTCATTTTCTCTGATGAATCCCCTTTTCGATTGTTTGGGACATCTGGAAAACAGCTTATTCGGAGAAGAAAAGGTGAGCGCTACCACCAGTCTTGTCTCATGCCAACTGTAAAGCATCCTGAAACCATTCATGTGTGGGGTTGCTTCTCAGCCAAGGGAATCGGCTCACTCACAGTCTTGCCTAAAAACACAGCCATGAATAAAGAATGGTACCAGAATGTCCTCCAAGAGCAACTTCTCCCAACCGTCCAAGAGCAGTTTGGCGCCCAACAATGCCTTTTCCAGCATGATGGAGCACCTTGCCATAAAGCAAAGGTGATAACTAAATGGCTCATGGAACAAAACATAGAGATTGTGGGTCCATGGCCTGGAAACTCCCCAGATCTTAATCCCATTGAGAACTTGTGGTCAATCATCAAGAGATGGGTGGACAAACAAAATCCAACAAATTCTGGCAAAATGCAAGCATTGATTATGCAAGAATGGACTGCTATCAGTCAGGATTTGGTCCAAAAGTTGATTGAGAGCATGCCAGGGAGAATTACAGAGGTCTTGAAGAAGAAGGGGCAACACTGCAAATATTGACTTGCTGCATTAACTCATTCTAACTGTCAATGTAACCTATTGGTACTCATAATATGATTGCAATTATATTTCTGTATGTGATATAAACATCAGACAAACACTAATAAAAACCAGAGGCCAGCAGATCATGTGAAAATATCATTTTGGTGTCATTCTCAAAACTTTTGGCCATGACTGTACTAGTCAGTGTTACCTAGCCTTATGTATGACTAGCTTTAGGCAGCGCACACGTTTTTAGAGGTGCAGTAAAGCAAGGTACGCTGTGCTGTTCTACACCCCTGAGAAAAACGTATGCCAGGAGTAATGGTGGTCACACAAGTATAGGGGTACTACAGAGTTACCTAGAAATGTCGCTTTTTTTTGTTTGTGTTTTTTTTGCAAATCTACACACTCAAGCAAGTCACAATTGAACTCAACAACATGAAACGGGTAAAAGTATATTATATATGACTAACTTATTATGCTGTATATACCAGTATATATCAGTATTGCACATACAGTATACAGAATATATGTCTGGTATATATTATAGTATGACAACAGACATCAGATATTACACTATCACATATTATCTATATGTAATATCTAATGTCTGTGCACTTAGTATGTTGCATACAGTATACAGAGGAATATGTGACTGGTGTGTGATATACAATGTGAACAGACATCATATGTCTGTACGCAAAGTATAAGGCCTCATTCACACGTCAGTGTGTCCGGTACATGTGGTGATAGTTTTCACACGAACTGGAGACACTTACACATGTAGACCCATTAAATGAATGTGCCTGTGCACATGTCAGTGTGTTTCCACGGACCATGTGTCCGTAGGCAAAACATGCTGAAATGTCAATTTTTTGCACACCGTATGGGTCGGAAGATGTCCAACACACGCGCACACATCTGTGTGTCATAAGTATGACACGTACCAGCGCCTGGGAATCAGCGTACAGTTAGCGCTGTTACGAAGCGCCGGATGCTGGAGGCATCTCTCATCATTGTCCCCTGCTTGCGCTGAGATCAGCCAGCAGGGGACAATGTTAAGAGTAGTATTCTGCTCCTTCTGTCTCCAACAAGTGTAAAAATAAGAATAAAATAAAAAACACATTATACTCACCTGTCCGAAGTTGAAATAATCCAGTCTTCCACGATGTAATCCATCTAACCGACATTTGTTCATCAGCGTGATCAATGGCTTAAGGCGATCACACATGCTGAGGAACAGAGGAGAATGACTCGCTGCAGCGAGCGGGCCCCTGAACTGCGCTGAGTTCACTGACCAGTGTCCTGTCACTCACTAAGCTCAGAGCAGTTCAGGGGCCCGCTCGCTGCAGAGAGTCATTCTCCTCTGTTCCTCCGCGCGTGCGGTCGCCTCAAGCTACCGATCACACTGATGAAGAAATGTCGGTCAGATGGATTACAGCGTGGGACACTGGATTATTTCAACTTCGGACAGGTGAGTAGTGAGTATAATGTGTTTTTAGAGCTCGTACCTCTTCCATACAAATTATAAAATATAACTTTTAATATCTGTATTAAAATTTTGACAGCCATAAAATAACAAACCACAACATCAGTGCACAATAAGAGGAGGGGAGGGTGCCTCACCCTATTTAGGCCCTATTTCACCCTACCTTGCCGCGGAGGTTGGCACCCTATTTTCCTGTGCAATGGCGCCCACGCTCAACGATGACTCTCCCTGGGATCCCTATAACACCCTATATTGACGGCCAGTGGGGTACAGGGATTCTTAGTGGAGAACACACAGTTTCTTGTGACAAATAGAAACAATGCAAAAAATACTCAAAAAGTTTTTATGTATCTGTAGCCCTGATCAGTACAATTCGACCACAGATACAGAAGGGTGCATGAATATAATCAAAGCGCATAACATGGATCAATTTTTAAAATCTTGTTTGCTCGAAATCATGCCACATAGAAAGGGGAAACGCGTTGAGTTGTACAGGCATTGAGTCATATATGCACGATATATTTTCATTCATGACATGTAATCTTAGTTGTGCAGGCATTAAGTCATATATGTATAGATTTGGTAATATATTTTGATTCATGACAGTTAAACAGTGGCCATGAGCTACATATGAATTGCCTTGAGCTATTTGGGCATTTAATTGTGGTTACATCTACTAAGCAATATTTATTTGTATTAAATGGATCCCTGGTCCAAGACAATTTATTAACTGAGATCATGAGCTATATATAAACTGATCGGGCATTGAGTATTATCTTGAAACTAGATGGTGGCCCGATTCTAATGCATCGGGTATTTTAGAACATGTATGCGGCCGACCGGGCGCGACTAATCAGCGAAGCAGTGTTTAAATGGGTTGTGCACTACTTTAAATTAATCCCCCAATGCATCCTCCAGGGGCCCCTAATGAATTTTGTGCTAGTGAGGACCGGGGAGCGGCGCTGCCTGTGTGGGTACTTCCGCAGCGAGCAGCTGACCTCCGGCTACATCCGGTACTTCCGGCTACATCGCCGCTGACCTCCATGCGGCTACCGTAGGGAGATCATCGGCTAGGACCGCTGATCTCCCGACGGCAAGTGTGAAGGGAGGACCGGGGAGCGGCGCCGCCTTGGCCACCGGTCGGGGTACTTCTGCTGCGAGCAGCCAGGAGATGACCGGCTACCGCCGGTCATCTCCCGGCTGCATCGCCGCTGACCTCCATGCGGCAGATGAGCCGCTAACAGCCGCCATCTTGTTCTGAAATCCCGAGTCGCTGATTGGCCGTGGCCGGACCAATTAGCGACGCGGGATTTCCTGGACAGACAGACAGACAGACGGGATAAGCCGATTATATAGTAGATGGATCCTCTGTCCATGTCATGGAAATTAAGTAGTGCACTTTAAGATTTATCCTTCTATGTGGCATGATTTCGAGCAAGCAAAAAAGATTTTAAAAATTGATCCATGTTATGCGCTTTGATTATATTCATGCACCCTTCTGTATCTGTGGTCAAATTGTACTGATCAGGGCTACAGATATATAAAAACTTTTTGAGTATTTTTTGCATTGTTTCTATTTGTCACAAGAAACTGTGTGTTCTCCACTAAGAATCCCTGTACCCCACTGGCCGTCAATATAGGGTGTTATAGGGATCCCAGGGAGAGTCATCGTTGAGCGGGGGCGCCATTGCACAGGAAAATAGGGTGCCAACCTCCGCGGCAAGGTAGGGTGAGATAGGGCCTAAATAGGGTGAGGCACTCTCCCCTCCTCTTATTGTGCATTGTCTTGCATTTGGAGGAACCCAGGGCCAACTGCACCAACATATGGTCTCACAAGGGGTCTGAGGATCTCATCTCGGTACCTAATGGCAGTCAGGCTACCTCTGGCGAGCACATGGAAGGCTGTGCGGCCCTCCAAAGAAATGCCACCTCACACCATTACTGACCCACTACCAAACCAGTCATGCTGAAGGATGTTGCAGGCAGCAGATCGCTCTCCACGGCGTCTCCAGACTCTGTCACGTCTGTCACATGTGCTCAGTGTGAACCTGCTTTCATCTGTGAAGAGCACAGGACTCCAGTGGTGACTTTGCCAATCCAGGTGTTCTGTGGCATTTCTTTGGAGGGCCGTACAGCCCTCCATGTGCTCGCCAGAGGTAGCCTGACTGCCATTAGGTACCGAGATGAGATCCTCAGACCCCTTGTGAGACCATATGCTGGTGCAGTTGGCCCTGGGTTCCTCCAAATGCAAGACAATGCCAGACCTCATGTGGCTGGAGTGTGTCAGCAGTTCCTGCACGATGAAGTCATAGAAGCTATGGACTGGCCCGCCCGTTCCTGAGACCTGAATACGATTGAGCACATCTGGGACATCATGTCTCGCTCCATCCAACAACATCACGTTGCACCACACACTGTCCAGGAGTAGGCGGATGCTTTAGTCCAGGTCTGGGAGGAGATCCCACAGGAGACCATCCGCAGCCTCATCAGGAGCATGCCCAGGCGTTGTAGGGTGGTCATACAGGTAAGTAGAGGTCACACACAATACTGACCCTCATTTTGACTTGTTTAAAGGACATTACATCAAAATTGGATCAGCCTGTAGTGTTTTTTTCCACTTTAATTTTGGGGGTGACTCCAAATCCAGGCCTCCATTGGTTAATACATTTGATTTCCATTGATGATTTTTGTGTGATTTTGTTGTCAGCACATTCAACTTTGTACAGAAAAAAAGTATTCAATGAGAATATTTCAATCATTCCGATCTAGGATGTGTTATTTGAGTGTTCGCTTTATTTTTTTTGAGCAGTGTATATAGATCGTTTACTGTGATTCTTATAATGTGTTTTTAATTTTATTCTTATTTTTACACTTGTTGTAGACAGCGGGGGCAGAATACAACTCTCAACATTGTCCCTTGCTCGCGCTGATCTCAGCGCCAGCAGGGGACAATGATGAGAGCTGCCTCCATCACCCAGCGCTTGGGAACAGCGCTAACTATACCGCTGATTCCCAGGCGCCGGTACGTGTGATCCTGCTGTGGCATATGGGCGGCACATGGTTGCCACACGTATGCCACACAGGGAGACACGGACATCTCCGGTACTGGTTTTTCCAGTACTGGAAATATCAGGACGTGTGAAAGAGGGCTAGCACATACAGAATAATATATTACTTGCATATAGTACTGTTATACAAACATCAGATGTTATACAGGATACACATTGTTGTATGTATATTCATATATCTGACAGTGTGTGTACTGTATAACATCTCATGTCTGTACACAAAGTGTAAGGGTATGTGCACACGTTTAAGCACCACTCCAGCATTTGTTTGTTCTCAGCACTGGAGTGGCGCTTTAAGTGTAAGCCCCCTGCCCCTGGTCATATACTCATCCTCCAGCATCTTCCCCGGTTTTCAACACCGCTCCGGTCCAGCGGCACCATCATGTGAGTGCAGCTTCTGAGTGTCCGGAAGTCAGAAGTTACGTCACAAGCTCTCAATACAGGTCTATGAGAGCCAGAACGAGGCTCACATAGACTTGTATTAAGTTTTGACCTCCAGCGCACTCTTTGAAATACAGGAGCTGCAAGCAGGTCACTTTTCACAGGAAACAAACGGGCGCGGTGTCGAAAACTGATGAAGGCTACAGGTGGGTATCAGATAGGGGGCAGGGGACTTACATTTAAAGCACCACTCCAGCAATGCAATAAAAAAATGCTGGAGTGGTGCTTTAAGTATTTGGTGCAGAAACTTCTGTACCCTTTCTGCATCTCTTGGCAGAAAAAATGCTGCATATAGTAGACACGTTTTTGATGTGTTTTTTTTACTTGCGTTTTTATTGCAGATTTTTCCCCACTCATTAGTATGGGTGAAATCTGCAGCAAAAATACTTAAAAAATTTACATGCTGCAGATATTTTGCCCTTCAAGTTTTGTGACGAATATGTTAAGAAAAATCTGTCATAATTTGCAATGTGTGCACAGGTCCTAACACACAGGATAATATATGACTTATACAGTATATACATTGCTGCATGTATATACAGATATATCACAATGTGTATACTGTATAACAGCTGATGTCTGTATTATTCTTTATACTATAGTGGTATACTATGTGCAAAGATATACAATGAACTATGCACTGGACTGATCATTCCTGCACCTGGCACAGGATATACTGTACAAGTGCTTCTCACAAAATTAGAATATCATCAAAAATTTAATTTATTTCAGCTCTTCAATACAAAAAGTGAAACTCCTATATTATATAGAGTTATTACAAACAGAGTGATCTATTGCAAGTGTTTATTTCTGTTAATGTTGATGATTATGGCTTACAGCCGATGAAAACACAAAAGTCATTATCTCAGTTAATTAGAATACTATATAACACCAGCTTGAAATTTTTTTTAATGTTTTTAAAATCCGAAATATTGGTCTACTGAAATGTATGTTCAGTAAATGCCCTCAATACTTGGTCGAGGCTCCTTTGGCATCAATTACTGCATCAATGCGGCAATGTGGCATGGAGGTGATCAGCCTGTGACACTGCTGAGGTGTTATGGAAGCCCAGGTTGTGCTGATAGCAGCCTTCAGCTCGTCTGCATTGTTGGGTCTGGTGTCTCATCTTCCTCTTGACAATACCCCATAGATTCTCTATAATAGATTCTCTATGGGGTTAAGGTCAAGCGAGTTTGCTGGTCAATCAAGCACAGTGATACTGTTGTTTTTAAACCAGGTATTGGTACTTTTGGCCGTGTGGACAGGGGCCAAGTCCTGCTGGAGAATGACATTTCTATCTCCAAAAAGCAGAGGGAAGCATGAAGTGCTCTAAAATTTCCTGGTAGACGGCTGTGCTGACTTTGGTCTTGATAAAACACAGTGGACCTACACCAGAAGATGACATGGCTCCCCAAACCATCACCGATTGTGGAAACTTCACACTAGACCTCAAGCAGCTTGGATTGTGGCCTCTCCACTCTTCCTCCAGACTCTGGGACATTGATTTCCAAAAGAAATGCAAAATTTGCTTTAATCTGAAAACAACACCTTGGACCACTGAGCAACAGTCCAGGTCTTTTTTCCTTGGCCCAGGTAAGACGCTTCTGGCGTTGTCTATTGGTCATGATTGGCTTGACACAAGGAATGTGACACTTGTAGCCCATGTCCTGGATACGTCTGTGTGTGGTGGCTCTTGAAGCAATGACTCCAGCAGTCCACTCCTTGTGAATCTCACCCAAATTTTTGAATGGCCTTTTTTAACAATCCTTTCAAGGCTGTGGTTATCCCGGTTGTTTGTGCACCTTTTTCTACCACACTTTTTCCTTCCACTCAACTTTCCATTAATATGCTTGGATACAGCACTCTGTGAACAGCCAGCTTCTTTAGCAATGACCTTTTGTGGCTTACCCTCCTTGTGGAGTGTGTCAATGACTGCCTTCTGGACATCTGTCAAGTCTGCAGTCTTCCGCATGATTGTGGAGCCTACTGAAACAGACTAAGGGATCATTTTAAAGGCTTAGGAAGCCTTTGCAGGTGTTTTTTCGTTAATTATTCTAATTTACTGAGATAATGACTTTTGTGTTTTCATTGGCTGTAATCCATAATCATCAACATTAACAGAAATAAACACTTGAAATAGATCACTCTGTTTGTAATGACTCTATTTAATATACGAGTTTCACTTTTTGCATTGAAAAACTGAAATAAATTCCATTTTTGATGATATTTTAATTTTGTGAGAAGCACCTGTATATAACATGTGATGTCCAGTGTCCATACTCAGGGTTGATCAGTCCAGTGCATGATTCTGTATTGTGTCTCTGGTCACTCTGAGGTATAGGGACAGAGATTTATTGCAGCAGACTGAACTTTCCTGTGGATCTGATGACGCTGGAGCCGATGAGCTGGCACTGACAGAGCGACTCTGAGGGTTCAGACTCCTGCAATAAATCTCAGGGGAAATCATCAGAGCGGCCACAGACACAATCCAGGACCCCACACAATCCAGGTCCCTGTATTTATCAGCAGGTGAGCAGCGTCCTGCCATCTCCTCACCACACAGAGAGCTGAAGTTCCTACTCACAGATGCCTCCTGTCTGTCCCGCCCACATGCTCCTCTGCGTCAGTAAGAAGATGCAGCCACGCTCCCTCTACTTCAGCAGACGGACGACGCACACACCATTCAGTGGTCGTGTTTGCTCCACTGTGATGCGACCGGCCTGCACTTACTGTATACAACAGCATCAACCCACCAGTGGCCTTAATCAGCTGCTTAATGACCGGCCCAGGGGGCATATGCCCCTCTACCCCCTGACCCAGCCCTCCCCTGCTCACATATGAGTGAAGTGACTGTGTGATGACTGCTGGAACCTGCAAGCAGAGCTGAATCCTGACAGTGAGTATATTACACACTGTTTGGATTGGCATGCTACAGGGCTTCATTTTATAATTAAAGGGTTTGTTCAGGTTTGAGATGAAAGTCTGCAGTCACAGCACATGCAGTACACACTTTTAGGAGCCTCCCTTGCACAAGTATGCGATTTGTATACTTCTGGCCACATTCTGACTAGACGTATCCAGCCTCACTCAATTCATTTTCATTGAGTTAGGCCACACATGTCTAGTCGGCATGTGACCGCATGTATGAAAATCGCCGGCACAAGAAAATCCTGACAGTGTGCAGTGCACTGTTAGAATTCAGAAGCCTGCAGTCACATAGAGTGACTGCTGACTCACCACAAACTTGGACAATCCTTTTAATGCTTCTAACATAAATAAAAATATGAGAATCAGTACTGAGTTAGTATCACAAATAACATTTACATCCAGGTACCTTATAGATGTTGTTGTTTCTAGTCGTTCTCTTTCTTTTCTTCTTCATCTTGTCCAGACTCCATGATGAGTTTTCTCATCCAAAGCTCGTCTCTGCAGACTTCTATCTTCTCTGATCTTCTGCAGCACATCCCACACGATGCCCTTAAAGATAACAATGGCATTATAATGCTCCTTAATAAAAATATGTGTCCTATGCTGAACCCCTGAATAAATAATTGCCCCTCACTATATTCCCGGCATGAATTATCACCCCCACACTGTCCCTCCTATGGTACATGCTCTGTACACTGCACTCTCCTTTCCATACTGGGTCCCTTCTTCACAGTGTCCTCTCACACTGTGTCCCCCTTATAGGGCCCAGTGTCTATACTATGCTCCTGCACCATACTCTCCCCCTCCTTGGCTTACTATCTCTTCCTGGCTATGTCCTTACACTGTTCCCCAATGCTTACCCCCAACTACTCAATCTCTATTCTGTGCCTTCTCATCACACTGCTCATCCCCTCCTTGGTATACTGTCCCCTCCTGGCTGTGCTCTTACACTGTCCCCCTATGGTACCCCCTACACTACTCAGTCTCTATTCTGTGCCCACTCACACTTTTATCCCCCCCTTACTGTCTCCTCGCACTATTCCCCTCAATATCTCCTCACACATTACCGGCTTCCTCCTCGTACATTTACCCTCTCACTAAACAATACTGCCTCCTTACACATCTCCTCAACTCCCCAAACTGTGTCTGAACCCATCCCATCACCCTCACTGTCACGCCAGGTGTGGGAAAGACTAGTGCAACACAAAGGGAAAAGGGAAAGGGAGTCCAGACTCTAGGGAAAAGGGGGAAGGGGAGACCTCCTAGTCTCGTCTAGTGTCACCCTGTCTCAACTACCCTCCCTATATTGGCTCTTCATCAATTGCTACACGGGTGCCTCGCCCTGACTTTCCCTGGCGTATGGCTAAGGCTAGGGACGGGAGGAGATGAGCACTAGTAGATATCCACTAAACTCTATAGACAACAAGGGTAGTCAAACAGGGGGATATTGCTTAGCTTTTGACGACTCCAGACAAATGCACACATGGCCTCAAGCTCCAGAGAGGACGAAGTACTGCTCTTGCTAAAGCCTCACAAGTCGTAATGAATATCGCTGGCACCTCCCTCTCAGACACACCAGGTATTTATACACCCAGCCCAGGGAGCTAATTAGCCAGAGGGAGGTAGTCGCTGGGTCCTAGAGACAGTCAGCCTCTAACAAGATGTCTGTAATGCCAAACGTAGAGATCTCCTGCAACCAACTGCAGGGTGACTGTCTGTCACCTCTGACACACCCGTGACAGTACCCCCCCCTCTACGAGTGGCCTCCTGACACTCAGGAACGAGTTTCTCAGGAAAAGAGGTGTGAAATGAGCGAACCAATCTGGGAGCGTTCACCTCTGATGCTGAAACCCACATCCTCTCCTCTGGACCATAGCCTTTCCAGTGCACCAAGTATTGTAGAGAATGATGTTGGAGACGAGAATCTACAATCCTCGAAATCCGGAACTCCAGATTAACATCAACCATTACTGGGGGCGGTAGTAGAGGCGAGGGTTCAAGAAGTTCCACATGTTTTTTAAGTAAGGACCTATGAAACACGTTGTGGACTTTAAGGGCCTGAGGAAGTTCAAGACGAAATGCTGCTAGGTTAATGACGGCGGTTATTTTATAGGGACCAATAAACCTAGGTCCCAGCTTCCAAGAAGGAACTTTCAATCTTATATTCCTGGTAGGCAACCACACAAAGTCATTCACATTCAGGTCCGGACCTTGCAAGCTTTTTCTGTTAGCCATACGTTTATACCTGTCTCCCATGATCTTTAAATTACTCAGCACACCCTGCCATACCGAGGAGAGCGATGAAGCAAACCGTTCCTCCTCAGGAACTCCTGAAGCTTCTACCCCACTAAAGGTATCAAACTGTGGGTGATAACCGTATGCACCGAAGAACAGTGACATGCCAGTGGATTCTTGACGATGATTATTAATGGAAAATTCTGCCAGCGGTAGGTAGGATGCCCAATCCTCCTGATTTTCGGAAACGAAACACCTGAGGTAGGTCTCCAAATTCTGATTGACACGCTCGGTCTGTCCATTCGACTAAGGGTGGAAGGCAGAGGAAAAGGACAGCTGCACCACCAGTCGAGAACAGAATGCCCTCCAGAACATGGAAACAAACTGGGTCCCCCGATCTGACACCACATAGGAGGAAACCCCGTGAAGCTTCACAATCTCATTTATGAACACCTGAACAAGTGTCTTGTCATTTGGAAGTGCAGGCAATGTGACAAAATAAACCATTTTACTGAACCTATCTACTACCACCAAATCCACCGTTTTGCCTGCAGAAACCAGTAGGTCAGTAATAAAATCCATGGACAATTGTGTCCATGGCCTACTAGGGATAGGTAGCGGAAGAAGAGTACCAGACGGATGGGTATGCGAAACCTTAGAACGCGTGCAAATACTACAAGCAGCTACGTGTTCAATTACATCCTGATGCAACCCCGGCCATCAAAAACGACTAGCGAGGAGGTCTACCGTTGCCTTACCACCTAGATGCCCAGAAAGCACAGAGTTATGATGTTCCTTAATTACTTTGCAGCGCAGATTGGATGGTACAAATAACTTTCCTGAAGGGCAGGAGGCAGGGGCGTCCCCCTGTGCCTCCAGCAACTCACCCTCCAGTTCAGGATAAAGTGCCGAAATGAATTCACCTTTCTGTAATATCGCAGCAGGGTTCTCATGGTCACCACCACCAGTGAAACTCTGGGACAAAGCATCAGCCTTGACATTTTTGACCTCTGGATGAAAAGTGACAACAAAATTGAACCTAGTAAAAAACATGGACCATCTGGCTTGCCTACGGTTGAGACGTTTAGCTGACTGGATATATGACACGTTCTTATGGTCAGTAATAACAGTAATAGGATGGACAGCCCCCTCCATCCAATGTCGCTATTCTTAGAATGCCAACTTGATCACCAAAAGTTCCCTATTACCCACGTCATAATTTCTCTCAGCCGAAGACATTTTTTTGTAGAAAAGAAGGCGCATGGACGCCATTTACCAGGGGACGAATCCTGAGACAACACAGCCCCAACCCCGACATCAGACACATCAATAAAGAGTTGAGAAACATCGGGTTGACTGAGTATAGGTGCAGTGGCAAAATGATTCTTTAAGGAAGAAAAAGCCTGGATGGAAGAATCCGACCATTTGGAAAAATCAGACCCCTTCTTAGTCATGTCAGTAAGGGGTTTCACAGTAACAGAGTGATTCTGGATGAATTTCCGGTAAAAATTAGTAAAGCCCAGAAAACGTTGTAGAGCCTTCAGGTTCTCGGGACGTTCCCAGTCAAGGACTGCACGGATCTTCTCCGGATCCATCCAAAAACCCGAAGATGACAACAAGTACCCCAAAAACTGCACCTCCTGAACAGTGAAAACACATTTTTCTAGTCCGGCTTAAAGTTTGCTATCCCTTAATATCTGGAGTACCTGCTTAACATGCCCCTGATGAGTCTCAAAATCAGTGGAGTAAAGCAAAATATCGTCCAGATAGACCACCACAAACCTCCCTATCAATTGATGGAAAATATCATTTATGAAGTTCTGGAATACCGCAGGTGCATTGGCCAAACCAAAAGGCATAACTAGACTCTCGAAATGTCCTTCCGGGGTATTGAACGTTGTTTTCCATTCGTCCCCTTCTCTGATTCTAACCAGGTTGTAGGCTCCCCTTAAATACAACTTGGAGAATACCTTAGCTCCCACAACCTGGCTGAACAAATCAGGAATCAGAGGAAGAGGGTATGGATCATGGATGGTAATTTGATTTAATTCCTGGAAATCTAAACAGGGACGTAGACCGCCATCTTTTTTCTTCACAAAGAAACCTGTAGCCACGGGCTAAGATGAGGGTCTGATATGTCCCTTCTCCAGACTTTCCGCAATGAAATCCTTCATGGCTTGTCTCTCAGGGCCAGAAAGATTATACAGTCTGGACTTCAGTAGTTTAGCTCCGGAGGTCAGGTTAATAGGACAGTCATAAGCACGATGAGTGGGCAAATCCTGACATCCCCTCTCAGAAAAAACATCCTCAAAACCAGACAGAAAAGCAGGTAATATTTCCGTAGAGACAGTAGCAAGGGAAATATCTAGACAGTTCTCATGGCAGTAATCTCCCCATTCAATAATCTCCCCAGTTTGCCAATCAACCAACGGATTATGTTTAACAAGCCAAGGGATACCCAAGACAATCAGTGTGGGAAGATTGTCCAGAACATAGCAAGGGATGATTTCACAATGAACTGACCCCACCCTCACTTTTACATTATGTACAATCTGAGTAAATGCTCTCTCTGCAAGGGTCGCCGAGTTGATGGCGAAAATGGAAATAGGTTTATCTAAAGTACAGCAAACAAGACCATGAGTTTTCACAAACTCAGCATCCAAAATGATGACTCCGGCTCCACTGTCAGCAAACACAGAAATTTTTTCCCCACAAAAAAAGCATGCCTTTTTTCTTGTGAATCTCCGGGGAGATGTATGATGCAGATACACCCCCTTACTGCATGGGTTCTTCCACCTCCCCCAATACTGGTTCACCCCCAGACCGCTCCCCTGGCAGAGATACACAACCCCAACAAGAAGGCCCCGGAGAAGGTGGTCTCACCTGTCAATCCCGAAGGCGTCTATCAAGACGTATGGCCAAAGACATGGCAGCCTCCAAGGACTTAGGGGTTTCATATACTGCCAAGGCATCTTTCAACCTTTCAGTAAGCTCCTTACAAAATTGACTTCTAAGGGCTGAGTCATTCCATTTGGAATCCGTTGCCCATCTGCGGAATTCCGAACTGTATGTTTCCACTGACCGATTTCCCTGCTTAAGGCGACGTAGCCTAGACTCAGCCAAGGCGACTCGGTCAAGGTCATCATAAATGAGGGCCAGAGCCTCGAAAAAACACTCCACAGACTGGAGACAAACAGAGTCCTGCGGTAAAGAAAACGCCCATGACTGAGGATCTCCCTGTAATAGAGAGATCACAATACCAATCCGTAGCTCCTCATTACTAGAGGAGTAAGGATGAAGTTTAAAGTATAATTTGCATGCCTCCTTAAATACTAAAAAACATATCCCTACCTCCTGAAAACCTGTCCAGGAGGACAACCTTGGGTTCAGGCTGGACCTGCCTACCTGCAGAGACCCTCAGATTGGCGACCTGTAACCGCTGATGCTGCTGCTAAACCTCACAGCGGAAGTCATTCACCTCCAGTGACAGACTGTGAAACTGCTCTGCGAGCTCTGCAACTGAACCTGTACGAAGGGAGAAAGGAAAAAAAAGGTCCACGCCAAAAAACACAGAGAAAGAAAAAAAAAAGGCAGATTTTTTTTTTCCTTTTCAAAACGTGCTCGGCCGGTGATAATGTCGTGCCAGGTGTGGGAAAGACTAGTGCAACACAAAAGGAAAAGTGAAAGGGAGCCCAGATTCTTAGCTTTAGACGACTCCAGACAAATGAACACACGGCCTCAAGCTCCAGAGAGGACGAAGTACTGCTCTTGCTAAAGCCTCACAAGTAGTAATGAATATCGGCACCTCCCTCTCAGACACAGCAGTTAATTATACACCCAGACGAGGGAGATAATTAGCCAGAGGGAGGTAGCCGCTGGGTCCTAGAGACAGCCAGCCTCTAGCAAGATGTCTGTAATGCCAAATGTAGAGATCTCCTGCAACCAACTGCAGGGCGACTGTCTGTCACCTCTGACACACCCATGACACTCGCTCCCAATACTGTGTCCGCATAAATTTTCCCCTTGCTCCTCATACTATGTCCACACTCATCCCCCCACTAACCATACTGTGTCTGCACCAACCCCACACACAGTAAATGCACTCACACACACAGTAAATGCCCTCACACACACAGCAAATACCCCCCCTACAAGCAGTAAATACACCCCCCAGGCAGTAAATATCCCCCTGCAGTAAAACCCCTCTGAGGCAGTAAACCTCTGACTGGCACCATGCTTGACCCGAGCCTCAGTAATAACAGGGCACCCCCTGTAAATGTCTGAAATAAAATTACATTGAATATTAATTGAACAAAATGTACAGCAGTCCTTTAAATCTCCGTATGCCACTCTAAAGAAAATCATTATACATAACCGCATATTTAAATAACCCTCCACAGGAGCATCATTATGATCCCTAAGGTGTCATTTGTCATTAGAGGTGCCTCATATGGTCGTCAGCTAGAACATTGAAAAAATGTTGGGACATCTGAAATGTAATCCCTCTTAAATGGGAAATGTATACTATCAACCTTCCATTTATCCTGTTGCCTATAGTCATACTGACCTATTCTGTAGTATGTGTGTAGATATTGTAATCTTTTGGCAACTTTACCTGCATATAAATATACTTATACGGTTTTCTGTGCTACAGCGCTATGTGCTGCTTGGTCTGGAATACGTGAGCTGCGGGGACTTTAACACCTTCCTTCTGGAGAAGGGGCGGCTTGACATCCCCAGCGCAAGGTACATTTTATATTACCTACAATCCTGATCATAACTGTACATAAATGTCTAGGGTTGGTTCTGTTCACTTTGGTGCTGTATTATATGCCTTTGGGTTCTGGTGCTTTTTATATCAAAAATATTGTAGACTGCAGCGACAGAAACCTGAGGGGCTCCATTATTCATCAGTGGGATCTGGCAGGATTTGTTGTATGTTCTGCATATGGTCATCTTGTTCTGGTCGATCATGTACATAATATTGGCTGGATCTTGGTGTTTCTTGTTTCTCCTCGGGAAGCTACACTCATTCATGTCTTTCTGTCAGATTCTATGCCGCTGAACTGGTCTGTGGAATCCAGTACCTCCACTCCAAGGGCGTCATCCACAGAGACCTCAAGCCCGAGAACATCCTGGTGGCTGAAACGGGCCATATTAAGATCACAGATTTCGGTCTCGCAATTGACAACATGCATGGAGACCGAACAGCCACCGAATACGCTGGAACACCGGGCTACATGGCTCCTGAGGTGCAGACAATAGTGCTTTCCTATTTCATTTTCACAAAAATTATAGTCCATGGGGTGTTAACATTTTGACCTTTTTGTTCTCTCTTCCATGATAGATTTTTCCTGGCAAGGAGTATAACGCCGGAGTAAACTGGTATTCTTTTGGTGTCATCTTAAAAGATATGGTTACCAGTGAGTGTACGTTCCATCTGACACTCGATGAGGCATCCTCCGGCATTGATGACATCATTAAACAGGTCAGTATAATTCCAGGTTATTAGTACTAGGGGTTGTACAATATTCATTTAAATGGTGAAGTTGTGAGAATGTTTTATTACCTCTACCGCTTACCTTCATGGGTTTTACTTTATTGTTTTTAGCTCCTACAGAAAGATCCAGCCAGACGCTTAGGAGTCCATGGTAACATCAGAGAGCAGGTGTTTTTCCAGTGTATTGACTAGGTCTCTGTGGAAGCCCTGAAAGTGCCTCCACCTCGCATCCCTGTAGTAAGTATATGACCAGATCACATTGCACCATCATCTCTGCATAGGGGAAACAATGATGGGTAGAGAACACTTATTGAAAGCTGATAGTTGTTTCTATCATTTTTTGGTGTTGACTTTCTGTTGAGTATTATTTACCGCTGACACTAACATTGTTAAATCAACATCATCCAGAGCTGCTGGTCCTGGTCTGATGGTTCAGATCATTACACTTTTCACTTTCAAGTTAATGTGGACATCATCCTTCTCCAGAAGGATTAAGATTTTGGTCATTTTAGTGCAGTTTAAAACCAGGAATGTGATAAAAAGTCATATTCTTAATGTTATGATTCTTTTTTTGTTTTATAGCCATCTAAAGCTCATCACCGTTCTCGACCACACCATCTGGAGAAATTAGAAGCAGCGGAGGCCAAAAAGTCACCTCTATCAGCAAAGGACCAGGCCATGTTCAAGGGATTTTCTTTTGTCAACATGGAAACCCTTGTCAAGACACCAGCTCCATAGTCACCAGAGCGAGCTGTCTTCCTCAGCCTCCAGAAGACCTTGAAGAACCGAAGAGTGAACATCACTGATCATCTGGAAAAACTGCTGGAATGAAGATAACCATGGACACAACACTGAGGGACCCCAAAAACAGACTCTAAAGATGGAGAAGCCAGATATTGTAATCATACGCTGGCAGTAAGTATAAGCGCCACAACACCTGCGCTTCACTATAATCATAGACATGTGCAGAACTTTTTACACTAACCGGTAATTGGATTTCCTCTTGCTCATGACAGCTCCATCTTTCGGTGCTGTCTTGGGCTAAGAAGAAATAACATGGTGTGCGATGGCCGGCTATTAAGGGGAGGAAGGAGGCCGGATTTTTTTTTTTAAACAAACATCATTGCACATGTCTATGATCATTTTTACCATTACCGGTAGTAAGATTTCCTCACACTCATGAAAAAGCTGTCATGGGTGTTGGGAAGAGGTGTGTGATGGCCGGCTATTAAGGGGAGGAAGGAGGCCGGATTTTTTTTTTTTTTTTTTTTTTTTTTTTTTACAGGTGAGCATAAAGATGACAGTGGATCCCAGTGGAAGAAAGAGATGCCAGCAGATCTACTCATATGCTGGCGGTAAGTATAAGCGCCACAACACCTGCGCTTCACTATAATCATTGACATGTGCAGAACTTTTTGCAATAACCGGTAATTGGATTTCCTCTTGCTCATGACAGCTCCAACTTTCGGTGCTGTCTTGGGCTGAGAAGAAATAACATGGTGTGCGATGGCCGGCTATTAAGGGGAGGAGGAGGCCGGATTTTTTTTTTAAACAAACATCATTGCACATGTCTATGATCATTTTTACCATTACCGGTAGTAAGATTTCCTCACTCTCATGAAAAAGCTGTCATGGGTGTTGGGAAAAGGTGTGTGATGGCCGGCTATCAAGGGGAGGAAGGAGGCCGGATTTTTTTTTTTTTTTTTTTTTACAAGTGAGCATAAAGATGACAGTGGATCCCAGTGAAAGAAAGAGATGCCAGCAGATCTACTCATATGCTGGCGGTAAGTATACTAACCGGTAATTGGATTTTCCTCTTGCTCATGACAGCTCCATCTTTCGGTGCTGTCTTGGGCTAACAAGAAATAACATGGCGTGCGATGGCCAGCTATTAAGGGGAGGAGGAGGCCGGATTTTTTTTTATGCAGCTGAGCATAAAGTTGACAGCGGATCCCAATGGAAGACATCGAAGATAAAGGAGTCAGCAGATCTACTCATAAACTGGCGGTAAGTATATGCACCACAATATCTGCACTCCATTATAATCATAGCTATACGCAGAACATTTTACACTGTCAGTCAGTGCCGGTGCGCGGTTAGAGCAGCCGATTACTATGTACTGAGCAGTGACTGAAGCCGCGTCAGCTTTATTAAGATCTGGGCCCCAGTCACTCACAGCCGCAGCTACTTACACTGTATGGCCGCAGCAGAGTGGGCTGGCCTCATCTGACATCAGTGACATCAGACACTGCCGACCCGCTCTTTGTTCCCAAGCTGCCGGCGAACCCTGGTTCTTGCGGCACAATAGGAGTTGAAGGCCTCAAAGTGATGAGGTGCACGCGCACACCCACTCGTAAAAAGAGGGTGCAGCTATGCCAACTGGTGCAGTAACAGAAGAATCTGCGGAAACACGGTCCAGTACCATGTCACCAAAGAGTCCTTCTCACAAAATGCTCCCTCCCACTGTTTTTATGGAGATGGAAGAAGAGCCAATGCCTTCATGTTCATGTTCCATTTTAGAACATGTATATGAAGGACAATCTTGCGGCCAAAGTGCAGATGTAATGCAGTTGCCGGAATGCAACGCACAGAGACACAAGGCAGGGACAGTCAGAGATGATTATAAACAGTTTATGTATATATAAAACAGGTATTTTGAACAAGGGGATAGCAACAAGGGTATTGAACGGTAATTTGAAATATTAGCAAAATACGAAGTCTCTCAAAGTAATGTGGTGCACCCAGTCAGGGGAGTCACCACGTCAGTTCTTTATCTCTATATATGGCTCTAGCGAGGGTCACCGGTTATTCCCGCTAGGCCGCAAGTCTTTTCCGGACAAAATCAATTAAAGCAAGTTTAGCTTCTTCCGCCCCAACTATTCCCCTCCCAACCTGAGTACCTAAACCCAACTGGCCCCAGTACCGTGAGTGAACAGAAGAATGACGGCCCTGTTCACGTATGCAGCTCTTCTGCTTTCACTGGCGTGACTTTCGTGGCTCAGCAGTCTCTCAACTCCTCTCTTCCTGGCCGTTGGAGGCAGTCTCTCAAGCCGGGAATAGGGGGGTCCAGACCTTGTCTGTCGGCGGGCGACGTCGGGTTCCGCGAACTCACTCAGCACCACAAGCAGGTTCCGACTCTCCTCAGTAGGTACAGCACTCAGGTCACATCTGTGAGGGATCTGGAGCTCATCCACCGGCGTCCAGCTATGGCACCTGGCAGGCCTCCGGCTTAGGCCTGCCACGCGGGGCTTCTCAGCATGCAGGGAGCACGTCTGCTCCTCTCTGCTGCTTGGCGCCAAAAACTCCTCAGGCTTGGCGCGCTTGGCTCTTATCTCCAGGAACTCCTTCCTGGAAGTCACCTTGACGGGTCCTGCATCTAAATCTGCTCTCTCTTCTACTTCCCTTGTATATCTTGGCTCCGCTTGACTGTGTCTGGCCAGCAGATGGCAGTCTCTTTCCATCTTTGAAGCATCATGTCAGAGTTCTCTTAAAGGCTCTCTTGCCTCTACTACATTCCTCCCTCCTTTTTGTTCGCCAGTCCTCGGGCAAGTGGATTTCTTGCAGGATTGACGTCTCTTTCTAGACAATGCAAGCTCAGACAGGAGTTGGGCACACTCCTGCGTTTTGTGTTGGGCACACTCCTGCGTTTTGTGTTGGATCTGAGACCAGATAAACTCTTCTTGAGCATACCGATTAGGAGGAATTCCGGCATTAGCCCGCTCAGTTCTGCGGGGCTCCTCCTGCGGAGGTGACTCTGGGATATCCGATCAATCAACCTCTGGGGATTGCAAGTCACTTCTTGATTCATTCAGGGTCCTACTCGGGGTTTGCATCGACGGTTCTGACAGGCCCAACTTCATTGTGGCCCATCCTTCTTCATCCCCCAAGGTTCCGGTATGCGAAACCTCAGCCAATTTGTTTGAAGGCCCAACTTCGTTACAGGCCTCTGCTTCAGAAGAGCAAGGTCGCAGCATATTACGGTGCAACACCCTGGGTGTCGCAGCGTCATCCCCTTCGGGCCTTACCTCGTAGACTGGGTTGTCGGGGTGAATCTTCTTCACCACCCAATATGGTATCGCCTCCCAACGATGGTCCAGTTTACTCCCAAATCGTTTGGCCCTGACCAGCACACGGTCTCCTGGCTGGAGTGATCCACCTGAGGTCGGGGGCCGATCTGCATCCTCTACTTCCTGAAACTTCTGAGAGACCAATCTTCTCACCGTATGAAGCCGGCGCTTGTGCTCTCGAATCCAGGTACTCGGGCTACTGCCCGTGCTGGAGTCTTCTGAGTCTAGCTCTAGTTCAGTAATTTCTCGTCCACTCCTTCCAAACAGCAACATGTAAGGGGTGTAGCCAGTAGTCGCATGAACTCGATTATTATACACCCACACCAGTTCGGACACAAATTCGGGCCACTTCATCTTTTTGTCCGCTTCCAGCGTTCGCAACATTTGCAACAGGGTTCGGTTGAAGCGCTCGCATGCGCCGTTCCCTTGAGGGTGGTAAGACGTTCGGGATCGGTCGATCCCATAGATACGGTATAGTTCATCCATCACTCGTCCTTGGAAGCAGGCCCCTTGGTCAGAATGTATTCGCTTCGTACACCCATAAATCCGGATGAAATCCTGACAGATGGCCTTAGCTGCGGCTTCTGCTGTCTGGTCTTTGGTAGGCTTCACTACTGCGAACTTGGTAAAGTGATCAGTCATTACCAGTGTCCGTAACCATTGTATGAAGTTCCGATCATCAGATAGTCAATCATCAGGACTTCCAAGGGTGCAGAAGTTCGGATGGCCTGAATGGGAGCCCTTTGTTCCAGGGGTTTGCTCAACTCACACTGGCAACATGTTCGGCTGACCCCTTCAACTTTTTGCTGCAGTTGAGGCCAATACACCAGCCATTGCAACCACTGAAAGGTCTTCTCCACACAGAAGTGAGCACCTCTTCTATGAGCCTTCTGGGCTACCTGTGTTACCAGCGCCTCTGGAACTACTACCTGCCAGGTAACATCAAACTCTCGAGGTAGCTGGATTCTTCGGCATAGCAAGCCATCCTTCAGGAAGAGCCTCTCCCACTGGCCTAGGATTTGTAGGGTAGTTGGTAGGGAAGCGGCCCTGGCCTCCTGGTCGGGTCTTTGACCAAGGGCGACCCATTCTCTCAGCTTTGCCAGCTCTGGGTCGGATTGTTGCAGATGTATCCACTCGTCTCTTGAGCGGCCCAGGATTTGAGTGGGCCTCGGCTCCTCTCTGGTCTCCTGGGCGTCGACCACAGCAGCAGCAAACTGGCTGAAATCCGGAATCTCTATCCCTCTTCATGCCCGTCTAAGTAACCCGGGACAGGGCATCTGCATGAGTGTTCAGAGCCTTGGACCGATAGGCGATCTTATACTGGTATTTGGACATCCTTGCGACCCACCGCTACTCTAGCGCGCCCAGCTTGGCGTTCTCCAAGTGGGCCAAAGAGTTGTTATCTGTCCACACTTGCACTTCTGACCCCCACAAGTACTCAGCAAATTTCTCGGTCATGGCCCACACCAGTGTCAGTAGCTCCAGCTTGAACGAACTGTAGTTGTCCGGATTCTTCTCCGTATCGCGGAGCGACCTGCTGGCACACGCAATCACCCGCTCTTTTCCTCCTTGCACTTGAGCCAGCACTGCTCCCAGTCCATGCAAGCTTCCATCAGTGTACAACACGAAAGGCTGCGAAAAGTCAGCATAGGCCAGAATTGGGGCATCCGTTAGCGCCATTTTCAATGCTCGGATTGCCTCTTCTTGTCGTGGGCCCCACTGAATGGGCTGCCGCTTGGTTCCCCCAGCCGTTCCTCTCAGCAATTCATTGAGCGGGATCGCAATCTTAGCGAAGTCTTTAATGAATCTGCGGTAGTATCCAGCGAGCCCCAGGAATGCCCTCAGTTCTCTTAGATTGGCGGGTGTGGGCCACTTCTGCACGGCAGCTACTTTCTCCGCAGTGGGGTGCACTCCCTCACTGGACACAGTGTGCCCCAGATATTCAATTTCCTGCTTGAAGAGACGACACTTACGAGGCTTAATTTTCAGGCCGTGCCTCCGAAGCCGTTCTAACACTTGTTCCAGTCGTCAGAGATGATCTTCAAACGGTAGCGGAATAGATAATGATATCGTCCAGATATATTAAAGTGGCTTCAAAGTTGAGGTCCCCAAAGCATCTCTCCATCAGTCTTTGGAAGGTTCCCGGTGCATTTGTTAGCCAGAACGGCATCCGATTGAACTCAAACAGGCCCATAGGGAGAACAAAAGCTGTCTTCGGACGATCCTTCTCAGCTACTGGGACCTGCCAATAGCCACTGGCCAGGTCGAGGGAAGAGAAGAACTTGGGGCATCCTAGCGCAGATAGAGACTCTTCAATTCGGGGGAGTCGATAGGAGTCCCATACTGTACAGGCATTCAGCTTCCGATAGTCTACACAGAATCTCAGGGTACCATCCTTCTTCTGGACCAGCACGATAGGAGCCGCCCAAGGACTCTGACTTTCGCGGATTACGCCGTTCTGCAACATGTGGGCCAACAGCTCTTTCACCTCCTGGTTCATTTGAGGCGGGATCTGCCAATATCTCTCTCGAATGGGAGCAGTATTTCCGGTGGGTATTTCGTGTTGAATGTCCCGAGTGCACCCAAAATCGTCTTCATGTTGTGCAAACCCTCCATCATATCTCTGTAGAAGTTGTTCGATCTGCCTTACTTGTCCAGCAGAAAACTCAGTAAGATTAGCCTCCATTTTCTCCAAGAGGTGGCGCCCAGCCAACGGTTCTCTTCCATTCTCTTGGCTGTTGAGGGACACCTCCAGGGTCCATGGCTCTCCTTCCACAGGTGCCAGCCCTATAGTGTCAGCTCTGGTAAGGGCCTCTGGCATTATACAGACTCACGCCACCTCTTGTCGGGGCAAAAACTGTAAACTCATGCCACTTAGATTGATGCAACGCACGGGCACTCGACCCTGCCGCACGGTGGCCAGGGTCCGAGCAACTTGGAGTCCTGAGGGCGCTTCCTCTCCCTCCACTGGTTCAATTTGAAGGTCCACGCACACTAAGGACACAAGTGCCAGCACCCGTAAAGTGAGTACAGTCTGTCCCACTGGCAGTGTCATTGTGGCTTCAGGTGGTATCGATACCTTACCAAGGTACTGAGAGGTAGCGGGCAATTTTTGAATTTGACTGACCCACACGAGATGCTGGAATACTCTCTTGTTAGCTGGGTCACGAGTGGCGCGGTCCAGTTGTTTTTGTTACAGCCCTCGGCCAGGAACTGTCCGACCTCCTTCAGCACATTCATGCCCAGAGTTACAATGGGCCCATCGCCTTCGGGCCCTGTGGTCAGTACTATCCCCTTCCGACTGAGGTCCTTTCCACATGCTCGGACAGACATCCATACTACTCCCGCTACTGGGATAGGTAGTTGATTAGCAGCCACCAGCTTGACAGTGGGATCCTGCCAGGAACAAGCAACTTCAGGAAAGTGGCTTTGGAAATACGCCTCAGGCATAGTGGTCACCTGAGACCCAGTGTCCATTAGGCAGTGGATCCGCTGCCCATTAAATTCAGCCCAGATAATGGGCCTCTCAGAGACAATGTCTTCAGAGCTCCCTCTTCCACTTTCTGAAGCTCGAGACCCCACAGTATGCTCCACAACCGTGGGGCATCTTAGTTTAACGGCTGCCCCCGCCTCCTCCTTTCTCGGTTTGGACAGTCTTTGGAGATATGCCCCCTACCATTGCAGGTCCAACACTCTGGTCCTCATTCTACCGATAGGTCTGGTACATGATGTGTTGGGGCCTGGTAGGAACATCTTTCTTGCTCTGGTCTCTACCCATGTGGGGCAGTAGGATGCATCAGCAAGGAGGCAGTAGGGGCCTTTCTAATAGTGTTCAGCTCACCCCGAATATCTCGAATTTCCTGACGTATCTCCCGTACCCAGTCAGGCTCCTTGTTGGTGAATCCAGGGGTAATTGCTTCATGACTTCTAACTGTGGCTTTGAGAACAGGAACGTCTTTCTCCAGGACTCTAGCTTCAACCCCTACCTCCAGGAAGCCCAGATCAGGGCTCAAACGCAGCCGCTCCATCAAGATCTGCCTCAGGAAAGGGTCTTTCAAGCCAGAAATCAGTTGGTCACGCAACACTTCATCCAATGGTCCCAGTCCTTGGTTCCCATCTCGAGCCTTCTTAGTGATATGGGCCGTCACTTCCTGTAATGCATTAACATATTGATTTATGGTCTCATGTTCCCCTTGGACCCGCTGAAACAACCGTAGGCGCAAGTGTCCCAGATTTGTGGTGTCACCGTGCATGTCCTCTAGGATTTTTATCACTTTGTCCACGGTGTCATGGTCCCCAGGTGGGCGGTACATCGCAGTTTGCCGGGCCTCCCCATCAAGGGTTAGGAGGGCCAGTTCCGCCTGGGCTGGGGGATCAAGGGGATACATACGTAGCACACTTCTCAGTCTTTCTACCCAGTCCCACAGTGACATGCCATCTCCCGTGAATTTGGGAAGATGATTGAGCATAGCCCCCAGGGGTATATGGTTCCGGCCAGCCCCAGCCCCAGACTGATCTGCCATCTCTGCGTCTGAATGTTGCATCCTGCCGACTACGCCAAATGTAATGCAGGTGCCGGAATGCAACGCACAGAGACACAAGGCAGGGAAAGTCAGAGATGATTATAAACAGTTTATGTATATATAAAACAGGTATTTTGAGCAAGGGGATAACAACAAGGGTATTGAACAGTAATTTGATATATTAGCAAAATATGAAGTCTCTCAAAGTAATGTGGTGCACCCAGTCAGGGGAGTCACCACGTCAGTTCTTTATCTCTGTATATGACTCTAGTGGGGTCACCGGTTATTCCACCTAGGCCGCAAGTCTTTTCCGGACAAAATCAATTAAAGTAAGTTTAGCTTCTTCCGCCCCAACTGTTCCCCTCCCAACCTGAGTACCTAAACCCAACTGGCCCCGGTACCGTGAGTGAACAGAAGAAGTGACGGCCCTGTTCACGTATGCAGCTCTTCTGCTTTCACTGGCGTGACTTTCCTGGCCCAGCAGTCTCTCAACTCCTCTCTTCCTGGCTGTTGGAGGCAGTCTCTCAAGCCAGGGATAGGGGGGTCCAGACCTTGTCTGTCGGCGGGTGACGTCGGGTTCCGCAAACTCACTCAGCACCGCAAGCAGGTTCCGACTCTCCTCAGTAGGTACAGCACTCGGGTCACATCTGTGAGGGATCCGGAGCTCATCCACCGCTGCCCGGCTATGGCACCTCACAGGCCTCCGGCTTAGGCCTGCCACGCAGGGCTTCTCAGCATGCAGGAAGCACGTCTGCTTCTCTCTGCTGCTTGGTGCCAAAAACTCCTCAGGCTTGGCGCGCTGGCCTCTTATCTCCAGGAACTCCTTCCTGGAAGTCACCTGACCGGGTCCAGCATCTAAATCTGCTCTCTCTTCAACTTCTCTTGTATATCTTGGTTCCGCTTGACTGTGTCTGGACAGCAGATGGCAGTCTCTCTCCATCTTTGAAGCATCATGTAAGAGTTCTCTTAAAGGCTCTCTTGCCTCTACTACACAGAGTCGTTTTCTTCAGAGGAGTGCACTCATGTAACATTACAAGGAGAAGAAATCAATTGGAAAGACCCAGCAATGTGGCCAGATGTCATCATGGACAAGGAAAGGGAGAAGATTGTATTTTCAGGGCTTTCTAATAACGAAGTATTGAAGCAGATAGTACAATCTCTGCCTAAGGATGTTGATGACCGTTCTTTTAGTGACTTTCTCCTATATGCCAAGTCATCTAATGGGCGTGAACATTTTTTCTTGGATTGGCTAACATGGAGCCCAAGTAAGAAAGCAATGTATTGTGTAGCATGCATGGCATTTTCTGTTGATCAGAGAATCAAGACTGGGAGCAGACTTTATCGGAAAGAAGGTTTTAATCCTTTGGTTTTCAAATGGCATCGCCTGTACCTCAAGTTACCAGAGCATGAACATATTGCACAGAACAGGAAGCACTACTGGAGTTGGAGAACACTCCAAAATGCCCTAGATGGCCATGCTGTTGACTTTGAGATGCAATGAAGTTTAGCGAAGGAAGCGGAGAAGCTCGTGACTCTTCTAGAAAGACTTTTGGATGCGACACTGCAATTAGGTTAATGCAACATGGCTTTCAGGGGAATATTGCAGAGAATTTGAGATCTACATAACGGCAATTTTCTTGGAACTTTGGAAATCCTGGACAATGCAAAATAAATTTATAAATATTTATAGAAAACATGTCCTGGATGCCATATTTTCAGATAGGAAAGAAGCTATTTATTTTTATTTGTGATGCTACTTCAGACGTCTCACGCACTGAACAGAACGTTGTACTTTTGAGGTATGTCTCCAGAGAGACATACATTTTTTTCTCAGAAGACACGAGAAGAAATTGAGGACATGGTTATATCAAGACTGAATGAGCATGCCATTGACCTAAAAACTGCAGAGGCCAGGTATATGATAAAGGAGCAAACATGTCTGGTAGGATTAAAGGTGTAAGGGCCAAAATTCTAGTGATATTTCCAAGGGTTCTCTTTAGTCTTTGTACTGCCCATTCTATAAACTTTGTGGGTGTTCATGCTGTTGCAAGCTGTCCTGAAATGAAGACTTTTTTGGAAGCCTAAACCGGCTATACATTCTGTTTAGCAACGGTCTTCCAACTTGATGCAGTTGGAAGGCCTTTACATGGTCTAAGTGACACCCGGTGGAGCTCAAGAATAGAGGCTGCCAAGCATTTTGAAGTTTCTTGATGAAGTTCTTTCTTACGGAAAACTTACAAATGATGCACATTCAGAAGCTGAAGATGTCTAAGACTATTTTTTGTCTTTCAGGGCAGTGATTTTAGCAACATTTTGGGTAAAAGTTCTTACAACTTTTGAGGAGAGAAAAAAAATACTACAATCTAGATCTGTCTCTTTTGGAAGTTGGAGCTGCCAACATTAAACCTCTCTCTGAAGAAACGATATTACTCAGGGAAAAGTGTCCCACTCTGCTTTCTGAAGCTGGTTTGGTAGCAGATTCCAGATTGCAAAGAACCTATTGAATGCTCAACAATAGTGCCAAAGAAAGTCAAAGCATCATGAAGCTGCAAATCCTGAAGAGCACTTCAAAGCTAATGGCCTTCTTGTGGCAATGGACACTATAATTTCTCATTTTCACCAGCGCCTCAGATCAATGGAATATGTCTGCAAGTTGTTTGCTCCAGTTCTTAAGGTGAGGACAATTAGTGAAAAACAATCTGGTGGCATCCACTGAAGAATTGATCTCTGCATACTCTAAGGATCTAAACATCATCGTTACTTTCTGAGCTGCAACATCTTCGGACAGTTTATGAAGGTACATTTACAGAAAATATGGGTCCACTGGATTTACTAAACGCCATCTACAAATTCGAGCTTCAAGGAATATATGGAGAGGTGTGTATTGCACTCAGAATTTTTAGCATCCTACCACTTTCAGTAGCAGAAGTACAGATAGCATTTAGCAATCTCTCATTGGTAAAGAACTATCTGCGTCCTACAATGACAGAATAACGGTTAAACAGCCGAGCCCTTCTGTCAATTGAGCATGAGCTCTCCAGACACCTGAATATTAAAGACCTGATTAATGATTTTGCTAACCAGAAGGTAAGACGACTGCCTGTTCCATACATGTAAATTTGCATCTTCACATCTTCTACATTGCAGCCAGTTTTACATTAGTGTGTTATTGCCATGTAGGTTCCCCTGTATTATGGATGAGTGTCCTAGCCTGACTGCGGGATTACTGACCCAAAGTCCTAGCATTAGACAGATGTAACAGATCAGTTAGTAATGTTTCAGTTGTGGGACCTGCACCTGACTGACCCTGCGATGCACTATCCGTACCCCAGATGGGAATACCCATTTAATATTAGGGCTCAGTTCTAAGGATAGAGCGCACTATTGTCTGTTGTTCTTAGATTTATGGAAATACGTCTTTATTATTATGGTTCAGTTCCTTAGATCGTGTGCAATACTGTTTGTTGTTTTTATATTGCATTTTCCTGACCTCACAAAATGACCTTATTTTCATTGTATTAATTGGTTATACATGTTGTCATTGTTTTGTTTTCTGTTTGTTTTGTTACTGACACTATAATTTGCACTTTACATAATTGACCAAAGGATTTAACTAAATGACTCTCATGAAAAAGAGCGAAATGTTTAGTGGGAATGTGTTCCGAAGCTTTTATGTTAAGGGCATTGACCACTCTCTGGTTATTGTTAACCAATGTGTTTGTAAGAGGAATAAAAGGCACTTAGTGACAAAATTCAATATAGACTATATTTCTATTTCCCATATCTCATATTTAGTGCCAAAATTCAAGAAAGGCCATATTAGTAAGTGCCTTATCATCCTCTCAAACACATTGGTCAACAATAACCAGAAAATGGCCAATCCTTTTAATCATAGCTTAAAGTTTTGGAAGAATTTACTTTAAAGTTTGTCACCCCTTATATCACAAAATAATAAATATTCAGAAACTGCTTTTCTAATAGACTGACACATCCAGAAGAGATCCCTTTTCATCAGTCACCTCATTATTATAACAAGCAGGATTACAATGAGAGATAACAGAATCCACCATTCACATTAGGTCGTGTCACAGCTCACCTCTTCCCCTTTCCTGCACAATGACATCTTCATGTCCCTAATATAAGAACATGGAAGGAAAACTGTCCCAAGGAAATACATAGAGTCCCCTATAATGTCTAATGTCCATATCTCCAAATAGGCAAGAGAGCAGCTTCCATAAATGTACAGAAAACAGAATACAATAATCTGCAATCAGAAATACAGATTATAAAAAATTATCACAATCTGATTTCAATTAGTTTAAAAATGTATGTGACACATTCCCTTAAAGAAAAATAAAGAAAAATATCACTAAACAGAGTATTGGATATTTTAAGAAATGTTTAATAGGTTAGAGTAGAGTAGGGCCCTGCCAAAGGAGTCTACCTTGTCGTGGTGGCAGGCTTAAAAAATCTTTTGGCCAAAACAAAAGCTGCTGGCTATGTATGTGATATAGTGTTTGATGGGAACTGTTAATGTGTGATTGGTAAGGACGTGGTGCAGAAGTGGAGTTTTTCCAAGATTGGGTGGTGGGAGTGTGGAAGATTTAAGAGATGGAGGCGAAGCTGGGGTGGAGTTTCAAGGGGGCTCGAAAATATTGCCAGAATGGGGTGCTGAAATTCCTGATGACAGCCCTGCTTCTTTATATATCAAAAATCACAGTCTCCTACTCTCCATAGGCTGGTGTTCAAAGGAGTACTGTCATGACAAGCACTGGCGTGTTCAGCAGACCCAAGGCTGTCATGGCAACCCTACGTGTAATCTATTTTGGGAAGAAGAGGTTAAATATAGGGGGAGAATCTCCCCTATTTGTATCTCAATCCGCCTGTTGGTAGACCCAAAATGACATAAAAGGGATTTTGTATCATAAAATATAAATTTTATTAAATGATATTTAAAGTTATACAAAGACAATAAATAAGGAAAGGAAGGGAGGGGTTGGGGATAGGAGAGGACAGCTATAGAGGCAGGATGAGATGGTAAAGATCCTGCAAGGAGACTAACATCCCTAAACCAGCATAGATTGTATCACAAATGTGAGTGTAAGCTGCCGGCCAGGTAATATAATGGTAAAAAACCCAGCATAGATCGTATCAAAAGGTACCTTCACATAAGGAGCATTGATAGCAAAGGTAGGTATAACATGTGGCTTTCAAGGTAATAACCTTATAAGGTAAGTCAGTGACAATAGTAGGTATAACATGTAACAAGAAAAGGTAATAATAGACAATAGATTCAGAGGTTACATTATAAAAGATATCGTCATTGTCAAAGATTTCCATTACCTTGTGCCATAAAGATAAGATCTAAGGCAGCGTGCACTAAGATGCTGGGGGGTGTAGCAGCCGCAGGTGGAGCTTCCCTCCATTCACTACTGTTAGAAGCAGATGATAGCTGAATAACACAGCCGTCATCTGCCAGCTCAGTTCCCAAGTCCACATCAAAGAACAGGGATGTATGTTATTTTTTTTTATAAACATTTTATTTTATTGTTTTACTTTTTTTATTTTAGTCCCTATACAGAACGTGAACCTGGTTGCTTCATTGCGCGATGCTGCGAGGCATGATTTAACATTGCAGCTGTGGGGGCCATTGTGTAGGTTTATTGACTAAGAAAGCCCCCTAACTTTATTTAACAACCTAGATGCCACTGATACTATAGGTTGCGGCATCAAAGAGGTAAATTAAAGATAACAGCTAGGATCAAAGACATTGACTGCTCAGTTCCTGCAGGAGCCCCTCAGTGATCCAGCTGGAATGGCGCCACCACCGGAGGTGAGTATAGCTGCTATTACTTTACTTCGTGGAAACAGTAATTGAGAAGGGTTGGTCCTAGTAGTGGACAACCCTTATATAGACTAAGGGCTTGATTCATTAAGGGGTTTATGTTGGAATTGTGTAAAACTCCTTAACAGTGATGAGCGAGCGTGCTCACCACTGCTCGGTACTCGCCTGAGCATCACCCTGCTCGACATGCTCGGCGAGTATTTTCGGGGTTGCTCGGGCGGGAGCTCTGTTCCCCGCCCTGCATGTTTGGCTCTCTTTAGAGAGCCAATGACCATGCAGGGATTGTTTGCCACACACTGTAATGTCATAGCCATGTTGGTTGTGGCATTACAGTGATTGGCTGGCCGAATAGCGTCATCGAGTCTATATAAGACCGGGCGCCGCTATGCTCATCAAAGTCTATCCCGGAAACAGGCAGAGTACGGAGAGGTCCTGCTGTGTGAGGGAGAGAATTGGCGGTGTAATAGTTACATATAGGTAGTGGTACTTCAGGAGTATGTATATATATATATCCATCTGAACTAACAGTCCTTCTGAGGACTAATCCAGCTGCATATATTAATCCTGATAGCACGAGTTAGGTGTAATTACCGGTGGTCCGAGAGAGATCCAGTGAGTCACAAACTGAGACAGAGACAGAAATAAACAACACTTTCTTTACTAAAACAGGGATTAGACTAAAATTCTGTATTGGATGAATCAGTCTCAGGTTCTGCCTGGGACACTACCTCTACTAGATACACACAATCAGCAAGAGCTGAAATCAATGTGCCAATCTCAAGGTTTCCAGCTCATGTAAATTATTCTAAAGATCTGGAACAATTTTACCTAAACACAGTGTCAGACTAGTGAGGGCGGTATATGGGGACCCCCTGAGATGGCACACTGCATACAATCCTACCACTATAAACAATAGTAATGCAAGAAACTATATCAATTGCTCTTATTATTAGGATATCCGGATATCTTAAAGTTATGGTACCGTTAACCTCGGATGCAGTCTATCACAGGCCTGTGAATCGCGGTGGCTGCAGCTAGTCCCGGAAAACTTTGGCGCCAAAACAAAAACAGAGTTCACAAAACAGCAAAAATTCCTTGTCTTGTCGGCCGATGCCGAGCCCACACGCCGGGGACTTTAGTCCTGTAGCCTCAGATTAAGGTCTGGGAAGATCTCTTCACAAAGTCTTGTCAATATCCTCTCAGTGGAAATAGCACCAGAAATCGTCTTTCCTCCCGAAGTCTCTCACTGTTATCCAGTACACCATACACGTGTTCAGTCACAGAGATGGATTGCTCAGCCTCTTCATCACCCGACAGTGACTCCCCAAGCACAAAGTCTATAATCCACTCAGCATGGACTTTCACAAAACTCCACAGAGCCACACAGCTTCCCCAGCTCAGCACTTGTTCTTAAACAGAGGAAGGGGTAAACAAACTCCACACAGAAGAGAGCAAAGACAGCATCTTCTTGCAGCTCCTTCTCACAGACTTCCTGTCTAGACTCACACATCAGACGCTCTCAAAATACACACAGTTTCTAGCCCTGCCCCTCCTCTGAGCCCAGCCATGCAAAAGTCACAGGGTCCTAGAGCTCTCCAGCTGTTATCACATTTCACACTCTCACATCAGGCAGGCAGGCAGGGTTTGTGGCAGTGTACACAGCACAAGAGGGTCCACTGCACGTTCTGTCTGCTCCTGCTGTTACAGATATCCATAGACATAGCCCCAGATATCAGGGGCCAGAGCTATTTTTTTTATGTTAATCCTGATCATTTGCTTAAAAAAGCAATCCAGAGTACACCACTTTACTTCTCCATTTGCTTGTTAGCACTGCAGAATACAGCCAGATCTTTTCCATCATCAGACGTGATCCCATTTACAGCGATAAAAATTCAGAAATGTGTAGTGAACGTGGAAAATATTATCCTTCATTTACAGTTTGTAGCAGTGTGTCAGTGAAGCTATTCACACGTGGTCGCTGTGAATAATAGGAAACTACAAGCCCGCTATTTAAAACAGTAGGCGTCCATCAGACATATCACATATAACTGCGGTACAAATCCAGCCATTTGTAGCAAGCGTGTAAAATATTGTCTTCCATTTGCAGTTTGTAGCAGTGTGTCAGTGAAGCTATTCACAAGGGCGCATTGAGGAGCATTTTTGTTTTTGGTTATTTATTTTGCCTTATATACAAGTCATTACCTTGGAAAGGATGTTCCTTGACATTTTTCCCACGAAAATCTATTTTGGTTTAGTTTTTGCATGTTTCATTGTGAATCCGTAAAAGTGGGGTAATACTCTGACAACATTGTTCACAGCAGTGACCTGGGAGTCAGAGATGCTTCCAGGGGTCTTCCCCATGCTGTTCCCATGCCATTTGAGCACTGTTCTTATTGATTTGGACAGTTTTTGGCCCCCTGCAGACCTCCGGGGTGGGGGGGTGCCACCGAAAAAATGCTCGAGTTTACCATAGACTTAAATTGGGCTCGTTGCTGGGGTCGAGCACTCGAGCATTCCAATTTGCTCGATTCGAGCAACTAGTACCCGAGCATTTTAGTGCTCGCTCATCACTACTCCTTAATAAGTTGCAATGTTTAGCATAAACGCCAGCTCCACTATTATGAGATAGAATGTGCAGGATATAGACGGGGCGCGGCTACTCCAATCATGATACATTATGCCACTCTAGTGGTGTAACTTACTCCAGAAGTGTACTCCAGTCACTAATTGGAGGACACGTTTGGCTACAGCGCATGCTGGTTATCAGATACACCTAGTCCATTAAGAGTCATACTCTACTTAATGAATAAGGCACATTGTACTCCAGCAAGCCCCTTCATTAAAACTTATGTGCGTAACGCCAGTCTAAATGAATGTGCTTCTAAATGTACACAGAGAAACCTCAACTGAATAAAACTTAAGCCACCAACAAAAAAGTATAACCAAATTTTAGTTTACAAGCAACTTATTACTTATATACACTATTAAAGGGAATCTGACTGCAGGTTTTTGCTATGTAATCTGAAAGCAGCATAATATAGGGCAAGAAAGCCTGATTCAAGCAATGTATCACTTACTGGACTGCTTGGTACAGTTTTAATATAATCCATGCTTTATCTGCTGTTGATATAGCAGCGCTATAAATGCTGAGCTCGATGTAACCCCTCCCCCACCGCTGATTGGCAGCTTCCTATGTACACTGTACAGTTTCAGAAAACTGCCAATCAGTGGTAGGGGCGGGGTTACACAGATTAACCTGACTGGCCTGCACATGAGACCTAGTCAGGCTGTGATAATCTCCTGCTGATGAATTAATAAAATTCAGTGAAACACATGTGGTGTCAACATGTGCACTATACCTCTAAATTCATTGAAAGGTACAGTTTTTTTTTAAATGTGGTCACTTTGGGGGTTTCTGCTTTTCTGGTACATCAGGCGTTCTGCTGATGTGACATGGCACCCCAAACCATTCTGGCCACATACTGGAGATTTGTATTTTCAGGAGAAAATTGTATTATGATTTATAGGGTCCAATTTTTCTTGTTATCCTTTCAAAACGTTGGGGCTAAACCAACATTTTGGTTGAAAAAATGTCATCCTTCAATTTCACCTCCAAGTGTTTAGTGACTTGTCACCCGGTTTAAGATGCTCACTACACCCAGAAATGAATTCCTTGAGGGATACAGTTTCCAAAATGGGTTAAATTATGGGAGTTTTTGTGGGTTTCTCACCTTATGGGCTCTTGAAATGTGACATGTCATCTGCAATCTATTCCAGGTAAAATTGTGAGCCAAAAGTTTTATAGCGCTTCTTCCCTTCTGAGCCCAAAGAGTAGTCTCCGACCACATATGGAGTATTGATGTACTCAACGTTACCCTTGTAAAAATGAAAATTTGTGGCTTCTTCAACATCTTAGTGGAAAAAAACTTTTTTTTTCTTTTTCACGGCCTAGTGTTATAAAAGTCTCTGAAATGCCTGTGGGTTCAAGATGCTCACCCCACCCCTAAATGAATTCATAGTGGGTGTAGTTTTTATAATTTGGGTAATTGTGGGAGGTTTTGGATTTTAGCACTTCAGGAGCTCCGCAAATGTAACATGATGTTTATAGCCTATCTCTTCCAAAATAGCTTAACAAAGGCCAAATAGCGCTCCTTTCCTTCTGAACCCAGCTATGGGCCCCAAAAATAGGTTTCAGCCTCTTATGGGATTTCAGTGTACTGAGACATTTGGGGCTAAAGTAACATTTTCATAGAAAACATTTTTCTTGTTCCAATGTTATAAACTTTTGTGAAGCATCTTTGGATCTAAAATGGCCAGCATACCCTTAGTTGAATTCCTTGAGGAATGCAGTAACTAACATGGGGCCTTTTATAGGGGCTTTCCGTTCTTTGGGCACCTCAGGAGCTCTGCAAATGTGACATGGGATATGGAATCTATTCCAGCCAAAATTGTGCTCCAATGTAAAATTTTGCTCCTTGCCTTTCAAGCCCTGCCGTTTGTCCAAAAAGTATCTTCCAGCCACATGTGGGGTGTTGGCCCAAAATTAATTGTCTATTTTCTTCTGCTCCGTTACTGAAATGACAAAATTGGGAGCTAAAGTAACATTTTTGTGCATAAAAAGTATTTTTTCATTTAACAGCATGAAGCCCTGTGGGGTATACAAAATTTCTCAATACAGTTTTGAATATCTTGAGGGGTACACGTGACATAGGCCCCTCAAAATCACTTCAAATGTGTAAAGGGCCCCTAAAAAAAAGAGAGTTTGGAAATCTCATTGAGAAAAAGAAAAATTACTGCTAAACTTTTAACCCTTATAAAAAATCCTAACAAAAAATATCAATTAAAAATAGAGCTTATTTAAAGTAGACATATGGTAAATGTTATTTACTTTAAAAAATTCTGCAGTATGGCACAAAAATAAAGTTTTTAGGGACATAAAAATTTCAAAGTTCAAAAATGGAGATTTTTTCAAAATATATGCATCAAATTTCTATTTCTTTAATATAAATGCCAATCATATTAACCTAAATCTACCACTAACATAAAATACAACGTGTCAAGAAAAAAAATATTACCACATAAAATAGCACATTGGTTTAAAAAATTTGGCCTGGTAAGGTAGGTGAAAACTACCTTAGACGGGAAAGGGTTATTCCCAATATATGTGATAACTCTGAAGTGGAGCAGACTCCACAATACAAGCTGTTCACATTATTAAATAGATTTCTTAGGCCTGATAAGGCTTGTTTAGTTACGTTGAAAATCCACTTGCTTTTGAGCTGACGCATTTCCACCTGTTCACACGGGCCAATAAATACACCATTTTTGATGTAATTTTCTATAAAGTGCTGCTCTCTTTTTTGCTTACTTATGTGCCATAGCTTGGTGGGTTGCAGTCTGTGTGCTGGAGCCTTTATTTAGGCTTTTCCAGCTCCTTTTTTTGTTAATCTATCTATCATCTACATTTTGTATTAGTAACCATCCTCCAAATCCCCTTGTCCGGCCACTTTCTGAATAGTTTGGATATTCTATTTGGACACATCACGGCTCATGGAAGAAATAAATCACACAATGACAGCACATCCATATAAAAAACATTCTGTTTCATTATGAAGCTTACAACAGAGTGGCAAGTGACAAGACATAAACACTAGAGATGAGCGTTGTTCTACTCGAACTGTTCGCCAATCTCAAATTCGAGCTGTTTTGGGCGGTGTTCGAGCCGTTCGGCGAACACGAACAATTTGAGAAAAATTCGGCTGTTCGAGGTTATGTTCGATAACTGTTCGTGCACCAAAATCATAACTGGATTTTTTCTCAGTAATGATGAAAATTAATGTTAATACGCAATTTGAGTGTACAGCGGGGTGGGGGGAGGGGCAGGGGATGGATCTCTGCAGGAACAATGAAGATCTCCATTTTTTTTTCTCTTTCCCGCATTTGCAGTGGGGAGGTGCAATCTGTCAGCCTATCAGCAGCGCACACACGGAGCGAAGTGCTTTTTTTCACACAAGCAAGGGCATGTGTCATTGGCAGTGTATGTCACATGTCCTTGCCCTATAAGACCAAGCCATTTTCCCCGTCGCCACCATTTTCTCACTGCTGCAGCTGCGTGTTAGACGGCACCGCTGTTGCTGTGTGCGCTATACCTTGTTAATTTCCAGCCAATTTTCGCACAAATCTACAGATAGCTTGGGAGTAGGGAATAGTTGTGATTGCAGTCCTTTTAAGGACTAGGTTACAGCATTTCCTACGACTTTTATCAGGCAGGTCTGTGCTCTTAAATAGATAGATTGTGGGAGTAAAGACTAATTGTAATTGGAGTCCTTTTCAGAACTAGGTTACATCAGTTCCTATCAGTTTTTGCCAGGCAGGTCTGTGCCAGTGCTGTGCAAGTTTTTTTCACAGCATTTGGCTGAATCTAGCAAAGCTAATCCTTTTTGGCCTATTGCAGAGTGTGTTAGTCAGTGGAGTAGCCTATCTGTGTTGCAAGATATACCACCTGTGTATAGAATACCAATTTTTTTACTGCACCTAGTGAAGTAAAATCTTTTGGGCATAGCATCATTCTATTAGTCCATCTATACTGACCTCCATCAGGTTGCAAATTGAATATAATTTTTTTCTGCATCTAGCTCTGAAAAAATATTGGGCTTCTAGCTGTGTGTGGGACTTGTTGTATTAGTCCATCTATACTGACCTCCATCAGGTTGCAAACTGAATATATTTTTTTCTGCATCTACTTCTGAAAAAATATTGGGCTTCTAGCTGTGTGTGGGACTTGTTCTATTAATCCATCTATACAGACCTCCATCAGGTTGCAAACTGAATATATTTTTTCTGCATCTACCTCTGAAAAAATATTGGGCTTCTAGCTGTGTGTGGGACTTGTTGCATTAGTCCATCTATACAGACCTCCATCAGGTTGCAAACTGAATATATTTTTTTCTGCATCTACCTCTGAAAAAATATTGGGCTTCTAGCTGTGTGTGGGACTTGTTGTATTAGTCCATCTATACTGACCTCCATCAGGTTGCAAACTGAATATATTTTTTTCTGCATCTACCTCTGAAAAAATATTGGGCTTCTAGCTGTGTGTGGGACTTGTTCTATTAATCCATCTATACAGACCTCCATCAGGTTGCAAACTGAATATATTTTTTTCTGCATCTACCTCTGAAAAAATATTGGGCTTCTAGCTGTGTGTGGGACTTGTTGTATTAGTCCATCTATACTGACCTCCATCAGGTTGCAAACTGAATATATTTTTTTCTGCATCTACCTCTGAAAAAATATTGGGCTTCTAGCTGTGTGTGGGACTTGTTCTATTAATCCATCTATACAGACCTCCATCAGGTTGCAAACTGAATATATTTTTTTCTGCATCTACCTCTGAAAAAATATTGGGCTTCTAGCTGTGTGTGGGACTTGTTCTATTAATCCATCTATACAGACCTCCATCAGGTTGCAAACTGAATATATTTTTTTCTGCATCTACCTCTGAAAAAATATTGGGCTTCTAGCTGTGTGTGGGACTTGTTGTATTAGTCCATCTATACTGACCTCCATCAGGTTGCAAACTGAATATATTTTTTTCTGCATCTACCTCTGAAAAAATATTGGGCTTCTAGCTGTGTGTGGGACTTGTTGTATTAGTCCATCTATACTGACCTCCATCAGGTTGCAAACTGAATATATTTTTTTCTGCATCTACCTCTGAAAAAATATTGGGCTTCTAGCTGTGTGTGGGACTTGTTGTATTAGTCCATCTATACAGACCTCCATCAGGTTGCAAACTGAATATATTTTTTTCTGCATCTACCTCTGAAAAAATATTGGGCTTCTAGCTGTGTGTGGGACTTGTTGTATTAGTCCATCTATACTGACCTCCATCAGGTTGCAAACTGAATATATTTTTTTCTGCATCTACCTCTGAAAAAATATTGGGCTTCTAGCTGTGTGTGGGACTTGTTCTATTAATCCATCTATACAGACCTCCATCAGGTTGCAAACTGAATATATTTTTTTCTGCATCTACCTCTGAAAAAATATTGGGCTTCTAGCTGTGTGTGGGACTAGTTGTATTAGTCCATCTATACTGACCTCCATCAGGTTGCAAACTGAATATATTTTTTTCTGCATCTACCACTGAAAAAATATTGGGCTTCTAGCTGTGTGTGGGACTTGTTCTATTAATCCATCTATACAGACCTCCATCAGGTTGCAAACTGAATATATTTTTTTCTGCATCTACCTCTGAAAAAATATTTGGCCTTCTAGCAGTGTGTGGGACTTTCTCTATTAGTCCATCTATACTGACCTCCATCAGGTTGCAAATTAAAAATAATTTTTATCTGCATCTAGCTCTGAAAAAATATTTGGCCTTCTAGCAGTGTGTGGGACTTTCTCTATTAGTCCATCTATACTGACCTCCATCAGGTTGCAAATTAAAAATAATTTTTATCTGCATCTAGCTCTGAAAAAATATTTGGCCTTCTAGCAGTGTGTGGGACTTTCTCTATTAGTCCATCTATACTGACCTCCATCAGGTTGCAAATTGAATATAATTTTTTTCTGCATCTAACCCAGCCAATAGTTTTGGCCTAATACCACAGTTTGGCCACTCAGCTCTGCTCGGTTCCCATCCATTGTTTTTTTGTGCAAACAACTCCAGAGTTGTTAATTAGTTAACCACCAAAATGAGTGGAAAAAGGCCTGCTGCTGGTGGAAAGGGGAATAGGCGTGTTGGGAAGGGGAAAAAAGGTTGTGTCCGTGGGGTAGGTGTTAAAGCAACAGTAACATCTGCAGAAGAAAGACCATCTTCCAGCCAAACTAAAATGTCTACTTCTTTTAGCGGACAATGTGATAAGATCCCTTTCTTACGGCCATGCCAATCGCTACAAATTCCAGATGAGGCACAAAAACAGCAGGTGCTTCAACGGATATCAAGTGCTCCTTTAAGTGGGCTCTCCTCCACATCAACTTCAACATCACAAATACTCCAGTCCTCAAAGGTGTCACCCCAATCGCACTTGCTTCCTCACAGCTCCCAAATCTCCAGCTGCCCGTCTGAGTATGAGGTAGAACAGATGGTTGAGTCTGCTGAGCTGTTTACTCATACTATAGCCTGGGAATCAGAGGTCGACTCCAGCGCTTCTGTGAATCCAGACGAGGAAATGATCTGCACTGATGCCCAGAATCTTTATGAGTCGGATCCAGGACCAGACGCAGAAGGTTCTGACCATAATGTAGACCCTCATTCCCAAACTGTAACTCCTGTTGGTGGAGACAATGAGGAAGACGATGATAAGACTCAAATACCTGATTGGAGCGACAACTTTAGTTTTTTGTCAGGGCAGGAACAGGTTGGCTCTGAGGACGACGGGTGTGATAACGCACAGGGTGATGATGATGAGGTTGGAGATCCCACTTACTGTCAACCCACAGTCAGCCAAGAGATGAGGTCAGCAGAGGAGGTGGAGGAAGATGCTAGTGACGACGAGGTCAGGTTGCGCCTTCCTGGACAGAGACGTAGTACTGGAAGCACGTCAACAACTGCATCCTCAAACACAACTCTGCCTCTCACCACAAGTCGTGGTGGCTCTTCAGGTCGCATGGGTGCTAAGCCTTGCATAGCCTGGGCATTTTTTCAGATCGATAAAGATGACCCAACTCGTGTTATCTGTAACATTTGTCAGCAAAAGCTAAGTAGAGGCCAAAAAATACATAGTTTGAGTACTTCATGCATGAACCGGCACATGGACATGAAGCATAAGTTGCAGTGGGAAGCTCAGTGTGCTACAATGCGGCCTAGCCGGCCGGGCCAACCACCGTCTGCCATATCTTGTGCATCCGCGGCCTCTTCATCCTCTGTGACTGGGGGGACAGCAGTCACACCTGTTTTGGGGCGCAGACCTGCCACCTCTTTACCCGCAACAGCCAGCGTGATTGGCAGGTCATCATTTTCTTTGGAGGTGGTAACACCAGCTGGTGTTGAGCGCTGTCCGACATCGATAGCACCACCTTTGGATCAAGGCAACCTAACATGTCCGCCTGCATCTTCCTCACAGACCGGCAGTTTGCCGGGGACACCCTTATCAACCCCGTCTAAGCACAATAGCCAGCCCTCGGTCCCTCAGATGTGGACAAGTAAAAGACCATTTCCTCCTAGCCATGAGAAAGCTAAGAGGTTGAATTTCACCATCTGCAAGCTCTTGGCTACAGAAATGCTGCCTTTCCGCCTGGTGGACACAGAGGATTTTCGAGACCTTATGTCCGTCGCAGTGCCCCAGTACCAGATGCCCAGTCGGCACTACTTCTCAAAGAAAGGTGTGCCTGCGCTCCACCAGCATGTCGCACACAACATCACCGCTTCTTTGAGAAACTCTGTGTGTGACAGGGTGCATTTCACCACAGACACTTGGACGAGTAGGCATGGACAGGGGCGTTACATGTCGCTGACTGGGCACTGGGTAACTATGGTAACAGCAGGACAAGGGGCTGCTGTCCAAGTCTTGCCGCCCCCACGAGTTGTGCGTCAATCCTCTTTATCTCAAAGTTCCTCCACTGCTTCTGCCTCCTCAACCTCCTCTCGGTCTTCCACCTGCACCCAAAGCCTGTCTGGTCATGCCACAAGCTTTCTAACTGCGCAGAAGGGATCCTGCCCACCTCCTTACTATGCTGGCAGTAGGGCTCAACGTCATCAGGCGGTTTTTACATTGAAATGTCTGGGAAATGTGAGTCACACAGCTGAGGAGTTGTGGTCAGCTCTGGAGAACCAATTTCATGAATGGTTGTCTCCACTGGACCTGAAACCAGGGAAGGCCGTGTGCGACAATGCTGCAAACCTGGGTGCGGCCCTTCGCCGGGGCAATGTCACACACGTGCCTTGTATGGCTCACGTGTTGAACCTGGTTGTCCAGCAATTTTTAGCCCACTATCCCAGACTAGATGGCCTTCTGCAGAGGGCACGGTCGCTGTGTGCTCACTTCCGCCGTTCGCATCCCGCAGCTCAGCGACTTACATCTCTACAGAAGTCGTTGGGCCTGCCACTTCACCGGCTAAAATGCGATGTGCCTACCCGGTGGAATTCAACTCTGCACATGTTGCAGCGACTGTGGCAGCACCGACAAGCCCTGGTGCAATACGTTCTGACGTATAGCCTGGGCCAACGAGATCCAGAGGTGGGGCAAATCACGCTGGAGGAGTGGTCTCAGATCAGGGACCTATGCACCCTTCTGCACAGTTTTGAAATGGCGACGAAGATGTTTAGTGCTGACGATGCCATTATCAGCATGACTATTCCGGTGATTTACATGCTGGAGCACATGTTAAACAGAATTCGGAGTCAGGTGGTGGCACAAGAGGAGGTGGAGGAAGTAGAGGAGGAGGAGTTGTATGCGGAAGGGCTAACATCTGCAAGGTCCAGACGGTCGGCAGCACCAAGGCGGCAGGCATGTGAGGGTGGGGGAGATGGTTTTACCAGGGCGCATGGTAGCAGCCAAACTAGTGAGGAAGGTGCAGGAGCCCAGGAAGAAGTGGAGGACGAACTGATGGAAGACTCATCAGATGAGGGAGACCTTGATCACATTTCTGTTGTGCGAGGTTGGGGGGAGAGGACAGAGGAAGGAAGCATGATTGTTACCTCGCTACCAACACAACAGGGACTTGGTGCTCCTGGATGCGCAACACACATGAGTGCCTTCTTGCTGCACTACCTGCAACATGACCCTCGAATTGTGAGAATTAGAAATAATCCTGACTACTGGGTTGCCACACTGTTAGATCCCCGGTACAAAAGTAAATTTGCAGAAATTATTCCTGCCATAGAAAGGGATGCACGCATGCAGGAGTATCAGCAGAGACTGTTGCAGAATCTTACATGTGCTTTTCCACAAAATACCAGTGGTGCACGTAGTGAATCTCACAGTTCCAACTTGCCAACCGTGGGACCGTCAAGTGTTCAGCACTCAAACCGTAACAGAACCACAGTATCTGCTGGTAACATCAATTTTGCGGAATCATTTCACCACTTTTTTAGCCCATCCTTTGCAAGGCCACAGGAGACAAGAAGTCTGACACATAGTCAACGCCTAGAGACTATGGTACAGGAGTATCTCCAAGTAAACATTGAAGCCATGACTGTGTCACTGGACCCTTGCTCTTTTTGGGCTTCCAATCTGGATAAATGGCCGGAGCTAGCCACTTACGCCTTGGAGATCTTGTCATGCCCCGCAGCCAGCGTTCTGTCTGAACGTGTGTTCAGCGCTGCTGGTGGTGTGCTGACAGATAAGCGCACGCGGCTCTCCACTGATAATGTAGACATACTCACGTTCATAAAGATGAACAAATCATGGATCCGAAACGACTTTTCTACCCCTGTGTCATCCTGGGGAGAGTAAAAGCTTGATGATTGGTTAAAATCACCCTACCAACCGTTTTAAGCTTTCAAATTACTAATCATGTTTATCTGTATCTTGGCTGGAAAATAATTTGGGCTTTGTAGCAGTGTGCAGCACTGATTCTATTAGGCCATCTATAATAAGCTCCACCAGATTTAAAATTACTAATCATGTTTATCTGTAGCTTGACTGGAAAATAATTTGGGCTTTGTAGCAGTGTGCAGCACTGATCCTATTAGGCCATCTATACTAAAGCTTCACCAGATTTAAAATTAATAATAATTTTTAGCTGCATCTAGCCCGGAAAATAATTTTGGGGCTCCGAGATGCGCAAGACACATAAGTGCCTTCTTGCTGCACTACCTGCAGCATGACCCTCATATTGTCAGAATTCGAAGTAATCATGACTACTGGGTTGCCACACTCTTAGATCCCCCAAACTTTTCGATCAACCTTTTCATTTTAATAAAGACCAAAAAAATGGTCATTTTTGTAATTATAAGCATTAGCAGGTTGTTAGAAACTGAAATCAAACAGTTTTCAACTCAAAACTTTATTCTAGGTGATGTTACATTTTCACATAGGACCCCTTGTTCGAAAGGAGCTTCTGAACTCTCTCGTCCATTGAATTTGTCAGGTTTTGGATGGTTTCTGCTTCAATTGTTTTGCATGAGGACAGAATACCCTCCCAGAGCTGTTGCTTAGATGTGAACTGCCTCCCGCCATCATAGACACTCCTTTTAATGATGCTCCAAAGGTTCTGAATGGGGTAGAGGTCAGGGGAGCATGGGGGTCACACCATAAGTTTGTCCCCTTTTATGCCCATATCAGCCAGAGATGCAGATGTTTTATGTGCAGCATGAGATGGTGCATTATCATGCAGAAAAATGATCTTGCTGTGAAATACACGGTTCTTCTTCTTGAACCATGGCAGGAAGTGCTGTTTGAGAAAATCCACATACATTATGGAGTTCATCTTTAGCGCCTTCAGGGATCCTAAAGGGGCCGACAATCTCTCTCCCCATGATTCCAGCCCAAAACATTACTCCACCTCCTCCTTGTTGGCGCTGTAGCCGTGTTTGCGTGGGGTGTCCATCAACCAGCCATCCTCCACTCCATCCATCTGGACCATCGAGCACAGCACGGCACTCATCCGTGAACAAAACAGTTTTGAAATCAGTCTTCATGTAATGTTTGGCCCACTGGAGCTGTTTCTGCTTGTGTGAAGTGGATAGAGGAGGTCGACAGGATGGCGTATGCACAGCTGCAAACCTCTGAAGGATCCTGCATCTTGTTGTTCGGGGGACGTTGGAGGCACCAGCAGCTTCAAACACTTGTCTGCTGCTATGACAAGGCTTTCTTGCCGCTGCTCTTTTAACCTGACGTAATTGCCTGTAGGAAAGAGTCCTCAATTTGCCCTTATCAGCACGCACACGTGTGTACTGTGAATCAGCTACATACTTCTTGATTGCCAAGACACTTCATCCTGATCATCGCACAATGTTGATTGTAGTCATGCCTTGACCTAAACACTCCACAATTTGTTGCTTCTCAGCAGCCGACACATCCTTTTTCTTTCCCATTTTGGCAGAAAATGTAGGCTGCTTAATAATGTGAGAGAGCCTTCTTAAGTAGTCTTGCCTTTCATTGGACACACCTGCCAAACTAATTAGCACAGGTGTCTGCAATTGCTTACAGTGATATAAAGAGCCCTGACACACATCACCATCAATGAGTTTAACTGACAAACAAACAAATTCTTCCCTTATCACTCCTAAACACTTTTTGCATAATAATTTGGAACGCAGTGTACATGTGCTTTTCCACAAAACACCAGTGGTTCACGTAGTGAATCTTACAGTTCTAACTTGCCAACCGTGGTCTGTATGGAATTGTTCAATAAAGTGCCCAAAATTAAGATAACATAGATGGGAGAGGTCTCTATGAATAGGAATTCCTAAGTATTTGATACCCTGTGAGGGCCAGGCAAAGGGAAAGTTGGACTGGATGGAATCCTATATGGATTTGGGGAGGGAGACATCGAGGGCCTCAGACTTCGCTGCATTGATTTTAAAATTTGACCATGTAACAAAGTGATCTATTTCAGCCATAACAGCATGGATGGATATATGTGATTGAGTGATATATACTAGGACATCATCAGCAAATAGAGAGCACTTGTACTCGGTGCCTCCCACCTCAATCCACCTAATATTGGGGTTATGGCGAATTGATGAGAGCAGGTGCTCCGTCACTAGGATGTATAAGAGAGGGGACAGAGGACATCCCTGCCTTGTCCCATTGGTGATTGTGAAAGGTGATGAAAATGTTCTGATGCACCCCCTGGGCCTTGGGACACCCGGAGCCGGACCCTTTTTGGTGGATGCTGGTGGTTGTAGTCTTCGTGGCGGCGACCCGGTTCCGTGGCTCAGGGCGGTCAAACCAGTAGCGGAACTATTTATGTGGTTTTGATGTTTAAATGTCCGACTACGCCACCCGTGGATTGCGGTCAGAGTGAACCGCCGCTCCAGGGCAGACCGCTGAGGCTGGTGTTGTGGGTGCAGCAGAGCGTAGCATAACTCCCCACGGGAGGAGTATAGCCTCAGGGCAGTGTATGCGGAGGATGGGGGTGATGGTGCAGGGCAGCAGCAGTAATGACACGGAGTCAGTGATGCAGTCCAGGGCCTTTACTCACAGTTCTTATTATCCAGACCACGTCTGCAGGTAACGGCTGCCCACGTCGTACTGTACTCACCAGGTGAGGGGCTCAGACAGCTCCCAGATAACTTTGGAGCGCTTCACAGGACCCCCTTTGTGTGTCCTTTGTCTGGCCTTTCTTACCAACCCTTCTGTCCGGCTGCCTCGGGCCTCCTCTTGGTAAACTTGGCGCCAGTTTCCCTGACCCTATGTGGTGCCTTCCTAGCGGGTGTAGCGAGGGGCTGCGCCACATAAAATGTCACAGCCTCCTGTTTCTAGCTGAGGGTCGTTTCCTGCCTCCACTAGTTTCGGGGACCGGTCTCCCCCTTTGGCCTGACCCCTCCACGCAGGTGGATTCGGGCGTGCGGTGGCGACTCGCCCGTCCGCACCCCTGAGATCCCTTCGTTCCTCGTTCCTGGAGCCTTCTCCGCTCCTCTTCCTTCCTTCTCCCTCTTCCAGGCCTGGGCCTCTGTTACTAGGCCCGCCTCCGGAGCAGAGCTCATGCAGAGCCCCTGCTCCCTGCCACTTCTGCTCAGACTTCTCTGCACTGAACTAAGATGGTGCCCACCTTTTATACTCCCTTCTCAATGCACCCAGGAACTGCTTCCTCCCTGCTCCTGCACTACAGGGTTCCCCTTCCTCAGTGTTCCCTCCCCCCACTCCAGCCAGGGACAGGGACTGTCGTGCCCATCTCAGGGGCATATTGGTCGCCCTGCCCCACGGCAATGTGGTGTAATGCATGCAGGTGTCGGGTCCTGATCCACACTACATCCTTACCTGAGAGTGAGATATCACACCTCTGGGTGAGGTGCAATACCTCTGTAGCAACCGAGCCCTCAGGGTGCTACAGTTCCATTTATCTTCAGCCTAGGTGACGTATTGCGATACAGGGCCGTGATTTTGGCTATAAAAGGGTCCCCTAGACCCCTACCCCAAGCTTTTTAAGAGAATCATATATGGCGTGCCAGGAGACTCTATGGAATGCTTTCTCAGCATCCAACGAGAGTATCTAATTACAAATTTTTAACTGCATCTAGCCCAGGAAATACTTTGTGCCTAGTAGCAGGGTCTGCTAGTCAGCGGATTATCCCGGCTGTTAAGCAAGCTACACCACCTGTAGTTTGGACACTTCATTTTTTCAAAGGAAATGCTTCGGGACCACGGGATACTCAGTGAAGAGCATCAGGAGGCACCCCAAGGCATAGGGGCTGGGACTGGCAGTAGGATGCCTTGCGGTGGACAGCCGAGCTCGATCCTTATAAAAGCTTTTTAACTGCAGCAGCTTTAGTGGACGCTACTGGAGCTGGAATTACGCGGCTGCTGGCATGAGACTTGCCCTCTAATAGATCCTTGTAAATGGATTTAAAGTGTATTCATTCAAATTAGAGGGACAATTTAAATTAAAAAGCTTAGAGCTGCCTCCACCACAGGGGGGCTCGCTCGACCCACCAGCGGACAGGCACCAGTATTGGGAGAGGGGGGCTGGCCGTCAGGGTTCACCGCGGCTCTGGCACAAACCCGGCGACACGGAGGTGGCACGGGCAGGAGCGGACTGAACGTGTCGGCTTCTCACTTTTTGGATTTTAGAAGGGCATGACATGCCTATATCTGTGTCTCCCCCTCCTTTTACTCCTCCACCTCTTTTCTTTTCTTTTCGCATGACTATATGTACTTGTCACTTTTCCATGTGTTAGTTGTGTCTTCTGAGCAGTTTGTCAGCTTTTGGACACCTTTGAAGGTGTTTTCTATGTGTTTCTATGTGTTTTTGTTTGCCTGCCATTGGTTTTAACGGTGTTCGAAGGTGTTCGACGAACAGTTCGACGAACCGAACCGAACTCGAACACTACGGGGGTGGCTCAACACTATTAGGGATATGATTTTTGAGAGCAGATTTAGTGACACGGGATGTCTGCACTCCTGACTTGTCTGACCTCTTTTCCACCCTTTTAAGGCTTGACTGATGATGAATCTTTTTGTCACATCTCCCCAATTCAGTAGTTGGAAATGAAATGCTACTCCGGTCCGCCACCGCTGCGCTGACGCCCCTGATATTCCCCTCATTATTAGCTGGTGGAGAAATTCTATGGTTACATCTAGTCTGGCTTGTTCACATTGGTCAACCAGTCTGCCTGCTACTAGTCGTGTCCAGTCTTCCCATGCCTTACCGTATGCTTTCCACATTGACGGGGCGACTGACGCTCTGATTAATGGCATCAGCTGTTCGCCACTAGATCCCATAGGGAGGGTGGGCAACTGGTGCCCGACGGGTGGGCTTTGGGGAGGCGCTCTCTGAAAACCTGCCAATTGAATTGTGATAAAGCGTTAGCAGCAGCGTTAGATCCCCCCTCCACATTGTGGCTAGCGTGGACTCATACATTGTGTTTTAGGCACAGGAATGCTAGCCGGCGTAGTAGGCCTAGCACTGGGAGAAACGATGATGCCATCTTATTAATGCAGTGCGCTAGGCTGGTGTTATTTGTTATGAAGCGTATATTTTTGTTCGCTAGGTATGTGCCCCATATTTCTATGGCTACCACTATTGGGAAGAGTTCCAGGAGTGTCTGTTTTTTTGTTAACCCTTGTTCAGACCAATACGGAGGCCATAAGCCTGTGCACCACTGGTTATCTAGTATCGCTGCATATCCGCCCACTTCTGCTGCCCCGGTGAATAATGTTAGTTCAATGTTGGACTGTTCTGCTGACATAAATAACGTGTGACCATTGAATGATTGTAAGTATGTTTTCCACACCTCTAAGGCAAGAAAGCCTTGTCATAGCAGCAGACAAGTTTTTGAAGCTGCTGGTGCCTCCAACGTCCCCCGAACAACAAGATGCAGGGTCCTTCAGAGGTTTGCAGCTGTGCATACGCCATCCTGTCGACCTCCTCTATCCACTTCACACAAGCAGAAACGGCTCCAGTGGGCCAAACATTACATGAAGACTGATTTCAAAACTGTTTTGTTCACGGATGAGTGCCGTGCAGCGCTCGATGGCCCAGATGGATGGAGTGGAGGATGGCTGGTTGATGGACACCCCACGCAAACATGGCTACAGTGCCAACAAGGAGGAGGTGGAGTAATGTTTTGGGCTGGAATCATGGGGAGAGAGATTGTCGGCCCCTTTAGGATCCCTGAAGGCGCTAAAGATGAACTCCATAATGTATGTGGATTTTCTCAAACAGCACTTCCTGCCATGGTTCAAGAAGAAGAACCGTGTATTTCACAGCAAGATCATTTTTCTGCATGATAATGCACCATCTCATGCTGCACATAAAACATCTGCATCTCTGGCTGATATGGGCATAAAAGGGGACAAACTTATGGTGTGACCCCCATGCTCCCCTGACCTCTACCCCATTCAGAACCTTTGGAGCATCATTAAAAGGAGTGTCTATGATGGCGGGAGGCAGTTCACATCTAAGCAACAGCTCTGGGAGGGTATTCTGTCCTCATGCAAAACAATTGAAGCAGAAACCATCCAAAACCTGACAAATTCAATGGACGAGAGAGTTCAGAAGCTCCTTTCGAACAAGGGGTCCTATGTGAAAATGTAACATCACCTACAATAAAGTTTTGAGTTGAAAACTGTTTGATTTCAGTTTCTAACAACCTGCTAATGCTTATAATTTCAAAAATGACCATTTTTTTGGTCTTTATTAAAATGAAAAGGTTGATCGAAAAGTTTGGGGGATCTAAGAGTGTGGCAACCCAGTAGTCATGATTACTTCGAATTCTGACAATATGAGGGTCATGCTGCAGGTAGTGCAGCAAGAAGGCACTTATGTGTCTTGCGCATCTCGGAGCCCCAAAATTATTTTCCGGGCTAGATGCAGCTAAAAATTATTATTCATTTTAAATCTGGTGGAGCTTAGTATAGATGGCCTAATAGGATCAGTGCTGCACACTGCTACAAAGCCCAAATTATTTTCCAGTCAAGATACAGATAAACATGATTAGTAATTTGAAAGCTTAAAACGGTTGGTAGGGTGATTTTAACCAATCATCAAGCTTTTACTCTCCCCAGGATGACACAGGGGTAGAAAAGTCGTTTCGGATCCATGATTTGTTCATCTTTATGAACGTGAGTCTGTCTACATTATCAGTGGAGAGCCGCGTGCGCTTATCTGTCAGCACACCACCAGCAGCGCTGAACACACGTTCAGACAGAACGCTGGCTGCGGGGCATGACAAGATCTCCAAGGCGTAAGTGGCTAGCTCCGGCCATTTATCCAGATTGGAAGCCCAAAAAGAGCAAGGGTCCAGTGACACAGTCGTGGCTTCAATGTTTACTTGGAGATCGTCTCTAGGCGTTGACTATGTGTCAGACTTCTTGTCTCCTGTAGCCTTGCAAAGGATGGGCTAAAAAAGTGGTGAAATGATTCCGCAAAATTGATGTTACCAGCAGATACTGTGGTTCTGTTACGGTTTGAGTGCTGAACACTTGACGGTCCCACGGTTGGCAAGTTGGAACTGTGAGATTCACTACGTGCACCACTGGTATTTTGTGGAAAAGCACATGTAAGATTATGCAACAGTCTCTGCTGATACTCCTGCATGCGTGCATCCCTTTCTATGGCAGGAATAATTTCTGCAAATTTACTTTTGTACCGGGGATCTAACAGTGTGGCAACCCAGTAGTCAGGATTATTTCTAATTCTCACAATTCGAGGGTCATGTTGCAGGTAGTGCAGCAAGAAGGCACTCATGTGTGTTGAGCATCCAGGAGCACCAAGTCCCTGTTGTGTTGGTAGCGAGGTAACAATCATGCTTCCTTCCTCTGTCCTCTCCCCCCAACCTCGCACAACAGAAATGTGATCAAGGTCTCCCTCATCTGATGAGTCTTCCATCAGTTCGTCCTCCACTTCTTCCTGGGCTCCTGCACCTTCCTCACTAGTTTGGCTGCTACCATGCGCCCTGGTAAAACCATCTCCCCCACCCTCACATGCCTGCCGCCTTGGTGCTGCCGACCGTCTGGACCTTGCAGATGTTAGCCCTTCCGCATACAACTCCTCCTCCTCTACTTCCTCCACCTCCTCTTGTGCCACCACCTGACTCCGAATTCTGTTTAACATGTGCTCCAGCATGTAAATCACCGGAATAGTCATGCTGATAATGGCATCGTCAGCACTAAACATCTTCGTCGCCATTTCAAAACTGTGCAGAAGGGTGCATAGGTCCCTGATCTGAGACCACTCCTCCAGCGTGATTTGCCCCACCTCTGAATCTCGTTAGCCCAGGCTATACGTCAGAACGTATTGCACCAGGGCTTGTCGGTGCTGCCACAGTCGCTGCAACATGTGCAGAGTTGAATTCCACCGGGTAGGCACATCGCATTTTAGCCGGTGAAGTGGCAGGCCCAACGACTTCTGTAGAGATGTAAGTCGCTGAGCTGCGGGATGCGAACGGCGGAAGTGAGCACACAGCGACCGTGCCCTCTGCAGAAGGCCATCTAGTCTGGGATAGTGGGCTAAAAATTGCTGGACAACCAGGTTCAACACGTGAGCCATACAAGGCACGTGTGTGACATTGCCCCGGCGAAGGGCCGCACCCAGGTTTGCAGCATTGTCGCACACGGCCTTCCCTGGTTTCAGGTCCAGTGGAGACAACCATTCATGAAATTGGTTCTCCAGAGCTGACCACAACTCCTCAGCTGTGTGACTCACATTTCCCAGACATTTCAAAGTAAAAACCGCCTGATGACGTTGAGCCCTACTGCCAGCATAGTAAGGAGGTGTGCAGGATCCCTTCTGCGCAGTTAGAAAGCTTGTGGCATGACCAGACAGGCTTTGGGTGCAGGTGGAAGACCGAGAGGAGGTTGAGGAGGCAGAAGCAGTGGAGGAACTTTGGCATAAAGAGGATTGACGCACAACTCGTGGGGACGGCAAGACTTGGACAGCAGCCCCTTGTCCTGCTGTCACCATAGTTACCCAGTGCCCAGTCAGCGACATGTAACGCCCCTGTCCATGCCTACTCGTCCAAGTGTCTGTGGTGAAATGCACCCTGTCACACACAGAGTTTCTCAAAGAAGCGGTGATGTTGTGTGCGACATGCTGGTGGAGCGCAGGCACACCTTTCTTTGAGAAGTAGTGCCGACTGGGCATCTGGTACTGGGGCACTGCGACGGACATAAGGTCTCGAAAATCCTCTGTGTCCACCAGGCGGAAAGGCAGCATTTCTGTAGCCAAGAGCTTGCAGATGGTGAAATTCAACCTCTTAGCTTTCTCATGGCTAGGAGGAAATGGTCTTTTACTTGTCCACATCTGAGGGACCGAGGGCTGGCTATTGTGCTTAGACGGGGTTGATAAGGGTGTCCCCGGCAAACTGCCGGTCTGTGAGGAAGATGCAGGCGGACATGTTAGGTTGCCTTGATCCAAAGGTGGTGCTATCGATGTCGGACAGCGCTCAACACCAGCTGGTGTTACCACCTCCAAAGAAAATGATGACCTGCCAATCACGCTGGCTGTTGCGGGTAAAGAGGTGGCAGGTCTGCGCCCCAAAACAGGTGTGACTGCTGTCCCCCCAGTCACAGAGGATGAAGAGGCCGCGGATGCACAAGATATGGCAGACGGTGGTTGGCCCGGCCGGCTAGGCCGCATTGTAGCACACTGAGCTTCCCACTGCAACTTATGCTTCATGTCCATGTGCCGGTTCATGCATGAAGTACTCAAACTATGTATTTTTTGGCCTCTACTTAGCTTTTGCTGACAAATGTTACAGATAACACGAGTTGGGTCATCTTTATCGATCTGAAAAAATGCCCAGGCTATGCAAGGCTTAGCACCCATGCGACCTGAAGAGCCACCACGACTTGTGGTGAGAGGCAGAGTTGTGTTTGAGGATGCAGTTGTTGACGTGCTTCCAGTACTACGTCTCTGTCCAGGAAGGCGCAACCTGACCTCGTCGTCACTAGCATCTTCCTCCACCTCCTCTGCTGACCTCATCTCTTGGCTGACTGTGGGTTGACAGTAAGTGGGATCTCCAACCTCATCATCATCACCCTGTGCGTTATCACACCCGTCGTCCTCAGAGCCAACCTGTTCCTGCCCTGACAAAAAACTAAAGTTGTCGCTCCAATCAGGTATTTGAGTCTTATCATCGTCTTCCTCATTGTCTCCACCAACAGGAGTTACAGTTTGGGAATGAGGGTCTACATTATGGTCAGAACCTTCTGCGTCTGGTCCTGGATCCGACTCATAAAGATTCTGGGCATCAGTGCAGATCATTTCCTCGTCTGGATTCACAGAAGCGCTGGAGTCGACCTCTGATTCCCAGGCTATAGTATGAGTAAACAGCTCTGCAGACTCAACCATCTGTTCTACCTCATACTCAGACGGGCAGCTGGAGATTTGGGAGCTGTGAGGAAGCAAGTGCGATTTGGGTGACACCTTTGAGGACTGGAGTATTTGTGATGTTGAAGTTGATGTGGAGGAGAGCCCACTTAAAGGAGCACTTGATATCCGTTGAAGCACCTGCTGTTTTTGTGCCTCATCTGGAATTTGTAGCGATTGGCGTGGCCGTAAGAAAGGGATCTTATCACATTGTCCGCTAAAAGAAGTAGACATTTTAGTTTGGCTGGAAGATGGTCTTTCTTCTGCAGATGTTACTGTTGCTTTAACACCTACCCCACGGACACAACCTTTTTTCCCCTTCCCAAACACGCCTATTCCCCTTTCCACCAGCAGCAGGCCTTTTTCCACTCATTTTGGTGGTTAACTAATTCACAACTCTGGAGTTGTTTGCACAAAAACACAATGGATGGCAACCGAGCAGAGCTGAGTGGCCAAACTGTGGTATTAGGCCAAAACTATTGGCTGGGTTAGATGCAGAAAAAAATTATATTCAATTTGCAACCTGATGGAGGTCAGTATAGATGGACTAATACAACAAGTCCCACACACAGCTAGAAGCCCAATATTTTTTCAGAGCTAGATGCAGAAAAAAATATATTCAGTTTGCAACCTGATGGAGGTCAGTATAGATGGACTAATACAACAAGTCCCACACACAGCTAGAAGCCCAAATATTTTTTCAGAGGTACTGTAGATGCAGATAAAAATTATTTTGAATTTGCAACCTGATGGAGGTCAGTATAGATGGACTAATAGAGAAAGTCCGACACACTGCTAGAAGGCCAAATATTTTTTCAGAGCTAGATGCAGAAAAAAATTATATTCAGTTTGCAACCTGATGGAGGTCTGTATAGATGGATTAATAGAACAAGACCCACACACAGCTAGAAGCCCAATATTTTTTCAGAGGTAGATGCAGAAAAGAATAGAATAGAATTAATAGAACAAGACCCACACACAGCTAGAAGCCCAATATTTTTTCAGAGGTAGATGCAGAAAAGACCACTGCATCTACTGACCTCAACGTTGCACATTTACTTGTGCTTCTTCATAAGTGCTTGAATGACACATCTTGAACCCTCAATCTGCTTTGAAATTTGTGCCTTAGAGACCTTGCTGATGTAGTATAACTTCCTTGTGTATTCTTGCTCAGTCTTGCCATGGTGTATGACCAGACATCTGACTGTATTATTACAAAATCCCTGACTTTGCGCAGGTGTACCTGGAATAATTGACGCTGTTTTAAAGTGAAAAGTTAGTCACACCAAATATTGATTGGATCTAGATTTTTCGTTTGTTCATTCACTTGTATTTTGTTAATTGATTAAATAAATCATTAACATTTCTATTTTTGAAGCGTTCTTACTTTACATCATTTTTTCTACACCTTTCTAAAAATAATTTTTATGTGATAGTGTCTTTTATTTGCTCATTAATAATCTGATATATCTTTTGGTATTTTGTGTATAGTTGTTTTTTTGCTGTTGGGGTAAATTGTAGGATATTGATTTCAGAGTGGTTTCCTGATCCTTTGATTGTAGGAATGAGTGGTATATATGTGCTAATAAATTAGGATAAAACATAGGAAATTTAGGAAAAAACTGAACATCTCAGCAGTAATAACATGCTGATTGTGATGTCATGAAGATGACTTGAATTTCCACCAATCAGAGATCAGCATGTTTCAGGTCACCCAGATAGAACAGTCCATGAAACATGAGTCACGGCCACTGTGAGGTCATAATGCTGATTAGAATTTCCACCAGTCAGAAAACAGAACCGCCCAGAAGAACCACCCAGGAGGTATGAGTCATCGCCACTGTGAGGTCATAATGCTGACCAATCACAGAGCAGCCACACCCAAATTTTCCACCAATCAGAGAGCAGCCACGCCCAGATTTTCCACCAATCAGAGATCAGCAGTGGGTATAAATAGCCGCTGCCGCCTGCCCGGCTTAGCCTTGCACTGGTTGGGTCTCTCTTTTTTTCTCTCTCTTGGTATCTCCCGGTTTCTCTCCCTCCCCTCTCTCTTCTCTCTCTCTCTGACCCAACGGCCCTCTTAAGGGCTACCCCAAATGCGTAAAAGATAGAACCAATATTTGTGTTGTTTGTCCGTTTTATGAGCCTGTGATTAACCCCTTCCCACTCTTTGCCATATATATATATTATATACGTAGTATGTGCAGGTGGGCCTTAAACGGAATTTCCAGGACAAACATATTGATGGCCTATCCCCTGGTTAGCTCATTAATATCAGATTTGTGGGGTTCCGGCACATGGCACCTCCACTACTCAGTTGTTTGAAACTCTGGCAGAGGTCAGATGTAAACATTGTTGAGGAGCTGAACATCACAGCTCTGGTCACTGTGTAGTGGCTGCTACCTGGTGCTGCAGATCAGCTCCTATTACATGAATATTAGCTGACTTGCAGGACCCGCAGTACAGTGAATGGAGCAGTGATGTTCAGATCTTCAAACTATTTACATCTGAGCGTTGCAAACAACTGATGGGTAGAGTCAGTGCCACGTGTCGGAGCCCACCGATCTGATATTGATAACCCATCCCCAGGATGGCAGATCGATAGCCACCATACCAGGATGGGGGATATTATGCAACAATGGGTACATTATACCAGAATGGGGACATTATGTCAGAATTAGGTCATTATGCCAGAATGTGAGACACTGTAACCGAATGGAGTGCATTGTACCAGGATGGGGGACATTAAACCAGGGCGAGGGACATTAAACCAGTATGATGGTCATTAAACCAGTATGATGGTCATTATACCAGGATGGGGACATTATACCAGAATGGGGACACTATACTAGTATGGCGACATTTTACCAAGATGAAGGACACTATATCAGAATGGGGACAATATATCAGAATGGGGACAATATACCAGGAAGGGGGGCATTAAATCAGAATGGGGACATTATATCAGAATGGGGAAATTATACCAGAATTTGGGACATTATACCAGAATAATGGACACTATACCAGAATGGGGTACACCATACCCGGATGGGTGACACTATATCAGAATTGGGACATTATATCACAATGATGATGTTATACCAGGATGGTGGAAATTATATCACAATGATGATATTATACCGGTATGGTGGATATTATAGCAGCATGGGGGACATTATGCCAGAACTGGAGATACTATAGCAGGATGTGGGGCATTATACCAGCTTTGGGGACATTATAGCAGAATTGGGAGCATTACACCAGCATGGGGGATATTATACCAGTTTAGAGACATTATACCATAATGGGGACATTATATCAGAATGGGGACACTATACCAGGATGGAGACATTAAACCAGAATGAAGGAAATTATGCCAGAATTGGGACATTACCAGACAGGGGCACAGGTGGGGGAAAATGTTATAGCATAAGGCCCTGTATGTGGGAGATTATTACAAGAAGGAGCCAGGATGGGGGACATTCCTACATAGGGAGAGAACACATATACTGTATCTTTTTAGGATCCAGAACGCTACAAGGGCCCATACATCTGACCAACATGCAGGTGGGGGTCTATCAGACTCTCGTTACTCCACTGGGTGGGACCAGATCATTTCCAGGACTCCTTGTTCTTTACATTGAAGATAATTCTTAATGACATTGGCTGTATGTTTGGGGTTGTTGTTCTGCTGAAGAAAACATTTGGATCCAATCAGACACCTCCCTGATGATATTGCATGATGGCTAAGTATCTGCCTCTATATCTCAGCATTGAGGGAACCAATAATTCTAACCCAATTCCCACTTCCATTTGCTGAAATGCAGCCCCAAACTTACAGGACCCTCCACCGTGCTTATGGATCACTATTGCCCACAGACACTCATTATTGTACTGCTCTCCAGCCCTTTAGTGAACAAAATCTCTTCTGTAATAACAAAATTTTTCATATTTGGACTCAACCGTCCAGAGCACATCCTGCCAATTTTCTACACCCTGGTTCCTCTGTTTTAATGCATAGTTGAGTCACTTGGCCTTGTTTTGATGTGTAAGATATGGCTTTTTCACCACAATTCTGCTATGAAGAGAACTTCTGGCTAGTCTTCTCTGAACAGTAGATGAGTGAAGCTGAGTCCCACTGGTTGCTGCCAGTTCTGAGCTCATGGCACTGCTGGACATCTTCCGCTTTTGAAGGAAAGTAACCGTAATGTGTCATACATCTGCTGCACTAAGTTTCCTTGGCCGATCACTGCATCTACTGACCTCAACGTTGCACATTTTCTTGTGCTTCTTCATAAGTGCTTGAATGACACATCTTGAACCCTCAATCTGCATTGACATTTGTGCCTTAGAGACCTTGCTGATGTAGTATAACTTCCTTGTGTATTCTTGCTCAGTCTTGCCATGGTGTATGACCAGACACCTGACTGTATTATTACAAAATCCCTGACTTTGCGCAGGTGTACCTAGAAGAATTGATGATGTTTTAAAGTGAAAAGTTGGTCACACCAAATATTGATTGGATCTAGATTTTTTGTTTGTTCATTCACTTGTATTTTGTTAATTGATTAAATAAATCATTAACATTTCTATTTTTGAAGCGTTCTTACTTTACACCATTTTTTTACACCTTTCTAGAAATTATTTTTACGTGATTGTGTCTTTTATTTGCTCATTAATAATCTGATATATCTTTTGGTATTTTGTGTATAGTTGTTTTTTTGCTGTTGGGGTAAATTGTAGGATATTAATTTCAGAGTGGTTTCCTGATCCTTTGATTGTAGGAATGAGTGGTATATATGTGCTAATAAATTAGGACAAAACATAGGAAATTTAGGAAAAAACTGAACATCTCAGCAGTAATAACATGCTGATTGTGATGTCATGAAGATGACTTGAATTTCCACCAATCAGAGATCAGCATGTTTCAGGTCACCCAGATAGAACAGTCCATGAAACATGAGTCACGGCCACTGTGAGGTCATAATGCTGATTAGAATTTCCACCAGCCAGAAAACAGAACCACCCAGAAGAACCACCCAGGAGGTATGAGTCATCGCCACTGTGAGGTCATAATGCTGACCAATCACAGAGCAGCCACACTCAGATTTTCCACCAATCAGAGAGCAGCCACACCCAGATTTTCCACCAATCAGAGATCAGCAGTGGGTATAAATAGCCGCTGCCGCCTGCCCGGCTTAGCCTTGCACTGGTTGGGTCTCTCTTTTTTTCTCTCTCTTGGTATCTCCCGGTATCTCTCCCTCCCCTCTCTCTTCTCTCTCACTCTTTGACCCAACGGCCCTCTAAAGGGCTACCCCAAATGCGTAAAAGATAGAACCAATATTTGTGTTGTTTGTCCGTTTTATGAGCCTGTGATTAACCCCTTCCCACTCTTTGCCATATATATATTATATGCATAGTATGAGCAGGTGGGCCTTAAAGGGAATTTAAAGGACAAACATATTGATGGCCTATCCCCTGGTTAGCTCATTAATATCAGATTTGTGGGGGTCCGGCACGTGGCACCTCCACTACTCAGTTGTTTGAAACTCTGGCAGAGGTCAGATGTAAACATTGTTGAGGAGCTGAACATCACAGCTCTGGTCACTGTGTAGTGGCTGCTACCTGGTGCTGCAGATCAGCTCCTATTACATGAATATTAGCTGACTTGCAGGACCCACAGTACAGTGAATGGAGCAGTGATGTTCAGATCTTCAAACTATTTACATCTGAGCGTCGCAAACAAGTGATGGGTAGAGCCAGTGCCGCGTGTCGGAGCCCACCGTTCTGATATTGATAACCCATCCCCAGGATGGCAGCTCAGTAGATACCATACCAGGATGGGGGACATTATGCCAGAATGGATACATTATACCAGAATGGGGACATTATATCAGAATTAGGTCATTATGCCAGAATGTGAGACACTGTAACAGAATGGAGTACATTGTACCAGGATGGGGGACATTAAACCAGGGCGAGGGACATTAAACAGTATAATGGTCATTAAACCAGGATGGGGGGCATTATACCAGGATGGGGACATTATACCAGAATGGGGACACTATACTAGTATGGGGACATTTTACCAAGATGAAGGACACTATATCAGAATGGGGACAATATATCAGAATGGGGACAATATACCAGGAAGGGGGACATTAAATCAGAATTGGGACATTATATCAGAATGGGGAAATTATACCAGAATTGGGGACATTATACTAGAATAAGGGACACTATACCAGAATGGGGTACACCATACCCGGATGGGTGACACTATATCAGAATGGGAACATTATATCACAATGATGATGTTATACCAGGATGGGGGACATTATATCACAATGATGATATTATACCAGTATAAGGGATATTATAGCAGCATGGGGGACATTATGCCAGAACTGGAGATACTATACCAGGATGTGGGGCATTATATCAGCTTTGGTGACATTATAGCAGAATTGGGAGCATTACACCATCATGGGGGTATATTATACCAGATTAGAGATATTATACCAAAAGGGGGACATTATATCAGAATGGGGACACTATTCCAGGATGGGGACATTAAACCAGAATGAAGGAAATGATGCCAGAATGGGGACATTACCAGACAGGGGCACAGGTGGGGGAAAATGTTATAGCATAAGGCCCAGCATGTGGGAGATTATTACAAGAAAGAGCCAGGATGGGAGACATTGCTACATAGGGAGAGAACACATATACTGTATCTTTATAGGATCCAGAACGCTACAAGGGCAAATACATCTGACCAACATGCAGGTGGGGGCCTATCAGACTCTAGTTACTCCACTGGGTGGGACCATATCATTTCCAGGACTCCTTGTTCTTTACATTGAAGATAATTCTTAATGACATTGGCTGTACATTTGGGGTTGTTGTTCTGCTGAAGAAAACATTTGGATCCAATCAGACACCTCCATGATGATATTGCATGATGGATAAGTATCTGCCTCTATATCTCAGCATTGAGGGAACCAATAATTCTAACCCAATTCCCACTTCCATTTGCTGAAATGCAGCCCCAAACTTACAGGACCCTCCACCGTGCTTATGCATCACTATTGCCCACAGACACTCATTATTGTACTGCTCTCCAGCCCTTCAGTGAACAAAATCTCTTCTGTATTAACAACATTTTTCATATTTTGACTCAACCGTCCAGAGCACATCCTGCCAATTTTCTACACCCTGGTTCCTCTGTTTTAATGCATAGTTGAGTCACTTGGCCTTGTTTTGATGTGGAAGATATGGCTTTTTCGCCACAATTCTGCTATGAAGACCACTTCTGGCCAGTCTTCTCTGAACAGTAGATGAGTGAAGCTGAGTCCCACTGGTTGCTGCCAGTTCTGAGCTGATGGCACTGCTGGACATCTTCCGCTTTTGAAGGAAAGTAACCATAATGTGTCATACATCTGCTGCACTAAGTTTCCTTGGCCGACCACTGCATCTACTGACCCCAACGTTGCACATTTTCTTGCTTCTTCATAAGTGCTTGAATGACACATCTTGAACCCTCAATCTGCTTTGAAATTTGTGCCTTAGAGACCTTGCTGATGTAGTATAACTTCCTTGTGTATTCGCGCTCAGTCTTGCCATGGTGTATGACCGGACACCTGACTGTATTATTACAAAATCCCTGACCTTGCGCAGGTGTACCTGGAATAATTGATGCTGTTTTAAAGTGAAAAGTTGGTCACACCAAATATTAATTGGATCTAGATTTTTCGTTTGTTCATTCACTTTGTATCACTTTGTATTTTGTTAATTGATTAAATAAATCATTAACATTTCTATTTTTGAAGCGTTCTTACTTTACAGCATTTTTTCTACACCTTTCTAAAAATTATTTTTATGTGATTGTGTCTTTTATTTGCTCATTAATAGTGTTGAGCGATACCTTCCGATATCAAGAAATATCGTATCGGATTGGATCGGACCGATACCCAAAAAGTATCGGATATCGCTGATTCCGATACCGGAAACCAATGCAAGTCAATGGGACACAAATATCGGAATGAAAATAAACCCTTTCTTTCCTTGCAGGTTAATTCTACATGAAGTAAAACAACTAAGAATAATGTTGAATGTATAACGCGAAAAGCCGGCAATTCATCAGCGCATACACCGGTACCCGACAATTTACAACAGAAAGAATAGAGCTTCACACATAGATTAGATAGATAGAAACATGTCAGTGAAATATATATGAAGTACTGTGACAGTGTTGATTACTGTACTTGTCATTTAGTGTAAAGGATTTATTAAAAAAAATAATAGTGTTTTCATGCACTGTCTCTTTAAAAAAGCCGGCCGGCAATTCAGCAGCGGTACCCGACAATTTAGAATAGAAGGAATAGAGAATCACACATAAATTAGATAAATAGAAACATGTCAGTCACATATATATGAAGTACAGTGACAGTGTTGATTACTGTACTTGTCATTTAGTGTTAAAATAAAGGATTTATTTAAAAAAAAATTGGCGTGGGGTTCCCCGTAATTTTAGGCTCTAGCGGAGGTTAAGCAGACGGCTGGGGCAGATGTTTAAAGCCTGGGAAGGGGGTAATACCCACGGAGCTTCCCAGGCTACTAATATCAGCCCCCAGCTGAATACCTAGCCTTTACTAGCTATTAAAATGGGGGGCCCCCCAAAAAAATGACGTGGGGTCCCCCCTAATTTAATAGCTAGCAAAGGCTAGGCAGACAGCTGGGGGCTGATATTAATAGCCCAGGAAGGGTGCCATGAATATTGGCCCCCTCCCAGGCTAGAAACACCAGCCGTCAGTCACCCCAGAAATGGCGCATCCATAGGATGCGCCAATTCTGGCATTTAGCCTCGCTCTTCCCACTGCCCTGTAGCGGTAGCAGTGGGGTAATAGGGTTGGGGTTGATGTCAGCTTATAATGCCAGCTGACATCAAACCCAGGTTAGTAATGGAGAGGCGTCTATAAGACACCCCCATTACTAACCCCATAGTCAAAGTTAAAAAAAAAAAACACAAACACCCAGAATAAAGTCCTTTAATTGAAATAAACACACAATTCTTTATTGTTCTAAATTAAACTCTACTTACCATCACGCCCATTCCAGCTGAAGCCAACGATCTCCTGCAATAAAAGAAAAATAATAAAGCAACATCATCCTTACCTTTCCATGGTTCCCACGACAGCTTCAGCTCTGCTACATCGAGATGACAGGCTGGACCGCAGCAGAACGCTGCCATCCAGCCTGTCATCCCGCGGACACTGAGAAGTGCAGGCTTGCTTGCGCTCCTCAGTGTCTCGCTGTGACGGCATAAAGATGAGCCGAGGTCATGTCCAATGAACTCGGCTCACCTCATGCACGTCACTGACAGCGTGGGAAAATTCTCCTGCACTCAGCACTTAGAATTCTCCCACGCTGTCAGTGATGTGCATGAGGTGAGCCGAGTTCATTGGACATGACCTCGGCTCATCTTTATGCCGTCACAGCGAGACACTGAGGAGCGCAAGCAAGCCTGCACTTCTCAGTGTCCGCGGGATGACAGGCTGGATGGCAGCGTTCTGCTGCGGTCCAGCCTGTCATCTCGATGTAGCAGAGCTGAAGCTGTCGTGGGAACCATGGAAAGGTAAGGATGAGGCTGCTTTATTTTTCTTTTATTGCAGGAGATCGTTGGCTTCAGCTGGAATGGGCGTGATGGTAAGTATGGTTTAATTTAGAACAATAAAGAATTGTGTGTTTATTTCAATTAAAGGACTTTTTTCTGGGTGTTGTGTTTTTTTTAAATACTTTACTAGAAATTCATGGTGGTCATGTCTAATATTGGCGTGACCCCATGAATTTCGGGCTTAGGGCCAGCTGATAATGCCAAGCTGGCCCTAACCCCTTTATTACCCAGTGAGCCACCGCACCAGGGCCCTGGATGAGTTGGGTACAGCGCCAGAAGATGGCACTTCTATGAACGCGCCATTTTGCGGGGTGGCTGCGGACTGCAATTTGCAGCGGGGGTGGCCCAGAAAGCTTGGGCCTCCCAGCGCTGTGGATTCCAGCCCCCAGCTGCCTAGTTGTACCTGGCTGGATACAAAAACAGGGCGAAGCCCCACGTCAATTTTTTTTAAATTATTTCATGAAATAATTAAAAAAAAAGGGCTTCCCTATATTGTTGTGTCCAGCCAGGTACAAATAGGCAGCTGGTGGTTGGGGGCAGCCCGTTCCTGCCTGCTGTACCTGGCTGGACACAAATATAGTGCGAAGCCCCACGTCAATTTTTTTTTAATTATTTCATGAAATAATTTAAAAAAAAGGGCTTCCTTATATTGTTGTGTTCGGCCAGGTACAAATAGGCAGCTGGGAGTTGGGGGCAGCCCGTCCCTGGTTGCTGTACCTGGCTGGCATACAAAAATATGGCAAAGCCCACGTCAGAATTTTTGGGAAAAATTAATTAAAAAATAAATATTAATTTAGGGACTGCATCTTTATTAACCCCTCAAGTGTCATTTAGTGTTAAAATAAAGGATTTATTAAAAATAAAATTGGCGTGGGATCCCCCATAATTTTAGTCTCTAGCGGAGGTTAAGCAGACGGCTGGGGCAGATGTTTGAAGCTTGGGAAGGGGGTAATACCCACGGAGCTTCCCAGGCTACTAATATCAGCCCCCAGCTGAATACCTAGCCTTTACTAGGTATTAAAATGGGAGACCCCCCCAAAAAATGATGTGGGGTCCCCCCTATTTTAATAGCTAGCAAAGGCTAGGCAGACAGCTGGGGGCTGATATTAATAGCCCAGGAAGGGTGCCATGAATATTGGCCCCCTCCCAGGCTAGAAACACCAGCCGTCAGCCGCCCCAGAAATGGCGCATCCATAGGATGCGCCAACTCTGGCACTTAGCCTCGCTCTTCCACGCTGCCCTGGTGCGGTGGCAGGGGGTAATAGTGGTGGGGTTCATGTCAGCGCCAGCTGCCACGAAGCCCAGGTTAGTAATGATGGGCGTCTATAAGACACCCCCATTACTAACCTACAAAGTGTTAAAAATAAAAAACACACACTACACCCAGAAAAAAAATAATTTATTTGAAATAAAACACACCATTTTATTTAATTCTTAGTTTACTAAAAAAAAAAATAGTTACCTGTCCACGTTCCTGCGCTGATCTCCCATGCACAGCTGTCACATCTGGAGATGGTAAGCTCACGCTGCCGGGAACACGTCCGCTCCCGGCAGCGGGAGCCACTGACTGAGGTCACCGGAGTGCATTCAGTCAGCGCAGCTCCGGTGACCTCCTTTACGGCACTGCTGTATCGTGGGAATTTCTCACGGTACAGCGGGGCCATAAAGCAGCTAACCGGAGCAGCGCTGCCTGAACTTCGGCGAACCCGCTTATGCAATGACGGGGCTGCTTTACGGCCCCGTCATTCTAGCGGCGGCGGCGGTTCAGAGCGGTCACATTCTATGTGGCTGCTATAAACTGGAGATCTTCGTGGGACACTCGTGGACTACTACGGAGGGGTAAGGATAAGGTTGTGGCTTATTATTTTAAATTTTATTACAGGAGATCGATGGCTTCGGGGAATTAGGTGTCTAGGTGAGTATAGGTGTAGGTTTTTATTTTTTACTTTATTTTAGGTGGCGATTGGCGGGGACAGGTAATGTATAAACTAATTTATTTTAGGCAACCACTGGCCACCAATGAAATGTATTTAAAATTTATTGGGGACTAAAAACTAAAAAAAGATAAAACATGTATAGGGCCAAAATAACATATGGGGTAGTTTAAATAGCAGGATCAGGCTGATGGGAACTACTGCTCCCATCAAGCTGATCCTGCTGGCACAAGTGGACGGGGGACAGACATAGGCCGATGGGAGTAGTAGTGTCACATCGGCCTATGTTTGCCTGCACGCACACACCCACAGACATCGCACAGACACCGCGCACACCCGCACATATCGCACAGACACCCCGCACACACCCGGAGACATCGCACACACACCACGCACACCCGCACACATCGCACAGACACCCCGCACACCCGCAGACATCGCACAGACACCGCGCACACACCTGCACAGACACCCCGCACACACCGCACACACACCGCACACACATCACGCACACCCGCACACATCGCACAGACACCCACACACACCAATCATGACCGGTCTGGGAGGTGAGGCTGACCTGTGCGACCGTGGGAAAGTTCATGTGAGTTCATGCAATGCAGTCAAGCATGAACTGACATGAACCCTCTGAGGGCAGCGGCTACTTCAAATGAACAGCTGATCAGCATCACCTGATACCTCAGCTGTTCATTTGAAATAACTGGCGGGAAAGCGCAGCACAGAACGGGAAAGCCGGCGGTGAAGTCTTTTCACTGCCGGCTTCCCCGCCCGGGTCCTTCGCTCCCCGCTCCTTGGTGCTGCGCTCCCCGCCCGGTCCTAACTTACGATCGGGATGGGAGGTGGCGAGGGGAGCGGAGGATCGGGGTGGGAGGCTGCGGGGAAGCGAGTGTGGGGCTGTGTGATTGTTTAAAAGCCGGCGGCTTTTTACCGCCCGCCGGCTTTTAAACAATCAGGAGAATTCTCTCACGCTAGGATGGCATTCTGATGACAGGCTGGATCGCAGCTGAGCGCTGCCATCCAGCTTGTCATCCTTCAGAGACACTGCAGAGCGCAGGCATTATGGGAACTTCCGATTCTGGTATTCGATATTCTAAAAGTATCGGAATTAAGTATCAGAATTCCGATACCGCGAATATCGGCCGATACCCGATATTTCAGTATCGGAATGCTCAACACTAGTCATTAATAATCTGATATATCTTTTGGTATTTTGTGTATAGTTGTTATTTTGCTGTTGGGGTAAATTGTAGGATATTGATTTCAGAGTGGTTTCCTGATCCTTTGATTGTAGGAATGAGTGGTATATATGTGCTAATAAATTAGGACAAAACGTAGGAAATTTAGGAAAAAACTGAACATCTCAGCAGTAATAACATGCTGATTGTGATGTCATGAAGATGACTTGAATTTCCACCAATCAGAGATCAGCATGTTTCAGGTCACCCAGATAGAACAGTCCATGAAACATGAGTCACGGCCACTGTGAGGTCATAATGCTGATTAGAATTTCCACCAGTCAGAAAACAGAACCGCCCAGAAGAACCACCCAGGAGGTATGAGTCATCGCCACTGTGAGGTCATAATGCTGAGCAATCACAGAGCAGCCACACCCAGATTTTCCACCAATCAGAGATCAGCAGTGGGTATAAATAGCCGCTACCACCTGCCCGGCTTAGCCTTGCACTGGTTGGGTCTCTCTTTTTTTCTCTCTCTTGGTATCTCCCGGTATCTCTCCCTCCCCTCTCTCTTCTTTCTCTCTCTCTCTTTGACCCAACGGCCCTCTTAAGGGCTACCCCAAATGTGTAAAGATAGAACCAATATTTGTGTTGTTTGTCCGTTTTATGAGCCTGTGATTAACCCCTTCCCACTCTTTGCCATATATATATTATATACATAGTATGTGCAGGTGGGCCTTAAAGGGAATTTCCAGGACAAACTTATTGATGGCCTATCCCCTGGTTAGCTCATTAATATCAGATTTGTGGGGGTCCGGCACGTGGCACCTCAACTACTCAGTTGTTTGAAACTCTGGCAGAGGTCAGATGTAAACATTGTTGTGGAGCTGAACATCACAGCTCTGGTCACTGTGTAGTGGCCGCTCCCTGGTGCTGCAGATCAGCTCCTATTACATGAATATTAGCTGACTTGCAGGACCCACAGTACAGTGAATGGAGCAGTGATGTTCAGATCTTCAAACTATTTACATCTGAGCGTTGCAAGCAAGTGATGGGTAGAGCCAGTGCCGCGTGTCGGAGCCCACCAATCTGATATTGATAACCCACCCCCAGGATAAATCATCATTATTATACTACTGGAAACTCCATTAATGGATTGTCTGGGATTAATAACTCGAGCCCCTTCTTTAAGGAAAAACAGTCCCTAACTGGTCACAGGATGAATGTGGGATTTAGGTCACCCATTTACTGCAATGTAGCTGGCAATGCCACCCAGCGGATCTAAGCAAGTCCTGGGGCCACAACAATATACAGCCAGTGCCCGAGTATAGGATGGAAGATTAAAAAAAAATCTTCAAAAATGTATTTAGTGTGAGGCATACATCAAAAATACATGCAATGCTTTTCCTGACAACTCTGAGTTTTATAATGTGGAAAAAAACATTTAAAAAAACACTGTGTGAACATAACCCTAACTGCATTGTGACTGTGTATATACATATATAAGCTGCCCCTCCCCCACCATGTGAGCATTCTCAGCGTGTACTGACCAATTCTGTCCACCAGGTGGCAACAGCAGGAAATTACAGCGATGAGACAAGCACTGCATGACATGATATATGTATACTGTATATGTGTGTATATATGTATACTGTATATGTGTGTATATATGTATACTGTATATGTGTGTATATGTATACTGTATATGTGTGTATATGTATACTGTATATGTGTGTATATGTATGTATACTGTATATGTGTGTATATATATGTATACTGTATATGTGTGTGTGTATATGTATACTGTATATGTGTGTATATATATGTATACTGTATATGTATGTATATATATATATGTATACTGTATATGTGTGTATATATATATGTATACTGTATATGTGTGTATATATGTATACTGTATGTGTGTGTATATATATGTATACTGTATATGTGTGTATATGTATACTGTATATGGGTGTATATATGTATACTGTATGTGTATATATATGTATACTGTATGTGTGTATATATATGTATACTGTATATGGGTGTGTATATGTATGTATACTGTATATGGGTGTGTATATGTATGTATACTGTATGTGTGTATATATGTATACTGTATATATGTGTATATATATGTATACTGTATATGGGTGTGTATATATATATATATATATGTATACTGTATGTGTGTATATATATATGTATACTGTATATGTGTGTGTATATATATGTATACTGTATTTGTGTATATATATGTATACTGTATATGTGTGTGTATATATGTATACTGTATATGTGTGTGTATATGTATACTGTATATGTGTGTGTATATATATGTATACTGTATGTGTGTATATATGTATACTGTATATATGTGTATATATATGTATACTGTATGTGTGTGTATATATATGTATACTGTATATGGGTGTGTATATATATGTATACTGTATATGTGTATATATATATGTATACTGTATATGTGTGTGTATATATATGTATACTGTATATGTGTGTATATATATATGTATACTGTATATGTGTGTGTATATATATGTATACTGTATGTGTGTATATATATGTATACTGTATATGTGTGTATATATGTATACTGTATGTGTGTGTGTATATATATGTATACTGTATATGTGTGTATATATATATGTATACTGTATATGTGTGTGTATATATATGTATACTGTATGTGTGTATATATATGTATACTGTATATGGGTGTATATATGTATACTGTATATGTGTGTGTATATGTACACTGTATATGTGTGTGTATATTTATACTGTATATGTGTGTATATATATGTATACTGTTTATGGGTGTATATATGTTTACTGTATATGTGTATATGTGTATATATGTATACTGTATATGTGTATATATGTATACTGTATATGTGTGTATATATGTATACTGTATGTGTGTATATATGTATACTGTATATGTGTGTATATGTATACTGTATATGTGTGTGTATATGTATACTGTATATGTGTGTATATATGTATACTGTATGTGTGTATATATGTATACTGTATATGGGTGTATATGTGTATACTGTATATGTGTGTGTATATATGTATACTGTATGTGTGTATATATATATGTATACTGTATATGTGTGTATATATGTATACTGTATATGTGTGTGTATATGTACACTGTATATGTGTGTGTATATTTATACTGTATATGTGTGTATATATATGTATACTGTTTATGGGTGTATATATGTATACTGTATGTGTGTATATATATGTATACTGTATATGTGTATATATGTATACTGTATATGTGTGTATATATATATACTGTATGTGTGTGTGTATATATGTATACTGTATATGTGTGTATATATATATACTGTATGTGTGTGTGTATATATGTATACTGTATATGTGTGTATATGTGTATACTGTATATGTGTGTATATATGTATACTGTATGTGTGTATATATATGTATACTGTATATGTGTGTATATATGTATACTGTATATGGGTGTATATATGTATACTGTATATGGGTGTGTATATATGTATACTGTATATGTGTGTATATATATGTATACTGTATATGTGTGTATATATGTATACTGTATGTGTGTGTGTATATATGTATACTGTATGTCTGTATATATATGTATACTGTATGTGTGTATATATGTATACTGTATATGTGTATATATGTATACTGTTTATGGGTGTGTATATGTGTATACTGTATATGTGTGTATATATGTATACTGTATATGTGTGTATATATATATGTATACTGTATATGTGTGTATATATGTATACTGTATATGTGTGTATATATGTATACTGTATGTGTGTATATATGTATACTGTATATGTGTGTATATATGTACACTGTATATGGGTATATATGTATACTGTATATGTGTGTGTATATGTATACTGTATATGTGTATATATGTATACTGTATATGTGTGTATATATATGTATACTGTATATGTGTGTGTATATGTATACTGTATATGGGTATATATGTATACTGTATATGTGTGTGTATATGTATACTGTATATGTGTATATATGTATACTGTATATGGGTGTATATATGTATACTGTATATGTGTGTGTATATATATGTATACTGTATATGTGTATATGTGTATACTGTATATGTGTGTATATATGTATACTGTATATGTGTGTATATATGTACACTGTATATGGGTATATATGTATACTGTATATGTGTGTGTATATATGTATACTGTATGTGTGTATATATATGTGTGTATATATGTATACTGTATATGGGTGTATATATGTATACTGTATATGTGTGTGTATATGTATACTGTATATGTGTATATATGTATACTGTATGTGTGTGTATATGTATACTGTATATGTGTGTATATGTATACTGTATGTGTGTATATATGTATACTGTATATGGGTGTGTATATATATGTTTACTGTATGTGTGTATATATATGTATACTGTATATGTGTGTGTATATATGTATACTGTATATGTGTGTATATATATGTATACTGTTTATGTGTGTATATATATATATGTATACTGTATATGTGTGTATATATGTACACTGTATATGGGTGTATATATATATATATGTATACTGTATGTGTATATATATACTGTATATGTGTGTATATGTATACTGTATATGTGTGTGTATATATGTATACTGTATATGGGTGTATATATATGTATACTGTATATGTGTGTATATATGTATACTGTATATGGGTGTATATGTGTACACTGTATATGGGTATATATATGTATACTGTATGTGTATATATGTATACTGTATATGTGTATATATATGTGTACTGTATATGGGTGTATATGTATACTGTATATGGGTGTATATATGTACACTGTATATGGGTATATATATGTATACTGTATATGTGTGTATATGTGTATACTGTATATGTGTGTATATGTGTATACTGTATATGTGTATATATATGTATACTGTATATGGGTGTATATGTATACTGTATATGGGTGTATATATGTACACTGTATATGGGTATATATATGTATACTGTATGTGTATATATGTATACTGTATATGTGTATATATATGTATACTGTATATGGGTGTATATGTATACTGTATATGGGTATATATATGTACACTGTATATGGGTATATATATGTATACTGTATATGGGTGTATATATGTATACTGTATATGGGTGTGTATATGTATACTGTATATGTGTATATATATGTATACTGTATATGGGTGTGTATATGTATACTGTATATGTGTGTATATGTGTATACTGTATATGTATGTGTATATATATATGTATACTGTATATGTGTATATATGTATACTGTATATGGGTGTATATATGTACACTGTATATGGGTATATATATGTATACTGTATGTGTATATATGTATACTGTATATGTGTGTATATGTGTATACTGTATATGTGTGTGTGTATATATGTATACTGTATATGTGTATATATATGTATACTGTATATGGGTGTATATGTATACTGTATATGGGTGTATATATGTACACTGTATATGGGTATATATATGTATACTGTATGTGTATATATGTATACTGTATATGTGTATATATATGTATACTGTATATGTGTGTATATGTATACTGTATATGGGTGTATATATATGTATACTGTATATGGGTGTATATATGTACACTGTATATGGGTATATATATGTATACTGTATGTGTATATATGTATACTGTATATGTGTATATATATGTATACTGTATATGGGTGTGTATATGTATACTGTATATGTGTGTATATATGTATACTGTATATGGGTGTATATATGTACACTTTATATGGGTATATATATATGTATACTGTATATGTGTATATATATGTATACTGTATATGGGTGTGTATATGTATACTGTATATGTGTATATATATGTATACTGTATATGTGTGTGTATATGTATACTGTATATGTGTATATATATGTATACTGTATATGTGTGTGTATATGTATACTGTATATGGGTGTGTATATATATGTATACTGTATATGTGTGTGTATATATATGTATACTGTATATGTGTATATATGTATACTGTATATGTGTGTATATATGTATACTGTATATGTGTGTATATATGTATACTGTTTATGGGTGTATATATGTATACTGTACATGTGTATATATATATGTATACTGTATATGTGTATATTTGTATACTGTATGTGTGTATATATGTATACTGTATGTGTGTATATATATATGTATACTGTATATGTGTGTGTGTGTGTATATATGTATACTGTATATGTGTGTATATATATATGTATACTGTATATGTGTGTGTATATATATATGTATACTGTATATGTGTGTATATATATATGTATACTGTATATGTGTATATATGTATACTGTATATGTGTGTGTATATGTATACTGTATATGTGTGTATATATATGTATACTGTATGTGTGTATATATATATATGTATACTGTTTATGTGTGTGTGTGTATATATATGTATACTGTATATGTGTGTGTATATATATATGTATACTGTATATGTGTGTATATATATATGTATACTGTATATGTGTATATATGTATACTGTATATGTGTGTGTATATGTATACTGTATATGTGTGTATATATATGTATACTGTATGTGTGTATATATATGTATACTGTATATGTGTGTGTATATATATATGTATACTGTATATGTGTGTGTGTGTATATATATGTATACTGTATATGTGTGTGTATATATATGTATACTGTATATGTGTGTGTGTGTATATATATGTATACTGTATATGTGTGTGTATATATATGTATACTGTATATGTGTGTGTGTGTATATATATGTATACTGTATATGTGTGTGCATATATATATGTATACTGTATATGTGTGTGTATATATATGTATACTGTATATGTGTGTGTATATATGTATACTGTATATGTGTGTGTATATATATATGTATACTGTATATGTGTGTGTATATATATGTATACTGTTTATGGGTCATAGTCATAGTCATAGTTAGTAAAGCCGAATAAAGACTTGCGTCCATCAAGTTCGACCTGTTAGTTCTGTAATTGCTACAGTTGATCCAGAGGAGGGCAAAAACCCCAAATGATTTGGCCAATCTTCACCTGAGGAAAAATTCCCTCCTGACTCTGAAACCAGCAGTCAGAATAAATCCCTGTATCAACTTACTATTTTATTTTATTTTTAAGTATATGCTGAAATCTGCCTGGTATCTAGAAATGCATCCAGTCCCCGCTTGAACTGGTGTAGTGAATCCGACATTACCGTCTCCTCACTCAGTGAATTCCATATTCTCACTGCTCTTACCGTAAAGAACCCCTTCCTATGCTGGTGCTGAAACCTTTTCTCTTCCAGTCTTAGTGAGTGCCCTCTTGTTACCGTAATATCCCTCCTTTTGAACAAATCCCGGGCAAGATCTCTATACTGTCCCCTAACATATTTGTACACATTTATTATGTCCCCCGCAACCTTCTCTTTTCCAGGCTGAATAGTCCTAGTTTTGCCAACCTCTCTGGGTATTGTAGTCCCTCCATTCCCTTTATTAATTTTGTTGCCCTCCTTTGTACCTTTTCAAGCTCATTTATATCCTTTCTATATATTGGGGCCCATAACTGAGCACAGTATTCCAAGTGTGGTCTGACCAGTGCTTTGTACAGTGGAAGAACAATGTTCTCATCCTTTGCAGCTATACCTCTTCTGATACATCCCATTACCCTGTTTGCCCTTACAGCAGCGGCCTGACTTTGGGCACTCCAATTTAGTTTGCTATCAATCAAGATGCCCAAGTCCTTCTCCATCTCTGAATTCCCCAATGATTTCCCATTCAGTGAGTACTGGTGACTTCCATTTTTCCTTCCCATATGTATGACCTTACATTTCTCCTCGTTAAACCTCATTTGCCATTTAATGCTCCACCTACCCAGCTTATCCAAATCCCTCTGTAGGTCTGCACTGTCCTCTTTTGTATTAATTGTTTTACATAACTTTGTGTCATCTGCAAATATTGATATTTTACTATTTATCCCGTTGACTATGTCGTTAATAAAGATATTAAATAACATTGGGCCTAGTACAGACCCCTGTGGTACCCCACTAGTGACGCTTACCCAATCTGAGTATATTCCATTTATAACCACCCTCTGCCTTCTATCCTTTAGCCAGTTAGCTACCCACTTGCAGACATTTTCCCCTAGCCCCATCATTCTCATTTTGTATACCAACCTATTATGTGGCACGCTATCGAACGCTTTTGAGAAGTCGAGATACACGACATCCACTGGTTCCCCCTGATCTACTCGAGAGCTAACCTCCTCGTAGAAGTCAATCAGGTTTGTTTGGCAGGAGCGATTCCTCATGAATCCATGTTGGTTCGGGATTAAAAGATTATTAGCATCAAGATGCTCCATAATTGCCTCTTTAATGAAGCTTTCAAAAATTTTGCCCACAACGGACGTCAGACTCACCGGCCGATAGTTTCCGGCGTCACTTTTCGCTCCCTTTTTGAATATTGGCACTACATTCGCCTGTCGCCAATCAAGTGGTACAGACCCAGTCTCAACAGAGTCCTTAAATATAAGATATAACGGTCTGTCTATCACATTACTTAGTTCCCTTAGTACCCGTGGGTGTATGCCATCAGGTCCTGGTGATTTGTTTATTTTAATGTGTATACAGTATACAGTATATGTATACTGTATATGTATATATATGTATACTGTATATGTGTATATATGTATACTGTATATGTGTGTATATGTATACTGTATGTGTGTATATATATGTATACTGTATATGTGTGTGTGTATATATATGTTTACTGTATATGTGTGTGTATATATATGTATACTGTATATGTGTGTATATATGTATACTGTATGTGTGTGTATATATATGTATACTGTATATGTGTGTGTGTATATATATACTGTATATGTGTATATATGTATACTGTATATGTGTATATATGTATACTGTATATGTGTGTGTATATATGTATACAGTATATGTGTGTATATATGTATACTGTATGTGTGTGTATATATATGTATACTGTATATGTGTGTATATATATATATATGTATATGGGTGTGTATATGTATACTGTATATGTGTATATATATGTATACTGTATATGTGTGTATATGTATACTGTTTATGTGTGTATATATATGTATACTGTATGTGTGTATGTATATGTATACTGTATATGTGTGTATATGTATACTGTATATGTGTGTATATATATGTATACTGTATGTGTGTATGTATATGTATACTGTATATGGGTGTGTATATATATGTATACTGTATATGTGTATATATGTATACTGTATATGTGTGTATATGTATACTGTATGTGTGTATATATATGTATACTGTATATGTGTGTGTGTATATATATGTTTACTGTATATGTGTGTGTATATATATGTATACTGTATATGTGTGTATATATGTATACTGTATGTGTGTGTATATATATGTATACTGTATATGTGTGTGTGTATATATATACTGTATATGTGTATATATGTATACTGTATATGTGTATATATGTATACTGTATATGTGTGTGTATATATGTATACAGTATATGTGTGTATATATGTATACTGTATGTGTGTGTATATATATGTATACTGTATATGTGTGTATATATATATATATGTATATGGGTGTGTATATGTATACTGTATATGTGTATATATATGTATACTGTATATGTGTGTATATGTATACTGTTTATGTGTGTATATATATGTATACTGTATGTGTGTATGTATATGTATACTGTATATGTGTGTATATGTATACTGTATATGTGTGTATATATATGTATACTGTATGTGTGTATGTATATGTATACTGTATATGGGTGTGTATATATATGTATACTGTATATGTGTGTATATATATGTATACTGTATATGTGTGTGTATATATACTGTATATGTGTTTATATATATGTACACTGTATATGTGTGTATATATATGTATACTGTATATGTGTGTATATATACTGTATATGTGTATATATGTATACTGTATATGTGTATATATGTATACTGTATATGTGTGTATATATATGTATACTGTATATGTGTGTATATGTATACTGTATATGTGTGTGTATATGTATACTGTATATGTGTATATATGTATACTGTATATGGGTGTATATATATATGTTTACTGTATATGTGTGTGTATATATATGTATACTGTATATGTGTGTGTGTGTATATATATGTATACTGTATATGTGTGTGTATATATATGTATACTGTATATGTGTGTGTGTGTATATATATGTATACTGTATATGTGTGTGTATATATATATGTATACTGTATATGTGTGTGTATATATATGTATACTGTATATGTGTGTGTATATATGTATACTGTATATGTGTGTGTATATATATATGTATACTGTATATGTGTGTGTATATATATGTATACTGTTTATGGGTCATAGTCATAGTCATAGTTAGTAAAGCCGAATAAAGACTTGCGTCCATCAAGTTCGACCTGTTAGTTCTGTAATTGCTACAGTTGATCCAGAGGAGGGCAAAAACCCCAAATGATTTGGCCAATCTTCACCTGAGGAAAAATTCCCTCCTGACTCTGAAACCAGCAGTCAGAATAAATCCCTGTATCAACTTACTATTTTATTTTATTTTTAAGTATATGCTGAAATCTGCCTGGTATCTAGAAATGCATCCAGTCCCCGCTTGAACTGGTGTAGTGAATCCGACATTACCGTCTCCTCACTCAGTGAATTCCATATTCTCACTGCTCTTACCGTAAAGAACCCCTTCCTATGCTGGTGCTGAAACCTTTTCTCTTCCAGTCTTAGTGAGTGCCCTCTTGTTACCGTAATATCCCTCCTTTTGAACAAATCCCGGGCAAGATCTCTATACTGTCCCCTAACATATTTGTACACATTTATTATGTCCCCCGCAACCTTCTCTTTTCCAGGCTGAATAGTCCTAGTTTTGCCAACCTCTCTGGGTATTGTAGTCCCTCCATTCCCTTTATTAATTTTGTTGCCCTCCTTTGTACCTTTTCAAGCTCATTTATATCCTTTCTATATATTGGGGCCCATAACTGAGCACAGTATTCCAAGTGTGGTCTGACCAGTGCTTTGTACAGTGGAAGAACAATGTTCTCATCCTTTGCAGCTATACCTCTTCTGATACATCCCATTACCCTGTTTGCCCTTACAGCAGCGGCCTGACTTTGGGCACTCCAATTTAGTTTGCTATCAATCAAGATGCCCAAGTCCTTCTCCATCTCTGAATTCCCCAATGATTTCCCATTCAGTGAGTACTGGTGACTTCCATTTTTCCTTCCCATATGTATGACCTTACATTTCTCCTCGTTAAACCTCATTTGCCATTTAATGCTCCACCTACCCAGCTTATCCAAATCCCTCTGTAGGTCTGCACTGTCCTCTTTTGTATTAATTGTTTTACATAACTTTGTGTCATCTGCAAATATTGATATTTTACTATTTATCCCGTTGACTATGTCGTTAATAAAGATATTAAATAACATTGGGCCTAGTACAGACCCCTGTGGTACCCCACTAGTGACGCTTACCCAATCTGAGTATATTCCATTTATAACCACCCTCTGCCTTCTATCCTTTAGCCAGTTAGCTACCCACTTGCAGACATTTTCCCCTAGCCCCATCATTCTCATTTTGTATACCAACCTATTATGTGGCACGCTATCGAACGCTTTTGAGAAGTCGAGATACACGACATCCACTGGTTCCCCCTGATCTACTCGAGAGCTAACCTCCTCGTAGAAGTCAATCAGGTTTGTTTGGCAGGAGCGATTCCTCATGAATCCATGTTGGTTCGGGATTAAAAGATTATTAGCATCAAGATGCTCCATAATTGCCTCTTTAATGAAGCTTTCAAAAATTTTGCCCACAACGGACGTCAGACTCACCGGCCGATAGTTTCCGGCGTCACTTTTCGCTCCCTTTTTGAATATTGGCACTACATTCGCCTGTCGCCAATCAAGTGGTACAGACCCAGTCTCAACAGAGTCCTTAAATATAAGATATAACGGTCTGTCTATCACATTACTTAGTTCCCTTAGTACCCGTGGGTGTATGCCATCAGGTCCTGGTGATTTGTTTATTTTAATGTGTATACAGTATACAGTATATGTATACTGTATATGTATATATATGTATACTGTATATGTGTATATATGTATACTGTATATGTGTGTATATGTATACTGTATGTGTGTATATATATGTATACTGTATATGTGTGTGTGTATATATATGTTTACTGTATATGTGTGTGTATATATATGTATACTGTATATGTGTGTATATATGTATACTGTATGTGTGTGTATATATATGTATACTGTATATGTGTGTGTGTATATATATACTGTATATGTGTATATATGTATACTGTATATGTGTATATATGTATACTGTATATGTGTGTGTATATATGTATACAGTATATGTGTGTATATATGTATACTGTATGTGTGTGTATATATATGTATACTGTATATGTGTGTATATATATATATATGTATATGGGTGTGTATATGTATACTGTATATGTGTATATATATGTATACTGTATATGTGTGTATATGTATACTGTTTATGTGTGTATATATATGTATACTGTATGTGTGTATGTATATGTATACTGTATATGTGTGTATATGTATACTGTATATGTGTGTATATATATGTATACTGTATGTGTGTATGTATATGTATACTGTATATGGGTGTGTATATATATGTATACTGTATATGTGTATATATGTATACTGTATATGTGTGTATATGTATACTGTATGTGTGTATATATATGTATACTGTATATGTGTGTGTGTATATATATGTTTACTGTATATGTGTGTGTATATATATGTATACTGTATATGTGTGTGTATATATACTGTATATGTGTTTATATATATGTACACTGTATATGTGTGTATATATATGTATACTGTATATGTGTGTGTATATATACTGTATATGTGTTTATATATATGTATACTGTATATGTGTGTATATGTGTATACTGTATATGTGTGTGTATATATGTATACTGAATATGTGTGTGTATATGTATACTGTATATGTGTGTATATATGTATACTGTATATGTGTGTGTATATATGTATACTGAATATGTGTGTGTATATGTATACTGTATATGTGTGTGTATATGTATACTGTATATGTGTATATATGTATACTGTATATGTGTATATATGTTTACTGTATATGTGTGTATATATGTATACTGTATATGTGTGTGTATATATGTATACTGTATGTGTGTGTATATATATGTATACTGTATATGTGTGTGTGTATATATATACTGTATATGTGTATATATGTATACTGTATATGTGTATATATGTATACTGTATATGTGTGTGTATATATGTATACAGTATATGTGTGTATATATGTATACTGTATGTGTGTGTATATATATGTATACTGTATATGTGTGTATATATATATATATGTATATGGGTGTGTATATGTATACTGTATATGTGTATATATATGTATACTGTATATGTGTGTATATGTATACTGTTTATGTGTGTATATATATGTATACTGTATGTGTGTATGTATATGTATACTGTATATGTGTGTATATGTATACTGTATATGGGTGTATATATGTATACTGTATATGTGTGTATATATATGTATACTGTATGTGTGTATGTATATGTATACTGTATATGGGTGTGTATATATATGTATACTGTATATGTGTGTATATATATGTATACTGTATATGTGTGTGTATATATACTGTATATGTGTTTATATATATGTACACTGTATATGTGTGTATATATATGTATACTGTATATGTGTGTATATATACTGTATATGTGTATATATGTATACTGTATATGTGTATATATGTATACTGTATATGTGTGTATATATATGTATACTGTATATGTGTGTATATGTATACTGTATATGTGTGTGTATATGTATACTGTATATGTGTATATATGTATACTGTATATGGGTGTATATATATATGTTTACTGTATATGTGTGTGTATATATATGTATACTGTATATGTGTGTATATATGTATACTGTATGTGTGTATATATATGTATACTGTATATGTGTGTGTGTATATATATACTGTATATGTGTATATATGTATACTGTATATGTGTATATATGTATACTGTATATGTGTGTGTATATATGTATACTGTATATGTGTATATATGTATACTGTATGTGTGTGTATATATATGTATACTGTATATGGGTGTGTATATGTGTATATATATGTATACTGTATATGTGTGTATATGTATACTGTTTATGTGTATATATATATGTATACTGTATGTGTGTATGTATATGTATACTGTATATGTGTGTATATGTATACTGTATATGTGTGTATATATATGTATACTGTATGTGTGTATGTATATGTATACTGTATATGGGTGTGTATATATATGTATACTGTATATGGGTGTGTATATATATGTATACTGTATATGTGTGTGTATATATACTGTATATGTGTTTATATATATGTACACTGTATATGTGTGTATATATATGTATACTGTATATGTGTGTGTATATATACTGTATATGTGTTTATATATATGTATACTGTATATGTGTGTATATGTGTATACTGTATATGTGTGTGTATATATGTATACTGAATATGTGTGTGTATATGTATACTGTATATGTGTGTATATATGTATACTGTATATGTGTGTGTGTGTATATGTATACTGTATATGTGTATGTATATATGTATACTGTATATGTGTGTATATATATGTATACTGTATATGTGTGTATATGTATACTGTATATGTGTGTATATATATTTATACTGTATGTGTGTATATATATGTATACTGTATATGTGTGTATATGTATACTGTATATGGGTGTATATATGTACACTGTATATGTGTGTATATATATGTATACTGTATATGTGTGTATATGTATACTGTATATGTGTGTATATATATTTATACTGTATGTGTGTATATATATGTATACTGTATATGTGTGTATATGTATACTGTATATGGGTGTATATATGTATACTGTATATGTGTGTGTATATATGTATACTGTATATGTGTGTATATGTATACTGTATATGGGTGTATATATGTACACTGTATATGTGTGTGTATATATGTATACTGTATATGTGTATATATATGTATACTGTATATGTGTGTATAAATGTATACTGTTTATGGGTGTATATATGTATACTGTATATGTGTATATATGTATACTGTATATGTATACAGTATACATATATACACACACATATACAGTATACACATATACACACATATACAGTATACATATATACACATACATATACAGTATACACATATACACACATATACAGTATACATATATACACCCATATACAGTATACATATATATACACACATATACAGTATACATATATACACACACATATACAGTATACATATACACACATATACAGTATACACATATATACACACATATACAGTATACATATATACACACACATATACAGTATACATATACACACACATATACAGTATACATATATATATACACACATATACAGTATACATATATATACACACATATACAGTATACATATACACACACATATACAGTATACATATACACACACACATATACAGTATACATATATACACACATATACAGTATACATATATACACACACATATACAGTATACACATATACACACATATACAGTATACATATATACACATACAGTATACACATATACAGTATTCATATATACACCCATATACAGTATACATATATACGCACACATATACAGTATACATATACACACATATACAGTATACACATATATACACACATATACAGTATACATACAGTTATATGAAAAAGTTTGGGCACCCCTATTAATCTTAAGCTTAATGTTTTATAAAAATTGGTGTTTTTGCAGCAGCTATTTCAGTTTGATATATGTAATAACTGTTGGACACAGTAATGTTTCTGCCTTGAAATGAGGTTTATTGTACTAACAGAAAATGTGCAATCTGCATTCAAACAAAATTTGACAGGTGCATAAGTATGGGCACCCTTATCATTTTCTTGTTTTAAATACTCCTACCTACTTTTTACTGACTTACTAAAGCACTTTTTTTGGTTTTGTAACCTCATTGAGCTTTGAACTTCATAGCCACGTGTATGCAATCATGAGAAAAGCTACTTAAAGTGGCCACTTGCAAGTTGTTCTCCTGTTTGAATCTCCTCTGAAGAGTGGTATCATGGGCTCCTCAAAACAACTGTCAAATGATCTGAAAACAAAGAATATTCAACATAGTTGTTCAGGGGAAGGATACAAAAAGCTGTCTCAGAGATTTAACCTGTCAGCTTCCACTGTGAGGAACATAGTAAGGAAATGGAAGAACACAGGGACAGTTCTTGTTAAGGCCAGAAGTGGCAGGCCAAGAAAAACATCAGAAAGGCAGAGAAGAAGAATGGTGAGATCAGTCAAGGACAATCCTCAGACCACCTCCATAGAGCAGCAGCATCAACTTGCTGCAGATGGTGTCACTGTGCATCGGTCAACTATACAACGCACTTTGCACAAGGAGAAGCTGTATGGGAGAGTGATGCGAAAGAAGCCGTTTCTGCAAGCACGCCACAAACAGAGTCGGCTGAGGTATGCAAAAGCACATTTGGGGAAGCCAATTTCTTTTTGGAAGAAGGTCCTGTGGACTGATGAAACCAATATTGAGTTGTTTGGTCATACAAAAAGGTGTTATGCATGGCGGCAAAAAAACAGAGCATTCCAAGAAAAACACTTGCTACCCACAGTAAAATTTGGTGGAGGTTCCATCATGCTTTGGGGCTGTGTGGCCAATGCCGGCACCGGGAATCTTGTTAAAGTTGAGGGACGCATGGATTCCACTCAGTATCAGCAGATTCTTGACAATAATGTTCAAGAATCAGTGATAAAGTTGAAGTTACGCAGGGGATGGATCTTTCAGCAAGACAATGATCCAAAACACCGCTCCAAATCTACTCAGGCATTCATGCAGAGGAACAATTACAATGTTCTGGAATGGCCATCCCAGTCCCCAGACATGAATATCATTGAACATCTGGGGGATCATTTGAAGAGGGCTGTCCATGCTCGGCGACCATCAAACTTAACTGAACTGGAATTGTTTTGTAAAGAGGAATGGTCAAAAATACCTTCATCCAGGATCCAGGAACTCATTAAAAGCTACAGGAAGCGACTAGAGGCTGTTATTTTTGCAAAAGGAGGATCTACTAAATATTAATGTCACTTTTCTGGTGGGGTGCCCATACTTATGCACCTGTCAAATTTTGTTTGAATGCAGATTGCACATTTTCTGTAAGTACAATAAACCTCATTTCAAGGCAGAAACATTACTATGTCCAACAGTTATTACATATATCAAACTGAAATAGCTGTTGCAAAAACACCAATTTTTATAAAACATTAAGCTTAAGATTAATAGGGGTGCCCAAACTTTTTCATATAACTGTATATATACACACATATACAGTATACATATACACACACATATACAGTATACATATACACACACATATACAGTATACATATATACACCCATATACAGTATACATATACACTCATATACAGTATACACACATATACAGTATACATATATACACATATACAGTATACATATATATACACACATATACAGTATACATATACACACATATACAGTATACATATATACACACATATACAGTATACATATATATACACACATATACAGTATACATATACACACACATATACAGTATACACATATACACACATATACAGTATACATATATATACACACATATACAGTATACATATATACACACATATACAGTATACATATACACACACATATACAGTATACATATACACACACATATACAGTATACATATACACACACATATACAGTATACATATACACACATATACAGTATACATATATATACACACATATATAGTATACATATACACACATATACAGTATACATATATCCACACACATATACAGTATACACATATACACACATATACAGTATACATATATATACACACATATACAGTATACATATACACACATATACAGTATACATATATCCACACACATATACAGTATACACATATACACACATATACAGTATACATATATATACACACATATACAGTATACATATATACACCCATATACAGTATACATATACACACACATATACAGTATACATATATCCACACACATATACAGTATACACATATACACACATATACAGTGTACATATATACACACACATATACAGTATACATATACACACATATACAGTATACATATATCCACACACATATACAGTATACACATATACACACATATACAGTATACATATATATACACACATATACAGTATACATATATACACCCATATACAGTATACATATACACACACATATACAGTATACATATACACACACATATACAGTATACATATACACACACATATACAGTATACATATACACACATATACAGTATACATATATATACACACATATATAGTATACATATACACACACACATATACAGTATACACATATACACACACATATACAGTATACATATATACACACATATACAGTATACATATATATACACATATACAGTATACATATACACACACATATACAGTATACATATACACACATATACAGTATACATATATATACACACATATATAGTATACATATACACACACACATATACAGTATACACATATACACACACATATACAGTATACATATATACACACATATACAGTATACATATATATACACACATACAGTATACATATATACACACATATACAGTATACATATACACACACCCATATACAGTATACATATATATACACACATATACAGTATACATATATACACACACATATACAGTATACATATACACACATATACAGTATACATATATACACCCATATACAGTATACATATACACACACATATACAGTATACATATATACACACATATACAGTATACATATATACACACATATACAGTATACATATACACACACATATACAGTATACATATATACACACACATATACAGTATACATATACACACACATATACAGTATACATATATATACACATACATATACAGTATACATATATACACATATACAGTATACATATATATACACACACATATACAGTATACATATATACACATATACAGTATACATATATACACATACAGTATACATATATATACACACATATACAGTATACATATATATATATACACACATATACAGTATACATACATATATACACACACCCATATACAGTATACATATATATATACACACCCATATACAGTATACATATATACACACACATATACAGTATACATATACACACCCATATACAGTATACATATATACACGCATATATACAGTAATACAGCATATACACACACATATACAGTATACATATACACACACACATATACATTATACATATATACACACATATACAGTATACATATATACACACATATACAGTATACATATACACACCCATACACAGTATACATATATACACACACATATACAGTATACATATATATACACACATACAGTATACACATATACACACATATACAGTATACATATATACACACACATATACAGTATACATATATACACATATACAGTATACATATATACACACACATATACAGTATACATATATACACCCATATACAGTATACATATACACACCCATATACAGTATACATATATACACACATATACAGTATACATATATATACACACATATACAGTATACATATATACACCCATATACAGTATGCATATATACTCACATATACAGTATACATATATACACATATACAGTATACATATATACACACACATATACAGTATACATATATACACCCATATACAGTATACATATACACACATATACAGTATACATATATACACACATATACAGTATACATATATATACACACATATACAGTATACATATATATATACACACTCATATATACACACATATACAGTATACATATATATATACACACACATATATACACACATATACAGTATACATATATACACATACAGTATACATATATATATACACACCCATATACAGTATACATATATATACACACCCATATACAGTATACATATATACACACATACGGTATACATATATACACACATATATACAGTATACATATACACACCCATATACAGTATACATATATACACGCATATATACAGTAATACAGCATATACACACACATATACAGTATACATATACACACACATATACAGTATACATATATACACACACATATACAGTATACATATATATACACATATACAGTATACATATACACACCCATATACAGTATACATATATACACATATACAGTATACATATATATATACACACACATATACAGTATACATATATACACACACATATACAGTATACATATATATACACACATATACAGTATACATATATACACATATACAGTATACATATACACACACATATACAGTATACATATACACACATATACAGTATACATATATATACACATATACAGTATACATATACACACCCATATACAGTATACATATATACACGCATATATACAGTAATACAGCATATACACACACACATATACTGTATATATACACACACACATATACAGTATACATATATACACACATATACAGTATACATATATACACACATATACAGTTTACATATATATACACACATATACAGTATACATATATATACACATATACAGTATACATATATATACACACACATACAGTAATACAGCATATACACACACACATATACAGTATATATATATACACACATATACAGTATACATATACACACCCATATACAGTATACATATATACACACATATACAGTATACATATATATACACACACATATACAGTCAACATATATACACATATACAGTATACATATATATACACACACATATACAGTATACATATATATACACACACATACAGTATACATATATACACACATATACAGTATACATATATACACACACACACATATACAGTATACATATATATACACACATATACAGTATACATATATACACACACATACAGTATACATATATACACACATATACAGTATACATATATACACACACACACATATACAGTATACATATATATACACACACATACAGTATACATATATACACACATATACAGTATACATATATACACACACACACATATACAGTATACATATATATACACACATATACAGTATACATATATACACCCATAAACAGTATACATATATATACACACATACACAGTATACATATATACACACATATACAGTATACATATATACACCCATATACAGTATACATATATATACACCCATAAACAGTATACATATATATACACACATATACAGTATACATATATACACACATATACAGTATACATATATATACACACATATACAGTATACATATATATACACACATATACAGTATACATATACACACCCATAAACAGTATACATATATATACACACATATACAGTATACATATATACACACATATACAGTATACACATATACACACCCATAAACAGTATACATATATATACACACATATACAGTATACATATATACACACATATACAGTATACATATATACACCCATATACAGTATACATATACACACCCATAAACAGTATACATATATATACACACATATACAGTATACATATATACATACATATACAGTATACATATATATATACACACATATACAGTATACATATATATACACACACATATACAGTATACATATATACACATATACAGTATACATATATATACACACACATATACAGTATTCATATATATACACACATATACAGTATACATATATATACACACATATACAGTATACATATATACATACATATACAGTATACATATATATATACACACATATACAGTATACATATATATACACACACATATACAGTATACATATATACACATATACAGTATACATATATATACACACACATATACAGTATTCATATATATACACACACATATACAGTATACATATACACACCCATAAACAGTATACATATATATACACACATATACAGTATACATATACACACACATATACAGTATACATATATACACCCATATACAGTATACATATACACACCCATAAACAGTATACATATATATACACACATATACAGTATACATATATATACACACATATACAGTATACATATATACACCCATATACAGTATACATATACACACCCATAAACAGTATACATATATATACACACATATACAGTATACATATATATACACACATACAGTATACATATATATACACACACATATACAGTATACATATACACACACATATACAGTATACATATATACACACCCATATACAGTATACATATACACACACATATACAGTATACATATATACACACCCATATACAGTATACATATACACACATATACAGTATACATATATCCACCCATATACAGTATACATATATACACACACATATACAGTATACATATACACACACATATACAGTATACATATATACACACATATACAGTATACATATACACACACATATACAGTATACATATATACACACCCATATACAGTATACATATACACACACATATACAGTATACATATATACACACCCATATACAGTATACATATACACACACATATACAGTATACATATATACACACATATACAGTATACATATATACACCCATATACAGTATACATATACACACACATATACAGTATACATATACACACACATATACAGTATACATATACACACACATATACAGTAAACATATTTATACACACATACAGTATACATATATATACACACACATATACAGTATACATATATATACACACATACAGTATACATATATATACACACACATACAGTATACATATATATACACACACATATACAGTATACATATACAGTGATATTGGCGCCAAATTTAAACACCGCTATGCTGATTGGTCACGGTTACCGGTCGCAAATAATCAGCATTATTGGCGCCAAATTTAAACACCGCTCTGCTGATTGGTCCCGGCCGTGACCAATCACCATTATTGGCGCCAAATTTAAACAACGCTGTGCTGATTGGTCGCGACCGCCGGCCGCAACCAATCAGCATTATTGGCGCCAAATTTAAACCCCGCTCTGCTGATTGGTCGCGTTCGCTGCCCACGACCAATCAGCATTATTGGCGCCAAATTTAAACCCCGCTCTTCTGATTGGTCGTGTTCGCTGCCCGCGACCAATCAGCATTATTGGCGCCAAATTTAAACCCCGCTCTGCTGATTGGTCGTGTTCGCTGCCCGCGACCAATCAGCATTATTGGCGCCAAATTTAAACCCCGCTCTGCTGATTAGTCGCGACCGCCGGCCGTGACCAATCTGCGATATAGCCGCCAAGTTTTAACACCGCTTTGGTGATTGGTCACGGTTGCCGGCCTCGACCAATCAGCGATTTTGGCGCCAAATTTAAACACCGCTCTGCTGATTGCGCCCTGTCGGCCGCATACATATTCTAGAATACCCGATGCATTAGAATCGGGCCACCATCTAGTGGGTGTATATATGTATACTGTATATATGTGTATATATATTTATACTGTGTGTGTGTATATATATGTATACTGTATATGTGTATATATATATACTGTATATGTGTGTATATATATGTATACTGTATAAGTGTGTATATATGTATACTGTATATGTGTGTATGTATGTATACTGTATATGTGTGTGTATATGTATACTGTATGTGTGTGTGTATATATATGTATACTGTATATGGGTGTATATATGTATACTGTATATATGTGTATATATATATTTATACGGTATGTGTGTATATATATGTATACTGTATATGTGTGTGTATATATATGTATACTGTATATGTGTGTATATGTATACTGTATATGCGTGTATATATATGTATACTGTATATGTGTGTATATATGTATACTGTATGTGTGTGTATATATATGTATACTGTATATGGGTGTATATATGTATACTGTATATATGTGTATATATATATTTATACGGTATGTGTGTATATATATGTATACTGTATATATGTATACTGTATATGTGTGTATATATGTATACTGTATATGTGTGTATATGTGTATACTGTATATGTGTGTATATATGTATACTGTATATGTGTGTGTATATATATGTATACTGTATGTGTGTATTTATATGTATACTGTATATGTGTGTGTATATATATGTATACTGTATATGGGTGTATATATGTATATACTGTATATATGTGTGTGTGTATATATGTATACTGTATATGTGTATATATGTATACTGTATGTGTATATATGTATACTGTATATATGTGTATATATATTTATACTGTATGTCTGTATATATATGTATACTGTATATGTGTGTATATATGTATACTGTATATATGTGTATATATATGTATACTGTATATGTGTGTGTATATATATGTATACTGTATATGTGTATGTATAATGTATATGGGTGTATATATATGTATACTGTATATGTGTGTATATATATATGTATACTGTATATGTGTATGTATACTGTATATGGGTGTATATATATGTATACTGTATATGTGTATGTATACTGTATATGGGTGTATATATATGTATACTGTATATGTGTATGTATAATGTATACTGTATATGTGTATATATATGTATACTGTATATGTGTGTATATATGTATACTGTATATGTGTATGTATAATGTATATGGGTGTATATATATGTATACTGTATATGGGTGTATATATATGTATACTGTATATGTGTGTGTATATATATGTATACTGTATATGTGTATATGTATACTGTATATGGGTGTATATATATGTATACTGTATATGGGTGTATATATATGTATACTGTATATGTGTATGTATAATGTATATGGGTGTATATATATGTATACTGTATATGGGTGTATATATATGTATACTGTATATGTGTGTGTATATATATGTATACTGTATATGTGTGTGTATATGTGTATACTGTATGTGTGTATATATATGTATACTGTATATGTGTATGTATAATGTATACTGTATATGTGTATATATATGTATACTGTATATGTGTGTATATATGTATACTGTATATGTGTATGTATAATGTATATGGGTGTATATATATGTATACTGTATATGGGTGTATATATATGTATACTGTATATGTGTGTGTATATATATGTATACTGTATATGTGTATATGTATACTGTATATGGGTGTATATATATGTATACTGTATATGTGTGTATATATATGTATACTGTATATGTGTATGTATAATGTATATGGGTGTATATATATGTATACTGTATATGGGTGTATATATATGTATACTGTATATGTGTGTGTATATATGTGTATACTGTATATGTGTATGTATAATGTATATGGGTGTATATATATGTATACTGTATAAGTGTGTATTTTCATGACTATGAATTAACACATGTGGAATTATATACTTAACAAAAAAGTGTGAAACAACTGAAAATATGTCTTATATTCTAGGTTCTTCAAAGTAGCCACCTTTTGCTTTGATGACTGCTTTGCACACTCTTGGCATTCTCTTGATGAGCTTCTAGAGGTAGTCACTGGAAATGGTCTTCACTTCACAGGTGTGCCCTGTCAGGTTTAATATGATAAAGTGCTTTATTCTTTGTCAGGTCCAGGGGTCCTGTAGAATGTGAATCCCTGAGGAACAGCGGATCCTTGGCTTGTGCCAAGACAGAAGAAAAGTTGCTGAACACTTGGTACCCCAAAGTGATCAATCTATTTGCCAATCAAGATGCCCTGCAGTTGATTAATGCGGACAAATTGGATTCCTTTTATAACTGCGTCTCGACACTTATGTCCAACCAGGTAAAGGCGGCTGCGAGATCCGTGATATATAAGGATTCATGTTCATTATTGTATCTCTGGATCAAACATAGACTCAGAGTGGTATTCCCATCTCATATATGTATGGCACTTCCACAGTCTGAGGACGCACATCCGGCTGAAGTACATTGCTGCGCAGGAACATGCCGGGTCCCTGAGCTGCAATGCATGCCACCAGCCAAAGGCCGGTAGCTGATGTCGGTGTGCCAGTCACGAGCGACGCATGGAAGTGACGTCATGCGCTGCCTCTACCGGCACACTGAAATCAGCTACAGAAGAAGGCGCCGCATGTCGTGGGAGCGGAGGAAGGTAAGAAGAATCATTTATTTTTGTTTATTTAATGTATTGGAAAAGAACGACAGAACATTATACCAGGAAAGGGCCAAGGATGGGGAGCATTAGACAAGGAAGGGGCTCAGGGTGGGGAGAATTAGACAAGGAAGGGGCCCAGGATGGGGAGCATTATATAATGAAGGGGCCCAGGATGGGGAGCATTATACAAGGAAAGGGCCCAGGATGGGGGGAATTAGACAAGGAAGGGTTCCAGGATGGGGAGCATTATACAAGGAAGGTGCCCAGGATGGGGGGGAATTAGACAAGGAAGGGTCCCAGGATGGGGAGCATTATACAAGGAAGTAGCTTAGGATGAGAAGCATTATACAAGGAAGGGTCCCAGGATGGGGAGAATTAGACAAGGAAGGGTCCCAAGATGGGGAACATTATACAAGGAAGTAGCCTAGGATGAGGAGCATTACACAAGGAAGGGGCGCAAGATGGAGAGCATTATACAAGGAAAGGTCGCAGGATGGGGAGCATTACACAAGGAAGGGGAGCATGATGGGGAGCATTACACAAGGAAGGCGCGCAGGATGGGGAGCATTACACAAGGAAGGGGTGCAAGATGGGGAGCATTATACAAGGAAGTAGCCTAGGATGAGGTGCATTACACAAGGAAGGAACGCAGGATGGGGAGCATTACACAAGGAAGGGGCGCAAGATGGGGAGCATTATACAAGGAAGGGGCGCAAGATGGGGAGCATTACACAAGGAAGGGGCGCAGGATGGGGAGCACTATACAAGGAAGGGGCGCATGATGGGGAGCATTATACAAGGAAGGGGTGCATGATGGGGAGCATTTTACAAGGAAGAGGCCAAGGATGGGGAGCATTATACCAGGCAGGGGTTCAGAATGGGGGGCTTTGTACAAGGAAGCGGCCCAGGATAGGGAGCATTATACCAGAATGGGGGTCATTATATCATGACATGGGCCAGGATGAAGGACATTACACCAGGAAGGGCACAAGGATGGAGGTCATTATACCAGAATGGGGCCTAGGATGGGGGACAGGATACCAGGATGGAAGACATTGTTATAGGATGAGGGACATTGTACCAGGATGGGGGACATTGTTATAGGATGTGGGACATTATACCAGGATGGGGGACATTGTTGCAGGAAGGGGCCAGGATGGGGGACATTATTACAGTAAGAGGCCCAGGACAAAGGACATTATACCAGGAAGGAGCCCAGGATTGGGACGTTATTGCTGAAAGGGGGCTCAGGATGGGGGTATTATACACAGAAGGGGGATATTATAACAGGAAGAGGCCCAGGATAGGGGATATTATAAACAGGAAGGGGTGCAGGATGGGGAACATTATACCAGGAAGGGGCCTAGAATGAGAGACATTATTATAGGATGGGGCTAGGGCTACGATGGGGGAGATTATTACAGGAAACATCCAAGGCAAGGGCGAACACGCGCATCATTATCGGATCTAGAATGCTACAAGGGCCCATAGGCATTATACAAGGAAGGTGCCCAGGATAGGGGGAATTAGACAAGGAAGGGTCCCAGGATGGGGAGCATTATACAAGGAAGTAGCCTAGGATGAGAAGCATTATACAAGGAAGGGTCCCAGGATGGGGAGAATTAGACAAGGAAGGGTCCCAAGATGGGGAGCATTATACAAGGAAGTAGCCTAGGATGAAGAGCATTATACAAGGAAGGGGTGCAGGATAGGGAGCATTACACAAGGAAGGGGAGCAAGATGGAGAGCATTATACAAGGAAGGGGCGCAGGATGGGGAGCATTACACAAGGAAGGGGCGCAGGATGGGGAGCATTATACAAGGAAGGGGCGCATGATGGGGAGCATTATACAAGAAAGGGGCGCAGGATGGGGAGCATTACACAAGGCAGGGGTGCCAGATGGGGAGCATTATACAAGGAAGTAGCCTAGGATGAGATGCATTACACAAGGAAGGCGCGCAGGATGGGGAGCATTACACAAGGAAGGGGCGCAAGATGGGGAGCATTATACAAGGAAGGGGCGCAAGATGGGGAGCATTACACAAGGAAGGGGCGCAGGATGGGGAGCACTATACAAGGAAGGGGCGCATGATGGGGAGCATTATACAAGGAAGGGGCGCATGATGGGGAGCATTTTACAAGGAAGGGGCCAAGGATGGGGAGCATTATACAAGGCAGGGGTTCAGGATGGGGGGCATTGTACAAGGAAGCAGCCCAGGATAGGGAGCATTATACCAGAATGGGGATCATTATACCATGACATGGGCCAGGATGAAGGACATTACACCAGGAAGGGCACAATGATGGAGGTCATTATACCAGAATGGGGCCTAGGATGGGGGACAGGATACCAGGATGGAAGACATTGTTATAGGATGTGGGATATTATACTAGGATAGGGGACATTGTTACAGGAAGGGGCCAGGATGGGGGACATTATTACAGTAAGAGGCCCTGGACCAAGGACATTATACCAGGAAGGAGCCCAGGATTGGGACGTTATTGCTGAAAGGGGCTCAGGATGGGGGGTATTATACACAGAAGGTGGATATTATAACAGGAAGAGGCCCAGGATAGGGGATATTATAACAGGAAGGGGCGCAGGAAGGGGATCATTATACCAGGAAGGGGCCTAGAATGAGAGACATTATTATAGGATGGGGCTAGAGCTACGATGGGGGAGATTATTACAGGAAACATCCAAGGCAAGGGCGAACACGCGCATCATTATCGGATCTAGAATGCTATAAGGGCCCATACATCTGACCAACATGCTGGTGGGGGCCCAGGTCCAAATTTTGCACATCTACAGGAACATGGCATAACAATATGTCATATGTTGGGAAGGGTTTAAGCTACAGCACATTACATAGCCTCTTGCAGCTATATCAATGGAAAAATGAAAAATGTATGGCTTTTTGAAGACGGAAAGGAAAAAATGCAAAACAAAAAATGATCCGGTCCTGAAGGGATTAAGGATTTCCCACCCACAATAAATGTTGTCACTCAGCTTTCTTCTCTTATGGCCCAGTCCGTCTCCCTGTTTTCTGCACCACTCTCGTAGTCATGTATTTTTTCTCCTTATAAACACTAATATATACTTGCTGATTTCTCCCCCCACAGGTGAGAGACCTTCTGCAGAAAACTGTAGAAACTTTTGTCCGTTTATTTGATCTGATAGACGGGCAATTTTTACCAATCTCCAAAATGCAACTTACATTTGATGACGAGAAAATGGATTTCTATCCAAGCTTCCAGGACGTAGAAGAAGTTGTACTATTTATATTAACTCGGATCTCCAAGACCCTTCAGGTATCAGGATTTTTTTTTCAATGCTGACAACTTACTTTTTATAGTAGGTACATGTGTGGCTCACAGGTAAAAACTGCAGTAAAAAAAATTGGAAATTTGCTGCCACCATTTTGGAATATCACAGCAAAAAAAAAAATATAGTACTGGCTGATTTACAATTCCTATTGGCTGTCACCTAGTATATGAGCGTCCGCAGCAGTATCCTCCGGTGGGCCCCCATGCAGGGACATTGCAAAAATATATGAGAATTATAAGTAGAAGAGTTGGGTAGCATAAACACTTTTACAGGCTCGGACTGGCCAACAGGAGAAATGGAGAATCCTCCGGTGGGCCCCAATGAAGGGATGGCTCTCCACTCCAGTCCCCTATTAAAGTGCACCTGTCAGCAGGAGTGTGCTCAGTAAACCACATACACTGTCCAGAATATTCAGACGGTGCAGCCGTGGCTTTCTGGTAGTAACACGGTTCAGATCATCGAGGCCAAACTCCCTGATTACATCTTTGATTCTGCCGCGCTGAAGCTGAAGGAGGCCGTCAGCCACAATCTACACCAGCCATTCAGGCATTTCCAAACCTACGGTAAGCGGGACGTGAATCATTAAAAGGATGATACATACGGTAAGCTGGACGTGAATAATTAAAGGGATGGTACATACGGTAAGCTGGACGTGAATCATTAAAGGGATGGTACATATGGTAAGCTGGACGTGAATCATTAAAGGGATGGTACATACGGTAAGCTTGACGTGAGTCATTAAAGGGATGGTACATACTGTAAGCTGGACGTGAATCATTATAGGGATGGTACATACAGTAAGCAGGATGTGAGTCATTAAAGGGATGGTACATACGGTAAGCTGGACGTGAATCATTATAGGGATGATACATACAGTAAGCAGGACGTGAGTCTTTAAAGGGATGGTACATACGGTAAGCTGGCTGCGAATCATTAAAGGCATGGTACATACGGTAAGCTGGACATGAGTCATTACAGGGATGGTACATAGGGTAAGCTGGACGTGAGTCATTAAAGGGATGGTACATATGGTAAGCTGGCCGCGAATAATTAAAAGAATGGTACATACAGTAAGCTGGACGTGAATCGTAAGTATTAAAGCGATGGAACATATGGGAAGCTGGACGTGAATCTAGTATTAAAGGGATGGAACAATCACAATCAGAAATCTCCTGCCGGCGCTTGCAGCGTGATATTCCTGTGGACGCTTTGATCCTGATACCTTTCCAAAAGCCATTGAACTCAGTGTTAGGGGTTCCCAGAGGTGTGATCCTCATCTATCAGACATTATCATGCAGAAATACTATATATCATTGGTCTAACAAGCACTGCAAAGAGGATCTGTCTCTAGATTTCACCATATAAATGTAGATTATCAAATTGATCTCTTAGACCTGATGAAGCCAGAGAACTCGCTTTCAAAAATCCATGTCCGATCAGCTGTATAATCCTCTTTGAAAGTTTTCTCCGCCCGATATTAAGATGAGTCTAGATACAACTATAAATTCTGTGTTATATTATTTGATAGTTGAAAGCTTCAGCTGGCTGGTGGATGGTTCAGCCGCGGAGAAAGTAGAAACTGTGTGCAAAGCAGTCATCAAAGCAAAAGGTGGCTACTTTGAAGAACCTAGAATATAAGACATATTTTCAGTTGTTTCACACTTTTTTTGTTAAGTATATAATTCCACATGTGGTAATTCATAGTTTTGATGCCTTCAATGTGAATGTACAATTTTCATAGTCATGAAAATACAGAAAAATCTTTAAATGAGAAGGTGTGTCCAAACTTTTGGTCTGTACTGTATGTGTGATCATAATGTGTTTTTTTTTTTTTTACATATTGGACCTTCTTGCATATTATCTCGAACCATCATTAAATTGACTCATCCCTGCACAGCAACACTGGCTTTGATGTTTCTAGTAAAAATCGACTGCTTATGCGCCGTTCATCATATGCAAGTTATCTAGGACTAGTCCAGCGGGACGTCACTTCCCACAAACAAATCTGACCTCAGATGCTGTGATCACACCCAAATCATGGCATCTTAGTCTCACCTGGCGAGGTGGATCTTCTAAGCCTCGGGTCTGGGTGGGCACACGGACCCCGGGTGTTGGTGTGGCAAGCAGGAAGGCACATGAGCAGCAAGGAATTGGCACTCAGGAATCTTGGGAGCTGCAGGATGGATGTAGCGTAACCCAGTAGGAATGGAAGAAAGTTAACGCAGAAGGTGGAGCACACCAAACAAAAGTCTAAAAACTCAATCCTAAGACCCAGGTGTGTGTCCTAATGGTCCATAAATAGGATTTAGGAGATTATGTCACTGAGCTACACAGGACAACCTGTAAAACCTGACGTGGAGCACAACACGGGGCAGCAGACCGAAGTGAAGGAAGCAGAGCTCGGATACCCAAGACAGGTGTATAATACTTAATTTCACATGACCAATTTGCATATGACAGCCGGCACATAAAAAGTTTAGTCTTTTAAGGTAGAAACATTTTTGCCAGATATATACCGTGAATGTCAATGCAGGAATTTGGCATGCCTGAAGGACCTGACAGGTTCACTTTACGGGGACCCTCTTCGGTTCGTTTGAAGGGTCCCTTGACAATAAGCTGATCACAGCTGTAGTCGGGTGGACGCAGCAACGAGGACTAAGTTGCAGGAATCATTTTCTTACCATTCCCATTAGAATCAATACTGTCCTAAGTCCTACAGAGCGAGGGGTACAACGTGTCCGATAATAATTGAGGGTCAAATCAGAAATCTCAAGGGTAAACGAGACTGATTTATATTTGTATTCCAGTTTATAGAAGAATTTCACACCCTGGCCAGAGATATCATGGGACGGCCCACCCGCGCTTACTTCACCATGGTACACCTCGACTGCGATGACTTAAAGCAAGGCCTGGCTGACAAAGCAAAAAGTTTTGCAAATATATTACTAGATAGACTGGTGACAAATCACAGATTGGAGAATGAAGAGTGAGTAAAATCCTGGATTCAAGGAGGTTTCACAATAGAAAAAAATAATCTGTAATGGGCCTCTACCTGCCATGTGCCATTCAGGGGCCCTTGGGGTCAAGGTCAAGTGCTACTTCTGCTATGATTTCATACAGTGAGTTATAGATGCTGATGCTACAGTAAAAGTTAAGAATCTCACATTACTTTACTTATGATACCATAAAATATCATCACATTCCAGTATATAATATACAGGTGCATCTCACTAAATTAGAATATCATCAAAAAGTTAATTTTTTTCATTTCTTCAGTACAAAAATTTAAATTCATATATCATATAGAGTCATTACAAACAGAGTGATATATTTCAAGTGTTTATTTCTGTTAATGTTGTTGATTATGGCTTACAGCCAATGGAAACACAAAAGTCATTATCTCAGTAAATTAAAATAATTAACAAATACACCTGCAAAGGCTTCCTAAGCTTTTAAAAAGGTCCCTTAGTCTGTTTCAGTAGGCTCCACAATCATTGGGAAGACTGCTGACTTGACAGATGTCCAGAAGGCAGTCATTGACACACTCCACAAGGTCCCAGAGTTCCAATTTTCATTTGGAAATCAAGGTCCCAGAGTCTGGAGGAAGAGTGGAGAGGCCACAATCCAAGCTGCTTGAGGTCTAGTGTGAAGTTTCCACAATCGGTGATGGTTTGGGGAGCCATGTCATCTGCTGGTGTAGGTCCACTGTGTTTTATCAAGACCAAAGTCAGCGCAGCCGTCTACCAGGAAATTTTACAGCACTTCATGCTTCCCTCTGCTGACAAGCTTTTGGAGATGGAAATGTCATTCTCCAGCAGGACTTGGCCCCTGTCCACACGGCCAAAAGTACCAATACCTGGTTTACACACAACAGTATCACTGTGCTTGATTGGCAGAAAACTCGCCTGACCTAATCCCCATAGAGAATCTATTATAGAGAATCTATAGGGTATTGTCAAGAGGAAGATGAGAGACATCAGACCCAACAATGCAGACGAGCTGAAGGCTGCTATCAAAGCAACCTGGGCTTCCATAACACCTCAGCAGGGCCACAGACTGATCGCCTCCATGCCACATTGCCGCATTGATGCAGTAATTGATGCAAAAGCATCCCAGACCAAGTATTGAGTGCATTTACTGAACAGACATTTCAGTAGGCCAACATTTCAGATTTTAAAAACATTTTTCAATCTGTTGTTATAAAGTATTCTAATTTACTGAGATAATGACTGTTGTGTTTTCATCGGCTGTAAGCCATAATCATCAACATTAAAAGAAATAAACACTTGAAATAGATCCCTCTGTGTGTAATGACTCTATATAATATATGAGTTTCAATTTTTGTACTGAAAACTGAAATAAAGTAACTTTTTGATGATATTCTAATTTAGTGAGATGCACCTGTATGTAATAATCTTTGCTTCGCTTAGGATCTTCATGGAATTTGAGAAAATCAAGGAACAAGCGTTAAAGACTCCTGAAACTAATGAAGATGTAATAGAGGAGATTGCGCTTGTGGAGCAGGCGAAGAATAAAAGCCTGGTAGAGCTAAAGTCCCGAATTGCTGTACTTACGTCCCTGGGTATAATTAGTGTAAAACATAATATATAGGATTATTCCGATATTTCTTGTGTCCTGGTTAATATGTATTTTTCCATATATAGGTCATGTCATACTAGCTATACTTACCAGTCCCCCTCCAGGTTTCAGTGATCAGATCCCCAACATGATCATGTGATTGCTGCAGCCTATCAGTGACTACAGTGGTAACCTGCTACAGCCAGTGATTGGCTACAGAAATCACATGTCCACATAGAGCAGGAAGAACACAAACTGATGGAGGGAACTGGAGTTGTGGAGCATCAGTATAATTTTATAACCTAAGTTTTTGGAAAAAATATAATTGGTGCAACCCCTGTGATTGTAGATGCTAGATACATTAATACAGAGTGAGTTTCATTTTTTTAATTTTAGGAGTGTCAGCGGAGGATGAGTTATCTTCTAGATGTTCATTTATTTGTACCTGAAGATATCATCCTGAACTCAACAGTGTTACTGTGGCCAAAAAATATCAACCCAGTGTTTGATGAAAATGTCCAGGTATGTGGGCTCATTTCTGAAAATGGGGTCTCGGGTGCCAGCCCCAATGAAGCAGCAGCCCCCTGCAGTGTCCAGGTAATTAAACGGGGCGCTCTGGGAGCGTTTTTTGATAACTGTTCCTTTCTAAAAGCTGATTGAAAACGGCAAGTGTAAAGGAGAGGGCGAGCTGCTGGGAAAAGAGAGACGCTTATGCTGGAACTGGAGAAACTTTTGCGTCGGATGGAAGAATTTGCAGAGTACTCTGAGCTGGATATGATGCAGCAGGTATGATAGTCACAGGCTGTGTTATAGTTTTCCCTCTTCTTATTTTCATTACTTTAAGACTCTTTTCATATTTGTACAGATCCTTTTTACCCAAAACGCATCATGGTTGTCGTGAACGATAATTTTTTTGTGCAATACAAAAGATCATTTCACCCGACGATCAAGTGTTTGGCCATTCGTCGGTGATTGGCAGCCTATTTATACTGCACAATTATCCTTAAACGAGCGTTCCTGGGAAGTAGTTATAAAATGCTCCCTAACTCCGGTTTGGAGTTGCATTAGGCTTTTTTTATGTTGTTTCTTTTGGGGGGGTTCTATCCCTTTTTAAAGGCAAGAATCAAGAATATTGAGACTACAGCCAATAGTGTAACCTGAAGCTTCAATGCAAAATCTCCATTAGGGCCCCCAACTATTGCAGGTCTTTAATAGTAGTGATCTTCTCATATGAGTCAAAGAGACCTTTTGAGCCCCCCTTAGCTCCAGATGCGACTGCAATCCCTGCACGCACTGTAGTTACGCCCTTGACTGCAGCATTATTTTTGCTATGCAAAAAAAAACTATGAAAAAAACATAAACCCGACTGACCACGATTATCAGCCAGAACAGTCTTTATAGAGGCAGTCCCTAGTGCTTAACCTGAAGTGCAGTCAAACAAAGGCAGGTCAGAGGCAGTCGTCACACCTGAGCACTGGCGTATGAAAGCGTCCACTAGGCCTGAAACGCGTTGCATCCAATAGGCCTGAAACGCATTGCGTCCAATAGGCCTGAAACACGTTGCGTCCAATAGGCCTGAAACGCATTGCGTCCAATAGGCCTGAAACGAGTTGTTCCAATAGGCCTGAAACGCGTTGCGTCCAATAGGCCTAAAAATCGTTGCGTCCAATAGGCCTGAAAATCGTTGCGTCCAATAGGCCTGAAATGCATTGCGTCCAATAGTCCTGAAATGCATTGCGTCCAATAGGCCTGAAATGCATTGCGTCCAATAGGCCTGAAATGCGTTGATTCCAATAGGCCTGAAACGCATTGCGTCCAGTAGGCCTGAAACGCGTTGCATCCAATAGGCCTGAAACGATTTGTGTCCAATAGACCTGAAAGGCCTGAAAGTTACACCTCTGACATCAGCTGTCTATAAAGTGGAGCATATAGGAGTCTGTATTCTGCAAATGAGAAGTAAAGTTCACCGGTGAGAAGTCAGTCTCATACTGTAACTTGTGACTGTCTAACTCATTTTCTTTAACGGAGGCAGTCCGGTTCACCCTTTACTTATCTGTGTTTATTGTGCCTGGTTTCAGTAAGTGACAGATGTGAGGACTGTACAGAAGCGAATAGCAGACGCAGAGGAGGCGGTGGCTTATATTAACAAAGAAGAAGCGCTGTATAAATGGGACCTTACAACATACCCTGAGCTGGATTCTTCAAAAGTCAACATCGAACCTTACCAGAAACTTTTTGCACTGATTTACAAATGGCAAAAAACTGAAAAAAAGTATGTGCACCCCATTGGGGAATTCTGAGTTAACTCTTGGCATGCCGTTATTTATTAACACCAGACGTGATCTGAAGTGGAGAGTAAATGGCGCATTTAAACAAGCTGATGATCATTCCCAATTATCAGCCCATGTAAATGTGCCTGTAATCACCCGATGAACAAGCAAAACACTAATTCGTTGGGAACGAATCATTTATGGCAGCAAAAATCATCTTTATCTACAGCACTTCGCCCCTTGTAACCTTATAGGGACAAAGTATATCTAATAACCAATCGTTCTGTCCCCATCACTGTTCTTCGGTCCTGGAAATAACCAAGCGCCAAAAGTCTTGCATATATTACAAGGGGATTATGTGTTATTAAAGGGCTGTCCGGCCTTGGGGCACAAGTCTGCAGTCACTCCATGTGACTGCAGTCATGTGAATCCTCACAGCATGTGTACTGTGCGCGTAATAAGGATTCTCCAGCATCGGGAGCACAGGCATGTGACAGCAAGTATGTGATTTGCATATATACGGTCACATCCCAACTAGACATATCCGGCCTTGCTCAATGCAAGCACATTGAGTGGAGCCAGACACGTCTAGTCGGAATGTGGTCTGAAGTATGCAAATCACATACTTGTGGTCACATAACAGCCCGTTCCCGGCACCGGAAAATCCTCGCAGTGCGTGCAATTTGAGAATTTAAAAGTCTGCAGTTACATAGACTGTAGACTTGTACCCCAAGGCCGGACAATCCCTTCTGCAAAATAGGAGATAAATGTATGATCGGTAGGGGTGCTCTAACCACAGGGTCCTCCAGTAATCCTGAGGACAGAGGTTCCAAAGTCTGCTGTGTGAATGGAGTGATCGTGCGCATGCATAGCCAGTGCTCCATTCATGTCTGTGGGAGCAGTCATGCGCATGCATAGCCATCACTCCCATAGATGCACACATGCTTCATTCACAAAGCTGTATCTAGGACCACCGCTTTCAAAACTGCTGGGGGCTGCAGCAGTCAGACTCCCAGTGATCAGACATTTATCAACAACCTTGTGGATAGGTGATTAAACATTATTTATGGGACAACCATAGCCATAGATGTAGAAGAGAAAAAAAGCAGAATAAACAGTAATAGATGAGCTAAAAACATGAAATTTATCAAAATATGTCTTGAAAAATCTCACGCTTCCAGGTGGATCGACGGCGCTTTCCTTGACCTGAACGGAGAAAGCATGGAAGCCGAGGTGGACGAATTCCTCCGAGAGGTCTACAAGATGATGAAACTGTTTCAGCAGAAGCAGAAGACGTTAGAAGAGGAGAAGAAAAAGGCGTCTCAACACCGGACACTGTCTGAAGATAAGGATTCGGTGGACGAGGAAAAGAAGGAAAGCCGCATAGTTCTCATGTGTTCTGCCATCACCGAGCAAATCAAGGCTTTTAAGGTAGATGCATCAAATAATGGATATATCAGTAATCTGGGCCCGGTTTGCTGGAGCGCGCTGTTACCTCCCAATCCCAGCCAACTTTAGCACAGTGGTTACTATCGAGACAGCAGCGGTGGTCGGTCTCCTAGGCAACGATCTGTAAACAAAAGAAAAGTCTTAATATCTCAAGAACGGCTGCAAATGTCAAGAAGCAGTAAATTGCAAAAGTGCAGGTTTTTACAATATCTATGAAGATGGGAATAACCCTTTAATTCATTTTTGTAGCCGTAATCCCGGGACACTGATTATGATTGACTCCTTTTCAGGAATATATCCCTCTGGTGAGCATCCTTTGCAACCCATGCCCCTCCTATATATCCATCCTGGCCTCCATGTGTCCAGCCTGCCCCCCTTCATATATCCATTCTGTCCCATATATCTATATATATCTATATCTATATCATATATATATAACAGTTTTGATTTATATATATCCATCCTAGCCCCCCCATATATGCATCCCACCCCACCCCATATATCTATCCAGGTCCCCACGTGTCCAGCTTGCCCCCCTTCACCTCCATGCGTCCATCCAGGTCCCCACGTGTCCAGCTTGCCCCCCTTCACCTCCATGCGTCCATCCAGGTCCCCACGTGTCCAGCCTGCCCCCCCTTCAGCCCCATGCGTCCATCCAGGTCCCACGTGTCCAGTCTGCCCCCCCTTCAGCCCCATGCGTCCATCCAGGTCCCACGTGTCCAGTCTGCCCCCCCTTCAGCCTCATGCGTCCATCCAGGTTGCCAAGTGTCCAGCCTGCCCCGCTTCAGCCCCATGCGTCCATCCAGGTCCCCACGTGTCCAGCCTGCCCCCCCTTCAGCCTCATGCGTCCATCCAGGTCGCCACGTGTCCAGCCTGCCCCCCCTTCAGCCCCATGCATCCATCCAGGTACCCACGTGTCCAGCCTGCCCCCCCTTCAGCCCCATGCATCCATCCAGGTCCCCACATGTCCAGCCTGCCCCCCCTTCAGTCCCATGCATCCATCCATGTCCCCACATGTCCAGCCTGCCCCCCCTTCAGCTCCATGCGTCCATCCATGTCCCCACATGTCCAGCCTGCCCCCCTTCAGCCCCATGCGTCCATCCATGTCCCCATGTGTCCAGCCTGACCCCCCTTCAGCCCCATGCGTCCATCCATGCATCCTGGGTAGGTGTTTATGCCCCTGCATCCATCCATCCTGGGTAGGTGTAAATGCCCCTCCAGCCATCCATCCTGGGTAGATGTATATGCTTTTCCATTCATCCATCCATCCTGGGTAGGTGTATATGCCCCTCCTTCCATCCATCCATCCATCCATCCATCCAATCTATCTATCTTTCTATCCCTTCCTTTCTGAGATAAGCTGCAATAATGCATTTGTCCTTTGCTACACCTTTGCACATACGCCATATACCTAATCAGTGGCCTTGTTATCAGCTGCTACTCTTTTAATTCAACTGTCCCATCAGTTGGGTGTTGCTGAGTACCACGCATTTAAAAAAAATGTGGGGCCGTTGCGATTTCTTTAGTGAAATGCTGGCTCCCTCTGAAAGAGCACTGACTTCTTTAATTTTCTATCTATGGATGAAAAAAAGATAAAAAAAAGTTTGGTCTGAGATGTTGTTTTAAAGTGCTACCTATGTCTGTCAATCAGAGCATCCTATTGGTTTTCACCCAGGCAGATAGATTGCTTGCAATAGATGTAATGAGTGAATGGAACAATGGAATAATGCAAGAGAATGGGACAATGGAACAATGGAATAATGCTAGAATGGAAGAATGGAACATCATTGCACATGTCATAATGGGCTCCTAGCCTTTATCTGGCTGTGCTTCGGCAGTCAGCTACAGTCTGCAGGGAGCCTGCAGACTAGGAAGAAGGTGGACCGCCGCTTGTTTGTTCACTAATTAGTTATCCTCTCCCCATCCCCTTGTCTGCAGGTACATGGGACATTGGGGGGGAGGGGAGAATGTTTGAAAATAGGCAGACTCATGCAGATTAAAAATGCATGCGTGGGCTGCAGCTGCAACAAGCAGTAAAGTTGTGGGTTTTAAGATGTCTATTGATGAACAACATGTCCTCCTAAGGGGAGTCTTTGTCCCTATCCCTACAATGGGTGCATTCTTGAAGCCAGGGTGCAGTCATAGGCCAAAACCAATTCAGGTTATCGCTTCTCGGCCTTTTGGCTAACATCAAGTGTAGTATCTGTTCTCATTTAGTATATGTGCTTAGCTTTTACCAATATATTGCATTGCAATGTTATCTATCTATCTTCCCGGCTGCTTGTTTTCCCTCTATCCACACCCTCCTCTTCTTTGATTGACAGCTCTGGCTTCATAGAACCAGAGAAGGAAGGAGACAGAGGTAAAACAAGCAGGTGGGAAGGTGTATATAAAGGATTGGCCCACGCCGTGATCCACGGAGCGCTTGTACTTGGTTTCAACAGTCATTCTGTGCTGACAGTCCCTTTAAAATCAGTGTTTCCCAAACTCCAGTCCTCACGGCCCCCCACAGGTCATGTCTTCAGGATTTCCATAGTATTGCACAGGTGAGAGAATTCCTGATTCCTTGATGATACTTTCATCACATGTGTAACACTGAGGAAATCCTGAAAACCTGACCTGTTGGGGGCCATGAGGACTGGAGTTTGGGAAACACTGCTTTAAATGGAGCGGTGCTGCAGTTTTATTATTCAGCAATTAGCAGGATCCCCCAACAATTTCTTAAGCAATGAGAAAATGCAGTCCCTAATGATGTCCTCTGACAATAAGCGGATCACGGACAGCAGATGCATTGGGTTCTGCATTTCTTGGAGAATGGGATGGGGCAGCTTCTGTCTTCTCAGTGATACAATCAGGAAGGAGATGCAGCGTGAGACAATCCCTGTCTACATCTTTGATCTGATCATCAATACAGAGGGCTGATTGGTGAAGACAGAGGGAAAGGCTAATAAAATTATTAAAAAAAACTTCGTTTTTCGGCTGCCACTTCCTCTGGGGTCAGTATGCCAACCTCATTGACTTCATAGCACTTGCCAGAGTGGGCAGACACGATTTATTGCCTTTACACACGTCACCTCCACACAGGGCGATGCTGCTACGACGCCTCTGTAGTGATCAAACGTTGAGTCAAACAGCAGGGCTTTAAGAGGGCTGCCCTTTTCAATCTTGGGACTAAAACACAAAAATAAGACATCCTGTTAAAGGGGATAAAGGTAAGTAAACCGCGTTCAGTCCAGAGTGATGAATTCCAAAAGATAAAGTTTATTCCGCCATCACATAACGTTTCGACCTGTTATAGGTCTTTATCAAGTATATACAAAGACATAGAGGGATACTGATCCCCTTTAAGGAAAATCAGTGGCCAGAACCCTTTAAATTCCCCTTAAATGGTCCAAAACTGAAACTGTGGGAACAATATAATCCACTTAGGGTTCAAACTTACAGTCAAGGGTTTGATAAAATTATCTACACCCTTGTGTCTCCAGAAAGCATAGCGTACGTTCACGTGCTGAAAATGCCGACCAGTGCTGGAGTGAGCAGAGGTCCGCAGCTTGTGACACTCCTGCTGTAGTGAAACTACAGATCCCAGCAGACTGACGGTCTCTCATCAAGTTATGCTGGGAGCCGCAGTTTCACAAATAGTGCTAGAGGATCCATGTCAGAAATATGAGGCTGCCACTAGGGTTTCTCCCACAAATATGTAATCGGACGTGGAGCAGAACTGCACGTGGATGAGCCATATTCTCTATCTGTGAACATACTACTCCTTCACTCAGATTCTAAGTGGTTCTGCAGCGCATCTCTGCAGAGCAAGCTGTCAATCAAAATCCGGGCCGGGTTTACAGCCGTCACCCCTGATATAGCGAGAGGTGCTGTGATCCAAGACTGTAGCCGCTCCGTGCACAACGATGAGTGAAGGCCGGCGGCTGCAGGGAGGAAAGAAGTTAATTTTCTCCCGGTACCTACACTATCAATAAGGCGGCCGGGCAGCATTGTAACAATATTTATCTGCAGATTAACCCTATACCTGCAGGTACATAGCATTTTCCAAGGTGACAGGTTCCCTTTAATAAAGAGAAGATGGATAGAGCCGCATTAGTCCGTACTCACGGTGGAAGCCTCCTGACAACTTCTTGAAGAACACTTTCCACATTTGTTCCAAGCTTCCCCGACATCTAATAGAAATAAACAGAGAAATGAATTTCTTAATACAGTTTAGAACTCGGCTACAACGAATCAGAAGAAATGAAACCTGTTTGAAGCTGACAAGCAATCAAGCCCCTCCGTAAGCCACACAGAACATGGCTACTTATGTCATCTGCAGGTGATTAAAGGAACCTGTCATGCTGAAATGGTATAAGATCTGTAGGGGATGTTGTAGAGCAGAGAAGTTGATCAGACTGATAGACATATCTGTGGGAAGAGAGTCAGCAAAACTGGCATTTTATGCAGTGAAAAGTCCTGCCGTATGTACACTAGTCCAGTGGGCGGTCCTACTAAGTGATTGACAGTTCCCTGTATGACCATGCAGGCAAAGATAGCTGTCAATCACTAGTAGGACCGCCCACTGGACTCATCTGTACAAACAGCAGGATTCCACTGAATAAATTGATACAGGAAAAACATCTATCTTTGTACCGTATTAGCCAGTAGATAGAAGAGTATTTAGATTTGAGAGTCCTCAGTGGTTGATACCATCTTTTCCGTTAGCCATTAAAAGGTAACAAATTGCAGGCTTTCCAGACTACTCAGGTCTCAGGTCTGCCTGATGAAGAAGCCGGAGTAGTCTGGAAAGCTTGCAATTTGTTACCATCTTTTCAGTTAGCCATTAAAGGTATCAACCACTGAGGACTCTCAAATCTAATGAATAAATTACAATTTATACTGAATCTTCTCCCACAAACCTATATATCGTTCTACTCAGTTTCTCATGGATAAAACCTGTACATCTGAATGGGGCTTTAATGTTGTTATTACAATCATGTAACCGCAGATCACAAAATCTTTCATATGATCATTTTTTTAACACCTAAAACCCCAATGGATATTTATGTTTACTAAAGGATTCCTTTCCCATTCTTTTGGCAGCTCTTCTTTAGGTATGGACACAGACCGGCATCCGGCATAAAGACATCTGGAGACTTTTCCTTTTTCGGTGATATTGGATAATCTTCTTCATTTCTAACGCTTTAAATCTTTCAAATTCTTTCCGAAAAATGTATCATAAAGGGACTTTCTCAGGTCAGTTTTGCTTGTGGTTGTGTTACCATTATTTGTGCCAAATGTATCAAAGTGTTGCACGATGTTTGATAAATGTTTATGTAGCACTTCCATCTATCTTTATTTATTTTACTCACTTATATAGCGCCATTAATTTCACAGCACTTTACAGACATTATCATCACTGCCCCCATCGGGGCTCACAATCTACATTCCCTAGCAGTATGTCTTTGGAGTGTGGGAGAAAACCGGAGAACCCGGAGGAAACCCACGCAAACACGGGGAGAACATACAAACTTCTTGCAGATGTCGTCCTTGGTGGGATTAGAACCCAGGATCCCAGTGCTGCAAAACAACAATGCTAACCCCTGAGCCACCGTGTATCTTTATCCACTTTTAACGTCACCAGTCATTCTTAGACCTGTGTAGCTTACCAAGCCCAATTTCTAAAAGTTGCAAGAGTGCTGTAAAATAGGAAGCTGCATATTTTTACGCAAAAATGATGCATCACAAAAGGTTTTTTTTTTTTTTTTTTAACACCAAAAATTGATGTAAATTCCTCGCTACATTGCCCCTTTTCCAGCCACATTTTGTAGAAAAAAATAAAAGACAAGGTACAGACAGCGGAGTTAAATTTGCCTACAGGAATGATTTTGATCTGGAGCGCATCGTACCCGGATACAGTCACTAGCGGGAACGTCAAACATCTTCTCAATTTGTTTCTCCACCCTTTCCGGATCTGCATTCTTCAAGTCTATCTAAAAGCAAAGTATAAATACTAATTATTTATCAAAGCTGGACAACATCTAGAAACCATATAAGAAAACTGGCATAAAATATAGTGTGAACAAGAGTTTAGGGAGAGATGTACAACTGGCACTGGCCTATAAAAGGGATTGTGTAATCGTACAAAACTAGCAAAAATGTAAAGTGCCCGGAAAACAAGGAACGTGCAATTTACCTCTTAGTAAAAATCCTATGCTTTCTCAAGAACAGAGGAATTTTAATTTCATATATTTTTTTTAATCAAATCATTTTTATTGAAAAACTCCAACTACAAATATTCCATCTTTCAAATAACATACATGACATAGTAATTCCATAGCAAAAATATGAACAAAGTATCTGAACTTCAATTCCCATAACCCACCCTAAACCCAAATCCCAACACTCCAGAGAGAACCATTTTCAGAGCAGTTCTAGAATAACGGACTACAGCATTCGTAGAAGGGGAAGAAGATAAAAAAGTGACTAACAAAGGGGTAGCAGCGTTTTAATGTTATCATTTACTGCTTGATGCCTGAGCCGGGGAGTGCAGGCTTGAAAACTGTTGCAGGCTGCTGTAATCACAGGACACACGCAAACAGCATGGCATTTCCTATCAGCAGGGAGGAAGTAAAGGGCGACAGCAATGAAAGTCTCCTCCTACTCCGCTCCATATTGAAATGAATAGTGTGCATCCTACAAATGAGATGCATACAGCAAACAATTGATTTTCCATACATAGGTTTTGAGTTGACCACTGGATATACACATGTGTATCACTAATTACCAGAACTGGAAATCGAAAAAAAAGACGAGCAAGTTTGGGGTGAATCCTGCCTTCATTACTGCACAGCCGCTCAGAGGGATCGGTACTAGGAACAGCAGGAGTGCCGGCGATGTTCACAGATTTACCTGCTGCGGGACTGAAGGAGTCTGATCGTGCTCGGCTCGAAGCTTTTTACCTGGTTTACGATAGGAATAATTGAAAGCTGTGCTTCAAAGGCGAGGAATAAGTTTGCCACCGTCTGCGCTTGAATACCCTTAAGAGGGGAAAAAATATATATACATATATACAAATACTGAAACATCTAAATGCATTAGAACATCAAACCCGGTGAAGCGGTAAATGACTTGTCCTCCAGGGATACAGGCTACTGTCATTCAGTAATTATTGAATAGGAATTTTACATTTTATGTGATCACCACGCTAGAATGTAAATGGAGAAAAACACAACACAACTCCTCACCATATGAAGATATTTTGTGTTATAGAACAGGATTTCTGTGGCACAACAAGACTGATTTACTGTGTATGCACCATAGCCTTCATTTGATGTCACTTACTTAGCACCAACACCTTGCCCCAACTCTGCAATCCCCAATATCAGTCCATGACCTCAATGGGGTCACTATAAAATTATAAAGAGGACTGGTCATGTCTCTATTAGAAAATAGACAAACTTAGGATAGAAACAATATGAACATATACCCTGCTATAAGTAAGTAAAAAGCAATAGGAAATATATATAATATAGGGTACTTAGTAAACATGTTGTTTGATTAAAAAAAAAGCCATCCCACCAGCACCAAGGTGTACCCAGTCAGTTATGTGAAGTATATAATAAAATACACTTTAGTACAATATTAGTATCTTGTCCCTTTAAATCTGCAGCTACTTCTGTCACCATGGTAACTGCATTCATACTCAGCCAATAGGATTGCTCGGTTTGAATTTGAAGAAAAAAAAAAGTTCTATATCGTCAGTTTGTTCCATCTCATCTGAGTGTGAAGACAGACACCTGCGATCAGCGAGATTATAGGTATAAGACGTGATATAATATAACGGACGGAGCCACATCCCATCACACGCACTCAGCGACCACAACTGACAGGAATCAGCACATTTATCAGAGGAGAAGTCATTATTCCCCAACACATGATAAGTGACAACTTCTAGATCTGCTGGGAACCCAACTAATCCCTGCTAGACCCTCCCCGGCCACCGCTCCATTCATTCTCTATGCAGGAGAAAGCTGAGTACAGCGCCCCCCATAGAGAATGAACGGACCGGCGGTTGAACATTTGCACTTCGCTCACTTCTATCTATAAGTGCTGTTCTGCTGATTGGGTCATAGCGGCCAAACCCACCGATCTAAGAGTCATCACCTATCCAGAGATCAGTGAGAACTTGTTCCAACTAGACATCCCCTTTAATGGAAGAGATCACATATCTAACAGCCAATCCTATTCATTCCCAATCTTCCCTGTGCCCAGTAATGCCCCTGGGTATATCGCCAATATGAGCCAATCACCAAACCCTCTGCTGACTGTTCCCCATGTTTTATAGAGCTTGGAGACGTTTCTACAAGAGAAGATCTCAGCGGCCACCATGGGGATGGGTTACTCTGCCAGCGATGGAGCAGGTAGTATCCTCCAGCCTGTGATATCTCACCTTCCTCCATATTCTGCTGTTACATGCGTTTCTTCAGCTTTACCCCTTCCCAACAGAACCAATTGATGGTTTTTTTCTGTTTTTTCCTCCGCTTTTTCCAAGGGCTATAACTTTTTCATGTCTGTCCACATAGTGTGAGGTCTTGTTATTTTGCAGGACGAGCGGTACTTATAAATCACACCATTCATTTACCACATAGTACTAGAAAACGGGAAAAACATTCCAAGTGCAGTAAAAGTGCGAGGAAAAAAAAAGCCTGACACTGTTTATCTGGGAACGGTTTTAACGGCGTACATAGTGTGGTGAAAATGACCTGGTAATAGGATCCTACTCCTCAGTGTGATTACAGCAAGACCAAACTTCTCCAAGAGTTTTGGCAAAAGAAAAAAACTTTATTTTTTCTGAGACCCGTAACATTTTTGTTTTTCGGGTTGATGGAGCTGTGTGGGGGCTTATTTTTTGAAGGGCGAGAGGACTTTATTGATAACATTTTGGGACACATATGACATGGTCATCGCTTCTTACAGGGTTTTCTGCAGTATTGTGCCGAACGAAAAAAATGCAATTTTGGCTTTTTGAATTTTTTTCTGTGTTCACTGATCGTTTGTTTTTTATATTTGGATAGATTGTATTTCTCTGAAAGAGACCATACCACAAATGTGTATATTTTTATTATCTTTATTTTTAGTGGGAGGTGAGTTGAACGTGTGGGGTTTTAATATTTTACACTTTTTTTTTTTTTTTAATTTTCACTGCATTTGTATACATTATCTGATTGCTTGTGCTATATACAGCGATACCACAGTAATGCTCCATATAGCAAAATCACAGTCTTCTTTACAGCCCAAATGAAGCTTTATGATGACAGGCACGGAGGCTTCAGCAGACCCCCGGATGTCATAGCGGTCCATCTGTGCCCTGTGATCGCGTCACAGGAGCGCCGGTGGGCGCATGGAACGATGCGTCCCAATGCCGGCGCGCTGTTAATGCTGCTGTTAGAGATTGACAGCAGCACTGAACAGGTTAACAGTGGTGGGCAGATCTTCGCTCCACTCGCAGCTCTTAGAGGCAGGTCCTGGTTGTTTGTCACAGCCATTATCTGCCATGTACGGGCGAGCTGACTCTGCTCCATACAGTCATGGCCAAAAGTTTTGAGAATGACACCAAAATTATATTTTCACATGATCTGCTGGCCTCTGGTTTTTATTAGTGTTTGTCTGATGTTTATATCACATACAGAAATATAATTGCAATCATATTATGAATATCAATAGGTTATATTGACAATTAGAATGTGTTAATGCAGCAAGTCAATATTTGCAGTGTTGCCCCTTCTTCTTCAAGACCTCTGTAATTCTCCCTGGCATGCTCTCAATCAACTTTTGGACCAAATCCTGACTGATAGCAGTCCATTCTTGCATAATCAATGCTTGCATTTTGCCAGAATTTGTTGGTTTTTGTTTGTCCACCCGTCTCTTGATGATTAACCACAAGTTCTCAATGGGATTAAGATCTGGGGAGTTTCCAGGCCATGGACCCAAAATCTCTATGTTTTGTTCCATGAGCCATTTAGTTATCACCTTTGCTTTATGGCAAGGTGCTCCATCATGCTGGAAAAGGCATTGTTGGGCGCCAAACTGCTCTTGGACGGTTGGGAGAAGTTGCTCTTGGAGGACATTCTGGTACCATTCTTTATTCATGGCAGTGTTTTTAGGCAAGACTGTGAGTGAGCCGATTCCCTTGGCTGAGAAGCAACCCCACACATGAATGGTTTCAGGATGCTTTACAGTTGGCATGAGACAAGACTGGTGGTAGCGCTCACCTCTTCTTCTCCGAATAAGCTGTTTTCCAGATGTCCCAAACAATCGAAAAGGGGATTCATCAGAGAAAATGACTTTGCCCAAGTCCTCAGCAGTCCACTCCCTGTACCTTTTGCAGAATATCAGTCGGTCCCTGATGTTTTTTCTGGAGAGAAGTGGCTTCTTTGCTGCCCTCCTTGAAACCAGCCCTTGCTCAAAGAGTCTCCGCCTCACAGTGCCTGCAGAAGCACTCACACCAGCCTGCTGCCATTCCTGAGCAAGCTCGGCACTGCTGGTAGTCCGATCCCGCAGCTGAAACAGTTTTAAGATCTGGTCCTGGCGCTTGCTGGTCTTTCTTGGGCGCCCTGGAGCCTTTTTGACAACAATGGAAGCTCTCTCCTTGAAGTTCTTGATGATGCGATAGATTGTTGACTGAGGTGCAATCTTTGTAGCTGCAATACTCTTCCCTGTTAGGCCATTTTTGTGCAGTGCAATGGTGGCTGCACGTGTTTCTTTAGAGATAACCATGGTTAACTGAAGAGAAACAATGATACCAAGAGCCAGCCTCCTTTTAAAGTGTCCAGTGATGTCATTCTTACTTAATCATGACTGATTGATCGCCAGCCCTGTCCTCATCAACACCCACACCTGTGTTAATGGATCAATCACTAAAACGATGTTAGCTGCTCCTTTTAAGGCAGGACTGCAATGATGTTGAAATGTGTTTTGGGGGTTAAAGTTCATTTTCTGGGCAAATATTGACTTTGCAAGTACAGTAATTGCTGTTAAGCTGATCACTCTTTGACATTCAGGAGTATATGCAAATTGCCATTACAAAAAATGAAGCAGTAAACTTTGGAAAAATTACTATTTGTCTCATTCTCAATACTTTTGGCCATGACTGTACACCCGCTACTGACTTATACCAGACACGTACGGCAGATGTTGGTAAGGAGTTAAAGCGGTTGTCCTGCTTTGGGGCCATTTGTTTTTTTTACTTTAATGCAAGTATTTGGGGCTAAAATTGATTTCCGTTATTGAGTTTCATTAAAAATGTTGCCTTCTGTAGCATCTGTGCTGCACTGTCTATTCCTGGCTGCAAAATTAGCTAACTGAGAATCTATCAGTGAGCTCCTTCTGGCAGTCTTAAGGGAGAGTTTGTAGATCTTTCATCTGTTTTTTTTCCTGAGTGCCTTTTAACTGATCTATGCGCAAAGAAAACATGAAACTTGAATGTGCAGGGAAACAATAAGTCTGTAATAACCAGTGAAAAATGAAATCTAAATGTAAAAAATTACTTTTAGTAATAAATACATGGACATAAGAAAATACACACTGCTCAAAAAAAATAAAGGGAACACTTAAACAACAGAATATAACTCCAAGTAAATCAAACTTCTGTGAAATCAAACTGTCCACTTAGGAAACAACACTGATGGACAATCAATTTCACATGCTGTTGTGCAAATGGAATAGACAATAGATGGAAATTATTGGCAATTATCAAGACACCCTCAATAAAGGAGTGGTTCTGCAGGTGGGGACCACAGACCACATCTCAGTACCAGTGCTTTCTGGCTGATGTTTTGGTCACTTTTGAATGGTGGTTGTGCTTTCACACTCGTGGTAGCATGAGAAGGACTCTACAACCCACAGAAGTTGCTCAGGTAGTGCAGCTCATCCAGGATGGCACATCAATGCGAGCTGTGGCAAGGAGGTTTGCTGTGTCTGTCAGCGTAGTGTCCAGAGGCTGGAGGCGCTACCAGGAGACAGGCCAGTACACCAGGAGACGTGGAGGGGGCCGTAGGATGGCAACAACCCAGCAGCAGGACCGCTACCCCCGCCTTTGTGCAAGGAGGAACAGGAGGAGCACTGCCAGAGCCCTGCAAAATGACCTTCAGCAGGCCACAAATGAGCATATGTCTGCACAAATGGTTAGAAACCGACTCCATGAGGGTGGTATGAGGGCCCGACGTCCACACATGGAGGTTGTGCTCACAATCCAACACCGTGCAGGACGTTTGGCATTTGCCACAGAACACCAGGATTGGCAAAGTCGCCACTGGCTCCCTGTGCTCTTCACAGATGAAAGCAGGGTCACACTGAGCACATGTGACAGACGTGACAGAGTCTGGAGACGCCGTGGAGAACGATCTGCTGCCTGCAACATCCTTCAGCATGACCGGTTTGGCAGTGGGTCACTAATAGTGTGGGGTGGCATTTCTTTGGAGGGCTGCAAAGCCCTCCATGTGCTCGCCAGAGGTAGCCTGACTGCCATTAAGTACCGAGATGAGATCCTCAGGCCCCTTGTGAGACCATATGCTGGAGCAGTTGGCACTGGGTTCATCCTAATGCAGAACAATGCCAGACCTCATGTGGCTGGAGTGTGTCAGCCTCATTTTGACTTGTTTTAAGTACATTACATCAAAGTTGGATCAGCCTGTAGTGTGTTTTTCCAATTTAATTTTGGGGGTGACTCCAAATCCAGGCCTCCATTGGTTAATAAATTTTATTTCCATTGATGATTTTGTATGAACATTTGCTAAAGAAGAACTGCGCCCAGCGGAGCCAAGCTGAAGGAAGAGAATGGACTTGATCTGACTTCAGACATTTTTTCAAGTTTCCCCCCAGGAGGGGGCCAGTTCACTTTTTAGCTGGGTTAAAATACACTGCTCAAAAAAATAAAGGGAACACTCAAATAACACATCCTAGATCTGAATGAATTAAATATTCTCATTGAATACTTTGTTCTGTACAAAGTTTAATGTGCTGACAACAAAATCACACAAAAGTCATCCATGGAAATCAAATTTATTAACCAATGGAGGCCTGGATTTGGAGTCACCCCCAAAATTAAAGTGAAAAAACACACTACAGGCTGATCCAACATTGATGTAATGTCCTTAAAACAAGTCAAAATGAGGCTCAGTATTGTGTGGCCTCCACGTGCCTGTATGACCTCCCTACACCACCTGGGCATGCTCCTGATGAGGTTGCGGATGGTGTCCTGTGGGATCTCCTCCCAGACCTGGACTAAAGCATCCGCCAACTCCTGGACAGTCTGTGGTGCAATGTGATGTTGGTGGATGGAGCGAGACATGATGTCCCAGATGTGCTCAATCGGACTCAGATCTGGGGAACAGGCGGGCCAGTCCATAGCTTCAAAGACTTCATCTTGCAGGAACTGCTGACACACTCCAGCCACATGAGGTCTGGCATTGTCCTGCATTAGGAGGAACCCAGGGCCCACTGCACCAGCATATTGTCTCACAAGGGGCCTGAGCATCTTATCTCGGTACCTAATGGCAGTCAGGCTACCTCTGGCAAGCACATGGAGGGCTGTGCGGCCCTTCAAAGAAATGCCACCCCACACCATTACTGACCCACTGCCAAACCGGTCGTGCTGAAGGATGTTGCAGGCAGCAGATCGCTCTCCACGGTGTCTCCAGACACTGTCACGTCTGTCACATGTGCTCAGTGTGAACCTGCTTTCCAGTGGCGAGTTTGCCAATTCTGGTGTTCTGTGGCAAATGCCAAGCATCCTGCACAGTGTTAGGCTGTGAGCACAACCCCCATCTGTGGACGTCGGGCCCTCATACCACCCTCATGGAGTCAGTTCTAACCGTTTGTGCAGACATGCACATTTGTGGCCTGCTGGAGGTCATTTTGCAGGGCTCTGGCAGTGCTCCTCCTGTTGCTTCTTGCACAAAAGCGGAGGTAGCGGTCCTGCTGCTGGGTTGTTGCCCTCCTAAGGCCCACTCCATCTCTCCTGGTGTACTGGCCTGTCTCCTGGTAGCGTCTCCAGCCTCTGGACACTACACTGACAGACACAGCAAACCTCCTTGCCACAGCTCTCACTGATGTGCCATCCTGGATGAACTGCACTACCTAAGCATCTTCTGTGGGTTGTAGAGTCCGTCTCATGCTACCATGAGTGTGAAAGCACAACCAACATTGAAAAGTGACCAAAACATCAGCCAGAAAGCACTGGTACTGAGATGTGGTCTGTGGTCCCCACCTGCAGAATTACTCCTTTACTGAGGGTGTCTTGATAATTGCCAATAATTTCCATCTATTGTCTATTCCATTTGCACATCAGCATGTGAAATTGATTGTTAATCAGTGTTGTTTCCTAAGTGGACAGTTTGATTTCAGAGAAGTTTGATTTACTTGGAGTTATATTCTGTTGTTTAAGTGTTCCCTTTATTTTTTTGAGCAGTGTATATAAAAAAATTACTGCAGCTTTAATGCTATTTATTACATCTCAGGTAATTTTGTGACTAACTATACAGCATCAAAAATACCAAAAAGCTTAAATCGCCAATGGAAGCCGATAGCACTAGTGAGAACATGGCATAAGCGTAATTTAAAGGAAGAGGAGGACATTATTCACTCCAGTTTCCTGCGGCCCCTCGGGAGTATAGGTTGCTGCACAGTAGTCTGCATTCTGTGTAAAACAGGAAAAAACACTTTCTTAGAGGGATGAGGGCAGCGCGGTGGTCAGTAGTAGCACTCTGTCAGTTGAGGATTGCTCCTAATATCTGGTTGTGTTTCCTGAGAAGAGGAGACCCCACCCAAGAGGAGACCCCACCCAAGAGGAGACCCACCCAAGAGGAGACCCACCCGAAGAGGAGACCCCACCGAAGAGGAGACCCACCGAAGAGGAGACCAAACCGAAGAGGAGACCCCACCGAAGAGGAGACCCCACCGAAGAGGAGACCCACCAAAGAGGAGACCCAAGAGGAGACCCACCGAAGAGGAGACCCAAGAGGAGACCCACCGAAGAGGAGACCCCACCGAAGAGGAGACCCCACTGAAGAGGAGACCAAACCGAAGAGGAGACCCCACCGAAGAGGAGACCCACCGAAGAGGAGACCCAAGAGGAGACCCCACCGAAGAGGAGACCCCACCGAAGAGGAGACCCACCGAAGAGGAGACCCACCGAAGAGGAGACCCAAGAGGAGACCCCACCCAAGAGGAGACCCCACCCAAGAGGAGACCCACCCAAGAGGAGACCCACCCAAGAGGAGACCCAAGAGGAGACCCACCGAAGAGGAGACCCAAGAGGAGACCCACCGAAGAGGAGACCCCACCGAAGAGGAGACCCCACCGAAGAGGAAACCCCACCGAAGAGGAGACCCCACCGAAGAGGAGACCCACCGAAGAGGAGACCCACCGAAGAGGAGACCCAAGAGGAGACCCCACCCAAGAGGAGACCCCACCCAAGAGGAGACCCACCCAAGAGGAGACCCCACCCAAGAGGAGACCCCACCGAAGAGGAGACCCCACCGAAGAGGAGACCCCACCGAAGAGGAGATCCACTGAAGAGGAGACCCCACCGAAGAGGAGACCCAAGAGGAGACCCCACCGAAGAGGAGACCCCACCGAAGAGGAGACCCACCGAAGAGGAGACCCCACCGAAGAGGAGACCCACCGAAGAGGAGACCCCACCGAAGAGGAGACCCACCGAAGAGGAGACCCAAGAGGAGACCCCACCGAAGAGGAAACCCCACCGAAGAAGAGACCCCACCGAAGAGGAGAACCACCGAAGAGGAGACCCCACCGAAGAGGAGACCCCACCGAAGAGGAGACCCAGGAGGAGACCCCACCGAAGAGGAGACCCCACCGAAGAGAAGACCCCACCGAAGAGGAGACCCACCGAAGAGGAGACCCCACCGAAGAGGAGACCCCACCGAAGAGGAGACCCAAGAGGAGACCCCACCGAAGAGAAGACCCACCGAAGAGGAGACCCCACCGAAGAGGAGACCCAAGAGGAGACCCCACCGAAGAGGAGACCCCACCGAAGAGGAGACCCCACCGAAGAGGAGACCCAAGAGGAGACCCCACCGAAGAGGAGACCCACCAAAGAGGAGACCCACCAAAGAGGAGACCCCACCGAAGAGGAGACCCCACCGAAGAGGAGACCCAAGAGGAGACCCCACCGAAGAGGAGACCCAAAAGGAGACCCCACCGAAGAGGAGACCCCACCGAAGAGGAGACCCACCGAAGAGGAGACCCACCGAAGAGGAGACCCACCGAAGAGGAGACCCCACCGAAGAGGAGACCCACCGAAGAGGAAGCCACACCGAAGAGGAGACCCAAGAGGAGACCCAACCGAAGAGGAGACCCAAAAGGAGACCCCACCGAAGAGGAGACCCCACCGAAGAGGAGACCCACCGAAGAGGAGACCCCACCGAAGAGGAGACCCACCGAAGAGGAAGCCCCACCGAAGAGGAGACCCAAGAGGAGACCCAACCGAAGAGGAGACCCCACCGAAGAGGAGACCCACCGAAGAGGAGACCCCACCAAAGAGGAGACCCAAGAGGAGACCCCACCGAAGAGGAGACCCCACCGAAGAGGAGACCCAAGAGGAGACCTCAACGAAGAGGAGACCCCACCAAAGAGGAGACCCAAGAGGAGACCCCACCGAAGAGGAGACCCCACCGAAGAGGAGACCCAAGAGGAGACCTCAACGAAGAGGAGACCCCACCGAAGAGGAGACCCCACCGAAGAGGAGACCCACCGAAGAGGAGACCCCACCGAAGAGGAGACCCAAGAGGAGACCCACCGAAGAGGAGACCCCACCGAAGAGGAGACCCCACCGAAGAGGAGACCCACCGAAGAGGAGACCCCACCGAAGAGGAGACCCCACCGAAGAGGAGACCCACCGAAGAGGAGACCCCACCGAAGAGGAGACCCAAGAGGAGACCCACCGAAGGGGAGACCCCACCGAAGAGGAGACCCCACCGAAGTGGAGACCCAAGAGGAGGCCCACCAAAGAGGATACCCAAGAGGAGACCCACTGAAGAGGAGACCCAAGAGGAGACCCACCGAAGAGGAGACCCCACCGAAGAGGAGACCCACCGAAGAGGAAACCCAAGAGGAGACCCACCGAAGAGGAGACCCAAGAGGAGACCCACCAAAGAGGATACCCAAGAGGAGACCCACCGAAGAGGAGACCCAAGAGGAGACCCACCGAAGAGGAGACCCCACCGATGAGGAGATCCCACCAAAGAGGAGACCCAAGAGGAGACCCACCGAAGAGGAGACCCCACCGAAGAGGAGACCCCACCGAAGAGGAGACCCACCGAAGAGGAGACCCCACTGAAGAGGAGACCCCACCGAAGAGGAGACCCACCGAAGAGGAGACCCCACTGAAGAGGAGACCCACCGAAGAGGAGACCCAAGAGGAGACCCACCGAAGGGGAGACCCCACCGAAGAGGAGACCCCACCGAAGAGGAGACCCACCGAAGAGGAGACCCCATCGAAGAGGAGACCCAAGAAGAGACCCACCGAAGAGGAGACCCCACCGAAGAGGAGACCCCACCGAAGAGGAGACCCCACCGAAGAGGAGACCCACCGAAGAGGAGACCCACAAAGGAGACCGAAGAGGAGGCCCACCGAAGAGGAGACCCACCGAAGAGGAGACCCACCGAAGAGGAGACCCACCGAAGAGGAGACCCAAGAGGAGACCTACCGAAGAGGAGACCCACCGAAGAGCAGACCCACCGAAGAGGAGACCCACCGAAGAGGAAACCCAAGAGGAGACCCACCGAAGAGGAGCCCCACCGAAGAGGAGCCCCACCGAAGAGGAGAACCACCGAAGAGGAGACCGAAGGGGAGACCCACCGAAGAGGAAACCTAAGAGGAGACCGAAGAGGACAGACCTGCACCTTAAGATCCCTAGGGGGAAAGGGATGGCCCAAGGCCAGAAAAGACATCAATCGATCCTACAACAAAAAGGAAGAAGCAGAACCAGAACAAAGTCCGCCATTACATCAACCGGTATTTGAGAGGAAAGAGGAACATCATGTGGACCATCCTGCTGGGACCTCTCTGCCGATAACATCATACGGCAATACCGGCTGGTAAGTATAAATCCAACAAAGTAATTATAGCAGGATAGTAGTAATATAGTGGCAGTATGTCAGTATTAGTGTAATTTGAGTAATAATACTAGTGATAATAGTAAGAAAGTAATAAAATAACAGTAGTAATAGTAGTAGGTAGAATAGCAGTGTGATCCAGGGTTCTAGGACTGATCGCCTTTTCTCGGGGTCAAGAAGGAATTTTTCCGCTGTGACACAAATTGGCTGAAGGTGTCCTGAGGTTTTTGCCTTCTTTTGGATCAACACTCTAGGTATAGGGTAGTATTAGTAGCAATAGGAAAGAAGAATAATACCGTAATAAGATAGCACAATGTTAATAATAACCATATCAAATAGTTAGATTTATACAAACAAATTAAAATAACTCCAGTAGTACAATAATTAGTGTAATATTTAACTTGTAATAACATTATTAGGTTTGATCCAGGGTCCTAGGACTGATCGCCTTTTCCCGGGGTCAAGAAGGAATTTTTCCCGTGACACAAATTGGCGTTAGGTGTTCTGGGGTTTTTGCCTTCTTCTGGATCAACAGCTTTAGGCATAGGGATTTTAGTAATACCATTATTAGAATCACAAGATTAATAAAAAAATTAGAATTTATTTTTTTTAATTAGTTTTATAACAGTTATAATTAATTGGATTAATGCAAAAATAATAAATAGTAAAAATGGTGGTAATAATAAAAAAAAATAGTCCCAGTTACTAAGTTAGTGTAGTGTTAGTGTAGGGACCCATCTGAAGAGGTCGCCTTGACGTTGGCAGATGGGCTCGCACAATTTGCTCAAAATGTGCGCTAAGAACCTCATATTTCTATGTACAGAAGATCTAGCAGTAATTCCATTCAGGAGATAGATATCTGTGTACACACACACTTTGTTATATACTTTTGTGCAGCACACAGGGCAGGTATACAGGTACAGGGCGAGAGGAGACCCACCGAAGAGGAGACCCACCGAAGAGGAGACCCCACCGAAGAGGAGACCCCACCGAAGAGGAGACCCCACCGAAGAGGAGACTCCACCGAAGAGGAGACCCACCGAAGAGGAGACCCCACCGAAGAGGAGACCCACCGAAGAGGAGACCCAAGAGGAGACCTACCGAAGAGGAGACCCTCCGAAGAGGAGACCCACCGAAGAGGAGACCCACCGAAGAGGAGAACCACCGAAGAGGAAACCGAAGAGGAGACCGAAGAGGACAGAACTGCACCTTAAGATCCCTAGGGGGAAAGGGATGGCCAAAGGCCAGAAAAGACAACAATCGATCCTACAACAAAAAGGAAGAAGCAGAACCAGAACAAAGTCCGCCATTACATCAACCGGTATTTGAGAGGAAAGAGGAACATCATGTGGACCATCCTGCTGGGACCTCTCTGCCGATAACATCATACAGCAATACCGGCTGGTAAGTATAAATCCACCAAAGTAATAATAGCAGGATAGTAGTAATATAGTGGCAGTATATCAGTATTAGTGTAATTTGAGTAATAATACTAGTGATAATAGTAAGAAAGTAATAAAATAACAGTAGTAATAGTAGTAGGTAGAATAGCAGTGTGATCCAAGGTTCTAGGACTGATCGCCTTTTCTCGGGGTCAAGAAGGAATTTTTCCGCTGTGACACAAATTGGCTGAAGGTGTCCTGAGGTTTTTGCCTTCTTTTGGATCAACACTCTAGGTATAGGGTAGTATTAGTAGCAATAGGAAAGAAGACTAATACCGTAATAAGATAGCAGGTTATTATTGAGCTCCTAGATTGGGCAGAGGAGCTCAGTCTTCAGCAGGAGCTGGCCGAGGAGAGCAGAGCAACTTGCATGGGGCTACTGCACAAGAAGTAACTAAAAAGGTGGAGATTAACCCGGAGACGTGGTGCCCAGACTGTGATCTGCTGTGCAGGCTGCATAGACGATGCCTCCTAGGACCCGAACTTCACCCCTAACAGGCACAGCAGAGCTCGGACGGCTGCAAGTGAACGGAGAGCGGCTGATTAGTAACTGCTGTGTCTCCTGCAGCTCAGATAAGAGCCGTACAGAGCGGGGGCTCAGTAATGATGAATACGGGAAGTGTCCGCCCCTCACATGTCCTATATGCGGCCTCCAGAGGTAAAGTCTCCCCTGTAACCAGCGCCTTCTCTCACCTTCTCTGCTGGCATGCTCCATTGCTTAAAGGGGATGTCTGAAGAAAACAAGTTATCACTTATCCACAGGCTCGGTAATCACTTACTGATTGTGGGGTCTGACCGCTGCGAACCATTGTCTGATCGGGAAGGAGTGGAAAGTCAGGGATCAACTGCAGCTCCATTCATTCTCTATGGGGCTCCAGAAAAGCCGAGCTCAGGGCTTGAATGCCACATAGGGAAGGAATGGAGCGGATCCTGGAGTAATAACATGTCCTCCTCTCCTCAGCTTTCTGTCTGTGTAAGTGGCTCAGCCCTTGTCTCCCTTTCTCACTGGCTTCTGTACTGGTCCCTGTAGACTTTCTCCTATGAGGAAGAGGAAACCCCTCTGCCCTCCTGCTCTCAGTCCTCTGCGGCTTTTCCCCATCGCTCAATGCAGCCATTATATGTAATAAGGATCATTCTTGTCCGGCTTTCATTCCGCCCAGCTGACAAGATAATAAACATGTGAGGTGGAAGGTTCACAATTATTAGATGTGTTGTGAAAAGTCTCCACAGCAAATTCAGAGAAAACTGCAGGGTGACCGCTTGTGAAACCAGCACAAAATCCAGCGGACAGCGCCTCCCTGCCCCCCGCCGGTCTCTGTATCCTGGCATTCAGCTATTCCATTTGGTGCTTATTCAGGGAGGAAAACAAAAATGTGATGTTCTTACACAGACGCCTGAAGACGCGACGTTCGCTGCTGTGACGCCCAGCTGAGCTTGGTATCACAGATCCTAGAAGTGTGCATTGATGGATTCCTCCACAAGACGCCCTCATAAGCATTCACACACCTCCACCTTCCACCTCAGACCACCAGAGGGAGCCCGCTAGGGATATATAAAGGGAAGGTGGAGCCAGGCAGCCCAGAAAGTGATTCAGCAGTTTCCTGCTCAGACACAGAAGGACTCAGTGCAGTCGAGCCAGAGCCTAGGAGTTCCTGCAGAAAGAGTTCAGTACAGTCTGTAGAGTGATTCCAGACTAGAACTCAGCTCAGGATAGAGAGCTAGGAGTGTGCCGACGCTCTGAGAGCGGCGAAGAAGAGCAGTGTCCCGGCTGCAGTGTGTGTTGCCTAGTGAGGGCCCGAGCGGGACCAAAGGTGAGTGGAGAGTGAGTACATAGGGGGCAGAGGAGCTTAATTAGCTCACCCCGAAGAATTTACCGGACACCAGGTCCGAAGCTTAGCGGGATCTCTACGACCCAGTAAGGCATAACCGGAATCCCTGGAGAACTACAGGTCCCAGGATCGCTAGAGTGCTGATATGTAACAGAGCCGGGAGACACATAGGCCCCGCAAGCTGAGGAGCGTGTACTCCAAGAAAAAGCCCTACCACAAGGTCAGCCAGCGCAAGACAGAGACAAAGTTAGGCCTAGCTCCAGGCAGGTCAGAAACTTACTACGCAGAGGCAAGAAACAGGAAGCCCTACACCCGCTCATGGGGGAGGATCCTGATATGCACCCTTCACCCTACAGTGCTCCGGGATGTGCCTGACTTTCCATCAGTAAAAGGTACTGAAGTGACTACCGTGTCCGTCCCCGTTCTTGCTCTGACCCGGCTGGGTCTCGCCTGTCCTGCATTCCCCTTGCATACGCTGCCCTGAGGCCTAGCTCCGCCTGTGGGGAGCTATACCATCGAGCAACCTTATCACCGGCCTCAGTGGACTGCTGCAGCGCTGGTGATTATCATCAGAAACCACAGGTGGCGTCACGAACGTTCATAAAATTAACAAACAACCACCCTTTTAAAGAGTGACCCCAGGGTACGGGCCTGGGAGCCGACCACCGCGACATCCCCAAGGCCAGGCAAAGGCCAGGGTACCGAGTCATCCCCATCCCCTGGGCTGGTCACTGCTTTTCATCATCCATGTTGGGCTGTTGTACGACGTGTGGACTACTCTGCTTGTTGGATTCTTGCATTACCACAAACACTGCCTTTATTTTGTGATTTCTGTGCCGCTTCCCATTTCTATTGGCAGCGTGATATACCAGCACATGAGGGCTGCCACAATCATGTGTCAATAGGTTATTGATGGAGGCCGTGATACAGAGACTGTCCTGGACCAGGGAGGAGTTGGTACAGAAGCACCTAGAGAGGAGGGTACAGGGGCTTCATTTCAATTTTAAAACTTAGCTGGATTGTGTTTAGCTACAAGAATGGAAAGAAAAATAGAAAAAAAAAAATGAAGAGTTTATTATTTGGCAAAATCGTCCATCAGAGGTTTGGCCACTACCAAAAAGTTTTTGATGAACTTACAGTAGCAGCTGGCAAAACCCAAAAAAATTTGTAATGCCTTTAAGTCCTGAATATTATACCAATCCAGTACCGTCCGGACTTTTGCCAGATCCATGCAAAAACAGTGAATAATAAGAAATAACCCAAAAAAGGGACCTCCTGATGGAGAACATAAATTATTTGTCAAACCAGAGAAATGTATTATCTTTGAGTATCTGTAAGACCTGCCTGACATGTACCTGATGTGATACGAGGTGAAAAAATTAGACTGTGGGGACCCCCAACGAAACCCCGACGCTCAGCCCCCCTACCGCCACCCCTTCCTTAACAATACAATAATGTAACTCTTACAACTGGATGGGTGAGGATCAGTCACAGCTAGTGTTGAGCGATACCTTCCGATATCGGGAAATATCGGATCGGATTGGATCGGACCGATACCGAAAAAGTATCGGATATCGCCGATTCCGATACCGGAAACCAATGCAAGTCAATGGGACAGAAATATCGGAATGAAAATAAACCCTTTCTTTCCTTGTAGGTTAATTCTACATGGAGGAAAACAACTAAGAATAATGTAGAATGTATTGGGGGAGGTGGGGGAGACAATAAAGGCATAGAGGTTTAGCCCAATCAAATGGAATAGCAGGAATTAATATTTTTTTTTAAGACGTTCTGAGTTACGGAAATATTGACTATGTTAAGTATTTTTATATTTTGTCAGATATTTATGTTTCACTACTTCCATGCTCTTCACCTTCTTTTTTACTTCTCCCACACTTTCTCCTTCATCATCCTCAGCATCTTTTTCATCCACTTCTTCTTCACCTTCTTCATTTTCTTCTTCTTCACCTTCTTCGTATTATTCTTTTTTTTTACATTCTTCATATTCTACTTCTTCATCTTCTTCATCTTCTTCTTCTTCATCATATTCTTATTTGTGGCAGGCATTCCTGTAGTTGTTATCTATAAAAGGTTGGACATTACACCCTTCGTTCTGCCCGTCACAAAAGATTTACAACAGGATTTGTCCGCGTTCAGTTTGGCCTGCAGCAGCAGGTCTTTTCCAGGGGCACCACGAGGAGGAACGGACTCACCCCCATACACTGCTTAGTCATCTTCTGCTTATAATTTAGATATTATCTTTTGCTCTGATTTTTAGTCTTATGCTTAATGTTCTTCCGCTTTTTGTTCTGCAGCTTCTTGTATTTCTGCTTCTTGGTTTTCTGTCTCTTGTTCTTCTGTATCTTGGTGCTTGTCTTCTCTTTTTTGTCCTCTTGGTCAACTTCTTCAGGGTCATCTTCTTGGTCTTCTTCGGGGTGGTCTTCAGGGTTGTCGTCTTCGGGGGTCCTAGTCTTCGGGGTCCTCGTCTTCTTCGGGTTGGTCTTCTGGGTCCTCGTCTTCGGGGTCCTCGTCTTCTTCGGGGTGGTCTTCAGGGTCCTCGTCTTCTTCGGGGTGGTCTTCAGGGTCCTCGTCTTCAGGGTCGTCGTCTTCGGGGTCCTCGTCTTCTTAGGGTTGGTCTTCAGGGTCCTCGTCTTCAGGGTCCTCGTCAGGGAGATCTAGAGTGATTACCAAGAACCATTTCAAAAAGCTTGAACTTGGAAATGTAGCAGAAGGTACAAGAAAGCTGAGGAACTACCGAGGACCAGCTGACGGTACTGGAACCCGGATGGGTAGCAGAAGGTACAAGAGCCAATGGAACTACCGAAGACCAGCTGACGGTACTGGAACTCGGTTACTAAACAGGAGGTACCTGTGCCAGAAAGCACTACCAAGGACCAGCAGACGTTGGTGGAACTTGGATACCGAGAAGGAGGCACCTAATCCAAAGGCACTGCCGAGAACCAGCTGACGGTACTGGAACCCGGATGGGTAGCAGAAGGTACCCATGTAAAAAAAAGTTCAAGGCCGCGAGCCGGCCGCAGTTACCAAAACCCACAGTCCTACAGGGGGTGCTTGTCCTATTGGCACTATGGAACCAGCCTTCATTGCCAGATCCCGCAGCCCACATAGGAGTCACCTAAACTGCAGGCACCATAGAGTCGGCTAACCCGACCGCAACACGACAGGACAACGCATTGGAGGCAAAATGACGTTGACACTACCCGGAAACAGCTGGCGTGCTGGAACCAGGCTGGGCAGGAGGGAGTACCCGTGCCAAAGTCACTGCCGAGAACCAGCTGACGGTACTGGAACCCGGATGGGTAGTAGAAGGTACAAGAGCAAATGGAACTACCGAGGACCAGCTGACGGTACTGGAACCCGGATGGGTAGCAGAAGGTACAAGAGCCAATGGAACTGCCGAAGACCAGCTGACGGTACTGGAACTCGGTTACTAAGCAGGAGGTACCTGTGCCAGAAAGCACTACCAAGGACCAGCAGACGTTGGTGGAACTTGGATACCGAGAAGGAGGCACCTAATCCAAAGGCACTGCCGAGAACCAGCTGACGGTACTGGAACCCGGATGGGTAGCAGAAGGTACCCATGTAAAAAAAAGTTCAAGGCCGCAAGCCGGCCGCAGTTACCAAAACCCACAGTCCTACAGGGGGTGCTTGTCCTATTAGCACTATGGAACCAGCCTTCATTGCCAGATCCCGCAGCCCACATAGGAGTCACCTAAACTGCAGGCACCATAGAGTCGGCTAACCCGACCGCAACACGACAGGACAACGCATTGGAGGCAAAGTGACGTTGACACTACCCGGAAACAGCTGGCGTGCTGGAACCAGGCTGGGCAGGAGGGAGTACCCGTGCCAAAGTCACTGCCGAGAACCAGCTGACGGTACTGGAACCCGGATGGGTAGTAGAAGGTACAAGAGCAAATGGAACTACCGAGAACCAGCTGGCGGTGCTGGAACCCAGGGTAAATACTAAAAACAGAGTGGAGCCAGAGGTGTAATTGGAGCAAGTTTTAAATCCGTAGTACAGTGGATGTGGACAAAGCAGGAGAATTTGCCGGACACACAGCTGGGGATCAGCTGACGTTACTGAACCCCAATAACACTGGAGCAAGCGTTGACTGTGCAGACGGCACTTCTGAGCAGCAACTAGCGGTATTGGAGCCCAGGGTAAATACTAAAAACAGAGGAGCCAGAGGTGTATTTGGAGGAGGTTTTAAATCCGTAGTACAGTGGATGTGGACAAAGCAGGAGAATTTGCCGGACACACAGCTGGGGATCAGCTGACGTTACTGAACCCCAATAACACTGGAGCAAGTGTTGACTGTGCAGACGGCACTTCTGAGCAGCAACTAGCGGTATTGGAGCCCAGGGTAAATACTAAAAACAGAGGAGCCAGAGGTGTATTTGGAGGAGGTTTTAAATCCGTAGTACAGTGGATGTGGACAAAGCAGGAGAATTTGCCGGACACACAGCTGGGGATCAGCTGACGTTACTGAACCCCAATAACACGGCAGCAAGTGTTGACTGTGCAGACGGCACTTCCGAGCGCCAACTGGTGGTGTTGGAGCTCAGGGATAATACTGAAAACAGAGGAGCCAGAGGTGTAATTGGAGCAACTTTAAAATCTGTAGTAGTGAGAATGTGGACAGAGCAGGAGAAATTGCCGTCCGCACAGCAGGGGAACAGCTGACGTTACTGAACCCCAATAACACGGCAGCAAGTGTTGACTGTGCAGACGGCACTTCCGAGCGCCAACTGGCGGTGTTGGAGCTCAGGGATAATACTGAAAACAGAGGAGCCAGAGGTGTAATTGGAGCAACTTTAAAATCTGTAGTAGTGAGAATTTGGACAGAGCAGGAGAAATTGCCGTCCGCACAGCAGGGGAACAGCTGACGTTACTGAACCCCAATAACACGGCAGCAAGTGCTGACTGTGCAGACGGCACTTCCGAGCGCCAACTGGCGGTGTTGGAGCTCAGGGATAATACTGAAAACAGAGGAGCCAGAGGTGTAATTGGAGCAACTTTAAAATCTGTAGTAGTGAGAATGTGGACAGAGCAGGAGAAATTGCCGTCCGCACAGCAGGGGAACAGCTGACGTTACTGAACCCCAATAACACGGCAGCAAGTGTTGACTGTGCAGACGGCACTTCCGAGCGCCAACTGGCGGTGTTGGAGCTCAGGGATAATACTGAAAACAGAGGAGTCAGAGGTGTAATTGGAGCAACTTTAAAATCTGTAGTAGTGAGAATGTGGACAGAGCAGGAGAAATTGCCGTCCGCACAGCAGGGGAACAGCTGACGTTACTGAACCCCAATAACACGGCAGCAAGTGTTGACTGTGCAGACGGCACTTCCAAGCGCCAACTGGCGGTGTTGGAGCTCAGGGATTACAGTTCAGGTGGTAGAAACATGAACACAACAGGAGACCTGGATACTGTTGCCAACCAATTATTTATTCTGGAAGAGGACTGGCAAATTCATGAGAGATCCAGGCCTTGTTCATTTTGAGAAAAGTAAGCCAGTCAACGTTATCGGAGGATAGTCGCATGCGACGGTCTGTTAGTACACCACCTGCGGCACTAAAGACGCGTTCCGATAATACACTAGCAGCAGGGCAAGCTAGCACCTCCAATGCATACTGACTAAGCTCTGGCCATGTATCCAGCTTACAGACCCAAAACTTGAAGGGAGAAGAGCCGTCTGGGAGTATACTAAGAGGGCAAGACATGTAGTCTGTCACCATCTGACGGAAACGTTGCCTCCTGCTGACTGGAGCCGTCTGTGATGGTGTAGACATTTGTGGCGGCGGGGACACAAAACTTTGCCACATTTCGGCCATACTGGTCTTGCCTTGTGCTGAGGCGCTGCTTCTGCTCCCTCTTTGTGCAGAGCTTCCTCCACTGCCTCGACGCACTGAGCTGCTTTGTAAAGCACTAGCAGCACTGCTCTCGGTTGGAATGGAGAACATGATGGAATGCACCAGTGCGTCTTGGTACTCCCGCATTTTACGCTCCCGGTTCAACGGTGTTATGAGGCTTTGTAAGTTGTCCCGGTAGCGAGGATCTAGGAGGGTGGACACCCAATAATCAGCCGTGTTGAGAATGTGGGCGATGCGGCGGTCGTTTCTCAGGCACTGCAGCATGAAATCAACCATGTGCTGCAGACTGGCAACTGGCCAAGAAACGCTGTCCCCTGCTTGAGGCGTGATCTCTGCCTGCTCTGCATCACCCCACCCTCGCTCTAGATCAGGGGTCTCAAACACGCGGCCCGCGGGCCGCATGCGGCCCCTGAGGCTGCTTTATGCGGCCCGCAGGCACAGACCCCTTGATGATCCCGACCAGGTCCAGGAGGAGCCGCCGACAGCAGCGCTGCATTGCCGCACAGAGACTGTCTCCCAGCACTGCATTTCCAATGCCAGCCGCCGGCCAATCAGAGGCCAGCAGCTGATATCTGCGTGTCGGCGCAGCGAGTATGACGTCATTGCCATATGCAGATGTCAGCTGCTGGCCTCTGATTGGCCGACGGCTGACATTGAAAATTCTGTGCTGGGAGACAGTCTCTGTGCGGCAATGCAGCGCTGCTGTCGGCGGCTCCTCCTGGACCAGGTCGGGATCGTCAAGGGGTCGGACTCTGTGGTGCCTGCGGGCCACATCTGCAGGAAGGCCGCCGAGGGAACGGAGAACAGGTGAGAATCATCTTTTTTTTTTTTTTATGTGTGTGTGTGAAGAACAGCACAGGGGGCACATAGCCACAAGAGGGGACCTGGATGGGGCACATAGCCACAGGATGGGGACCTGGATGGGGCACATAGCCACAAGAGGGGACCTGGATGGGGCACATAGCCACAGGATGGGGACCTGGATGGGGCACATAGCCACAAGAGGGGACCTGGATGGGGCACATAGCCACAAGATGGGGACCTGGATGGGGCACATAGCCACAAGATGGGGACCTGGATGGGGCACATAGCCACAGGATGGGGACCTGGATGGGGCACATTAGTACAAGATGGGGACTTGGATGGAGAACATTACTACAAGATGTTTGCCATTATTACTATATGATGCTAATTGTAAGACAATATTACTGAATGTGGCCAATTGGGGGAAACAAAATTGTAAAAATCAAAAAAATAAAAATAAAGCATGAAAAAATATTGTGCACTAAAAATGCTGTTTTATATGTAAACTAAAGTAAACACAAAAAAGTGCACGTTTATTATCGCCACATCCATAACGACCCAAGCCATAAAAAAATAAACACGGAAAAAATGTTCAAAAGGTGTATACAAAAAAAAATGGTATCACTAAAAATGTCACATTGAACAAAGAATGCGGCCCCCCAAATTCAAATTTTTTCCATGTGCGGCCCATATACCCAGCCGAGTTTGAGACCCCTGCTCTAGATACTGACTACTAGAGCATTGTGTACCTCCCTCCTCTGGACAGATGTCTTCCTCATCCATTGACTCCTCCTCATCCTCCTCACAAAGTGTCCCCTGCCTAGGCCTTTGTGAGGAACCACGTTGCGCAGACTGTAGAGAAGCAGATGGCATTTGTGACTCCTCATCCTCCACCTCTTCCAAAACCTCGTCCCTTAGTGCTTGCAGTGTTTTTTCAAGCAGGCAGATAAGGGGGATAGTCATGCTGACTAGTGCATCATCTGCACTCGCCATCCGCGTGGAATAATCGAAGGCACGCAAAACGTGGCAAATGTCCTTCATAGAGGCCCACTCAGTGGTGGTGAAGTGTGAATGGCGCGCACTGCGACTTGTTTGCGCCTGCTGCAGCTGGTACTCCATTACTGCTGCCTGCTGCTCACACAACCTCTCCAACATATGTAACGTTGAATTCCACCTGGTGGGTAGGTCACATATGATGCGATGTTCCGGAAGACGTAATCGGCGCTGCAGAGCTGCAATGCGTGATCTTGCATTGCTGGAACGCCGCAAGTGAGCGCACTCTATGCGGACCTTGTGAAGCAGTGCATCAAGATCCGGATAGTCCCTCAAAAAACTCTGCACGACCAAGTTGAGCACATGTGCCAGACATGGGATGTGAGTGAGGTTGCCTAGGCCCAGAGCTGCCACCAGATTTCGGCCATTGTCACACACTACCATGCCTGGCTGGAGATTCGCTGGCACAAACCACACGTCGCTCTGCTGCTTGATGGCATTCCAGAGCTCCTGCGCTGTGTGGCTTCGATTTCCCAAAGAAATTAATTTTAATACGGCCTGTTGACGTTTGGCCACGGCTGTGCTCATATTGGTCACCATAACAGGTAACCGTTCACGGGTCGATGTGGAGGTAGACCGTGACGGCTCCTGCAGCACTGATTCAGAGGAACTGGAGTATGAGGAGGAGTCAATGTGTACAGACTGGATTCCTGCAATCCTTGGAGTTGGCAGAACACGTACAGCGCCACTCTCAAGATCTGTACCCGGCTCCACAACATTTACCCAATGGGCAGTGAGGGAAAGGTATCGTTCCTGTCCATGCTTACTGGTCCACGCATCGGTGGTCAGGTGGACCTTGCTACTGACGGCGTTTTGTAGCGCATGTTTAATTTTTCCCTCCACATGATGTTGCAGGGCAGGGACGGCTTGCCTGCTGAAATAAAATCGGCTGGGCACGTTGTATTGTGGGACTGCCAATGCCATAAAGTTACGGAATGTGTCAGTCTCCACTAGCCTGAATGATAGCATTTCAAGGGCCAGTAGTTTAGCAATGCCAGCATTCAGAGCCTGTGCTCGGGGGTGGTTTGCCGAGTATGGGCGCCTTTTCTCCCATGCCTGTGCTAACGATGGCTGTAGACTGGCCTGGGAGTGTGAGGATGACTGGGAAAGTGGTGCTGTGGGTGGAATTACACTGTGTCTATGTACAACAGTGCCAGAGATTCTTCCATGGCGATCCTGTGAGGAAGCCGAACCAGCTGTGTGTGAGCTGGAGGAAGAGGCTACAACACGAGCTGAAGAGGTGGTAGGTGGCGCTGTAGGTTGGCCTAGGTCTTCAGTGTGTTTTTGTAACTCCACCACGTCCTTGGTCCGCACATGTTTCCACATATTTGTGGTATTGAGGTTGCTGACACTTTTCCCTCTTTTCACCTTCTGATTACACAGCTTGCATTTGACAAAGCAAATGTCATCTGCAACTGTGTCAAAAAAGGACCAGGCACTGCAAGTCTTGGGAGCGCCCGCTTTGGATTTTGGAAGAGCCAAGCTACTAATGGGTGCCGAAGTGGAGGCTACAGGCAACCAAGTCTGCCCCCTCCCTCTCCCTCCTTTTTGGGCTGTTCGGGGAATCTCTTCCTCAGAGCTGCTCCCACCACCTTCCTGTCCCTCACGCCATGATGGGTCAAGGACCTCATCGTCTACGCCACCCTCTTCAAACAACTGCTTCTCCTGGGTAGTCTCGACAGCACAGTACGCACCAGAAAGTGGCACCTGAGTCTCATCATCAGATGCGTACTGAGGTGTGCTGCTGACCATAGGCACTGGCCCACCCGCCTCTTCAGATTCAGAGAGACAAAACGGTTGCGCATCACTGCATACTACCTCTTCTTCAAATTCTCGAATTCTGCTTGGCTGGCCCCCTCTTTCCAAGCCAAGAGATTCAGAGAACAGAAGTAGAGATGGCTCCTGTCCAGGGCTCTCTGACTGCCTGGGCAATTTGGCAGGTGGTGAAGAGACAGATGGGTGCTCTTCAGTGCTCAGGACCTGAGAGGATCTGGAACTAATTGAAGTCGATGTGTTAGCTGCCATCCATCTGACAACAGCTTCAATTTGGTCCTCGCGCAGCAGTGGGGTACGGCTAGCTCCTACAAAGCTGCGCATAAAGGACTGTTCCCTGGTAAAACTGGGGGATGCTGAGTCACTGGTGCCCGCAGCAGGCACAGAATCCCCACGTCCTCTCCCTGCAGGCACAGAATCCTCACGTCCTCTCCCTGCAGAAACTCCACGCCCACGCCCACGCCCACGACCACATGCCTTACTCCCTGCCTTCTTCATCTTGGTAGACTGATAAAGATAGGCAGAAAAGTACTAAGGGCTTAGTGTGCTTATTCCTGAACAGCTGCTAACAGGTATAAGAAACACTAATTTTATAAAGTGTGGACTAGACTTTAATATGAGCTAATGTGGCCTACACAACTGTAAAGAGGAGTGTTTGGTGAACTTTATTTAGGTTTTTTTTGTCACAAAAAGACACTGGATGTGCCCAAAGATGTAATAACGATAGTATCACAAACTTTTTGTAGCTATTACAATGTAGGAAGGTAACCTACAAGGCAATAGATGAGGCTGCAAAAAATAGGCTAATACTAATCTGGCTGGGGCTGCAGGGCCCAATGCTGCAGAAAGGCTCCTCTAACTACTCCTATATAGTGTGTTTGGAACCAATTTAGCTGAATACGGATGGAACCACCACACTAATAGGAGAAATCAGGAAAAATTATGAATTGGCAAAAAAGGACAATGTATGAGGCAGTGACACACACTGAGTGCACTACAACCAGACGTGGTTGAAGCACACACTACAGGGTGAGCTGCACTCACACACCAGACCTTGCAGACAGCGGTGAACAGTACAGATGCAGAGCACTGTGCACTAGCGCTGCAAGACCAAAAAAATTTCTCTATCTACTCCTATATAGTGTGTTTGGAACCAATTTAGCTGAATACGGATGGAACCACCACACTAATAGGAGATATCAGGAAAAATTATGAATTGGCAAAAAAGGACAATGTATGAGGCAGTGACACACACTGAGTGCACTACAACCAGACGTGGCTGAAGCACACACTACAGCGTGAGCTGCACTCACACACAGAGACCTTGCAGAAAGCGGTGAACAGCACAGAGAACTGTGCACTAGCACTGCAAGGCACAGCGATTTATAAAGTAGCTTGGGTAAAGCAGAATAGACCAAATAGGTAGCTAAAACTGTCCCTCAGAACAACAGCGTCCTATCCCTAACTGAATTCACAGCAGAGTGAGCTCAAAATGGCGGCGGCGGCTTTTATAGTGCATCATGACATCATTTCAGCAGCCAATCACAGCCATGCCATTAGTTAAGATGCCTACATGCCTAACAGGATGTGCCCACACTTCTTAGGATCCTCATTGGCTGAATAAAATGAAAATGGCTCATTGCATTATGGGAACTTCCGATTCCGGTATACGATATTGCAAAAGTATCGGAATTAAGTATCGGAATTCCGATACCGCGAATATCGGCCAATACCCGATATTTCAGTATCGGAATGCTCAACACTAGTCACAGCTTTATTAACTCTTTAACTCATTCCATTAGAAAGGCATTTTATTTCCAAAAATAATTCCTCTTGTTGCAGCATGCCCTGTGTCTCCACACTGGCAAAGTTGGCCAACAAGAGTAACTTTCCAACATGTCCTATCTATTTCAGGCCACGGAGGATCCTGCATACTCGTATGCAGGACTCCGACTCCCACCCATCATCATTAACGCTTGCTCCACTCCGTCCTGGAGTCCTGACAGGAATATGTCCAGTCCAATATCCGTTAAATGAACACCGTCGGGCCATATGAGGCCAGCTTTATCTCCTTCCAGTTCTCGGTGTCTTATCACTACACCACCTCTTTCCTTTAAAAATCTTGCCATCCGAATATTTATTAGCCGCCTTGTCCGTTCGATGGCTGCACTGTCTCGCGCACCTCGCCATACCGCTCTCGGCACAATCTCTGACCATATTATAGTTCGTTTACTAAAAAATGCTCTGAAGCGCTCAGTGTATAGCTTCATTATTGCCATTAGTTCTGCGCTCTTGTAATGACCAAAGTCGTTTCCCCCAGCGTGTATAACTAAGATAACCGGACCTGTTGCTTCTCTCCCTATGTTGATTACCTCCATTAGTACCTGTGGCCAACGCAGGCCTCTAATACCTCTCCAGTTGAAATATGTGTCATGAAACCCCATATTCCTCCCGCCTGGGCGGACTGTCGCCCTTTTTTCTGCCCAGTATATGTACGAGTGGCCTATCACCCACACTGTTGGCTTATCGTCACCTGTAAAAGAAACAAACCACGTTAGGATAACAAGCCCGGTCTTATGTATCTCGCAAAACACGCGGATCGCCATCTGACTATCCTCTGCACTTCCGTTTCTGACAGTCCTGCTCTAGCTGCTTCCGTGGCCACTCCTATGCGGAATGAGTGTGTCCTGTAATCTTTGGGGTGGTTCCCTGCTGATGTTAGGCATTTATTAAATATAAATTGGAACTGGTATCTTGATAATGGCGTTCCATCAATGTGTGATAGGAAGAAATTACTTTGTGGCCTGATGGCTGTATGTGTTTTTACTATTGTTACCGGACACAGTGTACTGTTTGTGGGTTTTAGAAGCACCCAAGTGCCCTTGCCCGCTGGGTCTGTTTTGGATTTGCGTATGCGTAGACGCATTGCATTATTGGCTATGACTACGTCCTGGTGTAATAAGCCTCCACTGGTGGTGATTTTGGATCGAGGGACTAATTCGCTTATGCGTAGCGCCCCGAAAAAGGCGATCACAAATGCAGTAGACAGTAGTGTTGCTTCAAATTGTGAGTGGCATGTTAATGGTATTAGGGATATGATTTTTGAGAGCAGATTTAGTGACACGGGATGTCTGCACTCCGGACTTGGCTGACCTCTTTTCCACCCTTTTAAGGCTTGACTGATGATGAATCTTTTTGTCACATCTCCCCAATTCAGTAGTTGGAAATGAAATGCTACTCCGGTCCGCCACTGCTGCGCTGACGCCCCTGATATGCCCCTCATCATTAGCTGGTGGAGAAATTCTATGGTTACATCTAGTCTGGCTTGTTCACATTGGTCAACCAGTCTGCCTGCTACTAGTCGTGTCCAGTCTTTCCATGCCTTACCGTATGCTTTCCACGTTGACGGGGCGACTGACGCTCTGATTAATGGCATCAGCTGTTCGCCACTAGATCCCATAGGGAGGGTGGGCAACTGGTGCCCGACGGGTGGGCGTTGGGGAGGAGCTCTCTGAAAACCTGCCAATTGAATTGCGATAAAGCATTAGCAGCAGCGTTAGATCCCCCCCTCCACATTGTGGCTAGCGCGGACCCATACATTGTGTTTTAGGCACAGGAATGCTAGCCGGCGTAGTAGGCCTAGCACTGGGAGAAACAATGATGCCATCTTATTAATGCAGTGCGCTAGGCTGGTGTTATTTGTTATGAAGCGTATATTTTTGTTCGCTAGGTACGTGCCCCATATTTCTTTGGCTACCACTATTGGGAAGAGTTCCAGGAGTGTCTGGTTTTTTGTTAACCCTTGTTCAGACCAATACGGAGGCCATAAGCCTGTGCACCACTGGTTATCTAGTATCGCTTCATATCCGCCCACTTCTGCTGCCCCGGTGAATAATGTTAGTTCAATGTTGGACTGTTCTGCTGACATAAATAACGTGTGACCATTGAATGATTGTAAGAAGGTTTTCCACACCTCTAAGTCCGCCCGAAGCTGCCTGCTGATTCTGATTCTATGACTCGGTTTTAATGCACGTTTTGTTGCAAAGGATAAACGATGAGAAAAAACCCTTCCGACTGGCATCACCTGGCTCGCGAACACGAGGAGGCCTAGTAACACTTGCATCTGTTGTAGTGTTACTTTCCGTACTGTGCAAAATCCCTCGAGGTGTAGTGTTTTTTGTATTTTTTCTGTTGGGAGGTGGGATAACCTTGCTGTGGTGTCGATTTCGATGCCTAAGAACGATAGCTTTGTTGTGGGGCCTATGGTTTTTGTAGGGCATAATGGGACTCTGAACCGTCGAGAGATGTTTGTGAATTCGTTAAGTAATGATTGGCATTGATTTGAGTCTTTGGGTCCGACGAATAGGAAGTCATCTAGGTAATGTGTGACGGACCTATTGCCGGTTTCGTACCTCAACACCCATTCTAGGAAGGAACTGAATAGTTCGATGTAATAACAAGATATTGAACAACCCATTGGGAGGCAAGTGTCGTAGAAGTATTCATTGTCCACTTGGCATCCCAGCAGGTGGTAGCAATCTGGGTGCACCGGTAGTAGGCGAAAGGCGGATTCTATGTCGGATTTAGCGAGCAGCGCTCCGGGCCCCGCATCGCGTACTAACATTACTGCTCTGTCGAACGACGCGTAGGAGACCGAGGCGTCTTCAGACGAAATACCGTCATTTACAGACTCTCCTTTTGGGTAAGATAAATGATGGATAAGCCGGAATGAACCTGGCTCTTTTTTGGGGATTATTCCCAGAGGGGAAACTCTAAGGTTACTGAATGGTGGTGCTGGGAAAGGGCCCGCCACTCTGCCTAGAGCTACTTCTTTTTGTATTTTTTGCCTAAGTATTTCAGGGTGCTCTTTTGCAGATTTAAGGTTATTTGCAAAGGTGGGCGATTTATTAAGTTTGAAAGGGATGAAAAAAAACGTATGTGAAACCAAAACGTAACTGTCCCGCTGCGTCTTTCTTAGGATATTGGTCTAGCCAGGGGCCCATCGCGTTTACGCTCACCGGGGTCCTTGGATTCTGACTGTGGGAGTTTAATTGATCATTTGCTTGCGGGACGAGAACATCTTGCCGCGGGGTAGGCTGCACCGCAGGCTGAGCATTCATGTTTGTATCTGCATAAGGCGTAGAAACGACAGTGTCCCTCATTGTACTGCCAGCAGGCCCCTAGTCTACGTACTACCACTGAATTTTGGCCTGCTGTTGTCTGTTGTCCTGTAGCCGTTGTTGGAAAGGGATGGTGTTTCTGTGACAGCATTAATCGCAACCATACGTCTGTAGCTTTTACCCCCCCAGCCTAGCTGTGGTTGCAGGGCCAACTGCCTCCGGAACTCTTCATCGTAGCGCCACCATGCTGAACCGCCGTGGGCTTTGTACAAGTTATACACCGTATCCTGGTATATGAATAGTTCTGAGCAGCATTCCGGATGCTTTTGGCCCATGATGCAACCCAGCACAGAAAACGCCTGTAACCAGTTACTCATCGTCATTGCAACCTTTTGTCTGTTTCTGTCGAATGGTTTGGCGGCTATCCTTTTCTCTTTGTCTATAGTATGTTGGTCAGCGGTTACAAGTGACCAAATGTCGATGTAGTCATTATTCCATATTTTAATTCTGGTTTCCTCGTCTATGTGTGAGCCCAATGGGCTTATCCCTCAAAAGAATGCGTCCTTGTGTACGCTGGCTAATGGTGGAGTTGTTTTAGTAGAATTATGTATAGCGCCTGGTGGCACGGATAGTTGTTTGACTATGGCCTTAAGGGCCGCTATTAAGTTGGTGTTACTATTTCCCATTTCAGTTATACTTATATTGCACACACCCATTCCTGCGGCTGGAGGAGGGACTCCGATGTGTGGAGGGACTCTGACACCTGTCTCGCTCGGGGTGAGCGGCGTGCCTCTGCTCGTAGACCTGCGTGAAATCGTTGTATTGTGCAGACTGTAAGCTCTGGAGGGTGTCATTGTATCGTTTCTGTCCCCCGGAGGACGGGATCGGTGCAAGCGGCTGTTGGGGCTCGACGATGCGCTCGACATCTCTGATGCAGAGGATGGTGAGCGCCACCTTGAGGACCGCGACCTGTGACCCCTCCTGTGGGATGCCGATCTCCGCTTTGCTTGTGACGACCGCTTCCTTCGCCGGTGACTTGTGTGCGATGGCGTAGATCTGTCGTCGGAGGAACTACAGCGAGTTCGCCTAGAGTGAGTACGCCTGGAGTCTCTGTGTCCCTGAGGGTGTATGGGGGGTTCTGCGCAGTTTACATGTGTCCCGCCGGGACATGTCGGTGCTATTTGTGGCCAGGGCGATGATATAGCAGTGTCAAGCGCGTGCGTCGCTGCGCTATTATAGGGGTATATGGGGGAGGCGAGGATGGTCGCTGAAGTGTTTAGGCTCCGCATCGTGTCCATCAGGGGGGTATTGATACTGTGACTGGGCGCTGGATGGGCTGCGGTGATTACAGGGGCCGCAATGTCCCCTGGATGTGTAGTGTCACGTGTTCTGTTTTGGGAACTTTTTCTTTTATTTTTAATAGGAGTTTTTCTGTGGGGGATTGTTTGGGGGGGAGGCAGAGCACAGCCCCCGGCAGAGGATTCTGCTCTGCCACAGCCCCTGCTGTGTGTTGAGGGGGCGGGGAATGGTTACTAAGTGGCCCACAGCTTCTTCTGTGAGGCTGCGGGGTGGTGTGCCTAAAGCGCTCTGGAGGACGGGAGTGCCTGCTGGACCTCCGCCCTCCAGGGCGCTCCTCGGCAGGATGCGGGACGGGAGTGTTAACGGGGGTGGGGAACAACAGGCTCTATGCTGTCTCCAGCGCCGGCGGCAGGCAGGAGACCTGAATCCCCTCTGAGCCCGCCGCCGACATGGAAGACAGCCCGCATTCGTTTATTAGTGCAGCGGAGCCTTGCGCCCGCTGTGAGTGAGGCGCAGGGTCCACCGCCGCACTAGCTTCAGCTTCCTGCTCCGCCCCGCAGCTTTCTGGACTGGGGTGCGTGACCTGCGGGGTCACGTGGGGCGGACATGCGCCCCGCACATGCGCATCGAGCGCTTCCTGCCCTCCAGCTCCGCCTCCCCCAACATGCCTCTCCGGCCTAGTGGAGTCGCGCGCCCGCTTCCGGACCGCCACGGCTGCCCGCTTCCCCGAGTCAGCGCGCGCCCGCAGCACTACCGCAGCCACCTGCCATCCCGCGCCGGGTTGAGTGGCCCGATGAACACTGTAAAGTTGTGCAGATGCGGCGGTCGGGTGAGGACGGGGATCGGGACCAGGCCGCGGAAGTAATGCAGCCCCCCGTTCCAGATGACCCGACCGCCGTGGAGGGGACCGTTGTATCGTGGGCAATTGGAGTGGGTGAGTAGGCCCAAGTGGTGAGGGGACTGGGACTGGGGAATATGATGTTCCCATAAGGGGTTGAGGGCCAGGGGCAGGGTGATCTGGGGATTTAGAGCTTGGGCCAGGGGGATGAGCGCTGAGCCCCGACATGAGAGCCTGTAACCAGCGTTCACCCCCCTGTGCAAACCCAGCCTGGAGGGCCTCAGCAATCTGACCTGATCCTGAAATCTCCATGAAGTTCGACTCCGGGACCAGCAAAGAAAGGAAGTAACGTGGGATGTCCCGGTGTTTATGTATCCATGGGACGGCTTGTAGCAGCCGTCCCTTTCGCTTCATTGGATCCTTCCGGGGGCTTCAGGATCACTGGTCAGTAAGGGGCAGCGAAGGGGGGGTCACCAATCGCCACGGCCCAGGGAGGGGCCACCACAGTCAGTGACTCCCTCCTTATTTAGTATGGAGTCTACCATTATGTCATCAAGATGGGTTTGTTGTGATCTACCTGCCAGATGAGTAAAAATGGGAGCATTAGTCAACCCAAATGCCATCACAAGGTTTTCATAGTGCCACTCAGGAGTATTTAAGGCTGTCTTCCACTCATCTCCTCAATGTGAATGAGATTATAAGCCCCCCTGAGGTCTAGTTTCATCAAATTGTAGGAGCCAAATGGTTTTCTAAAGAGGTCTGGGATGAGAGGGAGAGGATATGCATCCCAGACCGTAATCTGATTAAACTCGCAAAAATCAAGGCAGGGGCGCAACCCCTAGTTTTTTTTTTTTACAAAGAAAAACCCCACTGCAACGGGAGATGAAGAACGTCTTATATGGCCCTTTGGTAGACTTTCAGTGATCTAGTTTTTCATGGCCTGCCTCTCTGAACCAGAGATATTATATAACCTGCTTTTTTGGCAGCTTGGCCCCAGGAATAATATTACCGTCGCAATCATAAGGATGATGGGGAGGAAGTTCTTGACACCCCTGTTCAGAAAACACATTCCTGAAATCAGACCCACCGTGGCTATCCGAGTGACCAAGCAGTGTTCTTGGCAATACTCGCTCCATTTTACCACCTCCCCAGTCTGCCAGTCTACGGCTAAGTGCCCACGATGCAGAAATGCGCCGGATTTTTCCTGAGCGTTTCTGCATCTCCCTGGCAGAAAAAAATGCATGCGGATTTTACATGTGTTTTTCCTGCCAGGGACAAGCGTAAGTGAAGCGTTTTTTCACATGCATTTCCGCATGCGGGTTGTCAAGCGCTTTCCAAGCGATTTTAGCATCACTTGGAAAGTGCTTGACAACTTGGTCACACTATATAAATACGTGCAACCAGCATGGATTTATATAGTGTGACCAAGTTAATAGTTGAAGAAAAAAGATTAAGAATGGTGAAAAAAAAAAAAAACATTTTACTTACCTTCTGATGGCCCCTGGTCTCTTGTACGGCTCACGGTGGTGTGAAAGGACCTTCCATGACGTCATTTAGTCATGTGACAGGTCACGCGACCTCTGACGAGCCGTACAAGAGACTGGACGCAGCGGAGAAAAGACCGGGGGCCATCAGAAGGTAAGTATAATGTATTTTTTTCTTGTCTTTTTTTTTTTTTTTTTACAGGTACCATGGTACCCGGGTCTGGAGGAGAGTCTCGTCTTCTCCAGACCCGGGTACCATCCGCACGTTGAATCGCTTAATATCCGCATGTGCACATGTAGTCATGCGGATATTAAGCCATTCAATGGAGGCGAAAACGTCGCGATTACGCAAAATAATTGGTAGTGCTGCGGATTTTTCCGCACTGATAATGCGCAGCGGAAATTTCCGCAGCATGTGCACAGCACATGCGGATTATCATTGGGGAACATTGCAGACCTTCTACCAAGCGTTTAAGCGTTTCTGCAATGGAATTGCCGCTGCGGAAACGCTTAAAAGATAAAGTGGGCACACAACCTACCACAGGATTGTGCAGCGTAAACCAAGGTAGTCCAAGGACCACAGGAGAGGGCAAGCCCTCTAGCACATAACAGTCAATAAATTTTGAGTGCAAGGCCCCTACCTGCAGATGTAGCACACGAGCGACAAGAGTAAAATACCCCTAGCTCAAGGGTGCAGAGTCAATGGCGATTATGGGTGTTGAGCCAGAAAATTTATGAGGTTTGAGGTCCTGATCGGACCTAGCGTCGATCAAAATAAACCCCGCCCCACTGTCCAGAAAGGCAGAAATTACCACCATACTTTTGCCAAGATGGATCTTGGACGGTAAAAAAAAAAATTGTGACCTATCCACAGAGGAAATAAGTACACCCCCGAGTTGCCAATTCACCACGCAACTCGGGCGCCTTAGTTTTCCGGTGGGTGTTTAGGAATTTAGGAAAGACACACACACACACACTCCCCCTTTCCACCAAACTACAGTTGGACCAACAGAACAAGTCGCCACACCCAACAGAATGGGTTCCTCAGTTAACTCAAACCTCGGTGCCCTTGACCCCAGGCCCCCTGCAAATTGGAGTGTCTCCTTATGTCTCTAGCAAAGACAGTGGTTAACACACAAACGCCTCTTCAAAACAACCAACACCTCCGACTCCAGAACTAGGCAGCATAAATCTAACACTGGCAATCCAAGATTGCCAGAGGCGAGTATATATAGGAGAGGGGAAAGGCCAACACTGAACAGCTGAGACCATCAATGCTGGAAAGCTCTAGCAGCTCTCAACTGAACAGATTAACCTTTGCACTGCTAGCAGCAACCTTCACGGTTTAATATGATAGTGAAGTGCTTCTAATCAGTGCAGGAGCTCAGACGCCGCAGTCTTCTGGCCCCTCTAGTTACGGTAAACCCGTGGTTCCTGGATTCCAGCGATGTGTCACTTACTGAGCTGCTTGATGCAGTGTTGATAAAATCCCTTTATTAGCTGCAGATGTTCTGCCTATGCACAGGGTACACAGAAAGCTGTCAATCAGTGGTGCGGGTGGGGCTATATATAGAGCTCATGAATGTGGAGGACTACATGGTAGCAGGTTTACTAGTCCTTGAGTGATAAAACTAAAACAAGCAGCCAGTTATTGACACATGGCTGGAATCAGAGTCTCTGTCTTTATATAATCAGAATCTAATAAGAGTATAGATGCAAGTGTACAATAAATCTGGAAGAATAAAGAAGTAATCCATATATCATAAATTATATCTACCCTACAGGTAGCATATGCATTATAATTACATACAACGTCACTAAGGAAAAGTACTTCATTTGCGTCGACCACCAATAATTCACCTTGGCAAGCAGAAAGGGACCTTGAAACTTCGTAGCTAAAATCAACATGACAATACAAAAGTACAAAAACGTTAAAAGGGAAAACATGTTGGACAAATATGGATTGATGGATACAAGGCGCATTCTTAAATAACCATGTATAAATGTGAGGGGAGTCATTTCGTATGTAGATGGACAAAGAATGCTGAGATTTGGAAACACGTTGCTATGTTGCAAAAATGTTTCACTTGAACCTTGTGGATTAATGGACTTTTAAAGATGAAATAATAAAGATGGATTTTATGGAGCTGGAGTTCCTTTTCTTTTTCCTGTGATTTACACACGTGTGGCCACACGATCTCCAGGCTTCAGCATGCTGAGAGCCGCTGTGGGTGAGCTGGTGGTTTTTTTTCTATAGCATTCTTAAATAGGCTGTGCCAAGATCGCAACTTTTTGGCTATTCTGTAGGGGGGTTGACAAGCGGGACCTCCAATGATCAGAAGAACAGATGTCTCACATCCCCTTTTTTAATGGAGTGGTGCCATTGTCTACGGGACTGATGGAGATAGCTGAGCTCTGAATTCGGCCATCTCCGGCAGCCCATTACACTTTGAGTGGAGCAGCAGTGCACACGCTCATCGGCCAATCCATTGGCGTAATATGGCTCCTGCACCTGATTTCCTGTGATTGGGGTCCCAGAGATGGGTCCCCAGCTATTAGCAAGCAATCTGTTCTGTAGAAAAGCGATAAGTTGTAATCTGAGAGCAAACTCTTTCAATTTTAAAATATTGGATAGCTCTTATGGGCGTCTATAGAAAAACCAAAACAGTGTTAGATCTACAGGGTCGGCCATTTATATGGATACACCTAAATTAAATGGGAATGGTTGGTGATATCAACCTGAAACAACGGATACTGGAAGCCTGTGCTAGCATTTCTTCTGCAGTGTTGCTATCAGTGTGTCAAGAGTGGGAGAAGAGGGTTGCATTGACAATCCAACACAATGGGCAGTACTTTGAACACATTTTATAAGTGGTTATAAACTTGTACAAAACTCATGAAAGAATAAAGTTACGTTAAAACCAAGCACACCATTGTTTTTCTTATGAAATTCTCAATAAGTTTGATGTGTCACATGACCCTCTTCCCATTGAAAAAATAAAGTTGGATCCAAAATGGCCGCCATGGTCACCACCCATCTGGAAAAGTTTTCCCCCTCCCATATACCAATGTGCCACAAACAGGAAGATGATATCACCAACCATTCCCATTTAATTTAGGTGTATCCATATAAATGGCCCACCCTGTAAAATAATAAATTATTATTATTATTATTGCAGCTGCTGCATTTTGTATAACTCATTCAGTATCTGAACATCTGCAACAAGAGCACAGAGAAACAAATCAAGAAGAAACGTCACACTCACCGGAGTGTGGATCAGGTTCAGGAGATACTTCTTTCCCTCGTAAGTGTAAAACAGAGACGCAGTCTGGGCCTTCACCGTAATCCGGGCTCCCTCTCCACCTGCAGCTTGTCCAGAACTTGCTTATTGGAGGCGGCTTTTGGAATACACCCTGAGGGAAGGAGCGAGACCCCAGAATCCACACTGTTAGCTCGTGGTGGCCGTGTCCCCCTCCATACTAGTCTGTCAAGGTTAGCTTGTTTCTGTGTTTTATATATGTATTTTATGTGTGTAAACCCTCTTCATGTGTACAGCAGCCTGGAATAAACGCTGCTTAAGAAATAAATAATAGAGTAAGGCCTCATTCAGACCACAGTGATTTCTCTTGTAGGTAAAAAAAAAAAAAAAGTCCGATTTTCATCAGCTTTGTTTTGCATCCGAGAAGTTCTAAACTTTGATTTGGATCAAAATCCGACAGGTCAACGTGTTTCGATGAAAAATACGCGGCCCGCAGAAATATGTGAACAGCCCTAGACTATAATAGATATGAGCTCTGTGAAAAACTAGGATCGAGCTCGTACGAGATCCAACATTTCATTCTATAAATCTACATAAATAATTAAGTAACGTGCCAAATTGCTTTTTTTTGTGTATGTTTTGCGTGTACGGAGGGAAAGTTCCCAGTGCTAGTGTCTATGGTGCTCCATTAGGCTAGGGCTACCTTGTGACTGTGTGTGGCGCTACTGATTAAGCAATAGCTCCAGTTCAAAGCAATACACTAATTTTAAAAGGAAATCTGTTTGACCTCAGATGTTGGCATGCAGGCCTTTGAAATGTAAATCTAAACCAATGGACACTTTTATATCTTCTACCTGTTGCTGCACTCCTAAGTAATTAGAATTTTGGTTCACATGCAAATGAGGAGTTAAGTCTCTGTCTCCTGAGATTATCTCCCACAGCAAGCATCCGTTCTCTTTAGGCTACGTTCCCATCGCTTTTGATGAGTTTTCGATGTTGCAGATTTTCTACAGCATTCCTGCACCTATTAAGTAAAATAGGTTACTTGTTTTTTCTTTCTTTAATTCTGTAACATCAAAAGCTCACTGAAAGCTCGTGGTGGGAACTTAGCCTCAGTGTCAATCATAGCTCACAGTTTTTTGGGACGTCAGGCACCAGGCAAGGAAAATCAGAAAGTAAGCTATCAATCAAGATAAAGAGGCTGGTGCTGGGCAGGGAAGCAACCTTGGAAGGCTGAGGCTCGGTAAGTGCTCCATTACACCCAGAGCACTCAGAAATGCAGCAACAGATAAAAGATATAGAGGTGTCTATGGATTTAGCTTTCCAAATCCTGCATGGTCATGAATGGGAATTGGAGGGAGGGGTATATCTGATGTATTCCCTTAAATTATTAAATGGCAATTGCAGTTCACATAGTTCCATACTACCTAATCATTAGCGCTACAAAAATGTGCACTTCAAGCGCCAGTAAAAAAGATTCCTTAGAATCTGGTCACTATTAGTGATGATCGAGTGTGTTCTATCAACCCCTCCGGCGAGCACGCTCGGGTGCTCGCTGAGTATTTTGGCATGCTCGGCATTTCTTTTAATGTCGCCGTGCCTGCAAGTGTCACGGCTGTTAGACAGCGTGCTCGCCGAAGGGGTTCATAGAACACGCTCGATCATCACTAGTCACTATACATGAGTATACCATAAAAAACAACATATTATATAGTGAATAACACAGACACTATTCAATACAGCAGGGTTGAGGTGTATTTTGTGGTACAAAATTACAGTATTTTTGAATGACACCATTCACTTTACTGTGCAAGATATAGAAAAAAGGGTAATGAACTCCAAATAAAGTGAAATGGTGCAGAAGAAAAAAAAACAAAAACATTTCACTGCTTTTAAAAAATTCTAAACTTTGTAAACAAATTGTTTGGCTCGTGTTTCAATTTTCTAAGACCGTTTTTAATACTTACCATTTTGGGGTACAACTTTTTGATTGCTCCATCAAATGAATAGTCATAAGTTACTTACCAGTAACGGGATTTTTCAGAGACTATGACAGCACCACGAGAGAGGGGATCCGCCCACCAAGGAGAGGAAACCTACAGGTTTAAAAGGGCGCCACCTCTCTCCCGCCTCAGTTTGGATTACAGAGCACTGAGAGGACCGCCAGGTTAATGAACACAGCAAACAATCACAAAGTTGCCATACCACACGACACCTATTGAGTGTGAGATTATAATTTATAAAAGGGGAGTGCTCCCACAAAGGTGAAGGGAGGGAATGTAAGGGTGCTGTCATGGTCTCCGAAAAATCCCATTACCGGTAAGTAACTTAAGATTTTATCGGTCGACCATGACAGCACCATGAGAGAATTACAGGGATGAAGTAATCTATTGAAGGACCACACCCTGGAACACTCTTCTCCCAAAGGTGAGGTCAGCCGATACTATATAGGTTAGATATGGGTGTGTCTATGGAATGTAGAGCGACAGGACGAGGTAGCAGCCTTACATATGTCTTCTAATCAAGACACCTGTCTTCTCAGCCCAGGAGGTCGCCACAGCCCGGGTGGACTGAGCCTTCAACCCTCCTGGCACTTCCTTGCCGCTAGATGTATATGCTAGAGAAATGGCTACCTTAGGGAGAGAGAGAGTGATTTTTAGACTAGATCCTGCATATCATCCAGAATTTGAGTAAACGGCGAGGCCATAGACAGGGCCTGGATGTCACTAATGCTCCTGGCCGAGGTTAAAGCTATTAACAAAGCGGTCTTCAGGGAGAGGGATTTAAGGGTTGCTGACTCTATTAGCTCAAACGGCGAGCTAGTCAAGGCCTTTAGAACAAAATTTAAATCCCAGGGAACCAAGCTGCTTTTAATAATAGGTCTAGATCTAAAAGCTGCCTTAATGAACCGAGAAACCCAGTAGTTACCAGCTAGATCACAGCTATATAGGGAACCCAAGGCAGAAACCTGAACTTCAAGGATGCTGGTGGACAACCCTAGTTCAAGACCTTTTTGTAAAACACCAAGATTTTTCCTATTGGCGCCTTCCCCTCCCCCATCAACCCCAGGTTTTCTGCTGTGCATCAGGATGGTTACTAGACCTTGGGAAAAACCTTTCCGATTTAGCAGTGTCTTTTCAAGTTCCACACCGTCAAGTGGAGGCCAGTTGCTTGAGGAGATACGGAATCTCTGGAAGAACCCAAGGATCGGAGATGGACATGCTCCTCAGGCATGAGAACCAGGGCCTCCTGGGCCAAAAGGCTGCGATCAGCAGAACCCTGGCCTTGTCCTCCCTGATCTTTCTTATGACCATGAGAAGAAGAGCCAACCAGGGGGGGAGGCATACGCCAGGCTGAAATCCCAACGTATCAGGAGAGCATCCACAGCTAGGAGATTTAGGGAACACAAGATCTTTGTCTTCCGATTTAGTTTTGCGGCAAACAGATCTACCTGACCGGAGGGCCCCCCCCCATCTTCGGCTATTTGGGTAAAAATTCCTTGATTTAGTTCCCATTCCCCTTGCGTCAGAGGATAGCAGCTTAGGAAATCTGCTCTGGTGTTTTCTTTTTCCCTTATATGGAGGGCCATCAGGGAAAGGAGGTGACTTTCTGTAATCTGGAAGAGATGATCTGTCACTCATCAGCAATCTTGACCATGTGTCCACTGGTGGTTCACATATGCTACCGCAACTAGATTATCCAAGAGGATCTTTACATTCTGGCCCTGAAGGAAAGGTAAGAAATTATTCACCGCCTTGTCTACCACCAGAAAGTCTTTTGCATTGGAGCAGAGACCCTTTTCGATATCTGACCAGGTCCCCTGGGCTCCCCACCCTCTGGGACTCGCATCTGTGGTAATTGTGCTAGTGACCCCAAGTACCCAGGGAACCCCTCGAGATTGGTGGCAGGATGAGCCTAACCTCTATAAAGATTTTACTGACTGGGATGATGAGGACATCTTCCCTTCCAAGTGCCCCTTAAGAGAAACTTCATTATGTAGCAGATCACACTGTAAAACCCTGGAATGGTATTGTGCTCACAGAACCCCTGGGAAGTACGATGTCAGGGTACCCAACAGGTACATTGCACCTGCAAGGGACATGACCGAATTTTCTATGGCTTTCTTCACCTTGCCCCTCATTTATTGTATTTTAGCTTCCGGGAGGTAGCATTCTTGAGATTCGCAATCCCCAAAAACGGCTGAACTGTCGAGTAATCTGGATCGTGTGCTCGCGATTCCGGGCGAAATCCGTGACACAGTGATGACAGGGTGAGATATGGAGTGTGTCAGCCTCATTTTGACTTGTTTTAAGGACATTACATCAAAGTTGGATCAGCCTGTAGTGTGTTTTTCCACTTAAATTTTGGGGGTGACTCCAAATCCAGGCCTCCATTGGTTAATAAATTTGATTTCCATTGATGATTTTGTATGAACATTTGCTAAAGAAGAACTGCGCCCAGCGGAGCCAAGCTGA